>NC_089166.1:3705423-4354742 GCF_009819655.1 Sylvia atricapilla | reverse complement strand
TGGTTTAGGAGCCAGGAAGGATCCCAGGGATTATCCTGGAGCGTTCCTGTTGGGGCAATCGGAGCTCTCCCTCTCTGCTGTTCGCAGCCTCGTAGCCATAGAAACTGCGGGAATTTATAGGCACCACACGGTGCCTTTGGCTGAGGCTGCCGTGGAACAGCAGAGCCAGGGCCCCAAACGTGCCCGTCCTCACAGGCTGGCACAGGCCTGTCCCCTGGGCTCTGCTGGGCATCACAGGAGTCAGGCTTGGGGACAGCAGCAGCTCCTGCGGGAATTCAGCTGGCTGGATTTGGAGGTCTTTGGAGGGGGAGATGGGGTCTGCTCCCAGCTGGAGCTGAGGGGGCACCGTGGTGACATCCAAAACCCAGCACAATTGTCACAATGCAGCAATCTCTGATGGACGGGCACCATCACTGCTGGGACAGGAACATCTGCTCCTCACCACGTGGCCCTAGGAGAGACAGGATGGGGTTTGGAGCATCCTGCTCCAGTGGAAAATGTCCCTTCCCATGGCAGGGGGT
The DNA here is from genome assembly GCF_009819655.1 of Sylvia atricapilla. Classification (NCBI taxonomy): domain Eukaryota; kingdom Metazoa; phylum Chordata; class Aves; order Passeriformes; family Sylviidae; genus Sylvia; species Sylvia atricapilla. Next base: position 4,354,221 of record NC_089166.1, on the reverse strand, counting down.
GCTGCAGGGTGGGCTTTGGGGTCTTTTTCCACCCAAACTATCCTGGGATTCTGTGATTCCATGGAAGTCTACTCAATTTGGGGCCCTCAGTCCATTTGTACAGCACCCCACTCCAAAGGTCTGGTTCCAGATATCTCCACATGCAAATGGGCTCTCTGTGATCCAGCTGGAATCTTCCTTCTGGAGAAGGAACAGGGATTTGGAACCAATCTATAGCATAAGACTCTAAATTTAAACTTGTCTGTGAAGTGAGTGCAGTTCAAAGCCAGGACAGACCAAAGAACCCCAAGTGAACCTGAAACTTTGGAAATAGAAAATAAGCTTTGGATTTTCCCATGTTTTTCCAGGAAGGCATCAGCTCCTCCTGTGTTCTTCAGTCTCCATAAAAAAAAACCCTGAAGTCAAAACCCAAATAACTCTGAACAAAAAGACAAAACTGCACAGTGAGAGAAGGGTGGGAGGGAACATTTCACCAGCAGCTCTGCTCAAAACAAAGAGGGTTTTCAGCTCCTTGATCACAGGGAGGATGTGAATAAAGGAATTAAAGCTGTGGATATTTTCTGTGATCACACAACTCCAGGAGAGCTGATGAAGTTCTTGGGAGATGCAGAAAGCAGCTGAGAAATGTCAAAGCAATGAAGGCATTTCAGGAGTGGCTGTTCCAAGGAAGTGACAACAAAGGCTTAGTCCAGAAACACCGACTCTGTGCTGAGCTGGATCAAGAGTGACAAGGAAAGGGGAAATTAAAAGATAATAATGAGTCACCTGTTTTTTCCAGTGGCTGGGAATCGATTGGACATCGTTGGAATCACAGTGCAGGAGCCAAACCTGAGTTCACAGGAATCCCTTCAGAGGGACCTCAAAGCCCAGCCAGTGCCACTTCTGCCATGGCAGAGACACTATCCCAGGGAGCTCCAAGTGCCATCCAGCCTGGCCTGGGACACTGCCAGGAACGTGCCCTCAGAGTCACAAGAAAAAGAGAGTTTGAGTGCACGCTTTGGGCACTTCCTGAGCTGCTCTGGAGAAGGGGATGATCCCTTTTTATTTATCATTGGTTTATTCCTTGAATTAAAACTAAACAATCCTTAAAAAAGTGGTAACATGCCATCTCCAGCTGGTTTTCCTGGGAATTTTCTGCCCTGAGCCACTGCTGTCCCTCCATCCCCCCACACCATTTCCACCCTCAGGCACAAATCCCCTCACCCTACAGCAGACAATTACCTCGGAAAAGGTGACCTTGAAAGGGACTTCTTTTCTGGATAAGGAGTTTCTCCCCATCCTCCAATTCCAAAGCAGTCCTGACATGGAGCTGGGATGGAGAGAGATCCATACATTAACTTATCCAAGATCAGAGGCTGTTGGAATCACTGCATGGCGGGGTTTAAGTCTTTTCCAAGGGAATTGCTTTTCCCTTTCAGACCCAGCTCTGTCCCATTGCACTCTCTGGTTTTTGGGATCAGCTCTCTGTGTTCGGTGATTTGCTTCCTGCACAGGGAGAAGAGGTGGGGATTAAACTTTGTTTGGGGATAACAAAGCAGGCTGGAGAGCAGGGCTGGGGGCTGGAGAGCTCAGCCACCAGAGGCCACTTTTGCATCTCAGGGCTGAATTACGGATTTTGACTCCTGAATTTCAGTCTGGGCTCTGGAGAGGGCAGCAGCTTAGACAGGAATGCATTTTCCAGCAGCTCAGTGCTTCCAAGAGAGGCTGGAAACAGCCAAGGCTGTCTGGCACTCACAGCTCCCATGGATGTCTGGGACACAAAGATTTGTCCCAAAGTATCTGCTCAGAGTGTGGCCAGCTCTGCTCCTCCATGGAATGACATGGGCAGCAGGCTCAGAGGTGATGCTGCCCCTTTGCCCTCTCTGGATCCCACCTGGGCTCCTGCATCCAGCTCAGGAGGGACATGGAGCTGTGGGAGAGAGTCCACAGGAGGCTCCAGGATGATCAGAGGATGGAGCAGCTCTGCTGGGGGGAAGGCTGGGAAAGATGGGATTGTTCACCTGGAGAGGAGGATCCAAGGGAGAGCTCAGAGCCCTTCCAGGGCCCAAAGGGGCTCCAGGAGAGCTGGAGAGGGACTGAGGATGGGATGGAGGGACAGGACACAGGGAATGGCTTCCCACTGCCAGAGGGCAGGGCTGGATGGGATATTGGGCAGGAATTGTTCCCTGGCAGGGTGGGCAGGGCTGGCACAGGGTGCCCAGAGCAGCTGTGGCTGCCCCTGGATCCCTGGCAGTGCCCAAGGCCAGGTTGGACATTGGGGCTTGGAGCAGCCTGGGACAGTGGAAGGTGTCCCTGCCCATGGCACAGGGGTGGCACTGGGTGGGCTTTGAGGTCCCTCCCCAGCCAAATCATTCCCTGATTCCATGACAGGATCTCTGTTGTTCTTTCCAAGCTTCTCTGCTCAGACCCAGCCACAGAAGCTTTTCCAAGCTATTAAAAAAATCAAGGTCAGTCCCTTCCAGGCCATGCTGATGTCAGGATCTGCAGGTTCCCAGTCCTTGGGGATCTCTTTTCCTTCACTCACTATTCGGCTGTGGCTGAATCCAGATGTTCAGCAATCTCCAAATTTCTCAGCTCATTAACTAACATCAAATCTGACCTGGCAATTTCTGCTGCAACCTCATTTCTCTGCCCCAAGATCAGGGACAGGCATTTGAAAATCATCAAGTTTCTTCTTGCAGTGCTTGAGTGTGAATTATTATCATCATCATCATCATCATCATCATCAGTGCTGTGCTGAGGGATGAATCCCCTCCCGAGGCTGTGGAGCAGATTATGGAGCATCCCCATATGGGAGCACAAAGGAGAGTGGGCAGGAGGGATTATTTTAGCAAAAAATAAGAAGATGGTAATTGTACTGCTTGGTGGGTTTGCTTCTGCCCCAAAACATCCAGGGACAGGGCAGGGATTGGGACTGAGATTTTTCACTGAAGACTGAATTTAGGGAAGCAGGACATGGGAACAGACAAGGATCTGCTGAATAAATTGTGAGCACATAGCAAAAATGTGAAGTTTGTGGTGTTCTGCTAGATAGGGAAAGGCTCTAGGAAGCCTGACTCAGGCAGGCCTGGCCTAGTGTTGGCAAGTCAGGGGCAGGGTCAAGGATTAAGGACATCCCTGGATATCTCATCCCCATAACAGATATCCCTGGATGTCACATCCTAATAAAGGACATCCCCACTGGTTCATCACAATAGGCATTAAAATAACAAAATCTTGGTTGGGAGGGGTGTCAGTGGTCTTTGCTCATGCAGGTTGCTCTGTCCTGAGGGATGCCCATCCCAATCCATCCTGCACAACTCCAGGGATGCTGTTGATGCTGTTGCTGCCCCATTCCCAGGCAATTTATTCCAGTATTTCACCGGCCCCATCACAAAACAGTTTTCCCCAATGTCCAACCAAACCCTCTTTTGTTATGAATTAATCCAGCTGCTCCTGGTTTAATCCAAAAGCTCATTTATAAGGATAGGCCACAGGAAAAGGCAATTCCCAGGAGCAGGAGCTCTCTGCGCAGCACCTTCTCCTCCCACCGTGAACAAAAGAGGGATTGAATCCCAAGGCATTCCTGGAGCAGCTGTGATGAGGAACTGGGTAACACCTTCCTTTTGTTGCTTTTGCTGGTGGGAATAACTCAGAGCAGGGGAAGGAGAAGGTTTGGCAGCTCCAGGAGGATCCAGGTGCACACTGAGGTGACTTGGAGACCGCCACAATAAGCAGCAGATTTTTTGGCTCAGAAATGAGGAAACGTCCCTTTTTTCTATCAAGGAAAATCACAGAAATTGCCCTCAAGCAGGTCCTGCCTTCAGGCATGAAAAGAGAGGGATTGTTTTCCCCTCCTGCACCTTTCTTGGGCGTCTGAACAGCTGAAATCCCAAATCTGTGACTGAGCTATTTTCCCTTCCTTCATGTTTCTCATTTGCTTGCCAAACTTCAAGATACAAAGGGAAATCCAGGAATATAAAATGCTCCAAAATCGCACAAAACACCCAGCAAATGGATAAACACAAATGAGCTCTCCCTTCCAGCAGGACTGGGATCTCCATTAGCTCCTCAATGCCAGGGGCCATTCCCATTATTCCCATTCCCAGCAAACAGCACATCCATTCCCTGCTCCATTGTATTTTATGTGTTTTCTCCCAAGCTCACTAATTCAGTTTGGTGCTTGTGAAAAAAGGGAATCAGAGATTTGCCTGAGGTGAATCAGGGTAAAGGACTGATTTACAAAAAGCGTTCCCCTCTGAAATCCTGAGCTGGGTTTTATGGAACCCAGAGAGTAATTCCTGCAAACAGATGACATTCCAATCATGGAAGTAACCTGGAATTCAGATATCCCATCTATTCTAGAGGAATTGTAAAGCATCTCAGAGCAGCCTGAGTTACAGCCCAGCCACCTCCACCAGTGCATCCCACATCCAGCTCATTCCTGTTATTTCTTCCACATAAATAGATCCAGAAGAGGAATTAATATGTCCCAGGGACTGGTGACAGCTCTGGCTCCGGTTGAGGAGAGCAGGGAAAGGAATGGTGGGGGGGAGGGGTGTCTGTGGAAGAGGAAACAAAGCAAAGGAGGCCTGAGGGAGCTGGGATCCTTTGGGAGGGGATTTAGGCATGGAATGGGCTCTGTGGGGAGCCATCCCCAATCCCTGATCCCTCAAGGGATGAGGTGCCAGCTCCTGTGAACACCCAGCCCCAAAGCCATGGCACTGCTGCTGGCTTTGAGGTGCAGGATTTCCCCTCCTTCAAACGCCAAACTCCCCCAGGCTGCCAGGCAGCAGTGAGGTGCAGCCCTGGTGTGAGCGGGAGGTGACCCCTGGGCAGCTGCAGCCTGGCCGAGCCATCCCGGCTCCCGCAGAGGTTTGGGAGGGGAGGACGCCCTGCCCTGCCCTGCCCTGCCCCTGCCCTGCCCTGCCCTGCCCTGCCCCTGCCCTGCCCCTGCCCTGCCCTGCCCTGCCCTGCCCTGCCCTGCCCATCCCATCCCTGCCCATCCCATCCCTGCCCAGCCCTGCCCTGCCCCTGCCCTGCCCTGCCCTGCCCTGCCCTGCCCTGCCCCTGCCCTGCCCTGCCCCTTCCCCTGCCCTGCCCTGCCCTGCCCCTGCCCTGCCCTGCCCTGCCCTGCCCTGCCCCTTCCCCTGCCCTGCCCTGCCCCTTCCCCTGCCCTGCCCCTGCCCTGCCCTGCCCTGCCCTGCCCCTTTCCCTGCCCTGCCCTGCCCTGCCCCTGCCCTGCCCATCCCTGCCCATCCCTGCCCTGCCCTGCCCTGCCCTGCCCTGCCCTGCCCTGCCCTGCCCATCCCATCCCTGCCCTGCCCATCCCTGCCCATCCCTGCCCATCCCTGCCCATCCCTGCCCATCCCTGCCCTGCCCTGCCCCTTCCCCTGCCCTGCCCTGCCCCTTCCCCTGCCCTGCCCATCCCTGCCCCTGCCCTGCCCTGCCCTTCCCCTGCCCTGCCCATCCCATCCCTGCCCATCCCTGCCCTGCCCTGCCCTGCCCCTGCCCTGCCCTGCCCCTTCCCCTGCCCTGCCCTGCCCTGCCCCTGCCCTGCCCTGCCCTGCCCTGCCCTGCCCCTTCCCCTGCCCTGCCCTGCCCCTTCCCCTGCCCTGCCCCTGCCCTGCCCTGCCCTGCCCTGCCCCTTCCCTGCCCTGCCCTGCCCTGCCCCTGCCCTGCCCATCCCTGCCCATCCCTGCCCTGCCCTGCCCTGCCCTGCCCTGCCCTGCCCTGCCCTGCCCTGCCCATCCCATCCCTGCCCTGCCCATCCCTGCCCATCCCTGCCCATCCCTGCCCATCCCTGCCCATCCCTGCCCATCCCTGCCCATCCCTGCCCTGCCCTGCCCCTTCCCCTGCCCTGCCCTGCCCCTTCCCCTGCCCTGCCCATCCCTGCCCCTGCCCTGCCCTGCCCCTTCCCCTGCCCTGCCCATCCCATCCCTGCCCATCCCTGCCCTGCCCTGCCCTGCCCCTGCCCTGCCCTGCCCTGCCCTGCCCTGCCCCTTCCCCTGCCCTGCCCTGCCCCTTCCCCTGCCCTGCCCCTGCCCTGCCCTGCCCTGCCCTGCCCCTTTCCCTGCCCTGCCCTGCCCTGCCCTGCCCTGCCCATCCCTGCCCATCCCTGCCCTGCCCTGCCCTGCCCTGCCCTGCCCTGCCCTGCCCTGCCCTGCCCATCCCATCCCTGCCCTGCCCATCCCTGCCCATCCCTGCCCATCCCTGCCCATCCCTGCCCATCCCTGCCCATCCCTGCCCATCCCTGCCCTGCCCTGCCCCTTCCCCTGCCCTGCCCTGCCCCTTCCCCTGCCCTGCCCATCCCTGCCCCTGCCCTGCCCTGCCCCTTCCCCTGCCCTGCCCATCCCATCCCTGCCCATCCCTGCCCTGCCCTGCCCTGCCCATCCCTGCCCTGCCCTGCCCTGCCCTGCCCTGCCCATCCCTGCCCTGCCCATCCCTGCCCTGCCCATCCCTGCCCAGCCCTGCCCCGCTCCCCGGCAGAGGCTGGCATTGCTCTGTGGCCGCAGCCGGAGGTTCTGATCCCATCCCGATCCCAGCAGCAGCAGGACAAGTTTGCGCTGTCCTCATTGTCCTCTGCACGCCCAGGCCGCAGTGTCACTGGAATCCTGGAGCGAGTCTGGCTGGGCAGGGATGTGGAGAGCCGGGATGGACCCCTGGAGCCCCTCTGGAAGGTGGGAGTGAGCACCCAGAGGTGTCCAGGCTGCTCTTTTCCACAGAGATCCATGAAATTCAGTGTAAACATCCCCCACGGCTCCAGGTTATCTCCCCAAAGTTCTCCTCCAAGCCGTGCCCACACCTCCCCCAGAGCTTATGGAACAGAGCAGAGGCACAAAAGGAAAGGCAAAACACAATTCCTGTCCTTTGGGAGCCTCAGCCTTTTGGAATTCATTTCCCTTCCGCATCAGAATGAACAGAGAAGTTCAGAAATCCTTCCCCAAGCGGAAATTTCATTTTGGAAATGTCAGAACCCTCGCCTGGAAACAGAGATCAGTTCTCCAACACTGAAGCAGGAGGATTTGAAAAAGCAAATGTAATCTGTAAATATAAAAATACCCCTAAAACATAGATTCTATTCCATATTATTGAAATTCCTATTACACTTCACTGTGTTCCATTAAAACAACGGCACAAACTCTGAGCTAAATCCAACAAAAGCTGGAATTTAAGTGCCCCATTTGAAGCATAGATTATTTCCACTTCCAAGGGTTACTCTTCCCTCATTAGAGTTTCCCATTTTGGACAAAGGACTTTTTTTCCCCCCCAAATCCAGTTCCATTACAGGTTGTAGCAATAGCTCCAATTCCTCTCAGTGCTCCTGGCAAGACCCCCTCAGGAACATTCCCCCAGGGTGGGAGAGTGGCTGATTTGGGCTGGGGGGGATGAAGGAAATGAGGAGAGGAGCAGAGAGGTTTCAGTGTCTCCTAAATCCAGTAATTCCCTTTTAGACTTCCTGGCTGGAAATCCTCCATGGACCACACACCTTTCTGGAGGAGCCTTCCCCAAATCCAGGAGCCCTGGGATTGTTGTTTAAAGGGGGCACCAAACCACCATAAAGGGACAAATTAAAGGGACAAACTCTGCCTGGAAAGGCCCCAGGCTGAGGGTTCTGAGCTGCTGGATGAGGAATTGGCTCAGGTTGGACAGGGCTTGGAGCACTCTGGGATAGTGGGAGGTGTCCCTGCCCATGGCACTGGGAGGGCTTTAGGGTCCCTTCCAATCCAAACCATTCTGTGATTCCATGCAAGGCATTCCTGGGGCTGAGTGCCCGCAGAAACTCCAGTTGGGTGGGATAATCCACCAGGATGCCCTCCAGGATTTCATCCGAGCCCAGCCAGGCCTGTGAAAGCTCAGCCAGGATTAAACCCCCACTGCCAATCCATGCGGGGAGTCTGTGAGGGAAACTGAGCCTGAGCTCCCCGATTCAGCTGCCAGATCCCACAGGATCCGAGTTCCCCTGCTCTGGGGAGTTTGGGGACAGTCTGGCTGAGGGAAGGGAGAATCACTCACCTGTAAATCCCAAAATGGTGTTTCAGATCCTCGCTCAGTCTCGCTGCTGCTCCAGCCCTGAGAGGCATTTACATCTTTTCCAAACCAGTGTTTGAGCTGTGTTTATGTGGAAAACACAGAAACAATTGAAATATAAGGGTCTGAGTGTTCCTGAGCTCATTTCTGCTGGCTGGGGCCGATGTCTGTGTGTGTTCAGGCCATTAAATCAGCCCTGGGCTCCCATGTTTGCCTTCCTCCTCCAGCACCGTTCCTTTATGGCAGCCCCAGGCTCTGGGTGGGAGATTAGATTTACAGTGATGCCTCAATACAATTTCACGTTACTGCTGCCTGTGCTGCAGAATTCCATCCCCACACGGAACAACTCCATGCCAGGGAGCGCTGACAGTGCTCAGGAGTGTCACAAAGCAGCCCCAGCTCCCCAAGGCTGCACTGCAGCTCCATGGACCAAAGGCGCCCAGCAGAACCTGGGGTTGGAGCAGGAATTTGGGCAAGGGGGAAACAGGGAAGGGCTCAGAACTCCTTTAATCCACATTTAGCCTTTCTTTAATGGAAATGAAAGCTGTGGCCACCAGGATTTTTTAAGGGAATTTTCTTTTTGTTGTTTTTGTCAGCACCAAAAAATTCCAGCTGGTGACTCCAATAAGAGGCAGAGCTGAAGCCCTGCTTGGCTCAAAATTTGTTTCAATAAAAATGTTGCCACAGTCCAGGCATTTAAGATTTTAAAATAAGATTCTCTGAATCAGGGGCTCGCTGGTCAAAAACGTGAATTTATTTGGATTAAGAAAAAGAAATTAAGAAGCTGAAACCAAAGCCAAGTGCAGCTTTGGATTGATCCCTGCTCAGATCCCTCCCTGGCACTGCAGGAGCAGGAATTGTGTGGAGTTTGTTGAATTCACACCAGTTTTGCCCCAGGTTCCTATGGCAGAGCTGTCCCTGGGACAGAGCTCGGCTTCTCCTTGGGCTCAGTGCCAGCTCTGCCCTTTCCCAGGCCCTGCAGGATGGATTAGGAGAGGCTCAGGAGCCTCAGGAATGGGGCCAGGCAAACACGGATTATTGTGGCCCCCTGCGACCTGAGGAGGTTTTAGGGACATCCCACCCTCCAGACAGCTCGAGATCACTCCCTGATCCCTGTTCCCTGTCTCTCCTCATTCTCAGCTCATCACTCACCAGGCAGCTCCTCCAGCACCCCCTGGGAATACAAAAGCACTGAAGGAAATCCGTTTATCCCTAATGATGCTCACGCACTTTGGGGCTGGATCCACAGGATTTAAGTAGCACAGGAATTTTGGGGAGGAGGAGGTGGACACTTCCCGGGGCTCCTCCAGGAGGGGCTGGTTCTGGCTCTGGTGACTCCACAAGGTACAGGTGACCTGAAGGAAAAGTCCTGCCTAGTCCAAATCGAGCTTGGGAATGACCAGAGAGTATCAGAGAATTATTCAGGACTGGTGGGAGGGGGGAGCCTCAAGGGGAATCTGGAGAAGGCAGAGAGGGCCCAGGTTTCCTTTCCAGATGCTGCAAAATCCCTGCAGCTGCAAGTGCAGCTTAAACCAGGCCAGTTAAGGAATCTATCCCAAAATCTTTAATTGGGAAGGCATCAGGAAGAGCTGCTGGAGCAGTAATCCCTTCTCTGCCCCCAGTCTGGCACAGGAGGAGGGCACTGCCACACTCCTGGGGTGCTCCAAGAGCAGGAAGTGCTGCCTGGTATTTGTCCATCCCCCCCAGAGCTGATCATTAGTGGCTGCCTGCCCCCATTCCTTTTCTCTTCCTGGATGTCCTCAGCATCCAGAATGAAGCAGGATCTGAAGCATCCACTGAATCCACCTCCTTTTCTGTGTTCCCAGAGCCTTCAGGCACTGATCTGCTCTGGTGACCAGGAACAGCACCTGAGGGAATCCTTTCTAATCCCCAAAACTGTGTCAGGGAGTTTCTTTCTGGCTGATTTCAGTATCACTTTTCTGCGGAGTTTTTCCTACAGCTCTCACAGGGGATGTGTCCAACATTTCACAACCATAAGGAAATTCTCTATAATGAGGTGACATCCTTGTCCTTGTGAGCAGGGAGAGGACAAGGGAACAGCTGGAGCTGTGCCATGGGACAGGGAAAGGTCCTTCCCCCAGAGGGTGCTGGGCACTGCCCAGGCTCCCCAGGGAATGGTCCCAGCCCGAGGCTGCCAGAGCTGCAGGAGCCTTTGGACAGCACTGCCAGACAACTCTGTGCACTATTCCTACAGACACTCTGTGCCTTATTCCCAAAACCCAAACCAGGGATGCCCAGGGTGGGGTTGTTGGAGTGTCTCTGCAGGGCCAGGGGTGCACAGGGTGGTCCTTGGGGTCCCTCCCAGCTCAGGATATTCTCTGATTCTCCAGCAGCCTTTCAGTGCCACTCACAGCCTTTCCCACCCCCATCCTCAGGGAATGGTTTCTTGGGAGCAGCTGCAAAGCCGGGGGAGTTTTTACTCAGGGATAAATTTAAAAAGATGCTGCTGGTTTCAGTCCAATTTGGATGAAAATCAACAAGCAAAAGGGAAAAAAAGGGAGGAATTTCTTACAAATTCACTTTTTGGCCACCTCCGGCTCCTCAGGGATGGGATGAGTTTGGGGATGTTGCTTTTCAATTTCTGCTGGAGCACAATTCTTAAAGGCAAGATAAATGTGCATGGAAAGGACCTGAAATATTTGCTCTTCTGTGTGTGGTTTGTGCCCTCAGGACCCTGCTTGGATGGGTTCTCAGTAATCCCTGAGGCTGCTGGGTTTTCCTGAGCAGAGCCAAGGTGTGTCCCTGTCCCTTCCCTGGGGCACAAGGGCCAAGGTGAGAGCTGTGGGGGGACTCTGGCAGTATCCAGAGCCTGGATGGGAAGAGCCCTGAGGCCATGGAGAGCCCAGGTTGGTGCTGTTTCTCCCCAGGGAAACACTTTACTGTCCCCAGGGAAGCACTTGGCTGTCCCCCAGGGCCCTGAGGGTGGGGTAGTCACCCCTAAGACACAACTGGGCTGGTTTGGAAGCTCCAAGCCATAGGATGAGCTGTTTCCCAGGAGCTGGGAGGGGCAGGGAGCATGGAGAGCCCTGTGCTGGGCAGCAGGAGGGGTCTGATCGCTGTGTGTTCATCGGGACACAGAGAGGGAATCTGATGGATGACAGAGCAGTGAATTAGTTCAAGCTCTGTTGAGAACAGGGAGGGAAAGGAGAGAGGGGATCGATTCCTGCCAAAGGAATAAAATCCAGGGGCAGGAAGATCTCATTTCCTGGTTGCTCAGGGTGTTCAGGATGCACCTGAGGTTGATCCAGAGGCTCCCTGTTTGAGCTGAATGGCCAGAGGCATCTGGGAAAAATGGGAGTTTCTATAGGAAAACAAGGATGGAGAGTAGTGATGAGCTGAGTGTGAGATCAGGCTGTGGTCTGGGAGGGATTCAGGTGGAGCCAGTGGAGTCAGACCCCAGCGATGTGGAGAGGCTGAGGGTTGTGGGATGCTTTCCTGGGACATGGGAAGATTCAGGGAGCAGGTTCTTCACTTGGAGCTGCCTTAAGCCCCAAGTTTCCATCAAAGAAGTTTTTCCCTCAGTATCCAGATGAAAATGAACAACAGAAAGGAAAATGAATATTTGGTTTAGGGAGCCTTAAACTCCCCAAGAAATTCATCAACATCAATAAAAGCTTCTTGGAGCAGGTGGAAATTTTATTTACACTCCATTTTCCAGCAGAAGAAAAGGATTATGAACATTCCCCGGGAGGTTTGGTCCTTAGGGACAGGGGGGATGCTGAAAACAAGGATTCACCTCCATGCTTTGTACAGTGCCTGTGCAGGTGACAGCCACAGCTGAGGCCAAGGTCACTCCCCACATCCCCACAGTGTTTAACTCCCTGCCCAGGCACGGGAGCAAGAAATGGAGAGGACACAGGAACTGAGGGAGGTCATTCCCATGGCCAAGCTCTGCAAATCTGCTTTGCCACAGCTTTTGATCCCAACCCTGCAATCTCTCTTTATCTCTTTAGGTTAAAAATGAATTCCTTTCTCCCCATCTCCGAAAACAAAACCTGCCAGATAAAAGTGAACCAATCAGGCCATTATTTCCCCATCCATTCGGAACAGAAAGGACATTTATAATGTAGGAAGCAGGGGAGAATTGTCTGCCACTGCTCAACAATATCTCCTCCATTTCAAACATGACTTTATTGTTTCTTTTCTTGTTGTTTCTTTCTTTTTTTCCCCCTAATGCAAGAGAATCCTGCAGGCAGCAGTCTCATCCTGCCCAGGGCAGCTCCATCCCGAGCTGTGAGTCAGAGAGCATGGGGCAAAAATAGCCTTGATGATGTAATTAATGAGTATTTTCAGGAGCAGGGACAAAGGGCTGCGGATGAAGTCACTGGGCCTGATGGCACTTCCTGGCTCCTGCTTTGCCTAATGCAGGGTTTGGGTTTAATTCAGTGTTTTGTGCTGGTGGAGATTCAGAATCTCTGCTGTTCTTTCCTCCCCAAACTTGGGCTGCTGAGCTGCAGGGAGAGAACTCTGAGCAGGGACTTCTGAAGAGGTCTGAAATATTGAGAGGGCTTTGCAATAGCGAAGGAATGATCCTGGAAGGGAAAGAAAGGATTGGAGCAGAGCTGAGGGAGCTGGAAAGGGGCTCAGCCTGGAGAAAAGGAGGCTCAGGGGGGATCCTGTGGCTCTGCACAACTCCCTGACAGGAGGGGACAGCCGGGGGGGTCGGGCTCTGCTCCCAGGGAACAGGGACAGGAGGAGAGGGAACAGCCTCAGGCTGGGCCAGGGGAGGCTCAGGGTGGATTTGGGGAAAATTTCTTTAGGGAAAGGAGTGTCCAGCCCTGGCACAGCTGCCCAGGGCAGGGGTGGAGTCCCCATCCCTGCAGGGATTTAAAACACTGTGGATGTGGCACTTGGTGGCCCTGACAGTGCTGAGGGATGTTGACTCCATGATCTTAAAGGTCTTTTTCAACCTGAATGATTCCATGACTCCATGGTTTTATCAATGTAATTTTTGGAGTTCTGGTGGCTCAGACAAAGTTCAAGGACTTAGGGCTGAAGCTCAGTCCCAGAAGCCACCTTGTCTGTTACCAAACAGCTCCCAATTAACAGCTGGGGACATTTACCTGAAAATACCCCAAAGAGCCCCTTTTCTGTGCTGGATCCTTGGTGCTCTGTAATAGAAAAGCTCTTCCCTCCTTCCTGAGACAGGTTCAGCCAGAGAAGAAATCCCAGTCAGCCCCAGGCAGCTGTGGGAAGTTTCTCTGGGAACAAATGTCCGGCCTGCTCCAAGTGACCCTGGGAAGCTGCTATGGGGGACTTTGCTGAGGGAGGCAAAAATTCCCATTTAGGGATGACAGTGGAGCTTTTTCATCCATTCCAAAGCCTCCTCCAGGGGGAAATTTTCTGGTGCCAATCCCTACAAAGAGTTCTGCATTTGCTCCAGGTGGGGCAAAGTACTTTTCATGTCTAAAAGGAGCCAGTTTGATCCTCTCACTGCCTCACTCAGCATTTTGGAGGATTCTCTGGAAGACTTTTCAGCGCTGGCTGTAAAACGCCCCCGGGCTGAAGAGGCTCCTGTGTCCTGTTCCTCAAACCAGAAGCCAGATCAGCAACAGAAGTCTGATGGGCACAGGAGAAGCTTGTACTGCACAATTCTGGTATTTGGAGCAGCTTTTAGGGAACCTCTTGAGTTTCAGGTGGTTTCTTCCCTCAGGAAATCCCAACCAGCCCCTGCCCTGGCCCCTGGCTTGCTACCTCAGTTCTTCCTCCTCTGCAGTTAACTTTCTATCCCAAGTTAACTGAGTTTCCATAATGTCTCGGATTTTTTTCCAAATTAAAATGATCCTATAAGACTTGTTCACCTGGAAGGCGCTGATGTGAAATCTCAGCTCAACTTCGAGTTTAAGACAGCCTTTTGTGGGAGCAGTGAACTCAGAGCAGCTGAGCAGAACCCAGGAAGGCAGCAGAGCCTCCCTCAGCTACAGCTGAGCCCAAAGGCACAGAGAGGGGGAAGGTTGCACTGATTTCAGAGAATCATGGAATGGTTTGGGTTGGAAATGACCTCAAAGCCCACCCAGTGCCACCCCTGCCACGGGCAGGAACACCTCCCACTGTCCCAGGCTGCTCCAAGCCACAGTGTCCAGCCTGGCCTTGGACACTGCCAGGGATGCAGGGGCAGCCACAGCTGCTCTGGGCACCCTGTGCCAGGGCCTGCCCACCCTGCCAGGGAACAATTCCTGCCCAATGTCCCAGCCAGCCCTGCCCTCGGGCAGTTTGAAGCCATTTCCCGTGTCCTGTCACTCCAGGCTCTTGTAGTCACTCTCCGTGTTTGCTGTTGGCTCCCTCAGGCCCTGCAAGGCCACACTGAAGTCACCCCTGGTCTCTCCAGGCTGAACAACCCCAGCTCTCCCAGCCTTTCCTCCCAGCAGAGCTGCTCCACCCCTGGGATCATCCTGGAGCCTCCTCTGGGCTCTCTGCAGCAGCCCCAGCTCACCTGTGCTGTGCTCTGCAGGTGGGGTGTCACCTGAGTGGGGCACAGGGGACAGTCCCTGTCAGGGCTGTGGCAGAGGCAGCCCGGGGGGTGCAGGGACAATGGAACAAAGCTCTCTTAAGTTTTCCCCCTTGATCCATTGTCCCTCATGGAAAGGCCAGGACAGGCTTTGGACACCCCCTGGGTTTGTCCCCCAGCTGCTCCTCAGCCCTAAGGCCACCAGCCAGGGCTCAGCAGCTCCAGGCAGCAGCACACCCATCCCTTCTCCAGGATCTGCCTGCCCCAGCTCCTGCTGCTTTCCCAGCTCCTGTCCTCCCTCAGCCAGGTGGGAAGGAAGGGTGAACTCACCCCGCTGTGCTGCCAGAAAAGGTTTCCCACAAAACCAGGGAGCTCCTCAGCCCAGCTCAGACAGATCCTCTGCTTTGGCTTTATATTGAAAGGAGATTTCAATTAATTCCCTCAGCTCCTTTCAAGAGATCTGTAATTGCTGCTGTGGCAACAGCACGGGAGAAGCTGCTTTCCACCCCATGCTTCATTAACTTGCCCCTAAATGGCCAAGTAAACAAAACCAAATTAGTCCTGGCTTGGGCTGAATTCCTTCAAGGAATCTGGAGAGGACATGGAGAAGACTCAGTGCTTGAGACAGAGGCTGCACAATGAGCAGGAAATCCTTCAGGTCAAAAATACTCCTGCACTTACTGAGAATAATCAACAGCTGTTGTCCTGGCATGCCCAGAAAGATTAACAAACGGCAGCTTCATTTGTATGAGGGCATTTTTCTCTCCTTCCTTCTATTAATGATGATTGGGAGTGAATTAAGTGCTGTGGCTGCTCATTTTTCATCCTTTGTGCTCTCAGCTGCCTCTGAGAATAGAACAGCACGGGGAAGATTCCAAATGTGCACACACACAGGAGCTGCTGAGGGCTGGAAAGCCTCAAAATCCTGGGAAAGGGGGAAGCAACAGCATCATCTTCTATCCAGGGTTAAATTCCACGTGGTGGCTTCTGGCCAAGCCCAAAAACTGCTTTTCCAAGTAGTTGGTTGGATGATCACTGCCACAAGCCCTTCATCTGTAGGTGGCTCAAGAGGGAAAGGGAGTGACAAATTCAACACACACTCTCTACTGAACATCAGGTTTGTTTCTCTCCCCTCCAAGGGTCAGAGTCACCTCAGAGTCCCCCACTGCAGCTGTGTCAGGTGATCTCAGCTGCTCAGCGGCCTTTGGAGGTGATGGAATTTTGGAGGTGATGGCAGGAGCCACCTGCTTTGGGCCGAGCTGAATCCCAGCCGACCCTGCTGATTGCCACCGTCACCTCCCAGCAGCCCTGCTCAGGCAGGACCTGGCCCCTGCAAACCCTTCCCAGCCCCATCAGAACCTGCTGCTCCTGTCCTTGACAACTTTTGGAGGACAGAACGGCTGGGAAATTAAATCTCCCAGCTGGGCAGGGTGTGAGGGCAGGGTGAGGGTCTGGGGTGACAGCAGGGGCTCTGGCTGATAACTGTTCTCTCTCTGGCCTTGTTGCCTCCCTCATCCCTTATCCCCAGATGTCCCTGGAATGACAAAATCCTACTGATTCCAGCAGGGCTGGGATCCTGCCCCTGCACTCCATAAAAGCTTCTCTGACAGCTGCTGAGGTTTGTTGGGCAAGGGTTAAAGCTGTGCTTGGCTTTGGGGCCAGGGAATAAAATGTTTACATCTTGGATCATCAGCTCTTCCCTGGCTGAGTGCATGGCAGGGAATTCAAGGGCAATATTGAGCAGAGGACAAAAAGGATTGGAGGGGCTGGATTTGTCTCCTTGTTCATTGAAACTCTCCCAAATCCCAGCTCTCGAGTCCCCCGTGAGCCCCTCCCTGCTCAGGAAAATCAGGCACAGAACCCTGCAGAGCCATTGTGATCCAGATTCCCAGCAAATCTACTCTGGCACTTGGGAATTCTCAGCTGGAACTGACATTTTTTCTTTATTATTGTTTCTGAGACGGGCAGTAAAGGCAATAAAGAAATTATGAGGAAAATGGGGCTGTTCCCAGCATGTTCCAGTTCTCCAGCACTGGGATCCTGCTTCTCCTGCTCCATCTCCTCCAGCCTGAGGCTGTCAAAAACTTTCCTGCTCAGTGCCAGGATTTGAGCCAAGAGAAGAGGTGGGAAAACATCCTCTGGATTTCAGCAGGAAATTCAGCAGGAACTGCCCTGAGCAGGGCATGGTCCTGGACTGGGTTCTGCTGGAGTTAGTAGCAAAAGGCGCTCTGGAAAAAGGTCTCTGTCCCTCCTGCTTGGTTTTCCTGCCAAAAAGGGCTGAAGGGAGCTCAGAATTAGGACTGGGACCACAGGGATGTGATTCCTGAGGATGCCCTGGTGGGTCTCTTCCAGCTCAGGATATTCCGTTTCCATGGGGTACGGCTGGACATGCCCAGGGAACAGCAGGGATCGAGCCCTGACACTTCCCAGCTGTGCTTCTGCGTTTGTTTTAGAGGCTGAATTTCACTGAGCTCCATTTCCACCCCCAGTTCCTGACTCCAAGAGGTCTCAGCCTGGCAGGAGCCACCCTGGGGGTTGGTGTTGGATCATGACCATGCTGAGGCGAGGGAGGGCAGTGAGATTTGGGGAAAATGCTGGTTTTATGAGCCTCATTAAATCCTTCAGAGCCTGGCCAGGGGAGCAGGGGGAGGGGAGAGGCTCGCTCTGCCTGGTCACTGCTTTATCTCCACCGAGCTGCAGATTGCCATCAATTATCCACAAATTCCAGGCTGGAATGGTGATTAAAGCCCTGAATTCCCCCAGCACTGCCACAGGATCAGGGTTTAGTGGCCCGGAGCTGCTCATCACTTCTTGTGTGGTTTGTGGGAAGGTGGGATGGGAGCAGGAGGGGTGGGAGAGGGGCAGGGAGCAAAGGAGGCTTTAAATGCCCTTATTGCTCCCAAACTTTCCAGAGAGAGAAAATACCCAGAGAAATCAGGCAGGAACAGCTTGGAAAGTGCCCCAGTGAAAGGGCTGCAGATGCCTGTGTTTTTCCAAGTTGGAGGGGGAAAAACATCCAACAAAATATCTGTGAGTTTATTTGGTAAGGCTCTGAAAGCCCCTGGTAAAGCTGAGACTGCTGGGATCTAAAATAAATATTTGATTGCTGTTTCATTCTCCCTCTGCAAGAAAAGGTGAAAAATCTTAAGGATGACCTCGTGCACCAGCTGTATTGGAGTATTGACTCAAAGGATTCAGAATAAATAAATCCAGAGTGCTGGGAACAGCTCTTTTTATGGAAAAGAGGCACCTCATTGGGGAAAACACCAAATCCCAGAGCAGAAGAATGTAAAAAAACCACCCCAAACACCCCCCTGGCACAAACAAACAACAAACAGCCCCCAGGTCTTGGAGCTGGAAATCACAAAATAAAGAAAAAAGCAAAACAGGAGGAGATTGTGGCCATCAAACCACAAGTGCCCAGTGCAGGCATTACCCCAAACCTGAGCTGCAGATGAGAACCACTGCTAGGAGCTGCAGGAGTTCCTGGGAGCTCCCAGGCTGCAGTTCCCATTTGTAGCCCTGCCAGAGCCTCTGGGGAAGGGTTCTCATCTGCTTTGGCTGAAAGCAAGATTAAAGGAATCACAACAAAAACATGTCTGAGTGACTCCCAGCTAGGAGAGGAGAGGGAATGGGGATGAGCCCTGGATTGGTGCTCCCAGGGCTCTGCTGGCCAGGAATTTCTGCTTGAGAGGCTCCCAGGATGGGCTGTGCTGCAGAAAATGTGAGAGATTAGACAGAGATGCAGAAATTCTTTTTTTTTTTCATAGGAAAAAAAGAAAAGCAAAACGACATTTTCTGTTTCACTATAAGACAGAAAGGCCATCAGCAGGCCTGGAACGACCAGAATTACCCAAGGAGATTTCCTGGGGTGAGCCCAGGAGAGCCCTGGCTGCAGTCCTGGGCTGGAGGCTCCTCTCCCTCGGGGTTCATTGTTATTCCTGTGTCTGATGAAAAGGGAAAATCTGTCAGCCTTGGGCAAATCCGTGTGTGGGGGAAACCTGCTAAAACACTTAAACTTCAGCCACATATTCCTGATGTTCCTCCTCATTGTAATTTCTGCTGCCAGACGGGGCCCACAGGGGCTCCAGGCCCTGGGGATGCAGCCCCTGGATTGTTCTGCTGAGCTCAGGCATCTCCAGCTCGCTGGGTATTCACTGGAATTTGGGTTTAAATCCTCTGCAGGGGGTTTTAAATCATGAAAGTGGGGATTTATGGAATGGATTGCAAAGGATCTTACAGCCCATCCAGTGCCACCCCTGCCATGGACAGCGACACCTTCCACTGTCCCAGGTGGCTCCAAGCCCCATCCAGCCTGGCCTTGGACACTGCCAGGGATCCAGGGGCAGCCACAGCTGCTCTGGGCACCCTGTGCCAGCCCTGCCCACCCTGCCAGGGAACAATTCTTGCCCAATCTCCCATCCAGCTCTGCCCTCTGGCCGTGGGAAGCCGTTCCCTGTGTCCCTCCACCCCTTGTCCCCAGTCCCTCTCCAGCTCTCCTGGAGCCTCTTTAGGCCCTGGCAGGGGCTATGAGCTCTCCCTTGGATCCTTCTCCTCTCCACATAGACATCCTCAGCATCCCCAGCCCTATTTTTGGGCAGATCCTGAGGAAAAAGCTGCCATGGGCTCCCAGCTGGGTTTCTGGCCCAGGATGGATCGTTTGATGTTGCACTGGAGCCTCTCCTGCAGCATTCCTGCCCCAGGAAGCCTTGGCAGCAGCAGGGCAGGAGGAGGTGAAGCCCTTTAGCATCTCAGGATGTAAAACCAGGCTCTGAGGATTCTTTTTGTTCCAGGTGGAGAAGCTCTGGCTCCTGGGTGAGAGCACAGAGTGGGATTTGTTCTCCTTCCCTGAGCTCCCTTTGCAGGGGGAGCCGGGGGAGCTCGGCTGCAGTAGGATGGAAAGTCCCTAGAGCTGGGAAATGGAGGATCCAGCTGCTGCCCAGGGATTCATGCCCTTGGCAGCCTCAGCACAAATGCCACAACTCCTCGTGCCAGGAGAGAAAGGCTCTGCTGGAAACTCCTTGCAGGAACAGGGATTTCACTCCTGGCCATCCATCCGAGGCTGCAGGGAATGAGTTCCAGCTGGATCAGATCCTGTCCCACACGGCAGAGCCGGGCTGGGGCACCCTGCCAGCCCCAGCAGATCCAGAGCCTTCCCCTGCCCTCCCTTCCCTGCCGTCCCTGCTTCTGCTCCGAGACACAGCCCTGGCTTTGCTCAGGAGAGTGCAGCAAACACGAGGCGCCTTTTCCCATCCCCTGTTTTCTTCCATCTTTTCCTCTTTTGCCTCCAGCAGCCCCTGACTGGAATCTTTGGGCTGGATTTTCAAAGCCTCGTGGAGCTGAAATGGCTTTGAAGGTCAGGGTTGGAAGGTTGGGAAGGAAAATGTTCCCCTCCAAAGGATGCAAAGGCATAAAAGGAGCCCCAAACAGAGCCAGGGGGTGCAAATGTCACTCCCTTCATCTCTGGTGCAGATGAACGGGCTGTGCCCCATTGTGCTTGGGTACAGGGAGGGAAGGAAATCCCTTCTCCAGCCTCTGCCTCCTGCTTTGCATTCCCTCTGCACCCCGGGACACGGCCCTGGGGCAGCTGCCTGCTCCTTTCCTGGAAAATGCTCCTAAAAACTGCTGTGCCTCAGCAGGAGTTTCACTGCAAACCTTCCACAGGCTCTGCAGGTCCACAAAATCCTCAAATCCAGGTCCCAAATTCCATCCCTTGCAGAGCCCTGTACTGTAAACCTGATTATCTGAAGTGCAGAGAAATTTATTTTCAGCTGCATCCTGGGATTTCTTTGTGATTGGAGGCTTGGAGAGAAGAGGGAGAAACATTTCCCCAAAGTTTTGAGCTGATCTATGGACATAATAATCTGATTTTGCAGCTGCAGGACCCAAAGCCCATCTCATTCCCTTTGGGATATGAATTCCTGCCCGCTCTGGGTGCCCCAGAGCCACCTTGGTGCTGTCACTCAGGGTCACATCGCCACCTCCTCCTCCTCTGCAAGCCAGGACCAGCCCCTGGAGCCCCTGGAGCCCCAGCCTCATCCCCTCCCTACCTCCTGGCCCCCCAGCATCCCAGACGTTCCGGCTGCCAAGGCAAGAAGCTCTTTTCCAATATCCTGACACTTCTTCCAAGCCTGTCCTTTTTACCCACCTAAATCCCTCCGTTCCCCTTGGATTTGCACCAGGATGGCTTTGGCCTTGGCTTTGTTGGGACCAGGAAAAACTTCTGTTCCCGCGTGGAGCTGATGCCAAAGCAATCATGGGAGTTGCAGGAATAGCAATAGACTGGGCTTCAAACGCTGCCAGTCCCCCGGTAAAAGCCTCCCTGGACCTCACACTGGGGCTACCAGAGGCAATGAAAGCAGCCAGGCCGCAGGGCAGCCGCTCTGACCTGAGGGGCTCGGGCCGGGCTGGGCCGGGCCTGGGCAGCATTTATCCTTCCCCGGGAGATCTGCCACTAAACCAGACCCTCAGCCCATGTCTGCCCGACCCCAGCTGCTTTTCCAGGGAGTCTGTGTGCATGGAGAGCCCTGCGTGAGTTCTGGGAGGGCCCAGGGCCCCGTGGCTGCCGCAGGGAGAGAGAGGAGGGGGAGAGGAGGAGAAGCCGCCCTGTTCATCCCCAGGAGAGGACCCAGAGCCAGGGAGACACCCTGTTCATCCCCAGGAGAGGACCCAGAGCCAGGGAGACACCCTGTTCATCCCCAGGAGAGGACCCAGAGCCAGGGAGACACCCTGTTCATCCCCAGGAGAGGACCCAGAGCCAGGGAGACACCCTGTTCATCCCCAGGAGAGGACCCAGAGCCAGGGAGACACCCTGTTCATCCCCAGGAGAGGACCCAGAGCCAGGGAGACACCCTGTTCATCCCCAGGAGAGGACCCAGAGCCAGGGAGACACCCTGTTCATCCCCAGGAGAGGACACAGAGCCAGGGAGACACCCTGTTCATCCCCAGGAGAGGACACAGAGCCAGGGAAGCGCCGCGGAGAGCACCGCTCCCTCTGGAGCTCTCTGTGCTGCCCAAAGCCCCGGAGTTCCATCCCAGGGTCACCAGCACCGCACTGACCTGGGACCTGAGGGATATTTATCATTCCTCCATCTCCAAACCCACCCAGATACACAGCCATCGGTGTTACCCCTTTCCTTGTGCTGTGGGAAGGATGATGAGTGTCTTTAGGGCAGAGCCAGCAGGGAACAGGGGGGATCTGTGACTTCTTCCAGCCCTGGGAGCCCCCAGATCCCCCCAGACCCCTGTGTGGGGCTGTGAGCTGAGCAGGGCCCCCAGAGCCTGTTGGCACCTGCAACTCCAGCACCAAGGAGAGGTGGAAATCCGTGATTTATTCCAGGTGACCAGGGAGAGGTGAAAATTCATTATTTATTCCAGAAGACCTCTCTTTCCACAGGAATCTTCCCTGCTCCCTGCAGCCCCCTGGGTGTCTCTTCAGAGCCAGTGCTGGTGTCACCTGAAGGATTCTTGCAGGGAACGCTGACCTTTGACTTTTCTCTCTTGTTTTTCCTTTGTCTGTTACCCATTGAGACATTTTTGGTGTCCATGGGCTAGAATCAAACTTTCCTTGAGGGTTTTTGGCCCTGACTGATCACACAGGGGAGGCTCCAAAACCTGACATGCTGTGAATTCCTGGATGGACCTGGAGGAGATGGGAGTTGGGAAGCCTGGGTGGCAGGAACAGCTCTGAGAGAGGCTAGAGATGGGATGAGGCTAAATCCAAGGACACCAATTCCTTCCCTGACAAGGAAGAAGCTGCTGTGACCTGGCAGGAGGTGCTTGTGAATGTTTAGGGTTAGATGAAATGGCCTTAGGTTGCCATTTCCAGGGGAGGTTTAGGTTGGATGTTGTGAAAATGCCTTCATGGGGTAGTGGCAGAATGGCCAAAATGCAGATTTTCAGCACCAGTGTGACAGCAACAGCTCAGCCTTGGTTAGGTCTGAGCTTCAGGGAGGGGCTGAATTCCTGATGGGAATGTGGAGCCAGGAGATTCTGGCTCTGCTCCCAGGGAACAGGGACAGAACAAGAGGGAACGACTTCAGGCTGGGCCAGGCGAGGCTCAGGGTGGACAGCAGCAGGAATTTCCCCATGGAAAGGGGGCTCAGGCCTTGGAACTGCCCAGTGAGGTTTGGAGTGCCCATCCCTGGAGGTGTCCGAGGAAGGCCTGGATGTGGCACTCAGAGCCCTGGGCTGGGGACAAGGTGGGGATCAGACACAGGCTGATGATCCTGGAGGGATTTTCCAGCCTCAGGGATCCCTGGATTCTGTGAATGTGTGCAGTGCCTGGGGGAGTTGTGTGGACAGAGGAAACAAACATTTCCACCATTTTTATAGGATTTTTTTGAGTTTTCCCAGAAAAATCCTGCTCCCGTCAGACCCAAAGTTGGAGGTCCAGCTCTCCAAACCCAGCACCAGGATAAAATCCTTGTCCACCTTCTCCCCTGCCAGCTCCAGTGGGTCAGGAGCTCTACCCCAGGAGCTCTTCCACAATCCTTTCCTCCAAAAGCTCTGAAATTGCTGAAGGCTTCAAACCCAGATTCCCACTCAGTTTAATAGACTCCTAAGTAAATTTGCTCAGGCCCACCCTCCTGGAAAGCAAATTTGCCCAGCCCTGAGCAGGTGTGAGCAGAGCTGCCAGCCCAGCTGCATCCATCATCTCCTAGCAGAATCCTCAAACACCACTCTCATGTGGGGAAAAGGGGGAAAAAGGGAATTTATTTAACCTTTATATCTTCTCTTTATTGCAGCAAATGCGTTTTATGTCCCAGAGATGAAATATGGAGCACAAGGCCCATTCCGTGCTTGGAGTTACATCCGTGAGGAAGCCAGCCCCAGTTTTGTTTAGTAAATCATTGCTGATGGCTTCGGAGAGGATCCATAAATCTTTCCTGAATTGCTCCTTTCAGATCCTCAGCTTTTGCAGGAACCTTCATCTGCATATTCAGACCTTGGTTAGCTCAACAGGGGAGAAAATTCCCAAAATTCCATTCTTTGGGAGGCTATTCTGGGGTGACCAGGCCAGGGGTGACTCTGGCTTTTCAGTATCCACAAAAGGGCACCAGCTTTGAGCCTCAGTGGAATATTCAGGAAATATTCCCTAACTTTGAGTTAAACCCAGGGTTTTGAGGGAATTCTCTTCACTTGCACAGCAGCAATCAAACGGAGTTGTGAGAAAAGCTGGAGGTGGAAAAGCTGGAGGCAGCAAAATTCCCTTAGGCTGGGTTTGGAGTGATTTGGAGGGAATTCACAAAGATCTCCTGATCCACTGGGACGTGTTTGAGGTGACCCTGGGGACAGTCAGGCTGGACAGGGCTGGGAGCACCCTGAGACAGTGGAAAGTGGCACTGGATGGGCTTTAAGGTCCCTTCAGCCCAAACCATTCCATGATTCCATATTTTACATTAACATTTCCCATCAGAGACTGTTTGAGGTCTCTGTGGATTAATCCCAGAGTTAGAGTCTCCCGTTCTTGGAGACATCAGATGGGAAAGGGATCAGGCAGGAACAGGGAGATGGGGTTGGTTTAAATCCGGTGACCACTGACACAGCTTTTCATGGGACTGAGGGGACAAAAACTTGCCCAGTTTTAATCGAAATGAGATTGGCTTGGATGGAAAAGTTTATTTCCATAAGTCTGCAAAACGAAAAAGTTCTATTTGGAAGCCATGGGCTCCTTACTTTGATTTCTTCTCAGGGAAAGTGACACCAGTTATCCCAAAGATTGGAAAAAAGTTTTGGCATTCAGTTCCTGAGGATTTGGGATCTGGTTTTGGAGGAACTTGAATCTCAGAGCTGGTCTCAGGAAGAAAAAGGTCTGGGAAGGAG
The DNA here is from genome assembly GCF_009819655.1 of Sylvia atricapilla. NCBI lineage: Eukaryota > Metazoa > Chordata > Aves > Passeriformes > Sylviidae > Sylvia > Sylvia atricapilla. The sequence continues at coordinate 4,329,917 of NC_089166.1, read as the reverse complement.
GGGCAGATCAGGAGGCAGTGACTTGAACCACTGGGAGTTGGATCATGGCAGAAATGATCCAGTGGGATTCTCATGACATCTGATCCAAGGGAGAGAGGGAACAGCCCCGATTCCTGACCTCTGTCCCATTGCTGATTCCTCAGCTCCCCCTCATTCCTCAGTTTTGTCCTATTCCTGATTCCCAGAGCTCTGTCCTGTTCTTGATTCCCAGAGCTCTGTCCAAGTCCTGATTCCCAGAGCTCTGTCCCGTTCCTGAATTCCAGAGCTCTGTCCCGTTCCTGAATTCCAGAGCTCTGTCCCGTTCCCGAGCTCTGTCTCATTCCTGATTTACAGGGCTCTGCCCTATTCCCACTACCAGACTCTACCCCAGCCCTCAGCTCATAGTTTTGCCTTTGGAGATGAGCAAAGGCCTCTGGACAGAGCTCAGCCTCTGGACAGGGCTCAGCCTCTGGACAGGGCTCAGCCTCTGGACAGGGCTCAGCCTCCGGACAGGGCTCAGCCTTTGGACAGGGCTCAGCCTCTGGACAGAACTCAGCCTCCGGACAGGGCTCAGCCTTTGGACAGGGCTCAGCCTCCGGACAGGGCTCAGCCTCTGGACAGGGCTCAGCCTTTGGACAGGGCTCAGCCTCCGGACAGGGCTCAGCCTCTGGACAGGGCTCAGCCTCTGGACAGGGCTCAGCCTTTGGACAGGGCTCAGCCTTTGGACAGGGCTCAGCCTTTGGACAGGGCTCAGCCTCCGGACAGGGCTCAGCCTCTGGACAGGGCTCAGCCTTTGGACAGGGCTCAGCCTTTGGACAGGGCTCAGCCTCTGGACAGGGCTCAGCCTCTGGACAGGGCTCAGCCTCGGGACAGAACTCAGCCTTTGGACAGGGCTCAGCCTTTGGACAGAGCTCAGCCTCCGGACAGGGCTCAGCCTCCGGACAGGGCTCAGCCTCCTGACAGGGCTCACCCTCCAGCTCTTCCCGCAGTGCCAAAGAGAAGGAGGGACCAGAGCAAGTCCTGGAGCTCCTCCTGCTGCCCCACCCCAGGAAAAGGAAACACCAGGCAGAGGCGTCACTGAGGGATTGATGGAAGTGGCTCTTGGGGTGAGGTCCGGGCATGAGGAAAAGTAGGAGAAAGAGCCTAGGGCTGTGTTTCCTCAGCTGGAATTACAACAGGATCCTCTGCCTTGGGAGAAGGGGAAACAAGGAGAGGGCAGGAAGAACCAATTTTTTGGTTCACTGCCTCTTCTGGATGGGAAAGAAAAATCAAAAGTCATTTCAGGCTGAATGAAGAGCTGCATTTCCCTGGAATGAAACAATTCTTGTGAGTGGCATGGGGAGATTTTGTGTTCCCAAATAAATAAAACAGGGGGAGATTGTGAATTAATTTTTTCCACACATCTTGAAGTTAAAGAGGGATTAGAAGTCAGTGGGAATGACCAAGAGGCCTCCAGGACTGTGGGAATTCCTTCCAGGGGGTTCCTGAGCCCAGGTCCAAGTGCCCAAGCCCATGATGGTGAGGAAGCTGCCCTGGGAGCAGGGAATGATGGACTTCAAATCTTCAGGTGCTGTAAAAATGAGGATACAGCACAAATATTTCCCAGCAGGACAAACCAGAGCCTCTCACAAACACCTGGGACAGGTCACAGACCCAGCACTGAGCCCTCAAAGACACAACCACAACTGGAATTCATTTAATGGCATTAAATTTGGGGGATTCATTGGGATGGAGTGGATTTGGGGAATATCACTGTAGTTTCCAGTTCCTCCCCGGGCTCATTTTTCCATCGGTGTTTCAGGCTGATCTGAGCTGCTCAGGGCTCACCTGAGGAGTGGGATCCGTGAGCACTTCCAGCATTTCTGCCTCGTCTAAGGCCCCAGCTCTGCCCTGCACTGGGGAGAGGAAATGGTTATTGGAAACGTTTACTGGAAACGGTTATTTAATATGTTTATTAAAAATGCTGTGCCAAATTTAGGGAATTTTTAGTGAATCTGTCCCAGTGAAACAAAGCCGGACCTGGGAAGATGAACACACATTTCATGGTCATTGCTTAGGATTTTCAACTTTTGAACTTCTGACAGGCTTGAGGATTGTTGGGGTTTAGAGATTCCTGCTTGTCTGTGGTGATGACACATAATAAATTATTTGGCTTAATGAGGGTGGGAGGAAATGGCAGCGTTGGATGTTTCTGTTGGGTTTGGATTTGTCTTAACGGGAATTTTGTAGAAATCCACTCGGGATGGGTCAGGATGTGCTCGGGCACCCTTTGGGAATCTCAGCACTGGGGTGAGGCTGGCATTGCTCATCAAGGCAAATTCCAGCTTTGTGGGAACAGCCTTAATCAGGACATGTTGAGAACACCCTCAGGAAGGACTAAATCCATGGAAAACCAAAGATCCACTGTGAGGAATTCATTTCCCATGGATAAATCCCTCTCTTTGTGCCTTTCCTCCTGCCTGGGGGCCCAGATCCCCTTGTTGCCTGGTCCAGGCAGGTCCAGGGAGAGCCAAGCCCAGGCCAAGGGGATGGAATGTCCTCCCCAGGAACTACCCTCCAAAGCTTCAGTCCAGCATCTCTGGAGATCATCCCAGAGACCCTGAGCTCTGTTTGTCAGGGAATTTTACACTTCCAAGGGCATTGGAGTTCAGTAATGGCAGCAGTTATTTGGATTCTGGTCCCTGTGACCAACCCTGTGACGTTGGGGTTTTTCTGGATGACTGAGCCTTTCCAGGCTCTGGAGAAAGCAACACTTCCACTGCAGGATGCTTCCCCCTCTCCCAGCAGCCTGAATGGATTGTTTGCCAGAGGGAGGGATTGGTTACCTGCCGAGTTTCCCAGAAAGTAGGCCAGGATTTGTGTTTTCTCCAACGGCTGCAGGTGCAAGGAAAGCAGCCATTGTTTATTTCTGTCCCTGTGACTTCTCTGTGGAGCTTTTCCAGCCTCTTTTCCATGTGCAGATGGACAAGGCCTCCAGTTAATCCCTAACTGAGCCATTGACACCAGGAATGGGGCCATTAAATAAGAATTAAGGATGTGCTCTCTACCTTTGGGGGAGTTTGGGATAGATTCCCTCATTTCTAATCTCCTTCCCTGCAATGTTCTCTCCAAAATCCTTCTCCCTGCATCTCAATTGAGCTTTGGATGACTCATAAAATTAATCCTTTCTGAGCAGCAAATCCCTTCCCTTCCAAGCCAGCATGTGAGGAGCTGTTCACACATTCCTGCCTCAGTCCTGGGTGTAACTGGAGCAGGAATCTGTGTCCTAGAGGAGCCTTGGGGACAGATCTCATTCCCTGGGCACCTTGAGCTGCTAGGCAGGGCTTTGATTCCTTATTTGAGTTTGCTTTGTTGGGGTAAGAAGTCAGGAATGGGGTCACTGTCATGAGGGACATCACTGCAAGTCCTTGAGGTGACATTTCCCATGGTCCAGAAGGATGTGGAGCTGTTAGGATGAGTCCAGACGAGGCCACGGAGCAGCTCCAAGGGCTGGAGCCCCTCTGGAGCCAGGCTGGGAGAGCTCAGGGTGTTCACCTGGAGAGGAGAAGCTCCAGGGAAAGCTCAGAGTCCTTCCAGGGCCTGAAGGGGCTCCAGGAGAGCTGGAGAGGGACTGGGGACAGAGGGACAGGACGCAGGGAATGGCTTCCCACTGCCAGAGGGCAGGGCTGGATGGGATATTGGGCAGGAATTGTTCCCTGGGAGGGTGGGCAGGGCTGGCACAGGGTGCCCAGAGCAGCTGTGGCTGCCCCTGGATCCCTGGCAGTGTCCAAGGCCGGGTTGGACACTGGGGCTTGGAGCAGCCTGGGACAGTGGAAGGTGTCCCTGCCCATGGCAGGGGTGGCACTGGGTGGGCTTTAAGGTCCTTTCCAACCCAAACCATTTCATGACTCCATGATCATTTTTCCAGATAGATTTAAGACAGACCAGAGGGAAGATGCTCTCTGGCTGTGAATTTACATTTGTGGTGGAAAAATTGGTCGTAAAAATTAACTGAAATGGAGAAAAGCAGGAACCTCTTTGTGGACATTTCCCTTTCAAAATAACAGTTCCCTGGGAAAAACAAAAATTCTTCATCCAAAAAAAACCTCCCTTGAACAGACTCTTTAAATGTATCCTGGATGTGAGATTAAAACATGAGAAAGGGAAATTTCTGCAGCTAAAAATCCCCAGTTTTGGAAGCTGGAAAGCTCTTGGGAGGGTCTTGATCCCTCCCCTGGTGTAGAGGAAGAGAGGGTGACACTGCAGGATGGGGGATTAGTCCCAAATGCAGATTAAGAAAAGAAAAGTTGATTTAATTATTCCTCTTCTGTGCACCTCAGTGACAGTTCCATCTGAAACCTTCAGAAATAACTCCTGGAATGCTGTTCTAAGCCCCAGGAATCTCTCTGAAGCCTTTTCCAAGGAAGCTGTTCTGGCATCTTCCCAGGCATCCACAGCTTCCCTGGGCTGGAGCAGCCCTGGCATGAAAGAGTCTCCCCAACCTTGTGCAAGGAGCATAAGAGAAGAAATGAATTCTCATTAAAAGAAATCTCCTTTTTGCAGTGCTAATTAGGCACATCCGTGGAGCATTCCCAGACATTTGGGATGGGCTGGGAATGATCCTTGTCCTGTGCTGGGCATGTTCTGTTTGCTGTAAATCCCTTCAGCACTTCCAGAGGAGCCTTTTCAAGTGCTGTGGGAGCAAAGGCTTTTCCAACATCCCTCATTCCAGGGGACACTGTGAACAGAGGGAATCTGGGGTTGGATACATCCACAGCCACTGATTTCATTAGGATTTCATCAGGATTTCTTTGGTAAAATTCTGGAGACAAGGAACATCCTGGGTTTACTTTTTACATTTGTTTCCTTCCTTTGTTTTGTTGTCTTCCATCCTTCTATAAAACAATTCTTTGGTTTATTGGGAATGTCCGTTCCAGGGAGTCCCTGGGGACTGACCACCTTTGGTACCAGAATTGTTCCGTTTCCTTCAGAATTCTCTCTGATCCCAGTCAGAGAGATCAGAATGAGGCTCCTCCTGCTGTGTGAGAGATTCCTGGGAGTCTCAAATGACTCTGGAGAGGAGCAGCTGCCTCTGGAGCAATTCCTGCCCGGAGGATGCGTGTCCTGAGCCAAGGTCACCAATATCCAAGTCCTTCCCTAACAAACCCAGGTTTCCCAAACTTTCCCATCCTGATCTGCCCCACCACTGCCCCTTCCTGGACCTGAGGAGGAGGTTTCCAAGGTTTCCCAATCCCTGATGGTGTCCCTTAGGGCTCACGATGGGGGGTTCAGCCACAGGATTGCTCCAGCCGCAGGAACCTTTCCTTGCTGGGATGCTGTGGAACAAGAGTCACTCCCGAGGACCGGAAACATTTCTGCCGTTGATTCTTGAACTGGCTGGGAAAACTTTCTAATTAGCACCTCATTCATTAGTGACCGACTTCCTTCAAATGCAATAGAAGCAAAGGCTGGGCTAGCTGGGGGTGTTCAGCTGGAAAATATCCAGGGAGAGCTCAGAGCCCTTTCCAGGGCCTAAAGGAGCTCCAGGAGAGCTGGAGAAGGACTGGGGACAAGGGATGGAGGGACAGGACACAGGGAATGGCTTCCCACTGTCCAGGGCAGGGCTGGCTGGGATATTGGGCAGGAATTGTTCCCTGGGAGGGTGGGCAGGGCTGGCACAGGGTGCCCAGAGCAGCTGTGGCTGCCCCTGGATCCCTGGCAGTGCCCAAGGCCAGGTTGGACATTGGGGCTTGGAGCAGCCTGGGACAGTGGGAGGTGTCTCTTGGCACAGGGGTGGGCACTGGGTGAGCTTTAAGGTCCTTCCTACCCAAACCATTCCAGGATTCTCTGAACCTATCTCTTTTCTCCGGTGGGATTTTATACCTCTGGATTTGGTCATACCCCAAAGGTTTTAGGTTTGTTAGAAAACACACAAAGGTGTTTGTGGCTGAGGAACTTCCCAGGATAAATCTGTTATTCCTATGATTAAATGAAGAAATCTGAGCTGAAGGTCCCTCCCAGATCCTGTTCCTCTTAAACTGTTATGTTGCCTCTTCTCTCACAAAATCAGATCAACTCCTGTTTCCTGATGCTCCTGGAAAGGGCTGGAGCCCCAGGAAGGGCTGAGGGAGCTGGGAAAGGGGCTCAGCCTGGAGAAGAGGAGGCTCAGGGGGGACCCTGTGGCTCTGCACAACTCCCTGCCAGGAGGGGACAGCCGGGGGGGTCGGGCTCTGCTCCCAGGGAACAGGGACAGGAGGAGAGGGAACGGCCTCAGGCTGGGCCCGGGGAGGTTTGGATTGGAGATTAGGGAAAATTTGCTCCTGGAAAGGCTGGTCAGGGCAGTGTGGAGTCTCCGTCCCTGCAGGGATTTAAAGCCCTGTGGATGTGGCACTTGGGGTGTGTGGCCTTGGCAGTGCTGGGAAATGTTGAACTCAGTGATCCTGGAGCTCTTTTCCATCCTGAACAATTCCAAGGTTCTGGAACTCACACTCAGTTCAGGTAACCAGGATGCAGCAGCCAAAGTCTCAAGTCTGCAATTTCTTCTCAACCCAAAATAGTCAAACATATGCAGGGAGAAAGAGCTCCAAATAAACAAACCCACAATCTGCTCCTACAAAAATATCTTGGAATGTGCACAACAGACTGGAATCCCTCAGGGCCTTCCCAGCACTGCTCAGGGTTCCAGTGGTGACAGCTCCGAGCTGGGACAGATTTGCAGCCCTAAAAAACCTGGAGCTGTAGTAATTACTGACTCTGTGCTTGAAGTGGGAATATCTTTGCATGGAATTCTATTTTCCATTATTTCCAAATGACAGCAGACACAGTGACAGCTCCAGCTGTTAATTTTGGGAAGACAGGAGATTTTAAAGATGGTTGCAGAAGCAGGGATGCAGGGATGGGGGAAAGTGACTTCACCTCTATGTAAAACCAAACCAAGCCAAACCATACTAAAATAAACCAAACTGAACCAAGCCAAACCAAACCAAACCAAACCAAACCAAACCAAACCAAACCAAAGCACTCCCTGCTCTTTAACTTCCAATGACATCCAGCCAGAGCAGCAAAATCTTTGGAATTAACCTCCACGGTGTTCCCTGGAAATGCTGTTTGCAGGATCAGAGAGGCTCCACCTTTCAACTCTGAAAACCACAGGGAGTGTTTGAGTCACTGAAACAAAGCCAGAGAAATGGAGCCTGGGTCTCCAGGGCCACATCCAGGAAGGACCAAATTCCAACAGGAAATTACCAGTGAGTGTGAAAAGTGTATGCAGTGTGAAGGGGAGCTGGTCCTGGGATCCATCTATAATGCAATAATCTGGGAAAGGAGTGACACCAAGACCAGGGAGGATTGCTGCCAGTGAGCTGTGCTTCCCAAAATTGATTTTTCCCAGGAAACTGCAACTCAATTGCTTGAGTTTTCCGAGGCCAGGAATGTGGTCCTAGAGATTGTTGCCCTGGCCTGGATGATTCAGGCAACTCCGTCTCCATCAGGAAATGCTGATTTAACAAATGCACAACTTTTGATTTTTCAGTAAGTTGGGTTTGCTAAATGATATCTTTATGTCCTGCACATGGTTTAGAGAGGAAGTCTCCGAGCAGGAATGCGCTCTTGGGCTGGGGTTTTTGCTGGGAATGCCACAGTTCCTGGGACTCCTGGGCATGGAATCCCACTCTGGATTCCAGGCTTGGTAACAACAGCACCAACCTCAAAATGTTCATTTTCCCCCTGAGCTCCATCCCCAGATTCTTCCTGCCACCCTCAGGATTTGATTTCCAGGTTTTTAGCAAAAGAGAAGAGCTACATTCAAATAATGCATTAATGGTGTTTCCACACCCATTTTTTATTTTGCAAGATGAAGCTGCTGTCAGGGTACAGAGTGAGGGAATATGAAGAAATCACTTTTCTCTGGCAGGAACTAGATTCCTTTTCCTCTCCTCTGGCTGCCCAGAGCAGTGAGAAGAGGCTTTGGGAATTACCAGGCTCAGAATATGCCTGGAGTCTCAGGAGGAGCAAAGTCAGGTGGGGAACATCACTAATCCCCCCTGGAAATTACAACCACTTCAGGCTGCCTTTTACTCCTGGAAATTTTTGCCAGATGTGAGGAGGTGGAAGGGAATTCAGGGCTGAGTTTCCAACAGTTTTCCTCAGGCTTTGGGGGTCAGGACAGTCCCGGGGCCCTCAGGATCCTGCAGAGCCTTTAGATGAACCTATTCCAGTCTTCAAAAAGGACATCAGCAGCAACATAAACCATAAAATTAGGGAATCATTGAATGGCTTAGGTTGAAAGGCATCTTAAAAATCCAGTGCCACCACCTGCCATGGGCAGGGACACCTTCCACTCTCCCAGGTTGCTCCAAGCACTGTCCAACCTGGCCTTGGACACTTCCAGGGGCAGCCACGGCTTCTCTGGGAATTCCATCCCAGCTCCTCACCACCCTTGAAGGCAGGAATTCCTTCCCAGTATCCCATGTAACCCTACTTCCTTTAAATCCTGAACCTTGCAGGGTTCCTGGAACAGTTCCTGAGGCTGGGCATGGACTGTCCCAAATCAACCCTCACATGGAAAAATTAACTAACAAATCCAGCTCTTCCTGCATCCCAATCCCTTCCTGATGTTTTCCAAAGCAGCAAGGAGAAATCAGAGGTTCAGGGAAGGAACGTCCCCCATCATCCCCAGTCCCAGTGACACAAATTCCAGCAGAGAAGGAGCAGACCTGAAGCCAGGAGAAAGGTCATTTTTCAGAGGAATCCTGGTTGGGATGTTGGGAAGTCAGAGCTGGGAAGGAGGACAGAGGGGGTTTGCTGGGCAGCCCAGGGACAGATGGAGCCAAGGCAGGAGGAGGAAGTGTGGAGGAAGGCAAGCTCCAAGGGGGAGGGGTTGAGCAGAGACAAGCAGGGACATTGTTTGCAGCCTTTTGAGCTGGCCAGAAGCTGCAAGACCCCCGCTGCAATTCTCAGATCTCACCGTTTCTCGGCTCAGTGGGTTTGCTTCCCATTTCCCGGGATGCAGGGACGTGCCAGCCTAGCCAATCCAGGGAATTGTCAGGAAAACCTACTCCACATTTAGCAGATCCTTTATTTACTGAAGAAAACAATGTTTTCTGACAGCAATTCCTGTTTTGTAGAAACTGGGCTGAGTTTTTGGATGGCTGGAAATGAAGCTTTTTGGGAAAAAGTCTCCAAACTGCCAAAGCTTCCCATTTCCCACTTCTGGAGGAAAGGATGATTTTGTCAACTACCAAGTCTCTTTTAGGAAAGAGTTTTTTGGAAGGGAAATGAGAATGCCAGCATTTCATCCTGACAGAGCCAGGCTGGGCCTGGACCAGGGTTTACTGCTCCCAGAACTGGATTTCAGGATAAATGTCCTTTGCTGATTCAAGCTGTCTCAGGGACAGCTGCACCTGGATTCCAGGCTCTTCCCAGAATCCCAGACTGGTTTGGGGGGAAGGGACCTCGAAGGCCACCCAGTCCTACCCAGGACAGCTCCCACAGTCCCAGGGTGCCCCCAGCCTGGCCTCAGGTTGTGCTGGTCCACCCAGAGATCCTGGCTCAGCCATGGATCTATCCCGGGATTTTGCAGCTTGAATTCCCAGCAAGGCTCCTCCTGCAGGGGACAGCTCAGGACAGAGCTGGAGAGAACCCTGGGCTGTCCTGGGGATCCATCCCAGAGGAGCCCACCTGGAGCTGCCCCAGGATCACTGAACTCAGGGAATGCTCAATCCATGGCTTACAGGGATCACCCTGGGCTGTCACGTCTGATCTGAGCACTCCAGAAATCAAATGGAGAGGAAAGAACCCTGAGCCCCCAGAGCCATTTCAGGCAGTGTTTGATCCCTGAACTCGGAGTTACAGCTTGATTGGAGCAGGGATTAATTACAGGATTATCTTCCCTGGCTTTTCCCTGCACTTCCTCATTAACATTTACAGCAGGTCCATGACCAGGCTCCAACTGCTGGAAAAATACCTGTGGTTATTAAAACGGAGCCGAATTGTGCTGGAGCCTCTCATGTGAGTTCACAGCTGCTGCTGAAGCTGAGAAAGGATCCTCCTCCTGCAGCAGATTTGCTGGGAGCAGGCACAAAATGGGAATTTTGCCAATTCCAAGCCCACAACAACTTCTTACGAGATTTCAGTCATGGTTGCAGTTCTGAGCAACCCCAGGTGGCTCATCCCCAGCTGCTCTGGGGCCATCAGGGACCTGCAAAGCTGAGACCAAACCAGGTTTAAATCACAGAGCTCAAATTCTTCCCAGGTTCAGGGGGACAGAGCACTGGATACTGGATAAGTCACTGGATACTGAACAAACTGTTGGATACTGGACAGACCACTGCATACAGCTGACAGCTGACTGCAAAATTATCTCAGTTATGATGGTGATGAAAGCGTTTTCCTCCTTGATGTGCTTAGTAAAAATGTGTTACCATTGTCCACACACAGAGAGATTTTGTCCCTAAAACTTTGTCCTGAATTCCTTGTCCTGGGCTCTGTAAGAGCCTGTTTCCAGAGGGGCTGTGAGTGCTGGGATTGGTCCTGAGCATAAAACCCTGGAATCGTGGAATGGTTTGGGTTGGATGAGCCTTAAAGATGAGCCAGTGCCACCCCTGCCACGGGCAGGGACATCTCCCAGTCTCCCAATTTCCCAGGAACCATCCAAGGCTCTGTAATGTAGAAAAGTCTGAATTTTCCCTCAGATTCTGTGCTTATTCCTGGATTCCATTCCCAAAGGCTGTTGTGTGTGTGAGGGGCAGCACCTCAGACATTCCCTGTCTTTCCTGCACAATTCCATGTTTTATTCTCTCACCTGGAGCTGCTTCCCTTCAGCTGCAGCAAAGGCTGTGCAGGCTTGAATGGGAAAACCTGGCACTAAATCCAGGAAAACACAGGGCTTTCCCAAGAAAACTGCTGCAAGAAATGTCACTTCTGGATTTGGGGCGGAATAGCCAAACTTGGAACGCTGCAAGTGGGCAGAATTCATTCAAAAAAGTGCTGAGGGATGAAGTGTGAGCAGTGTGGGATCCCACTGGTGTCCCCCGATTGCTGCTTTTCCTCTGGAATAGCAATCCCTCCCACCCAGGAATCCAGGAGTCAGTTTCCCCAAGGTGCTAGGAAAAGCTGGGATGGAGCCAGGCAGTCCCAAGGAGCTGTGAGTGATGGCTCTGTGCTTTGAGGGTCTAAAGGCTCTCTGCAGGATGCATTTGTTGTTCTTCAGAGCCATAAAGTCCTTCCTGAATGAAGATGGATTTGATCCGGAGAGTTCTTCCCACAAAGCAAACAAAACACAGAATTTCAGCTGAAATTCAAAGGTTGGAGATTTGTCTCGAGCTTTACTAAGTCAAAAACACCTCCCCTGGGATGTCAGTGCCAAGCTCTGTCTGAAAAGGATAAAGGAGAGGTTTGATCCTTTGTAATCCGTGCTAGGGAGGAGGAATCCCCTTTTGGGACAGAGGGAGAGGCAGAAGCCACAAAAGGCTCTTGCAGCGCTGGGTTTGGATCCCTGGTGCCAAAATCCCGGCAAAGGGCTGAGCAGTTTGACCCCAGCTGCAGAACAATCCCTCCCTTCCAACCCTGTGGGAAAGAGGCAGGAGGAGGCCCAGCATCCAAATCCAAAGGCAAACACAACCCCTGAGGGGAAAAAAGGAACTTCCCAGAGTTTGGGCAGGAATGGATCCCTGAAGTGTTTGCTCACCTTGGAGTTCCTGAGCAGCTTTTCCCTTTTCCTCGTCACTGGTTCTGCTCAGACAGGGGAGAGGAAACTTCATTAGGCTGGGCTGGAAAATCTAATTAAGAGTTCTCTGAGCACTTGGAACGGTGATTTTTGATCCAAATGTTTCTGTTAAAGATCGTGGAATGGTTTGGCTTGGAAGGGACCTTAAAGCTCCTTCAGTGCCAGCCCAGGGACACCTCCCCCTGTCCCAGGCTGCTCCAAGCCCCAGTGTCCAGCCCGGCCCTGGGCACTGCCGGGGGTCCGGGGGCAGCCCCGGGGATGGGGCAGGGTCTCACCCTCCGGCAGGGAGCAGCCCCAGGGCTCGGAGCCGTGCTCCGGTCCCGGCGAGTCCTGGGCAGCTCTGAGCCTGTTCCCGGTGCCAGCTGAGCCGCACGGGGATGTGCGGGATCGGAGCCGCCGGAGCAGAACCAAAGGCTCCGGTGGGGAAAGTGAAAGAGCCACTCGTGAGTGAAGCACCGTTAATTACCGCATGCAAATGACCCCGCCCGGGCTCCTCAGCGCCCGCCTCATTTGGAAGCAGCTCAGGAAGTAAAAATGAACTCTCAGCTTCTCCTCGTGCAATTAGGGCTGTGTGAGAGACTCATTAATCAGCGCAATTAGCGGGGCTGCTGCGGCCCAGGAATCAAAGGGATTTGGGAGGGGTGGTGACTTCGCTGCTCGAGAGCGTTGGATGAGAGATCTCCAAAGCTTTGCTGGGGTCTCCCGTCCCGGGCTCCTCTGGAATGCCACAGGGAGAAGCTTTGGCCCATCTGCATCCTCTGAATCGCTCTCTCCCCTCTGAATCGCTGCTCCCTCTGATCCCCGCCGTCCGGCCCCGCGGGAAGGTCCCACGGAGCGCTGGGGACCCGGGGCTGCTGTGCGATGGGCCAGCGTGGGAATGTCCCTCCTTGGGAACGCGCGGCCGTCAGGGCTCGGGGTTTGGGATTAAATCCACCAGGGGATCTTTGTCAAGCCTTCAACAGCAGCAGCCCGCCTTACCGGGGCATCAGAAATTAAGGGAATGAGTGGAAAATCAGCACAAGGTCTACAAAACGCACCTCATAAGTGTAGGGAATGAGTGGGAAGATCAGGACGATGTCTTCAAAACCTTTTCTCCCCCAAAACCTAAGTTACAGAGGTCACAGAGATCACAAGGATCAGGGGGTTATCTCCACTTTTACAGCACTGTTGGAGGAAATCTCCCAATCCAGCTCCTTCAGGAGTCCTTTGGTGACGCTGAAGCAGCACAAAATCTCAGTATTGCTCTCTCAGGCCTTTCCTGCAGCAGGAGAAGGTTTCCCATGACTTTGTCCTGCTTTGTCCACAAATAACTCGGGCCTGGCGCCCTGCCCGGGGCAGGGGTCACCTGCTGTGCTCACAGGTCGGGCAGGCTCCGCACCACCGCCCCAGGAGTGAGCGGTGAAGGGGATTTGGGAACAGCAGAGAAAAGCCCCTTGCAGAGCTTCACCTGAGCGAAATATTTCACCAAACCTTATTGTCTCAATTCTTTTGGTCTCAAAAAAAAAATGAGAGATTTAACAGCACCAAATTCTTCCTGTATGAATTCCTGCTTTGCACATGCAAACAAAATATCAGGAAAAACATGTAACAAATAAAACACTCTTTGGATAGAGAATGCCTCAAGCTGTGGTTACACTGCGATTATAGAAAACACTTGGCATGAAAATGGGATATTTCATAGTAGGACAAATAAAATGCTCCCTTTAACCCAAAGTGGGGGAGTTGCACTTTCTGACTTGAAAAAAAAAATAATCAAAGATTTGAATTTCAAGTTGACCTGAAACAATTTTTTGTTTGCTTGCTTGTTTGAAATTGTCAGTGAGGCAAAAAAAAAATTAATTATTTCCAGAGTTCTACCTGGGCTGTGCCTGCCCAGAGGATGGGATAAACAACCTGCCTGGCTGAACCCTGCCAGGAAACAGGAATGGTGCTCCAGGTGGGAATCTAGGGAGGGGTACAAGCTGGAGCTGTTCAGGATAAGCCTCATCTGGAAGTCATCATCCCCTGCTTCAAAGAATCAGGGAATATCCTGAGCTGGAACAGACCCTCAGGGATCACCCAGTCCCACCCCTGGCCCTGCACAGACCCCCAACAGCCCCACCCTGGGCATCCCTGTCCAAACCCTCCTGCAGCTCTGGCAGCCTCGGGCTGGGACCATTCCCTGGGGAGCCTGGGCAGTGCCCAGCACCCTCTGGGGGAAGAACCTTTCCCAATATCCATCCCACATCCATCCCATATCCCTCCCCATCCCCACTGTCTGCAGGCTCTGCCCAAGGCCCCGATGTGTTCAGACTGGACTGGCCAATCCTTTCCCCTCAGCCCAAGGCCATCCCCTGGGACAGTCTCTGTCCCACTCTCCTGTTCCCTGCAGCTGCAGCAGGGCCAGCAGGAGCTGGAATTCCCTGTCGCGGTTTTTCCATGGCCCCTCGGAACTCTGAAAGGATTGAAATCCTTCTGTTCCCTCTCCAAATGTCACAATGGCAGCTCACACATGTGGGGTGCCATGACCTGCCTGCCCCTGGCTCTGCAGGGAAAGCGGCCGGGATGAAAAGGTCAGCCCAGGGCTGGAAGTGCTGAGTGCAGCCCACACGGCCACAGCTGGGGCTGGGGGCAGGCAGAATTTATTCCTGGAATCCTGGAGCTGCTCAATGGGATGGGTTTAGGATTCATTCCCAGAGTCCCAGAGCCGACAGCAGGGAGTGGAATGGGATTCCAAAACATGGAGCTGCAGAGGAGGGGGCACAGTGGGAAGGACAGGACCCTTCTCCTCGGGATAGCCCTGGGCTACCTCTGAACAGCCTTGGGAAACCTTGGGGACACACCTGGGCAATCTCGGGGATACCTGAAGACACCTCTGAGATATCTCTGGGATGCCCTGGAAAACCCCTGACATCCCCCTGGGAGACTTCAGGCTGTGGAGCCACATGGGCAGGGACAGGGCTGGGATTTCAGCCTCCCTCCGAGCTCCCCCTGCCTGGGGGTCTCCCAGTGCCGCAGGAGTTGTGCAGAGAGGGGAGCAGGTCCTGCTGTGCTGCAGGAATTGCAGGAAAGCTGAGTCAGCTTTGGTCATCTCTAGGACAAGGAGCTGCAAGGAGCAGAGAAGCAGCAAAGGAGGCATCCCCAAACACTTCTGTTCTTCCATCTCTGGAATTCTGTCAGTGCTGTCCATCCCTGCCTGCTGGGGCTGTGCTGGGAGAGGACCTCCTGCTTCTCTCTCTTCTTCTGTCCTGAGCTCCTGACCCTCAGCATTGGGCAGGGGTGACCTCAAAGCTTCTTCGAGGCTCAGAAATGAAAAGGAATCGGAGGTTTGCTCATATTTATTCCCACCTAAGGGTGGTTCTGTAATGTTTGGCCACTGCCCAGGGCAGAGGGAGCTGATTTCTGGTGTTCTCAGTGAGATGATCCCAGAATCCCAGATGAGGCTGAGCTGGAAGGGCCCCAGAAGGCTCCTGAAGCCCATGCAGGGATCTGGTGTTTGGCTCCACCACACCTGGATGGTTTGCAGATATTTGGGGGGTGGGGGAATCATCCCTAACTGAGCATTCCTCACCTCCTCATTAAACAATTTTCCCGTTCCCTGCTCCTCCCAAACGCCCAGCTCTGGGTGAGCTCCAGTTTTCCCTGGAGATGCTTTGCCCTTTACAAATGGCAGCTTCACTCCTGCTCTTCAAAACCAACCTCATTTCTGCTTTCCAAAGACCCTTTTTCCTCTATTGCCCCCCTCCCTTTCCCTTCCCCACTGTGGGGACACCCAACCTGTCCCTGATCCCTGGAAACTCGGGGACCAGGAGTTCTGTCCTGCTGAGGCCAACCCGGAATTCCCCACCGTCACCCCTTGGCAGGAGTAACCAGAAAGGAATCCTGTCCCTTGGGAGAGAGGTGTGGGATGGAGACATCTCACAGTGCCATTCCATGTTTCCCTCCACACGACAGGAGCAGTGGGATCCAGCGTTTGGGATGGATCCCTATGGGATCCAGCAGCATTTTCCAGGCATTTCCCTGGCTGTGGAGAGGTCCATGGTGTCTGAGCGTCTCCATGGGGCACTCAGAGCCATGTATTGGACTTGAACTTCCAGGTCTTTTCCCACCTAAGTGATCCAAAGCTTCTCTGTCTCAGGACAATGTTGGTGTCCAAATACACCCTGAAAATTCCCATTCCTGCCCCGTTGGAGGCCATTCCGTTCTTTCCAGGAGTTCAGCTCTCCCTGAAGGAGCTGCTGGTGCAACTCCTGCCTGATGCTGGGACAAACAACTTCTCCCAAGAGGAACAGCCTCTCCTGATGGGATTCCACAGCCCCCCTTCCCAGACGGAATGGGGTCAGGGCCCTGGAGCATGGGGAGAGTTCAGCTGCCCCTCAGCAGCCTCCAGAAATTCCATTTCCTGCCAAGGCCCTGAGCTAAACCCTTCCTGTAAACGCTCTGTGTTTATTGATGGATAAAGCATGGATGAGGGATGAGGGAGCCGAGAGTGCACCTGGGGGGATCCCTGGAGAACGAACTGCCCCCTGCTGCACTCCCTTCACTCCCAGGGCTGAGGGAAGGGATAAAGGGAGCCCAGGAAAGATTTGGGCTGCAGTGATTAAGTGATGCCTTTTCATTTCAGCCCTCAGGGAGTGAAGGATAATAGACAGAAATTCCCAAGGAAATACTCCTTTTCCCTCTTTTTCTCGATTTGAGCTTGAAAGGTTTGACTTCAGTCATCAGAGGAGCAGGGGAGTACCAGCAGCTCATCCTGGGCTTCCAGCAGCAAACTGAAGCTGATCCCTTCCCTGCCAGAGTCAGAGTTTGCTCGGCCTGCACCCCAATCACCAGGAGCCAAAAACTCCCTGGTTTTTTTCCACCACTGACTTTATTTCCCACCTTTTTTCCAGGGCTTTGTCCAGCTCCTGTCCCTGGAGCTTTGTCCTGGGTGGGAATTTCCCCAAAAATTCACACATTTTTCCAGGGCTTTAATATGACAGTAAAAAAATGTGAAGGACAAAGGACAAGGGAGAATGGCTTTGAGCTGAAGGAGGGAAGGCTTGGTTGGGATATTGGGCAGGAATTGTTCCCTGGCAGGGTGGGCAGGGCTGGCACAGGGTGCCCAGAGCAGCTGTGGCTGCCCCTGGATCCCTGGCAGTGTCCAAGGCCACACTTGGCCAGGGCTTGGAGCCACCTGGGACAGTGGAAGGTGTTCCTGCCCATGGCAGGGGTGGCACTGGGTCATCCTTGAGGTCCTTCCAACCCAACCCTTTCTGGGATTCTGAAGAAATTAAAAATCTCAGGGTCAACAAATTGGCTCCTCCTCTGACCAATTCCACCCCTGATTCCAGGCTGGAAATGCTCCAGGATGAGCCATGGAGAACCTGCCTGCGGGGAAAAGGCAGTGGAGCAGTTTTTGGGATTTTCAAACTCCTTTGTCAGCAGAGCTGGAGAATGGAATTCAACGTGGATCTGTGTCCATACAAAGCAAATCCATTTGATGTGAGGAATCATCTTTTGCAGGAATTTCCTTGCCTGCTTCTCCCCATCCTGGTGCAGGAAACGTTCCTGCTCTGCCTCCCAGGACACCCAGAAACACTCAGAGCCCTGGGGTTGATTTTTATTGCAGGAGACATTTTCTTTGGGGTTGTGGATGCAGGAGAGCAGCTGCTGCAGCCTCCCATGCTGCTTTTATAGGGAAATGCCATTTCTGCAGGGCTCTGTCCCCCTGTGCCCTCCTCCCTGTGTCCATGGCCTATGCATGTGTTCCCTCCACATCAGAGGCACCTCAGAATTTCCATTTATTATTCATTTGTTTGTGTCTCCGGCTCTGATCTTTGCAGGTCCTTTAGTTCTCAGTGTTGGCAGTAAAGGCCATCCAGAGCAATTCCTTCCCTCCTCCTCCTCCTCTCCCTTCCTGGGCTGTCTCGTTCCCTCCCTGCAGGCTCTGCTCCCAGGGCTGCTTTGGGAATTGCATTTTCTTTATGGATCAGAGAGAGATTAGATGGAAAGCAGGAATTCTTCCTGTGAGCCTGGAGGAGATTCCCTTCTCCTGGGTCATTCCTGGGAGGTCTGGCTGCTCTTTGGGCAGGCAGGAGCCCTCACTGGGCTGTGGCATTCCATCCTGGATGTCCAGGGAATATTTCAGACCCAGCCTGGCCTTCAGCCCCTGAAGGTCCTGGAGAGGGCAGGGCAGGGATTTAGGACAGAGAACCCCAAACTGTTGGATTTTAGCGGATAGCGCTGCCCCAGGGGAGCTCCCAGGGAAGCTCAGAATGCCCAGACTGAGGCAATCCTGTCCTGAGAACCTCCAAATGCTTCTTTGCTCTTGGAGCCATGGCTGAAAGAGCAATGCCACGGCTGGGACACAGGCAAGCCACCAAACAGAGCCCACGGGCTGGCAGGAGCACTGACTGCCCTGAAGGTCCAGCGAAGCAAACTCCAGAGGACAAAATTGTCCCAAGAGGGCTGAAGAGGGTCCTTGGCACTGTCCAGACTATGCCAGAGGATTTGGCTCCCTGGGGAATTGCCAGCTACTCACAGGGCATATTTTGGAAAGTCTGTGTGTCCCAGAGGGTGAGAATTGCCCTGGCAGGGACCCAGGCAGCTCAGATTCCTCAAAGGCAGGAGGAGGAAAAGGTGATTCCTGTGCCCTTTGTGCTGCAGCTGGAATTTCAGCCTCAGGAAGGGTTGGGTGAAAGTGAATCCTTGTTTAACTCAGATCACGCTGAGTTCCTGAGCACCCACGAGTTACAAACAGTGACTGCTGTGACCATGCTGTGACCACCCAGGTGTCACCACCCATTTGTGGGGAGTCCTTTGTCCCTTCTCTTGGCCTCAGACTTCATCCCTTCCTCCTGGAGAGCTCCTACAAGGAATATCCCAGAGGCAAACTGGGAATTAAGAGCCACAAAGGCATTTCCCTGCATTCTCCTAGCAGAGCCTCCAGCCTTTCTCCTGCAAACCAGCCTGGCATTCATCCCAGAGATGGAATCCCCTCGAAGGACCTGACAGACACAGAACAAATCAAAGCCATCCTGTTCCCTGCCTGACTGAGAGGAGGAACATTCTCCCAGCTTGTTCTTTCTTGGAGATCTGAATGCACTGAAGGGGTTAAATCTTGGATTTACACATCTGTCTGGGTCACCTCTGCATCCTGGATTTATTTCTGAGGGTTATTTTTAGCCCAGGCTCCCAACCTGGAAGATTCCCATCACAGCCAGGAGCTGTGGAAGGCCCCATTCCAGGGAATGAGGACGACCAGGCTGTCAGCCCTGCTCCCTAATTGGCTTAGTGGGGAGAGGGAATTATTATTTCTGACTTGGGAATTGTAGCCAGAGCCTCTGCCTGAGTCAAAGTCACAGCCAGGGCATGACCCAGGGATGGGCACAGGCACAGGGCTCCAGGGGCTGCCGAAGCCACACAGGGAACAGGAGGGATGAGGAGAGAGGGCTGGGACAGGGCTTGGAGTGGGGGGACTGGGATGGTAAAAACCTGAGCTGGTCCTCAGGAAGAGAAGCTCCAAAACCTTCCTTGAGATGGGGAAAATGAACCCCAAGCCAGCTGCAGGGGAAGGCTCAGAATCCTGGGGTGGGTGAGGCAGGGAGGGACCTGAAAGCTCCAAACATGTGATCCTGAAATCTCCATGTCCCTGAAATCTCCATTGCCTGACCTGTAGTGGTTTCAAGTTCACCTATTTCTGTTTCTCAAAATTAGTGTAGTGGTTTGAATGCTCATTAGAATTATTTACTCCTTTTCTTCTCTGAGATAGGATTAGGAGAGAAGCAAAGCAGGCTCAAAACTTAAAACAGTATAAAGACAGGTTTATTACCAAAACTAGAAGAGAGAAAAAAGTTAATAAGAATCAGAATAAGACTTCCAAAACACTTCTCCTCTCCCCCAACAGATTCTTTTCTTTCTCACAGACAATGTATAGAGACCAAAGTTGGAACTCCAGGTCAGTTTACCACCTATAAAATAGTCTGTCATCAGTTCTTTTAGAGAGAGAAGTCTCTTTTTGTCCACCATGGAACTTCCCCACAAGAAAAAACAATTCTCTTATAGCTCTTAATTCTCACAAAAGCAGCTGCCCAGGAATCTGCATTTGTGAAGTCCCTCCCATATCACACAGCCTCCCACAGCTGCAAATGGCTCATGGGCTCAGGGGGTACCGTGTTAAAGATGAAGTGTCCAAAAGCAAGGGGTTTTCATCTCTAGGAGCAGAGATCTTTTCTCTCTCTAGGGGCAGATCTTCATCTCATCTCTCTCTCTCTCCCTGTCCCCCTGCCCAGCAGTCACCGGGCCTTCCCCCCTTGTTCTTTCCCTCTCTGCCAGTGGAAAAGGGCTCGTGTCCAGCCTGCTGTCCATCAGTCCCCTCAGGTCCCTTTGTGCCTGGCTGCTGTGCAGCCACTCTGTCCCCAGCCTGTGGCACTGCAGGGGTTGTTGTGGCCAAGTGCAGGACCCGGCCCTTGGTCTTGTTAAACCTCCCAGGATGGATTTGGGCCCTGGGTCCTGTGCAGAGCCCTGTGCAGAGCCCTCCTGCCCTCCAGCAGACCCACACTCACACCCAGCCTGGTGCCACCTGGTGAGTTTGCTGAGGTGGGCTCGCCTCACCCAGCTCATCAATGCAGACCCTGAACAGGACAGCCCCAGCAGTGACCCCAGGGACCCCACAGTGACTGGACACTCGGGGTCCAGCCCCAGCCCGTGCCCCTTCCCAGCCCTGGCTGCTGCTGGGGGTGTTCTCCAGCCTTTCTGATTCCTCCAAAGGCAGAGCAGGGTGGATCCCAGCTGGATCTGCTGAGGAAAACTGCGTATCCCTTTTCTGCAGCATTTCCTGGGACAAGGCCACTCCTCAGCAGTACAGATGAGGGGTTTAAAGCTGACCTTTGGGCCCTGTCTGCTCACATCCCATCCCAGCTTCCAGGGTGATGCTGAGGAATCCTTGGCACAGCCAGTGCTCCGAGGAAGGATTGCAGGGAAAAGGACAAAACTCCTTCAGATGATCCAGGGGTGTCGCTCCTGATGGATTTATAACTCTCAGGAAAACACTGGAGGAAACACAATTCCCTCAGGATTTGTTCCCGAGGTGTCTCCACAATCAAACCTCTCCCTGGAACACGATTGGGAGGGAAGAGCTCAGATTCCCAGTGTGCTCCCAAGGCTGATCCTGAGCTCCTCCAGGCGCTGTCCTGCTACTCCTGTGGCCCCCAGGCTGTGGGGACAGGGAGGTCACTTCCAAACAAAGAGGTTTCCTTCCAGCAGACACGAACATGGCTTTGGGATAGGAGGAATTCTAGGGGCACTCCTGATCCTGAGCTCACCCTGAGCAAGGGCCATGGGAGAGCAGCAAAAACCCAAAGTCAGGGGGAAAAAAACAGCCAAAATTCAGGATGGCTTTGGAAAAATCTCATTTATTCCTTTTCCAAAGCTCCATCTTTCCCTCAATCCTTTTGTGTTCCTGCTTAGTCTATAAATAAAACTATATTATTTAACCCTTGGGCACTCCATGGTTTTATATTTAACATTTTATATTTTATTTTATATTTATTAGCACCCAGAGCTGCCTCACTGTTTCTTTGGTACCTTGTCCTTACCTGGCTGTGGGAGCTGTTTTATGTCTGTCCCTGCACATCCAGGACTCAGGACTCTCCCATTCCCAGCTTGGAGCCTCCAGCCTGTGGGAGATGTGGGAACCCAGCTCCTGCAGTGGCTTTTATTGGCATTTGGAAAATCCCAGGTACAGCCCTGAGAGCACAGAGCAGAATTGGTGCCCCTTTTCTGGCACAGATGTTCCAAAGGGAGGTGTGGATTCCCTGGAACAGAAGTTTTGCAGGATGTGATAGATTCCAGCAACATTTTCTGTGAACTCCTCACCAGCCTTCAATCCAAACACACTTAAACACCTGGGGGGGACCAAAGCAGGGCTACAGCCCTGGAAAAATCCAATATTTCATCCAATTCACAGATGACTTTGGAAAAAATCGGGGGAAATTATTTTGAAAGGATTTTGCAGTGGCTGTAAGGTCCTGGTTGGACTCAGGGCAACCAGAGCCCTCCAGATTTTTGCCTGACATTTGGAAAAGGCCAAAACTTCCTCATGAAAGTGTGGCCATTTCCTTTGGGGTGTGGAATTTGGTGTAGGGAGGTCACTGGCCTTCCTGAATTCCCTGGGGTTTGGCCTAGAGCGTGGGGACTCTGCCAATCCCTGTCCTGCCCCAAAAGCCACCAGTGTCCAGCTGGGACAGGGGCACAGGGAGTCACCTCCTCTGGTGACACCTCCAGGAAAGGGCCCTGGCTCAGGGAAGGAGCTGATTTGGATTTTTGGGGAAAAGCCTGGGATTGACACCAGTTTGGTGACATCCTCTCCTGAGAAAAGACTCAGCCAAAGATGAGACACAAAAGGGGCAACGACCGAGCCTGAAACCTTTGGAGCCCTGGCAAACAGGGATTCCAGAAATCCCTTATCCAGGAAAATTGGCAAGAACAACCAACCAAGAATGGAAAAGCTTCTCATGGAGGCTTAGGGAATATTCCCATCCCCAGGCTGCAGATCCATTAAAGGGTGGGGTTTTCTCTCACTGTCACCTCAGGGCCAGCTGCTCTTCCAACATCATCCCAGAAACATGGAATGTGCCAGGTTGGAAGGGACCTTAAGGATCACTCAGTGCCATCCATGGACAGGGACACCTCCCACTATGCCAGGGTGCTCCACCCTGGCCTTGGACACTGCCAGGGGCAGCCACAGCTGCTTTGGGAATTCCACCCCAGCCCCTCCTCACCCTCACAGGCAAAGATTCCTTGCCAATCCCCCATCCAGCCCTGCCCTCTGGCAGTGGGATGCATTCCCTGTGCCCTGTCCCTCCAGCCCCTCCCT
This sequence comes from Sylvia atricapilla, assembly GCF_009819655.1. Taxonomy (NCBI): domain Eukaryota; kingdom Metazoa; phylum Chordata; class Aves; order Passeriformes; family Sylviidae; genus Sylvia; species Sylvia atricapilla. Next base: position 4,307,397 of record NC_089166.1, on the reverse strand, counting down.
AGAGACTTCCCGTGGCTGTTTCTGAGACAGCAGCACCGAGCCACAAAACCGGTGATTAAAAGCAAAACAACCCTGATGTTAAAGGAGTCTGGACTCCCTGGTAATTAATTTAAGATTAATGGGAACAACTGAGTTAAAATTCAGTGACGATAATTAGCAAGCGAATTACAACAAAGGAGAAGGCAACAACTAAAAGTAATTACAGTGTACAGACATTGGATCCTGCACTGCCTGGAAAATCCCCAGGAAAATCCCCCGTGGGCAGTGGGAGAACAGCAGTGCCGGGAGCTGAGGGAGCAGCACAGCCACCAACCACAGCCTGGAGTGCCTCTGGAATCCTGCTGGAATCCTGGAGCTCCGCTGGCACCCTGCTCCTGCTGTTAAACACAAACCCGGGCAGGGCTCCTGTGCAGAGGTAAAGAAAACCAAGAGAACTTCCTGGAAGCTGCCACGTGAATGCTCTGGATACACGAAATAGGAGGTTTGCTTTGGGTCTCCATCCATCCCTTCCACTCCTCCCTTCTCAGGAGCTGTGGTGGAGTTTTGATGGGATTTCACTCTGATTTCAGGAGCCTCTGCTGGGTGGGTGCACACACAGCTGAGGGAAAGAGGATGTGCTGCCTTGGCTCTGCTTTTTTCAGGGTTGGTTCTCAGGCCTTGGGTGTTTGTTAGAGGGAGAAGACCCCACCAGTTCTTGTTGAGATCAGGAATTCCTGTTGATGTCCTAAGGAGTTTCTGCTTTCTAATCCCCAAAACTGTGTCAAGGAGTTTCTCTCTGGCTGATTTCAGTATCACTTTTCTCCAGAGTTTTTCCTACAGCTCTCACAGGGGATGTGCCCCAACATTTCACGACCATAAGGAAATTCCCTATAATGAGGTGACATCCTTGTCCTTGTGAGCAGGGAGAGGACAAGGGAACAGCTGGAGCTGTGCCATGGGACAGGGAAAGGTTCTTCCCCCAGAGGGTGCTGGGCACTGCCCAGGCTCCCCAGGGAATGGTCCCAGCCCGAGGCTGCCAGAGCTGCAGGAGCCTTTGGACAGCGCTGCCAGGGATGCCCAGGGTGGGGCTGTTGGGGGTCTGTGCAGGGCCAGGGGTGGGACTGGATGATCTCTGTGGGGCCCTTCCAGCCCAGGATATTCTCTGACACTGTGTAGTGGATAATGGGAGATGAGAAAATCATGGAATCGTGGAGTGGTTTGAGTAAGAAAGGACCTTAAAGCCCATCCAGTGCCACCCCTGCCATGGGCACGGACACCTTCCACTGCCCCAGGGTGCTCCAAGTCCTGTCCAGCCTGGCTTCAGGCACTGCCAGGGATCCAGGGACAGCTGCAGCTTCTCTGAGAAGCTGTTCCAAAGTTGCCAAAAGATGCCCTTGAGTTTGGGAAAAGGATTTGGGATCAATGCCCATGGATCAGGACAGTGCTGAGTGCCTGGGAAGGGAGGAACTGCCTGGGAAGGGCCTGGCAGGGACAGTTCCAGTGGGTCCTGTGGGATCTGGGGTGTCAGGAGCTGATTCCTCCTCTCTGGGGGTGATCCCTGAGCTCCATCTCAGGGGTGCCTGTTCCTGCTGTGACCTCTCAGGATCAGTTCCAAGGGGTGGGACCAGGAGTGGCTCACGGAGAGCTGGGATGAGCCTCCCACACCCAGCCCCAGCCCGCTGAGCTGTCTTCCTGAAAAGTCACTGTCATTTCCCAACCCCACCTGGGACTGTCAGCAAATCCCAGCCCACAGCCCCGCACTGCTGGAGCAGGATTTGGGATAGCTTCTTGCTGGATTTTAGCTTGGCAGACCCAGCCCAGGGGTTTTGTGTGGCCACATTTACCCAATAATGTCAGATTTTGGTCAATCCAGACAGAATTAAACTCACTTCACCCCACCCCAGAGCCCTCATCCCATCCCTGAGCTCTCCTCCTGGGGCAGGGTGGGATGAGATGCTGGACCCGGGGAAGCCCAGGAGTGTCTGGTCCCACCTCCAGGAGTTCCTGCCCTCACCTTCACATCACCACCCATTTCTGCTCCTCAGCCAAAACTCTGATGGAGGAATCTCCCAAACCTCCCCCGAGCTGCCCCACCCCAAAGGCCCCAGGCCCTGCAGGCCATTGGAAAAACCCTCCTGGAACACAGAATTTCCACAAAGTGAGATTTGGCAATGAAATTCCAATCCCTGCCAACTGAGGATGTTTGGATACAGCTTTTCCACTAAAAATGTCATTTATCCAACTGAAGTGGCTCGTAGGGAACGGCTGGAGCTGACAGCTCCCCCTCCCCAGCAGCTGCTGCAGGGACAGCAGAGACAACTCTGGAGCTCACAGGTGGTTCAGTGCCTCATTCTCCATTTCCAGAGCAGAAAGTTCCATCTGAAAGATGGAATTTTATCAGTTTTATTTCATCTAAATGAACTCAGTGACTGCTCAGGAAGGAAAAAAAGGTGAAATTTCCAAATGGAAACTAAACACAGCAATATTATCAAAATGTGTGGTTGGGGTTGGTGAGAGCTGAGCTCAGCTGCCTCTTGAGCAGGGTTTTGGGCTCAGTTTTATTTAAAATAGCTCAACTTGGATAAACTTCAGCAAATATCAGCAGCCTGGGGATGTCACATGTCAAAAATCAGGTGAAAGAATTCCCCTCTGGCCCAGAGCTCCCCTGGCCCTCCGTGTCCCAGGGCACCTTCCCACACTCAGATCTCCAAATCCTTGCTTTGGCACAGGCTCCAGCCCAGGTGACTGATGTTTATTAATAAAATTGATTTATTAATCATTACAGGGTTTAATTCTGTTTCAAGGACTGACCCTCAGGAGTTTGCTGCTCTCAGACCCTCCCAGGTGCCGATGCTGAGTCCCTCCCCTAACTCGTCCAGAGAAACGCCAGGAGGCAGCTGAAGTATTAAAGGCGTTTAAGGCTCCAAAGCCAGCCCTGAGTTATTGTTACTTTCTCCTCACAGTTTGCAGTGAATTGCTCAGGAACTCCTCAGGGAAGCCCTGAGTTTGTGGTGGCTGTTCTTGGCCATTCCTCCCACTCCCATTCCCATCCCTGCATCCCCGGGTGCTGCCCCTGGTGATCCTGGTGCCACTCCAGGAGAGCCCAGCCTCCCTCTTTGCTTGGGTTTGGGAACAAAGTTCCTGCTCTCTGTAAATAATTTCCTCCTAATTCTGCTCGGCCGGGCTGGGCCTGCCTGTGCGGCCCCAGGGATAAAGTAAATCCTGCTTTTAATAAGGCCCAGAAATGCTGAATTCAGGCACTGGGCACTGAATCAGACCGATGTCCCTGGGGTGGCTGGGGCTGCAGAGGTTGTGCTGTCACTGCCTTCCCTCAGGGATGTTTTCATGGTGCCCCCACGTCCTGGCTGGAGCCTCTCTGCTCTTTGCCCTGGAGTCCAGCACATCCTGGGCTGACGGGGGCTGCAAAGACCCTGAGCTACCCCAAAATCCCAGCTCATGCTGACAAAAGATGGGTCTGGAGAAGAGCTGCTCTTTGGCAGTCTCCCTGCTCTTCAATTTGACCCAAACTGGTTTTGCTGGGCGAGCCAGGCCAGCTCTGGGCACACCAAGGCTGAGCAGCTTTGTGTTCATGGCCACGGCTGCTGCTCCTGCCAGAGCACCTCTACCAGAGCCAAGGAAACTCAATCCCTGCCAGGTACTGCCAGTGCTACCCCAGGGACAGGGAACAGCTGCAGCTGTGCCACGGGGTTGGGATGGAGCTCAGGGGAAGGTCCTTCCCCCAGAGGGTGCTGGGCACTGCCCAGGCTCCCCAGGGAATGGTCCCAGCCCGAGGCTGCCAGAGCTGCAGGAGTGTTTGGACAGGGATGCCCAGGGTGGGGCTGTTGGGGGATCTGTGCAGGACTGAATGATCCTGGGGGTCCCTTCCAGCTCAGGACACTCCAGGATTCCGTAACTCCCAGCTGGAGCCCACCTGCTCCATGTGCTGAGCTGCACAAAGGTGCACAGGGATGCGCTGCCTGCCTCCCCCAGCTCCTGCTCTCTGCTGGGGTCTGAAGAAGCTGATCTGTCTCGGTTTAGACAGACAGGTTTCTGCCAGGGAAGATTGGACTCTCCCTTGGAATGTAAGCCCCCCCTTCTCCTTTCCAAATCATTATAAATTTGCAATTAAAAGGCTGCCAGGCAAAGATTTTGGGAATAGGTATTGCAGTTCTTTACTAGAGATATAAAAATTACAAATGTTGTAGTACAGAAGAATAAGGAAGAAACAAACAAACAAGAAATCCTAGAAAACCCTGACAGAGTCAGAAATACAGCCTGACACCCTGTTGGTCAGGGTGTTGGAAACAGTCCAAAGTCAGCCCTCCTGGAGTGGCAGATGTGGTCCTGTTGGAAGCTGAGATGGTCCTGTGGAGCCAAGGGTCCAGTGATGGGTCCAGTCTTCCTTTGGGAGTCCCGTGGGAACACTGGATGGTTGGTGACACTTGTGGCTCCTCTTTATCTAGGTGGAAATGATTTGGCCCCTCCTCCCTGGGTAGAGCATCTCACAATGGGATGATGCAATGTGTCAGGTCACTGGTGAGCTTTAATGGCCCATTAACAGAAGATATGGGGGGGGGGGGGGGGGGGGGGGGGGGTTGTAGTGGAAGACTGAGCAGAGATAAGATACAATGCCCCACCCGGTTTTAACAGCTGGCTTGTTATCAGAAAGGGCAGTCAGCCCCTCCCTGGAGTTACAGCAGATAAAGAAAAACACCTCCCCAACTAGGTTTCAACAGATGGAATAAAATAAATATTGGTTTTGGCTACATAACCCAAGACATGATCTCAAAGCTGGAGACATGGGTGGCACCTGAGGGCCCAACGAGCCCAGTCTGGGCTCTGCCTGTCCCGCAGCCCTTTGTGTCACCCCTGCCCAGTTTCCGGTTCCTGGTGACTTCTGGGAACCCAAACCACTCTGGGTTCTGGTTCTTCCAGCCAGGGAGAGGCTGCTCAGCTCCCACCTTCCCTTCTCTTCCCAAGAGGAAAGGATGACAGCTGGGATTGTTCAGCTTGGAGAAGACATCAGGGGTGGCCAAACTGTGGCCTTCCAGGACCTGAAGGCAATCTACAGGAAAGATGGAGAGAGACAACTTCCAAAGGATTGAGGGACAGGACACAGGGAATGGCTTCCCACTGCCAGAGGGCAGGGCTGGATGGGAGGTTGGGCAGGAATTGTTCCCTGGCAGGGTGGGCAGGGCTGGCACAGGGTGCCCAGAGCAGCTGTGGCTGCCCCTGGATCCCTGGCAGTGTCCAAGGCCAGGTTGGACAGACCTTGGAGCAGCCTGGGACAGTGGGAGGTGTCCCTGCCATGGCAGGGGTGGGGTGAGATAGGTTTTAAACATCCCTTTCAACCCAGACCATTCTGGGATTTTGGGGTGAGGAGGAAGGTTAAAAATGCTCATCCCAGGAGCAGGGAAATGCTCTGCGAGTGACCCAGGAACCCAAACCCTCAGCTGCTCCCTGGGCCCTGGGCGCTGCTGGTGGTGCCTCCTAAACCCCACCCAGCTCCCAGCTCACCTCTTAATTGAGTCCTAATTTCACCCATTTCCATGGCTCACCCTGTTCTCCGGGAGCTGCAGCGGCTCCAGGCAGGGAGGGGATCCCAGAGAGCCTTTCCAAGGGGTCCAGTGTCTGCAGCCCCTCCCCAGCGATCCTGGAGCCAAAGCAGCTCCAGTTCTGTGCCAGAGTCACCTGTCCCGTGTGCTGCCCCTCTGCAGGTGCTTGATTAACTCCGTGCACTCAAACATCACTCTAAAAGGATGAAATATTCAGATTTTTGATCTTGCCCCTTTATTTCCCCATGCCAGAGCAGCCCCTGTTCCCTCTGTGTGCTGGGAAATCCAAGTCCAGCCCTGCTCCTCAGCAGGGATGCCCCTGGAAGTGGCCTGAATGCAAATGGAGCAGGCTCAGACACGCTGTGTTTGGGGACACTCAGAGCTCTTGGTTTAAGATGTTTAAACTGCAAAGTATGCGGAGTTAATGATTATTTCTGACCGGGTGTCACACCTGCCTCGAGTGCTGCGGGGCTCAGTCCAAACATGGGCAAACAGCAGCGGCTGGAAGCAAAGGGAATCTTGATCCTTCAAAGCAGCAAAGCTGCCCCTGAAAGTGTCCCAGCTGAGTGATCTGCCGTGTGTGGAGTGGCTCAGGGAGATTCCCGCTCCTGGGAGCTCCCAAGGGCTGATCCAAAATTCAGCCCCCTCCTTCCCCAGAGCTGTTGGCTCTCCTCTGTGGATGGGCTGGAAAAAGCCGCAGTATTCCCCCCAGTGCTCCGGATGGGCAAGGCAAGGTGCAATTAGGAATTGCCCTCCTGGGGAATCAAGAAATCAGCGATGGGGAGCCCAGGCCATGTAGGGCCCTCAGCAATCCCTGCACAGCCAGGGCCAGGCATTCTGAAAATCAGGGAATCACGGAATGGTTTGTGTGGGAAGGGACCTTAAAGCTCATCCCATCCCCTGCCACAGCAGGGACACCTTCCACTGCCCCAGGCTGCTCCACGTCCTGTCCAGCGAGGCCTTGGACACTCCCAGGGATCCAGGGGCAGCCACAGCTGCTCTGGGAATCCCATCCCAGCCTCTCCTCACCCTCCCAGGGAGGAATTCCGTCCCAAATTCTAACAGTTGGAGCCTGTGGCACACAAACACATAGTGGGATCCCTCCCAGGTGTCCCCAAAACCCCTGGGACACAGGCGCCCTTCCCCAGGTAACACAAACCCATTCCAGGCTGGGAGTGGCTTTAAGGCAGGAGCTGCATTCCCAGCATGGGAAGTGATTCCCATCCCGCCCTGCCTGCTCTCCCCACCCTTGGGGATTCCAGACCTAATGGGGAATTCTTCATTTCTGAATCCCATTTGGGTTTCCCTACAAGTCCTGGCAAAGCTTCAGCCCAAAGTGCAGCCAAAATCAGGGATAATTTGAAATTATTTAAGCACTTGCCCTGTGTTTCACTGGGATCATCCCCTCCAGTCTTAGAGCTTTGGTCCCCTGGGAGAGCAGTTCCAGATGGAAAAATCCCCATTTGTGCCCTGCTTGGCTCAGCCCAGCCAGATTCCTTGGGACTTTTGCCTCTGCCAGAGCAGCCAAGGAGCCTCCAACATTCCAGGGATTCTCCCAGCCTTCCAGCCCTGCACAGAGGGAGTTTTCCAGCAATTTCACTTCTCAGTTTTGAAAGGTTCGCCCCTGGAAAATGCCTAAAGCTGAACATTCACTGCCCACCTTTCCCAGCCTGTGCCTGACACTGAATCCAGCAGCTGCATCCACCCCAGCAATGGAGAAATCCCTAATCCAGCCCTCACTGTTTTCCTCCTCAACAGGAATCTGCTCAGACTCTCACCCTGGAGGCCACTGGTATTTGAGAGCACCCAGGAATTCTGATTCCACCCCAACCTAGGAATTCTGATTCCACAACAACCCAACATGTGGGCACAGACTGGGCCTGGATTTACATCCCAGAGTTATTCTGGTGGCTGATTCAGCCCCATTTGGGATGCAGGGAGCTGCTCCTCACCAGAGGAGCTCTGGACTGTGTGCTCAGCTCAGTTCCACCACAGGGCTCCAGGAAGGAGGGAATCAGGTCCAGATCCCAGGGAAAAACTGGAGCTGTGCCATGGAGGTTGGGATGGATCTCAGGGAAAGGTTCTTCCCCCAGAGGGTGCTGGGCACTGCCCAGGCTCCCCAGGGAATGGTCCCAGCCTGAGGCTGCCAGAGCTGCAGGAGCCTTTGGACAGCGCTGCCAGGGGTGCCCAGGGTGGGGTTGTTGGGGGTCTGTGCAGGGCCAGGGGTGGGACTGGGTGATCCTTTGGGGCCCTTCCAGCCCAGGATATTCCAGGATTCCATAATCCCCAGCAGGACCCCAGCTGCTCCATGTGTTGAATGTGAGCCTGCCAGAGGAGCTGCATGGAACCAGACTGAGCCTCTGCCCTCTCCACTCTTCTCCCTCTGATAAAACCCATCCCTAGGGAGGAAGGCAGGAATAAGGTCAGGAAATAAATGCTGTTCCCAAAAACTGTGTAATCCCGAGCAGCCTCTGGGCCGTGCCCAAGCCAAAGGTCCCTCTTTGCTTCACCACCCCCAGCTGATTTATCACTTCTGCTTTCCAACCCTCCCTGCTCTTCCCTTGCCCATTTCTGGGTGCACCTCACCACAACCAGTGCTATACTGGTTTGTACTGGGCAGAGAGGATGATCCCAGCACTGGGAATACTGGTGTCCAAACCAACATTTTGCTGAGCAAGGAGCAATAGCAGGAAATCCTGGGAAATTTTCCTGGAGAGGCGAAAGGGAGGATGAACTGAGCAGGACAGGCTGCATCTCACTGAGGCCTTTCAGGGCTTCAGGGGCTTTTTAAAACAAAACAAAACAAAACAAAACCAAAAAAAAAAAAAAAAAAAAAAAAAAAAAAAAAAAAAAAAACCACCACGGAAAAGTGACTTTTCTCTGGGCAGAGAGGGAAAGAACAAGGGGAGGGAGTGGGTTGAGACTGAAAGAGGAGAGATTTAGGTTTGGTATTGGGAAGGAATTCCTCCCTGTGAGGGTGGGAAAGGACTGGGATGGAATTCCTAGAGAAGCTGTAGCTGCCCCTGGATCCCTGGGAGTGCCCAAGGCCAGGTTGGACATTGGAGCTTGGAGCAGCCTGGGACAGTGGGAGATGTCCTTGCCCATGGCAGGGGTGGCACTGGATCCTTAAAGCCCCTTCCCACCCAAACCAGGCTGGGATTCCATGATTTATAGCCCTCAGGAGCTGCAAGGTCCCAAGGAATTTGTGATACCCTAGCACTGATTTCCAGCCCCAAAGCTGCACAAGCCCTGGTGGAGAACAATTCCAGCTGCCCCAGGAAAAGCTTTCAATGCCACCTTCTCCTCACTTGGCTCCAAGATAAATACTTGGAAGTCTTCCTTCCATTTCCAAGGTCAGCATCAGCTGTTCCCAGTATCCCCCAGAAGCACCACTTCTGCATCTGGAAAAGCAGAGGGAAATAAATCAGAATTCCTGATTATCTGTCCTGCAGTTATTCCAGGAACAGCTCCCTGGGGAGTGGGTGCACAGTGTGTCAAAGTGAAAAGGAACTCCATTGTCATGGGAAACACCCCCAGGGAGGAAGGGATTGAGGGAATTTTAGTGTCCATGTGGAAATGTCTCATCCCAGTCCCTTCCCATCCATCCCAGAGCTGTGGCAGACACATGGTGTCCCCATTCCAATGGATAAATGGGAGAGCAGCAGATGCTGCACGGATATTTGGGAGTAGCCATAAGGAAAACAAATGATCCTGCTTTTTGTGGGAGGATTGAGGGGGAGTTCTGGAGGGTGATCCATGACCTGGCAGATTCCCAGCTCTGATTCCTGCTTATCTGGAGCCTCTGACTCCCATCAACTGCTGGCACCAGGGAACTGATGGTGGCAAAGGGAAGAGGGAAGATGGGAACGTGTTCATTCCCAGATTTTACAGCTGGTACCTGGTACAGGAGTAAATCCTCCCTTCATTCCCAGATTTTACAACTGGGCATGGGAACAATTCCTTTCTTGGTGGATCTGGTTTGCAAAATTAAAGACTAAATTTAAAAAGAGAAAGAGGTTGCTAAAAACATCAAATTCCTGCAGGAGGGAACTGTCCAAAAGCAGGGAGCAGGGATCAGGAAGGGTTTGATGGGAGCATTTCCAGTCAAGCTTTCCCAATTCCCCAAGGAACTTTTATACCTCCAGGGAAATTGTTTTAAAATATCAGCTCCAGAGAGGAAATAACCTTGGGAAGAGAAAAGTCTTGGAGAAAATAGTGGAGAATCATCCAGCCCATTACCCACGGCTCGGGGAAGCTTTGTGTGCTCATCCAGCCACATCCAAGGGCTGGAAAAGGGGGAGAGAGGAATTCTGAGTATAAGTGTATCCAGTATTTTGGGGGGAAATACCAAGAGGAAGCAAGAAAGAGCAGGAAATGTCATCATTGTGCATTCTGTACATGGAGAAAACCCCTTTTCCTTGGAGGAGGGAAGAGAATGGATTCAAACATTCCCAGGAACACTCAAGATATTCCTTCAGGGAATGTCTCTTCAGGAAAACAAATCCTGACAAGATCTTTGTGCCAAGGCAGAGCCAGTCCAAACATCCCTCCTGGAAGAAGGAACCTTTTCCTGCTGCAGTTTCGTTCCTCTGGGGTTTTTCCATCCATGAGCTCCCTTCCTTTTGCCTTCCCATGGGATTACATTAAAGAAAAAAAGCATGGATTTGAATAATAAAAAAAAAATCTTGTCAGCTCTCACAGGAGCCAAAGGCTGGAGAATACAGGAAAGCATTAAAGGAAGGGGTAAAAAAGGGTGGATTTTGATGGGATATTGGGAAGGAATTCCTGGCTGGGAGGGTGGGCAGGCCCTGGCACAGGGTGCCCAGAGCAGCTGTGGCTGCCCCTGGATCCCTGGAAGTGCCCAAGGCCACGCTGGCCAGGGCTTGGAGCAGCCTGGGACAGTGGGAGGTGTCCCTGCCCACTGCAGGGGTGGCACTGGGTGGGCTTTAATGTCCCTTCCAACCCAAACCATCCCACGATTCTGTGAAAAAGGTCCCAAAGGCTGGAACGGGAGAGGAAACAGCTCCCAGGGGCTGGATCCTGGCAGGAGAGAGGCCAGGAATGGCCTGAGCCAGGTCCTGGATGTTGTCCCAGCCTGGGCCTGGAATCCTGCTGCTGTATCCAGGGAAACTGAGGCACTCTGAGAGCTCATTCCCCATCTGTTCCCAGTGACCTTTCCCTGTGTCCCAACGTCAGATCCAACAGACTGAGCAGAGCCCTGTGAGCCCAGGGGGCTTGGGGGTGATCCTGAGCCCCCCCAGGCTGGATGGGAATGGGAATCTCCTGCTGCTCCTCCAGGTACTGTACCAGGTTCACTGAGGCTGGAAAACGTCACTGAGTCCAACCTTGGACCTAATCCCACCATTCCCACTAAAAACTCATCCCTGCTTTTAACCTTGGCCCCCAACTCTGGATCCAGGGGATGGGAGCCAGGAATCCCCAAAGCTCCTCAGGAACTGCAGGGGGCCTTTGCCAGAGGCACCTGGAGCGGTCACAGGTCCTGGAATCACACAGGCTGGACAAGCCCTCACCAGGTGCAATCCTGATCCGTGCGAGTCCTGAGTAACAAGGAATGTACAGGGAATTTTGGCCAGATACAAGCCCAGACAACTCCCTGGCTGTGCCAGCTCAGCCCCTGTCTCCTCCCTGCACAGCTCCAGTGCCATTCCAGGGCTATTGAGAGCCAAATCCTGCATCTCATCCCTCAAAAACCAGCCTGAAATTGCCCTGAAATCCAAGAAAATCCCAAATTTCCTCCGCTGGCAGCAGGAGCAGAACCCAGCCTGAGACATTCCAAGTTTCCTGGTGTTGTTTGTGGGTTTTTATAAAAATCAATGTCATTTACAATTATATAACTGCGAAAAAGCAGCTGAAAAACTTCAGGATGGAGCTTCTATTTTATCCAACCTTTTCTCCATTAATCTTCCCACACAACTGCTGTCACCATTAGGCTGCCAAAGGAAAATTCTTTGGATCCTTTCAGTTTGGCAGCTCCGCAGGTGGCACTTACCTGACTCTGCTTCCAGCCTATCCCGCTTCCCTGGATCCCTATGGATACCCCCTGTGCCTAAAGTGACAGGAATATCAGTGGGGTAGGCCTTCACCTGTGGCCTCCAATCCTGCAAATCCACAGGAAGCAGGTAAAAAGTCCCAAATTCTCCTGCAGCAGCCACTGGTGTGTGGAGAGTTTGCAGCCACCTGGGATTTCCACGCTGGGAATTGTCTGAATGAGCCCATTCCGGAATTGCTGGAATCACTGGCAACATTCCCACAGAATCTGCAAGGAACTGGAGCAGCTTTGGGGCTGTCAGATTTGATCCTCTGAAGGGATTTGTGACAGGAATTGAAGCTTTTTTTGATGGAGAGGGGGAGGTTTTGCTGTGTGCAGAAAGGGGCTGGTTCCCTCAGGAAGGAGCACTGAATTCTCCCACATTTCTGCAAAGTCTGGGAGTCTCCCAAGCCTTCACAGGGAGCAGGGTCAAGTGAGAGCTGTTTGTGCTTCCAGCCTCATCCCTCAGGGGCTCCAGGGATTTTTACAATAATTGCATTAATTGACTTCCTCCAAGGTGACCCCTGTGCTTGGCCAGAGCCTCCAGAGTGGGAGCAGGGATGAGCCAGGATGGGAATGTGGCACAGGGACCTTCCTGAACTATGGGGGCGCCTCCTGTCCCCAAAGTCCCCAGCTCTGGGTGACCTTCCTGCCGTCACCTCTGGAATCATCTCCATCCCTGGCAGTGTCCCAGGCCAGGCTGGGTGGGCTTGGGACACCCTGGGATGGTGGGAGGTGTCCCCAGGCCTGGAACAGGATGGGCTTTAAGGTCCCTCCCAGCCCAAACCATTCCAGGATTCCGTGATTCCCCACATGGGGCCAATTATTCCAACCCCTAAATGGGAATTTTTGCAGCAGCAAATTTCCCTGGAATTCCTGTGCCACAAATCCCAGGAACAAATGGATTTGGGAATGGGGAGGTTTCAGTGGCAGCTCTGGGGCTCACCCTTCCCTTTTATCCTTTGGGATCTGAAACCTCATTTTCCCACTTCCCTCCTGCTGCCATAAAAGCCAGGTATGTGGCAGCCTCTTGGATTTGTAACAGCCACAGGTTTGAGGGGAAAGGGCTTCTTCCCTTTTCCCCACCTGGCTGCCAGGAGAGCCTTCAAGTTCCTTGGAATGACAAGGAATAAACTTTGACTTAAGGAATAGCTCCCTGAACTTGGTTTGGAAGCCAAACTCCCTCTGAGAGAGAGAATTTTCCATCCTCTCCAGTGTCCAGTGGGGCGGTTTTCCTCTGGATTTGCCAGGTGCAGTGAATTTAATGGCAGGGAAAAGAGTTCAGGAAGGGGGGAATTAGCAGGGACTTGTCTCTCTAGGCACAGGGAGGGACACAAAATATTCAGCAGGACTCTGAAAAGCTCAGGAACTGGGCACCAAGCACCTCACCTGGCTGTGTCCCCTCACTGTCACATGGGATGGAGGGACAGGACACAGGGAATGGATTCTCACTGCCAGAGGACAGGAATGGATGGGATAGTGGGAAGGAATTCCTGGCTGGGAGGGTGGGGAGAAGCTGGGATGGAATTCCCAGAGCAGCTGTGGCTGCCCCCGCATCCCTTGCAGTGTCCAAGGCCAGGTTGGACACTGGGGCTTGGAGCAGCCTGGGACAGTGGAAGGTGACCCTGCCACGGCAGGGGTGGCACTCGGTGGCATTTAAGATCCCTTCCAACCCAAACCATTCCATGACTTTTTTAACCCCTGGACAGAGTTTTGGAGACCCCCAGGGATGGGGGAGGCTCCTGGACAGTCCTGGGGCCACCAAAATCCACCATGAGCATTGGAGCAGGAGCCGGGCTGGGCCCAATTCCAGGGAATTGGCAGGTCCAGGATACTCCATTCCTGATGGCAGCAAAAGAATTTGATAGGAGGAGACCACGAGAAATTTGCTGTTTAATTTGCTCCAAAGAATTCCTGTTGAAATCCATTCTTCCCAAATCCTGAGGTGTTTTTCATTTGTTTCATTTCCTCCCCTCATTTCTTCGGCAGCGAAATGGAAAACAGGGGGAAAAAAGCAGATAATTGGGAGGATGCCAGCTGTGAGTTTAAAATAGATCCAAATCCTTCCTCTTCCCTACCTGCAGAAGGAAAAGAAGGAGATATTTGAATATCTATCTCTATAAACACATTTATTTATGGATTAGCCTTTTATTCCTTAAGGAAGGCCAGGAATAATGGCCATAATGGCTCTGCCAGGAAATGCCAATTAGAGCAGACCCCGCTAATTAAAGGCCATGTAACAGCCCCTGTCGCGTGTGGCAGGGAACAGGGCCTTAAATCCACAGCTGATTCCCAGATTAAGCCAATGGACCAGCCACATGTCCCCGCCAAAAACCGGGCTGAAGGAGGATTAACTCCTTTGGGATGTGCAGGGCTGGGGGACCCTCATGGGCCGGGTCTGCAGCCAAGATCTGGCTCCTGAAACCTTCCCAATCTTCCTTCTGTGCAAGCCTGGAAAACCCCACTTTATTTGCCTTCCCACGCTGTGATTCCAGTGTAATTCCCAAAGGAGCAGCAACATCTCAGCTCACTTGGGCATTTGTTTGATCTCTCCCAGGTTTTTTCCTTTAAACACACACAAGGCCCTGGAAATGAGATATACAAAATTTCTCTATTTATTTTTTCTCAGAGCAGTGTTGTGAAATCCAAACGTTTTTGCTCCTTTGGTGCTGCTGGGGTGAAGCAGCAAATCCAGAAATCCTGGCATTATTTATGTGCTTCAAATATTTTGGTATGGATGGAGTATTTCACCTCACTGCATTCAAAACAAACACTTCCAAAACAAACAGCCCCAAACCACTGCAGCCCCAAAAATTCCCTCAGTTCCTTGGGAGAATTTTCCAGCTGGAAGCCCAAGCATATTTTATTTTATTTGCATAGAAAATAAAACAGACCCAAGGAAAACAAGGACAAGCCCCCTTTGGATGTTTCTGGGGGTTCCCCAAAGCTCTGGGGTAGCTCTGGGTGGGGTTGTCACATTCTCTGGGATCTGAGACAGCAGGGCTGCAATTCGGGCCAAGTGGTGGCTTCCATGGAAACCCAAATTTCCAAGGGTTCTGTGGCTTTCTGGTTGCACTGTGGCTTCAGCAGGAATTGTTTCTACGGAGCTTGGGCAGAGCAGGGAATTTTTCTGGAAGGTTTGGGGGTTACAGAGCACTTTAAGGCTCATTTTGCCCTGACACCCTGGGCTGTGGGGCCACATCTCACCCCAGAGCCTGTGGGGTCACACCTTTCCCCAGGGGATTTGGGGTCACACCTGTCCCCAGGGGATTTGGGGTCACACCTGTTCCCAGCAGCTCTTTGTGTGCCAAAGCCCAGCTCAGCCCAGGCAGGGCTCTGCAGGATGGGCACATCCAGCTGTGCCCAGTGGTGCCAGGCTCTGCTTCTGCCCCTGAAGATGTTTCTGTGCTGGAAAAGGGATCCCATTCCCAGCCCCAGGCAGTGAGCCCACTGCCTGGGGCACTGACAGTGGCCTTTCAGTGCCTGCCCCTTGTTCTCCTTGTCTTGAGCTCCTGAGAGCAAAAAATCTCCCCCTTTGTATTCCAGGAGCTCTGAGAGCACAAAATCCAGTGTAGGAAGATTGATCAGGGAATCCTGGAATGGTTGGGGTTGGGAGGAACCTTAAAGCCTATCCAGGTGCAACCCCTGGGACACCTCCCACTGTCCCAGGCTGCACCAAGCCCTGTCCAGCCCGGCCTTGGGCACTGCCAGGGATCCAGGGGAAGCCACAGCTGCTCTGGAAATTTTATTCCAGGGCCTCTCCTCCCAGTTTCACCCCATGATGGAATTGTTTCCCAAAATCCAATCCTCATCCTGCCCCATTTGATCCCATCCCTCTAATTCCTCTCCCTGCTTTTGGTCCCTAAAAGCTCAGCAGAGCAGATGATGTCCCAGAGCTGTTCCATGTCTGGGGCCAATCCCAGTGGATAAAACCAGGGATAAATCTGCTGCCCACTCACCCAGCAGCAATCGCTTGGGGGAGCAATGGAACCAATCCCATCAATCCCCTGGGATGCTCCAGTGGACACTGGTGAGGAGTGTGGCCAGGGAAGGGGGGTTCCAGTCACCCTGGGAGTCTGGAGAGAGGAGTTTGGAGTTGGATCCTCCCTCTTTTTGCTCCATTCCAGGATAAATACTAATACTAACACTACCCAGCAGAACCAAGTTTTATCATTTCCTTTCTAGGGGGTTTCAAGCTTTTCTTTAATATTTTTTTTTCTTCACCTGAGTCGATGTTTGAGGTGAAAATGAAGTTTCAAAAAAGGCCAAAGCTTTTGGTTGGAACAACTTCTGAATAGTTGTCTTCTTGTCCCCTTTCAGGGGTACATAGGGGATGTTTTGGGGAGGGAATGGTGCTAATTCACTGAACTTGTCAATTATTCCAAACTATGGAATCCCAAATCCATTCCCCTCCAGAAGGAGGAAACTCACCCAGCCCAATTTTCAAGTGACTTGTTGGTTAATTAGCAATATTTATTGATCAGCTCTATTATTTCTTATTGGACTTAATTAGGTTCAATTAGCTTTTAAGCTGCTCTGGCTGCCTGAGGAATTACCAAGGCTCAGAGGCAGGGAATGAGCTGCTTTCCCAAATGACTGAAAACACGGAGAGAATTTCCAAAGGCCGGGGAGATGTCCCACCAGGTGATACCTCGGAATTTCATTGTCAGGTTTGGTTTGGCTTTGGAATGTTTTCGTGGGGAACTTTTTGGATTCCAGCTCCCGTTGGCCTTGGCCATCCCACTGCCCTTTGCCATCAGTTGTTGCTAGCTAATTAAGAAAAGTTGCTTCCCTCTAATAAATCAAGGAGATTTGAGTGGATCATTTGGAATGGATTTTAAGGAAAAAGCCACTTCCCATGCAAACCTGCTGCTCCTTCCTTCACAAACCCCTTTTGCCAGGCTGCCCCTGTCCACTCCCCCCCTCCCCCCCCCAAAAAAAATAAAAACAAAACAAAAAAAAAACCCAGTGAAAAACCTTCTGGAGAAGACAAAGCGCTGAAGGCGAGGCCACAGCGCAGGGCTGGGCTGGGCTTTCCCCACCAGGGAACCCGGGCCGGCTGTGCCACAGGGCTGGGATGCGCTTGGAGAGACGGGAATTCGGGAGGATGTTTGTGCTCGGGCACCTTTTATTTCCTTGGGTTTGTGGCGATAAATCATGGCTAAAGCAGCCCCAGCCCGCCCGGTGGGGAAGCACTTGGGATGTTGATTATCCTGAGAGGGAGCCAAGGGGAAAAACTCCCACTGCTTTCAACAGGCGGCAGGGAAAACCAAGCTGGGATCCGCCGGGAAAAGGGCAGGAGAGGCTCCCTGCATCCCGCTGGAATGGATACGGGACCTGATGGCCTCTTCCCACTCGGTTAGGAAAGGTCACGGCCGGTGCTGGGGTGGGTGGGAAGGATTTGCTGCTTACGAGCAGTGCTAAAAAATAGGAAAATACTCCCGAGCACGGACACGAGCTCTGGAAAAACCACCCGAGTTATCTGAGGGCGCCGAGCTGAGCCCACGCAATGTTTGTGCTGCTGCCACCGCCCCCGGCGTGCAGGGTACGAGCTCAGCCTCTCAATCCCATTTCCCCCCGTGTTTCCAGGACAAGGAGCGGCATTTTGGGCCGGCTGCCCCCCAAACTGGGGCTGCTGCACGTTCGCAGCTTTGCCACAATAAAAAAGCAACTCTCCGGGAGAGGCTGGAGAGAACCAGGCTGTAACGACTCCATCTATTGGGTAAAAATGTACGGTTCCAAAGGCACAGGGAAAAATTAATTCCGAGGGAAAAAATATATCAGAGGGGATTCGGAGCAGTTACCGGCACTTACAGCTTAATTGGACACAATTAGAGGAATGTTTCTCGGTACTGTTTGAAAGCAAAATGAAGGTAACGGCAGCCGCTTCCAGAGCTCCGAGCTCAGCAATCCCGAGGAGATACCAATCCACATTCCCGTCGCACAGGGTGCTAAGGGAAAAGGGCTTTTTCGGTGCTCGATGCAGGGCAGGAGGAGCCCCTGACCCCAAAGGGCTCCGCAGGCTCGGGGTGAGGGGCAGCGAGGGGCGGGGGCGATGCTTCCCTGGACGCGTTTCTCCCTTTCCCACTCGCTCCATGGCAGCGGAGGCGCGGAGAGCCCCAAACCCCCTCCTAAAGCCGTCCCCCCATCCCCAGAAAACAGCCGCACGGAGCTCGCTGCAAGCCTCGCCTGCCTTTCCCCAGGCTTTGCTTGATATTATGTTCTCCCCCGGGGCTGCTGAAAAGCAGAAAAACAAACTCCTGCCGGAGGAGGGAGGAGGCAGCGGGGGGGCCGGGGCCGGCGGCAGCCGGGGGATAACGGGGGGGCGGAGGAGGAGGAGAAGGAGGAGGAGGAGGAGCGGGGGGCTACTCCGGGGAGGCAGCGGCGCGATCGGCGCCGAGCATCGCTCCCTCCGCCTCCCGAGCGTCGAGCGGCCGGGACTGGCACCTCGGGAAGCTTCGCCCCGCTCTTCCTCCTCCTCCTCCTCCTCCTGCTGCTGCCGCCGCCGCCGCCCGCTGCCCGCGGCCGGGGCGCGACCGGCGGAGCGCCGGGCGATGGCAGCGCGGGGCGGGCGCGGCGCGGGGCGGGCGGGCGCGGGCCGGGGGTAGCGCGGGGCTCCCGCAGCGCTCTCCCCGCCGGGCTCCCGGGGCCCGCGGGGTCGGAGCCCGGGCGGGTGGCGGCGGGGCTCGGTCGGTGTCGGTGTCGGGCGGGGCGCGGTAGCGCGGGATGTGAGCGGCGCGGCCGGGCGGGGACAGGGGCAGCAAAAGGGACAGGGGCGGGCGGTGCGAGCGGCGCCGGTGGCCCCGGTGGCCCCGGGCCCGGCATGCCGCGCTGCCGGAACTGCCGCCCGCCGCGCAGCTCGGGGCCGCGGGCCGCCCGCGGGCGCTGCCCCCGCCGCTCGGGGCCGCAGCCGGCGGGGGGCCCGGGGATGGCGCGGCGCTGCTCGCCCTGAGCCCGGCCCGGAGGAGGACGAGCGGCGGCGGCGGGAGGAGGAGGAGGAGGAGGAGGGGAGCGCCCATGGCGCGGGGGCGCCGGGCGCCGGCGCTGCGCACTCGGCTGCACGGGCTGCGCCTCATGTGCTCGGAGCGGGCGGCGCCGGCGCGCCGGGCGCTCTGGGTGCTCGCCTTCTGCACGGCGCTGGGGCTGCTGCTGGCCTGGTCCTCCGACCGCCTGCTGCACTGGCTCGCCTTCCCCTCGCACACCCGCGTGCGCACCGAGTGGAGCCGCCAGCTGCCCTTCCCCGCCGTCACGCTGTGCAACAACAACCCGCTGCGCTTCCCTCGCCTCTCCAAGGGCGACCTGTACTACGCGGGGCACTGGCTGGGGCTGCTGCTGCCCAACCGCACCGCGCGGCCGCTGCTCACCGAGCTCCTGCGCGCCGACGAGGCGCGGCTGCGCTGGTTCGCCAAACTGGCCGATTTCCGCCTCTTTCTGCCGCCCCGCCACTACGAGGGCATCAGCGCCGACTTCATGGACCGCCTGGGCCACCAGCTGGAGGACATGCTGCTGTCCTGCAAGTACCGCGGCGAGCTCTGCGGCCCGCACAACTTCTCCGCGGTGAGTGCGCCCCGGGAGCCCCGGCTGCTCTCGGCTCCGGTGCGGGGCCCCGCGGGTCCTGTCGGCTCTGGCCCGTGTTCCCGGTTCGAGTCGGGCCAAGAGACCCCCCGCTCGTGTCGGTTCTGGTCCTGTGCGCAGCTCCTCTCGGTCTGAGGGGTCCCCGGGGTCGCGTTGGTCCCGGTCCCCGTCCCCCGTTCGTGTCGGTCCAAGGGCACCCCGGGCTGATGTCTGTTTAGGGGACTCCTGGTTCGTGTCGGTCCCGCTCCCCGCTCTGGTCCCGGCCCCGCCGCCGCTCGCTGCGCGTTTGCCCGCGGTGCCCGGAGCGCTCCGGGGTCGCGGCGGTCCCGGAGGGTCCCGCATTCTCCCCGGCTCTCTGCCCACCGAGCGCTTTCCCTCTCGCTGGTTTTTCCGCCGGCCCGGAGTGATGCCCTCTGGTCCGGGGGTGCCTCTGTGGCGGGGGAGGGGCTGGCTGCTGCCTTGGGTTTTAATCAGAAATAATTAAATTAATGTTGCACCATCCCGGCCGCTGCCATCCCGCGTTCCGTGCTGCTCCCAGCGTGGTCGCAGCCGGATTTTCGCTGTCCAAGCCGAGGTGCCCCAGGTGTGCCGTGGCTGCAGCGCGGCCCCGGCCCGGCCGTGCCCATCCCGCCGGGCTTGGCTGTGTCCATCCCCGCGCTCTGTCCGGGCTCCTTCGGCTCCTTCCTGAGCAATCCCGGGAGGCCCCAGAGCTGCTCCTTTGGGGCCCTGCGGGCTGTGCACCCTGGGGTGCTTTGGGCTGCGGAGCTTCGCTGATCAGAGCTGATCTAAAAGGTGTTTGAGCTCTGATGAACCAGACCGGTTTGGGATCAACCCCAAAACTCAGGGCAGGGCTTTACAAACCGCTGGGAGTGGGACCTGCTTGGGAAAATCCCGGTGGCACTGTTGGGGGCTCTGATGTGTTGAGAGGAGACTTGGGTGACAGCTGGAACCGGACCCACGTGAAGGACCCGGCGGCGCTTCCCTGGGAGCAGCGGGATATTGATGGTGCTGGAATCTTCTGCTCCTCTGATGTCCGCAGATAGCGCCAGGGGACTGTGACTGAACGTCCTGCAGAGAGCGGGGCTGGGGTCTGTGGGGACAATCAGACTCGGAGTGGGAGCTGCATGCGCCGAGAGGAGCTGAATTCCCGGCTCTGCCTGGGATGCAGCCTGGAAACCAGACGGAATTGTCCCTTTGGACTTGTCACATCAGGCGCTAAACTGTGCAGGGGAGGAGGCAGGCACTCCCTGCGGGATGGAGCTGCCCAGGCAGCAGCTGCTGCTGCAAACGGGAGCAGGAGTGGCACAGCTGGAGGGAAAATGATAAATCACAGGGGGTATTGAGGCAGGTCCTTTCCAGCAGGACGCTCTGGTGCCGTGGCATGAGGAAATTCGGGAATGGCAGCCGGAGCAGGCAGTGGGCGGTGGGGATAAACTGGCTCCCCCTCGCAGATGCCAGGGTCGGATCTGATGGTGTTTGGCTGGTGCCAGGAGGGGCTGACTGCAGCTTTTACCGAGCCCCGGCCTCCTCCGAGGTGCGGCAAACCCGGCCGAGGTTCCCGTTGTCCCGGCAAAGATGAGCCCTGGAGCGCTGCTGTGCCTGAGGCTGCTCTGGGAGTGCTGCACGAGTTACTCCGCTGTGGAACAGGGCATTCCCGGCCCTGCAGCTGCTGCTGGAGCCAGCACCGTGGCCTGAGGAGCGGGGTGTCCTCCAGCCATCCTGCAAAGGTCCCAGAAGCTGCTTCCCGAGGCTGGGAGAGAGGGGATCGGGGCGCTGTGATCCCCAGGATTCACCTTGGGATCGCACAGCGCTCAGGGGATTGCTCAGCTCAGGAAATAGGGACAGTATCCTTCCCATCCCACAGGGTCTGTGGTTGCAGAGTGGAGGGAGAGGGGAATCTTGTGCCAGGAACCAGCTGGATCTGCTTTCCCTGCCCCGAGCTCTGCCTGCAGGTAGGGGGTTGGTGCCACCTCCCTGTGTCCCTGCACGTCCCTGCTGTCTGTGTGAAGGAGCAGGGGAGTGACCTCTGCGTTGTCCTTGAGGGGAGGCTGAGGAGCTTCTCCACCTGAGCAGCCCTGGTGAAGAGAGGAGTTCCCTGGGGAGCTGCTGGGAACAACTTCCCTGGCTCTGGAGTGTCCAGAGAGCTCAGGACAGGGGCTCTGCCCTCCCTGGATGTGTCTTTGGGATGGAGGTGCCACACTCAGGGTTGGGGTTTCCTGTGGGGCTGAGCCTCGGGCAGCCCCTGGGGTCTGGGCTACCTGGAGCCTCTGCTTCTCCTCCTGAACTGGGAGGGAGAACCCCAAGGAGAGGCAGGAAAATTGAGCTGGGCACAGATACGACACAGGATGTGTGAAAAGATAAATGCAAACGGAATAAATGGGGGTGTAAAGAGAATTGTGCAGCTTTTAGACCTGCTCAGGTGCTCCAAGAGCATCTTCTGTGCCAGAAGATCAGGGGGAGGTGGGGCTTTCCTGGGTAAAACCCCTGAAAGCCCAAAGCAGAGGTGACTTGGAGCAAACAAGTCCTGACTGAGATGTGGAGCAGAGAAAAAGGGGTGGGGGATGGAGCTATTCTCCTGTGAGTCCTTCCAGCTCTGTCCTGGAGCTCCTCCAAGAGATTCCCACTCCTTCCAGCCCATATCCCACAGGAGATTCCCACTCCTTCCAGCCCTTCCAGACTGTGGGGACACAGTGGGGTTGGGTTTCGTGGGTGACAGGGAAAAGAAGAAGGACACTGGAGAAGGAGCCCAGCAATCCCAACAGTGTGGGAAGTGTTGCTTTTATTCCTCATTAATAAATGGAAATGTGGGATTGCACTGAGCTGTGGGGTTCGGGGATGCAGGGCTGGGATGATCCTACTGGATTTATTCCATTCAGGGGGGCTCAGGTCTGGATTATTTCCTGGCCTGCTCCAGGAGGGGTTTCTGTCCCTGTCGATCATTTCCAGAAGGATGAGGATTTGTTAATGGATCAGACAGAGTCTCCTGCCTTCAGTCAGTGTATGGGCAGCTCAGTGTGTTGTGGCTTTACTTATTTTAGGCTGGACCTAAAGCTGGGCTGTTGGGATGGTTATCCAAGAATCCTGGAATGGTTTGGGTTGGGAGGGACCTTAAAGGCCTGGACACCTTCCACTACCCCAGGGTGCTGCAAGCCCCGTCCAGCCTGGCCTTGGACACTTCAGGGTGGGGGGGGCAAAACCATCCATAAATGCTTGAAGCAGGGTAAATCCAACCTTTCCAAACACTTATGTGCTGATTCCAAGAGAAGGAGCCATCCAGCAGCTCCTGTTCTTCAAAACTTCTCCCAAATTCCAAATGCAAGTGCCAGACTGGGCATTTCAGTGAGTAAATCTGCTTTCCCTGGAATGGCCCCGTCTGGGAGGAACTGAAGCTCAGGATTAAGTGGATGTTGCTCTGCTCTGCATTCCCTGGACTTGGGGTTGATTTATTCCTCTGAGCTCTTTGCCTCTGGAATATTTATCTTGATTGCCCTGTCCTGTGCTCATTGATTTCTTCCTTCCTATGATTTTTCATCCTGAGAAATTCATGAGTGGATCCAACATCCTGGGTCTGTTCATGGGCTGGGGTTTAGGGTTAATGATCTCCAGATTTAATAACTCCCCAAATCAAATTGTCACCTGTGGCTCTGCTTGGGGAGCTGAGGGAGCAGCTGGTTGTGCTCAGTTATTTTTTGCTAAACCATTGAATTTCTCCCCACAGCAGGGACTTACGGGGTGGCAGCTGCATAGACACCTCAGTGCTGCTTTTTAAAAATATTCCTGAGTTTCTGCCTGAAGATCTGATTAAATGTCCCTCAGGTAGGGGCTGTAAGTGTGCTGTTTCCTCAGCAGAGGATCTCCTGTCCAGGGTGAAGCTCAGCCTTATCCCAATAAATGAATAGCTTTCAGCCTTGCATTTGGTGTGAGGGCAGCCAGGAATTCTGTGTCACCAGCTTGGAAAGTGCAAAGTTTGGAACAGCTGTGAGCACCTTAATTACCACCACCACCACAATAAATTGCCGAGGAATTTCAGGATGTGGGGTTGTTTATTTGGGGATTTTCCTCACTCACCCACAAACTGTTTTACCCAATTCCATTTTCCACCTTTATTCTCTCATGTTTTTATTTTAATTCTTTATTTTTGGCTTCACTTCCAAACAAAGCTGTGGCTTGGGGGTGGTGTTGCCTTTGGAAGGGGTGTGGGTGGTATTTAATGGTGCTGATGTGGAGCTGGAGCCTTCAATGTGCTCCCAAATTGTCCCAGTGCCCCTTTGGGGAACTGCCTGGAGCTGGTTGGATTCAGGCTGGGGTCGCTGTGGAGCCAACCCACATTCTCCCACCCTGAGGGAACCCTGCTGATTTTGGGTTCCTGGTGGCAGAATCCAAGGAGGAACCAGGGCTGGGCTGTGCCAAATGTTGCCCCAAGCAATGCTGGTGTGAGGGATGGGCTGAACAGTTTGGGGTGATTTTCTGTGGGTTTGGGGTCAGCTGGGCCCCTGCGCTGAGGGTGGAGATTTCTGATCTATAGAATTGGGTGTTGAGGTGATTTGGACTTTGCTTGGGTTGGGGAATGAAAACAGAGATGAGTTTGGCACTGAACTGGTGGGTCCTGAGCGGGCACAAGAGGGGCCAGAAGCTGTGGGAGAAGAAGGGCTAAGCCCAGGGATTGCAGAGCTGCCCTTCCCTGCTGGAGCTGCTTGGCTCCAGAGAGCTGCAGGGATCCCAAAGGAATCCATGGAGCAAGGAAAGCTGAGCAGCAGCAGGGGCTGGGCTTCTGGGTGCTTCTCTTCACCCAGTGCCACCCCTGCCATGGCAAGGACACCTCCTGCTGTCCTGGGCTGCTCCCAGCCCCATCCAACACTGAACATCCCAGGGATCCAGGGGCAGCCACAGCTGCTCTGGGCACCCTGTGCCAGCCCTGCCCACCCTGCCAGGGAACAATTCCTGCCCAATATCCCATCCAGCCCTGCCCTCTGGCAGTGGGAAGCCATTCCCTGTGTCCTGTCCCTCCATCCCTTGTCCTCAGTCTCTCTCCAGCTCTCCTGGAAGGGCTCTGAGCTCTCCTTGGAGCCTTCTCCTCTCCAGATGAACATCCCCACTCTCCCAGCCTGGCTCCAGCCCTGGAGCAGCTCCATGGCCTCCTCTGGACCTGCTCCAGCAGCTCCACATCCTTGGAAGACTGAGTGACTTCCTGGGAGGCTCTCTCCAGGTTTGGCCAGGAATGTCCCCACAGCAGGAGGAG
This sequence comes from Sylvia atricapilla, assembly GCF_009819655.1. Lineage (NCBI taxonomy): Eukaryota > Metazoa > Chordata > Aves > Passeriformes > Sylviidae > Sylvia > Sylvia atricapilla. Next base: position 4,283,000 of record NC_089166.1, on the reverse strand, counting down.
AACCTGGCCTTGCTGGAGCAGGACAGATGTGCTGAGGATGTGGGGCTGTGCGGAGAGTCAGGACTGCAAATCCCACAGAATTTGGGAAGAACGGGGCTGGGCTGGGCTCCTTTGTATCCCAGGTGAGGGCTGGATCCAGATGTTGGAATTCTGCACCTCTGGTGGTTTTACTAAGGTCTTGTCAAGATTCTGGCTGAGAACTCTCCTGGACTCACAGACTGTCCTGGGTCAGAAGGGATCCACAGGGATCCATGAATCCAGCTCCTCACTTCACCTTGAATGTGGGAACTTTGATTTCTGGCAGGACAGGAAAAACATCACATCCATGGGGAATGGATTCAGCTGAGTTTGGCCACTTCCTGCAGGAGCTGCTCCCAGTTCTGGCCTGGACCAGGGACCAAACCCCTTCCCCTGAGCAGGGATTTTTGTGGGGAGAGGCATCGGAGTGTTTGGGACTTGAGGGATGGGAGTGTTTGGGAGAGGAGGGATGGGTGTTTTTTGGAAGAGGAGCATCCAACTGCAGGAAGAGGAGGGATTTTTAGCAGGACTTTCCTGTGGGTTTTTCCCTTCCTGCTGTTTTTTCCCTTTTCCATTTATTCCATGCATCCAGAAATCCATCCAGAGAGAGGATTCCAGGTGCTAAAGGTGCAATCATCACCACGGGTTTGTTTGAGTTGTGGAATAGATTCCCAATAATTGCTGCCCACCCTGAGCAGAATTAATGTAATTAAAGACAGAGTTACAGTCCCCGCCCACTCAGGGTTGCTGCCAGGGCTTAATTAATGTTTGCAAATTGTTCCAGCATCTGCCTGTGGCCACCTCCCAAGAGTGCACAAGAATGGGAATTCCTGGAATGGGGGTGCCGTGGGACACTGGTGTGGGGAGGGGAAGGAAATCCAGGGATGCAGGGTGGAATTCAGTGCCCCTGGGTTTGCTCCCCTGGGAGCCTGAGGCTGCCAGGTTTGCCCTTCCCTCTGCTCCCGTTCAGGGTAATTCCATTTATCCTGAAGTCCCTGGAGCTTGTTCCCACTGGGAGCATTGATGGGGCCATAAGCAATCCAGGCTGGCTCCAGAATCAGTCACTTTTCCCACTGGGATGGTTGAAATTGGAGCTTTTCTCCTTTTGGCCATGTTTTTCCCATCCTGTCATTTATCCTGAATTCCCTGGGCCATTGGAGTCTGTTCCCAGTGGGAGCCACCGTTCCCTTGGTGCCAGGAGAGCCTTGCAGCATCGCAGGCTGCCTCTGGAATCCATCACTTTGCCCAGCAGGGTGGATAAGACTGGAACTGGGATGAGCTTTTTCCTTGTGTGTTCACATTTCCCATCCCGGCTGCAGATGTTCCGTGAGCTGGGATGGAGAGGAACTGCTGGATTATTCTCTGGAGCTGCAGCTCTCCATCCTGGGGGATGGACAGGGATTCCTTGGGATTATTAATCCCTGGAAAAGGCTCGGCCTGCCTGGGGAGCTGCTGCTTGTCCACACATTCTGCACCTGGATGGCACCTAAGGGCTGATTTCCCATTCCTTGTCCGTGCAGGATGCCAGCTGGGACTGGCCTGGATGCAGGGGTGCAGGGATGCCCTTTGGGGTGTGGGATGTCCTTTGGGGTGCAGGGATGCCCTTTGGGATGGGAGTCCCTTCTGTGCTGTTGTAGGAACTCCTGTGGGGCCAGGAACTGGTTAGGAAAACCCTGCCTAAATCCCAGACTTTAAAAATGAAACCTCAGCTCCCAAGATGGGAATTGTCCCCCCAGACCTGCCCAGCCCAGCCCAGGTGTGCTCAGGGCTTCCCGCAGGGCTGGTTGGTATTGGAATTCCCATTTTTCATGCATTCCTGCTCCATGTCCCCTGCCTGGCCCTTTTCAGCAGTTCCACCTTTCCCTGATCCCCTTTTCGCTGTCCCTCTCTCTGGGATGTCACCCTTCCCTCCTGATGTGCTTTGGAATGGGGGCTCTGCACTTCTGCCCTGCTGAAACCAGGGAATGCCATCACTCCAACCCTGGGGTAACACAGCTCATTCACTTCCCTCTCCAGAGCTTCTGGGAGTTCTCATTCTTTTTTTTTTTTTTTTTTTTTTTTTTTTTTTTTTTTTTTTTTTTTTTTTCCCTTTTTCCCCTTGTAATTTTAAGCAGTGGAAGCAGGATTTTTTTTTTTTTTTTCATGGATTGCTCCACTCCTCTCTTCCCAATTCTGTCATTTCTTCCCGGAATAAAACAAATTCTAGGCAAACTTCATCCCCAAACCCCTGGAGGTTGAAATTTTTTCAATAATAAAGTTGGAATATCAATTAGGAACTGGAGCTGTTCCCAATCCTAAGAGCACACTGCTGCCATCCCAGTTTTCCTCTACTTTATTAAATCAGGAGGAATGGCCCATTATAATCCAATTAACTGTGATTCCCAGGCAGGAATTCCTGGCTACAGGGTGGATAAAATGATTCTAAAAGGCTCGGGATTGGATGGTTTGGGATTTTTTCCTTTCTCCCTTTAAAAACTCTTCAGCAGCTGGAACCATGAGGGGAATTGGCTCCTGGTTTTGTAATAAATTTATGGAATGATCCAAAGTGGCTCTTTGTGGCCATGAAGATCCTGCTGGGCTCCCAGCACATGTTCCTGACAGGAATAATCCCATCTTCCTGCTGGAATTCACAGCTCAGTGCTCCCAACACTCGGGTGGAAGGGAGGGACAGAAGGACCCGCAACTTGTCAGTGAAATTCTGTTCCTGCAGCTCCAAACAAACCTGGCACAGCTTGGAGGTACCTGGGGGGTTTACAGGCAGGTGGGAAGATGGGATCATGGAGTGGTTTGAGTTGGAAAGGACCTTAAAGGACCCTAAAGCCCACCCAGTGCCACCCCTGCCATGGCAGGGACACCTGCCCCTGTCCCAGGGAGCTCCAGGCCCATCCAGCCTGGCCTGGGACACTGCTGGGGATCCAGGGGCAGCCACGGCTGTGCCAGGATCTCCCCACCCTCACAGGAAACAATTCCATCTCTCTCAGACCTTCTTGCTTAGCCAAGGTTTTTAGCAATTCCCAAAAACCTCCAAATGTGGAAAATGGGCTGTGCAGCAGGAAAACGGCCTGGCAGGTTCCCTGGAATACACCAACATAACATTCCCACGGGGGGATAGGACTTTATAAGAAACATTCTGGATTGCAATGGATTCTCTGAGGGGGAAGATGATCTTCATCCCATACCTGGGATAAGGGATGTGAAGGTTGGGACCAGCTCCCTGTCCTGGAACAGCTGCTCCCAGCATTCCAGTTCAGCTTTCCAGCTCGTTCCCTGCTCCAGGAGCATCTCTGGCTCTCCAAACTGAGCTGAATGCTGGAATTTCTTCCTTCAGGGACAGTTGGAGCAGAAGGCACTGCCCTGCCCGAGTCATTCTCTGGGAAACAATCCTGAAAATCCTGACTGAAGGTGGGAGATCCCAGTGCTGTTCCCACAATCCCAGCTCCCCGCACTATCCCAAACACTGGGATATCAAAGCCATCAGTCCCTGGGGTCCTGGTGATGCCTTCATCCACATCTTCCCCCTCTGGAAGCCTCCTCCAGGTCCTGGGTGATTTGTGGCTCCCAGGGCTCCAGCTGGATCCTCCTGCTGGTGTTTTATCAACACTCAGCACCAAATTCCAGTGAGGATCCAGCCAGGGATCCTGCCAAGCTCCCTTTTCCCCTGGGAAGTCCACTCTCCTTTTACCCTGACAGACTTTCTCCCCTTTTCTTTATCCCTGCCTTGAACAAAACTTTCATTGCACTCAGCCCTTCCCTCCCCTCGGGGTTCTCCCAGGGGTTGGAGTCATCCACAGTCCCTGCCTGCTCCCTGGGCGCTCTGGGCCGGATTTGGGGACACAGGTGTCCCTGTGGTGGTGTCCCCAGTGCCCGGGGAAGCTGTGGTTGCAGGAGCTGTGTCAGGGTCGTGCTCTCCGCTCCCTGCTCTCTCCTGAAACTCAAATCCAGTTCCCAGGCAGTGAAAGTGGGACCTTCCTGACGTGTTGCTGTTCTCCTGACCCTGCAGGACAGAGGTTTCCCTCGGCCCTGTGCCACAGGAGCGAGCACAGGGCTGGGCCCGTGGGTGCTGCTGCCTGAGATGGGTTTTCCCTTGGCTGGGATTCCCTGCTGCTCCCAGCTCCAGGTGTGCCCCTTGGAATTGTTGTAGGTCCCTTCCACCTGAAATTCCTTTTCCCAGAATCTCCTCTGCCTTGGGTTTTTCCAAGCACTGGACACTTCCCATCCCTTTCCTGCTCATCACCATTTGGCTTTGCCTTTTTTTGTGCTAAATTCATTGTGTTAAAGTAATTCAGTGGCACCAAGGCCCTTGGATAGGGGAGCCATTGGGGGGCAGGTGGGAATAAATCAGGGAGATTCCTGAATTCCTCAGTGTCCTGTGACAGCTGCTTGGACAGGATCCATCTCAGCTCCTGGCCTTTCCCTGTCTTGGGGGGTTTCTGGCTGTGGGACGAGCAGGGGATTTGGAACTCTCATCTTTCTGTACTCACATCAATATTCCTGCTTTTCCAAGGACCTGTCCCTCATGGAGTCAGTGTTCAGCTGTCACTTGGCAGAGGAGGGAATTTCTGCTCACAAGAATTTGATCCCCCCAAATGAAACCATCGTTAGCAGTCAGTTTGTGGTAGGAAATTCCAGGTCCCTTTCCCTGCCCCATCTCCCCTTCCCAAGGCTGGGGGGGTTTTATTTGGAATGACTTCTGGATTTGGGATCTGTCACATCCTGTGAAGGATAATCCAGTGTGGGAATGAGATGCCTCGACATCAGTGGCAGCTTTTTGGGCTTTCCACAGGCTGGGACTTGGTGTGGGATCAGCTCCCTGTGAAATTACCTGCACATCTCAGGAGAGGGGGATGTGACACCAGGGGTTCAGCAGCCCCAAATAATAGGAATTAGCTGAAGTCTGATAAAAAACATAAATCTAAGATGGTTTAAGGTTTTTTTAACTGTGTTTTGCCTCTGGCCTGGGTACTGCTTCAGATGAAATTTCCAAGCTTTCCTTGATGGTTTTAAGGATTAGGGATTTAGATTAAAAGGAGATCAGAGATTTTTACACATCCTTAGTGCTGGCTTTAAACATCCAGCACTCGAGGGATCCCAGAGCCCAGAGTGGGCTGAAATTCCAGGATAATCTTGTGATGGCCCCACCTCAAATCCTGGTTCAGTTTTGGGCTCTTCTAAAGAAGGACCTGGAGGGGCTGGAGCATGTCCAAGGCAGGGAATGGAGCCCCAGGAGAGACTGAGGGAGCTGGAAAGGGGCTCAGCCTGGAGAAAAGGAGGCTCAGGGGGGATCCTGTGGCTCTGCACAACTCCCTGACAGGAGGGGACAGCCCCAGGTCGGGCTCTGCTCCCAGGGCACAGGGACAGGAGGAGAGGGAACGGCCTCAGGCTGGGCCAGGGCAGGCTCAGGGTGGACATGAGCAGGAATTTCCCCAGGGAAAGGGGGCTCAGCCCTTGGAACTGCCCAGGGCAGGTTTGGAGTGCCCATCCCTGGAGGTGTCCGAGGAAGGACTAGAGGTGGCACTCAGTGCTCTGGGCTGGGGACAAGGTGGGGATCAGGCACAGCCTGGGCTCAGTGACCTTGGAGGAATTTTCTGACCTCAGAAATCCTGGGATTCTGCCTTGAGAAATGGGAAGGGAAGCTGTGTGGGTTTGAGGAGCTTGGACACTGCCAGGGATCCAGGGGCAGCCACAGCTGCTCTGGGCACCCTGTGCCAGCCCTGCCCACCCTGCCAGGGAACAATTCCTGCCCAATATCCCATCCAGCCCTGCCCTCTGGCAGTGGGAAGCCATTCCCTGTGTCCTGTCCCTCCAGACCTTGTCCCCAGTCCCTCTCCAGCTCTCCTGGAGCCCCTTTGGGCCCTGGAAGGGCTCTGAGCTCTCCCTGGAGCTTCTCCTCTCCAAGTGAACAATCCCAGCTCTCCCAGCCTGGCACCAGCCCCTCTGATCCTCTGTTCCTTCCACTTTCCATGGAAAATCCCACCGTTTGTTTTGCTTCCTCTCCACTTTTTGAAGAGGCTTTGCTCTTTTGGCCTCCATTCCTTCCCTGCCTTAGGAAAGGGGAGCTCCAGTGGGGATCAAGGGGACACCAACTTGTCAGTGTTGACCCTGGGAGCCCTCCCTGTGTCCACTCAGGTGATTGATGGGACAGGGGATTTTGGGGATTTCAAAGCCTGATTGGGATGGCAGTGCCGTGGTTGGGTCCTCACCTCTCATTTTGCCATCTGAAGGATCGGGTGTGCTGTCCCCTCCCCGCGGGATGGACTCACACAGGGAGTTTGGGCTCATCAGGGAACAAGGGCTGAGCCAGAGGGCCTGAGTGCCTCCAGCTCTGGTTTCCCAGCAACTAAACAGGAGCAGGGAAAATCCAGAGGAAGTCCTTGATGTCTGGCAGCCTGTGTGCTTCACAAGTCCTTGGGAGCCATCAGTGCTCATTAGTGATGGTGACACTTGATTCCCATCCTCCTTTCTCTGGGCTGGGAGAGGCAATTCCCTTCTGATGGAGACTCCTGGCTCCTGAATCCCAATAGAGCAGGGATCCAGCCCTCGTGGGGCAAACTGGGGTTATACCCAGGCCTCTTTGCTGACTCCTGTTTCCTCACGTGTTAAATCTAAAAAGCAGCAGAGGAATGATGGGGGGGCAAAGCTGCTGCTGCTCCTGGGTGAGGCTGTGCTGCTGCTCCTGGAGAGTCTGGGATGAGCTGTGGGGTGGTTTGTGCTCTGCCTCTGGAGTAAATTGGAATTTCCTCTGGGTGTCCTTGCTGTAGGAATTGGTACAGATTTAGTGCTTTCAGGTGGTTTTTTCAGCGTTGCAGCAGCAGTGTGGAAAGCCATGAAGGAGGGCCTTGGGCTGTCCCTGCTCTTCAGGGTTTGAGGTGCTGGGGGCTGCAGGACCTGGCTCAAAGCAGAGCAAACCCAGCTCAAACCTCACAGGAACAAATCCTATCAAAGCCAGCCCTGGAGAGAGGATCCAGAAACTTGGAAAACCAAATTGCTCAGGGTGTGATGGAGCAGGAGAAGGGTTTTTGTGGAGTTCAGTGCTGGCTCAGCAGAGCATGGCAGTCTCTTGGGGTGGAGCAGGGGAAGGGATCCCACAAAGGCCCCAGCCCTGGCTTGGGGTGACCAGGTGGGGTTTGCTGATGGGATTTTTGTTATCACTGCCTGAATTTGATGTTGGACCTTGGAATGGAGGAGCCTTCCCTTGGGCTCCTCCTGTGTGCGAGCCTGGCTCGCAGTCCCACTGCCCAGGACTGGGGGACAGCAGGGACAGAGAGGGTGGGAAACTCCAAGGGCTTTCCCAAGGGTGGATGGACCATTCTGGGTGCTTGAGTGGGGTTTGGATGGGGTTGGGTAACATTTGGGTGGGGTTGGGTAGGGTTCCTTGGATGGTTTCTGTCCCCTGTCCCTCCCTGGCTCTGGCAGGGGGACTTTGGGGAAGGCTGGACCCCGTGCCTGTGACAGAGGAAAACAATGAGCAGGGAATTTGCAAACAGAAATCAAACCACAGAACCAGTAAGGCTGCAGAAGATTTCCAAGGTAGAGTCCAGCCTTCATCCAGATCCCAGATTTAATGGGATGGCTTTGCTGGGATAACAGGGCTCCAAAGCAGCAGTGTGCCCAGTGAATCCCAGTTCCACATCGGGTGACCTTGCCCACATGTGGTTTTCCTCCTCCTGCTCTTCCTTTTCCCTCCTTGTTGGGCTCAGCTCCTGAATCTCCATCTCCCTGTGAGCACAACTGGGAAACAGCTGAAAACCCAGCAAGTCCTGGTGGATTTGGAGGAGGGAATATCCAATCTGTGGGTGAAAAGGGCTTTTTTTTTTTATTGCTGGAGGTATTTTTACTCCAGTTAAATGGGATTAGTGCTGGAGGTTTGAGGCCAGCTGTTCCCTCTGCAGACAGGCAGGAAAACATTCCAGCATTCCACTCCTGCTGCTTTCATCTTGTAATGAGCTTGTCAACAATTAGCAGCTCTTGGAACGGCCATGGAGTGACAACACCACAAGCTCGGTGCCCAAAACCTGTGTTTATTTTAATGGGAATTGGGTGGAAAAGGTGGAAAAGGGGGAAAAGGGGGAAAAATGTGGGTGGTTCCGGGGTTGATGGGCAGAAAGCACCTGTGCTCTGCTCGGTGGCATTTCCTGGGTGTTCTGTGGCTGAGTTTGGGTTTATAATACACCAGTATCCTTTGGGGATTAATGGGGGTATCATTTAGGGATTTACAGGGATACATTTGGGGATTTTAGAAGTTCTGAACGTTTCTCACCTGGAATTTTCCTTTCTCATAGGCAGGAGGGGAGTTCACTGAGGATCTTAGGTCTGCAAAGTCTTTTTCCAATTCACACCTAAGGAAACATGGACGACACAGCCGGTCCTGGGAGAATGGGATGTGCAGGGAATGTCTGCAGGGCTGGCAGAGCTGGGGGTGTTTTTTGGGCAGAAAGGAGGGGGTTTGCTTGTCCTGGTTGTTGGTTCAGAACCTGGATTTTTCCCGCATCTATCTAGGTGGAAATAAATCTGGGATAGATTTGAACCCCCTGAACAGATGTGGGGAAAGGCTGATCTGGAATCTTGGAGTTTGTGCTGATCTTGAACCCTGGAGAAGACTTGCAGTGCATTTTTGTTGTTATTACTTTCAAAGGTATCAGGCAGAGAAGATTCCTGAGCTTTTCCCTGCAGTTTTCCCCAGGAGCCATTCCAGAGCTGTGGCTCTGCCCTGGTTTTTGTAGCTGGATGATTAAAGCTGAGCTGAAGGTCAGGACTTGAACTGGAAAGAGGCTTTGAGGGATTTGTCTCTCCAAGGTTTGGTTGTGGAAGTGTTTGAGCAGATCTGGGAGCTGCTCGTGGTCCTCCCAACCCTTCCCATGGGATTTGCTCTCCTGCCTGAGGCTGGGCAGGGTTGGAATGATATTCTGGAATCGTGGAATTGTTGAGGTTGGAAAAGTCCTCTGAGCCCAGGGAATCCAGCACTTCCAAGGCCACCTCAACCATGTCCCCAGGTGCCACATGCACATGGATTTTAAATCCCTGCTGTGATGGGGACTCCACCCTTGGACAATGCTTTCAGGGCAAATATTTTCCTGGATATCCAACCTAAACTCTGGATGTGGCTGTTTGCCCTGGCCCAGCCTGAGGCCGTTCCCTCTCCTCCTGTCCCTGTTCCCTGGGAGCAGAGCCTGACCCCCCCGGCTGTCCCCTCCTGGCAGGGAGTTGTGCAGAGCCACAGGATCCCCCCTGAGCCTCCTTTTCTCCAGGCTGAGCCCCTTTCCAGCTCCCTCAGCCTCTCCTGGGGCTCCAGCCCATTCCCAGCTCCGTTCCCTTTTCTGGAATGTCCCAAACTGTCCCATTCCTGGGGACACTTCCATCCCATGTGGAGCAGCTCTGTGTGTGCCCTGTCAGGTGCTGGGGACAGAGGGGACATTGCTGCCCCAGATCACACTTGGGGTTGGGCTGAGCTCATCCAGCTTTCTCTCACTTCCCTCAGCACCCTGAGCACAAATCCTGCTGCAGATTCCTCAAGGTTTGAACGCCCAGCTCAGCCAAATCCTGAGGAAATTTGGGATGTGGTTCCAGGCTGAGCTGTTCCCCCCACCAGGAACCTTTCTAAAAAGAGCCCCTTCCCTAAAAAGCCAAAGGAAGATGGAGCTGGAGATGGGATCATGGCTCTTGCCCAGAGTTTCTGTGGTTCCCTGCTCCTTTTGAGTTTCATCCATCTTCTTTTCCCAAACCCATCCAACTGCAATGCCTGGAACGCTCTGAGCCAATTAATCTTTGGAAAGGCAAAAAAATTAAAAATCAGTTGAAAAATTTGTCCTGTGGGGATGTCCTGAGGGAAGAATAAATCCAGAAATAAATGAGGCTGAGTTTTGCCAGCTGCTGGAATTTCTCCTCAATGACCGTGGCCCTTGGATGTGGCCACTGAGGGGACCCTGGGGCCACTGGGGCTCTGCAGATGCCACTCTGGTGTCCAAGTTCTGTGTCATTATCCTTGGATTTGGCAAGGAATAGCTGCTGCTCCTTCCCTGCCTCCCTGGAAGTTAATGAGCATTAAATGGGGCTGGGCTCATGGGTAAGGAGCTCTGCAGAGGGCTCACTCCAGCCCCTGAACCCCCAAGGTTCGCTTGTGTCACCCCCAAAGTCAGGGGTTTGCCCAGGGAGGGGCTTTCCAGGGCTCCTCTGGAGCTGCAGGGGTGGGTGAGGGGGAACATTCTCTGTCTGGGCCGTGCTGGAGGGAAACTGGAATTTTAGCCCCAAATCTGCTCGTCAAGGACAAGCCGAGGCCTGGTGGATTCATTTCCAGTCCCAGAGAGGGTTTTATTCTGGAATGTGTATCCCTACCCCAGGATTTCTCTGGAAGTGAAGCCTCTCAGCAGGAATCCTTCGTTGGCTGCTGCGCCTTCTGCCCCCGGTGACTCCCAGGGACATCCCAGGAAATGCCGTCCCTGGGAAGCTGCTCCACTTCGGGATCGTTGTTTGCTTTTCCATGCCCTCTCCCATTCCCTTCCCATCCCCAGCACTGAATACTGCCGAGGCTTGGGAGGCTGCTCCCAGCTCCACTGCTCCAGTCTTGGGTCTGCTGCGGTCCTGCCTGCTGCTGGGGGACATTGGGATGCTTCCTGCTGGGAATCAGGGGATATGAAAATGATTGGAAGGGACCCTAAAGCCCATCTAAACCCTGAGGTTTGGGGTCTGCAGGAGGGATCCCAAGTTGTGAGGTGTGCAGGAGAAGCTGAGCTGTGGGGTTACAGAACCTGAGCTGTGAGGTTACAGGAGCACCCCGAGCTGTGGGGTTACAGGAACACCCTGAGCTGTGGGGTTACAGGACCTGAGCTGTGGGGTTACAGGAGCACCCTGAGCTGTGGGGTTACAGGACCTGAGCTGTGGGGTTACAGGAGCACCCTGAGCTGTGGGGTTACAGAACCTGAGCTGTGGGGTTACAGGACCTGAGCTGTGGGGTTACAGAACCTGAGCTGTGGGGTTACAGGAGCACCCTGAGCTGTGGGGTTACAGAACCTGAGCTGTGGGGTTACAGGAACACCCTGAGCTGTGGGGTTACAGGAACACCCTGAGCTGTGGGGTTACAGGAGCACCCTGAGCTGTGGGGTTACAGAACCTGAGCTGTGGGGTTACAGGAGCACCCTGAGCTGTGGGGTTACAGAACCTGAGCTGTGGGGTTACAGGAACACCCCGAGCTGTGGGGTTACAGGAGCACCCCGAGCTGTGGGGTTACAGAACCTGAGCTGTGGGGTTACAGGAACACCCCGAGCTGTGGGGTTACAGGAACACCCTGAGCTGTGGGGTTACAGGAACACCCCGAGCTGTGGGGTTACAGGAGCACCCCGAGCTGTGGGGTTACAGAACCTGAGCTGTGGGGTTACAGGAACACCCCGAGCTGTGGGGTTACAGGAACACCCTGAGCTGTGGGGTTACAGGAACACCCTGAGCTGTGGGGTTACAGGAACACCCTGAGCTGTGGGGTTACAGGAGCACCCCGAGCTGTGGGGTTACAGGAACACCCTGAGCTGTGGGGTTGCAGAACCTGAGCTGTGGGGTTACAGGAGCACCCCGAGCTGTGGGGTTACAGGAGCACCCTGAGCTATGGGGTTGCAGAACCTGAGCTGTGGGGTTGCTGGGGCCGCTGCCCCGCTGCCCTGACCCCACAGTGCTGCACTGTCCAGCCAGACCCAACACTGGCCATGTTTAATCCATGGCCCTGCCAGTGCCTGGTGAGAGGAGAAGGGAAGGCAGGCAATCCCTAGTTGCACCACCTGATTCCTGAGCAGGGCCATTATTTCCTCCCCCTGACCTCCTCCAGCCCCAGATCTGCCGTCTAAACCCCATCTAGGCTCTGGGGTTTTTCTCCTGACGTGTTTTTTGGGATGTGTTTGAGCCCCAGATGTGATGGGATTTCTTTTTTGTGCATTCCTGGAGTGGTGGATGTGGTTGGGAGGTTTTGGGGGCTTGCTGAGGGCTCACTTGGGCAGGAGTTGGTTCTGGCTCTTTAACAAATACCTACTTCGTTCTTTTAACACTGAGCAGCCTGTCAAGGCATCAGTGGGGCTGCTGCTTTCCCTGCCCCTGCATTCCTGGCCGTGCCAGGCTGCTCTCCTGGATTTCCAGGGAAGAAGGAGGAAGCCACAGCTCCAGGCTGTGGAAGGGGACAGGGAAGGGACAAAAAAAGCATCACTCTGCTGCCCAGAGTCTCATTTCCTGCTGCCAGGTGCTGTCAGGGCTTGCTGCAGTTTATTAAAATTGCCCAGCCAGGGCTCGTGTGAGTCACACAATTCCCACCTGGAGCAGCTGCTCCATCCCAGCTCTGGTGCCAGCTCTGCCCAAGCCCTGCCAGGCTCAGGGAGCGTCAGGAAGGAGCTCATGGCTCAGCCTTCCCAGCAGGATCATTGGAGCTTTGTTCCCTCCCTGTCAGAGTGAGAAAAATCCCACCCGGGGGTGCCCTGGATCTCTGAACTCTTCCAGGGCTGGGGCAGCCACGGTTTCTCTGGGAAAGCTGTGCTAACCCCTCCCCAGCCTCAAGAATTTTTAATCCAAATTCTTACTGAGTTTCCCAAAAAAATAAAAAGCCCAACCCACTCCTTTCATCTTGGGTCGCCATGTCCTTGTATTTTTGTCCAAACCATCAGAAAAAAAGGTGTGGAATTGAAGAAAGTTCTTCTTTGGAGCCTTGAATTTCAGATGAGGGATTGTTGGGATGCTGCTGCCTTGGCTGTGCAGCTGGACAAGAGGCTCTGTAGGGAAACCCTGGAATCAGGAGGATGAGGAAGGGTTTCCTGTTTTCCCTCCATGTCCCCATTGCTGATGTGTATTTCCAGGCGGGATGGCTCTGCCAGGGATTGCACAGGAACAGAGATGGACCAGGGATCCAACAAACTCAGCTCCAGGGTGGGAGAAGGAGGAGTTTCCCCTTCTGGGGGATCAGGGATGTGTTATGGTGGGAGCAGAGATCACCTTGAAGGTTCCTCCCTGTGCCACTCCTCGAGGGGAGGAGTAAAAAAAAGGAAAATCCATGAAAAATCCCTGATTCAGTGCTGTTCTCAGCTGCAGTGCTGGGGACAGCTCTGGAATGAGGATCTTGGGGATCTCTCTGTTCTGTAGGATCAAGGGTTCTTGTGGAATAAGGAGAAATCCTTTTTACCAGCCAGAGCTCCTCTGATGTATCCCCTGGTTTTTCTCTCCAGCTGCCCAGGGTAGCAGCAGTTCCCAGGGGAAAATTCCCTCACCCCAGGCTTTCCCAGCATCTCCTGCCCCTAGGGGACCTCTCCTGCCATGTTTTGGTGGAGCTTTGATTCTCCCCTCCTCTCCCAGATCCACTTTTCTTGACTTCCTCATGAAAAAGTCTGTCACCTTTGTTTCCTCCCTCGCCTATGTCAGGTGCTTTTCCATCATCCTGGAGATCCCTGACTCCGACACTGGGAATATTCCCACTGCCCATGCTGAGCCTGGGGCTTAATCAGCTCGGGATGAAGCTCCCCCTCCATCCTAAAGTCCGGATTTAATCCCACCTTTGTGGATTTAATCCCACCTTTGTCCTCCCCGTGGCTGAGGGATGCTCCCAGGATCCAGCCCTGGGCCTAGAATTAACTCTTTTGGAGCTGAGTTTCACTGGGATCAGTGTGCCTGGAATTACCTGTGTGTGTGCCCTAATTCTGTACAGAGCACAAAGAAAAATCCATGGAAACTTCACTCGGAAAACTCTGTAGTGCCTGGGCTGGATTAAACATTCCACATGATCCCTGGTTTTTCAGCCAGCTGTAGAGGCAGTAAAGCATCCAGGAGTGCTTTCCCTGCCCTTCTCCCAGGTGGAGCAGCTCTTGGAGAGGCTGGGAGTGCTGACATGGAATATTCTCCTCCTGCCCTCATGGATTCCCAGCTCCTGGTTCAGGGCCTGCATTTCCCGGTGGTTTCCCTGGTGTTAAACTGGGATTAAACACAGGGATGGCTCCACACCGACCTGGGTGAAGGAGGAGCCCAGGGACACCCTGGAGCACCCTGATTCCTTGTGGGAATTTTGAAGGGCCTGCTGACAACAACATAATCGTTGTTGTTGTTGTTATTATTATTATTATTATTATTATTATTATTATTCCATTTGCACCTCAGATTCTCTCCCCATCCACAGCCAACTCCATGTTTTATTATGATCCAAATGTTTTCTCTTTCATTCCTGCTGGGAGTGGGAAACATTGTGGGCTTCCCAGGAGCTCCTAGAGCCCATTAAAGGCTGTCTGGAATCTGAGCTTTCTCCTTGTTCCGTGAAAACTCCTTGTTCCAGGCTGAGAGGGAAGGTTCACTCTGAGGTTAATGCACTTTATTCATCACTTGAAATTCCTGGTGTTGTTTCCAGCTGAGGCATCGAGTTCATCCAGGAAGGAGCTCTGGGAGAAACAAGGGAGCAGCTCCTGAAAGCTCCCTTGGACCAGGAGGGGGGTGCACTTTTTTGGAAAAAATTGGGCAGAAAAAGTGGAATTTTCCCTGAAGATCCTGGCTGTTCATCCTGGAATGGGATGAGGTTCCTTGGGGGAGTTCAGTGTCTGTGCTGAGCCCATCCTGCAGTGTCCTTAACTCCCCCATTCCAGGGGATGTTGTGAGCTCTGCCACTTCTTATTTTCCTGTTATTCTCAGCTCAGTTTTGGCTTTTGGGATGCTGGAGCTTTTCCTTGTTGTTCCTTTGGCATTATCCAGCCCTGTCCTGAGCCATGATCCCACTTTCTTTCCCACCCTGCAGCAGGACCTTGCAGCAGCCATAAGTCCTGAGTCTTTCCATCCCATCCAACCTTTTCCTTCAGGGAGGTCAGGGGTGGATTTATCCCCTGCAAACCCTCCCTGGCTGGGGGGGGTGTCACTGCCTGCAGTCCAGTCCAGGGTGGGATGCAGGGAATGAGCAGCATCCCGAAGACTCCTGGTGTTTGGGAACAAAACTCTGGGCAGTGCTGAAGGCTGGGCTATTTTTAGCATCCGTTGAGAAGGGATTTGGGATTAGAGCTTTTGTCCACTGGCAGATGGGGATGGGAAGGAGCTGGGCAATCCTGGGATCCACTGGTCTGGTGGGGACAAAGGGGCATCCCCAAGGTCCCGGAGGAGTCTGCGGCAGAGGATGGAGATGGATAGGAATTCTGGGGCTTTTGAGCTCCTGTTGGGTATTTCAGGGGGACACAGAGGGGGGTTTTGTCAGTGGGATCCAATTCCTCAGAGGAGATTTGGGGACACTCATCCAGCTCTGATCTCTGCTCCCTGTGAGTGAGGTCAGGACCCAGGGAGCTGGGGCTGTGTCAGGCGCTTTGGGATGGGGATCAGGGAAAGGTTCTCCCAAAGCGTGGACTGGAACAATTTCTCAGGGAACAGTCACATTCCTGAGGCTGCCAGAGCTCCAGGAGTGTTTGGACAGCGCTGCCAGGGATGTTCAGGGTGGGATTGTTGGGGTGTCTGTGCAGGGCCAGGGGTGGGAATGGGTGATCCCTGTGGGTCCTTCCCAGCTCAGGATATTTTGGGATTCTGCTCTTTCCAGGGACTGAAATTCTCCTCTTGGCCATTGCCCCAGGGGGAGCTGCCCACAGAGGTAACGTAAAAACAAGCAAAACTGGAGGGGATGAAGGGAATTTTGTGTCCTTGCAGCATCTGTGTGACCTGGCAGCATTAATTGAGATTAATTGTTCTGGATGATTAACCCTTATCACTCCAGGAGATTTATAAAGCACCTGGAAACCTTCTCCAGGGGGATTTTTCATGTTTGCCTTCCTTCTAGTCCTTGTTTTGGATAAAACAGTTGGGGTTTGTGGCCACCAAACCCAGGAAGAACCACAGAGAACTCCCAGGCCAGAGGGGAAGGGAACAGAGCTGATTCTTGACCATAAGAAAATGAACTTTTTGATCCCATGGGTGCAGATTCCCTGGATTTATCTGGGGATTAGGAAAAGTCTTCTTAAACCTGCAAGTCCTCGACCCCAAATCGGCTTTCCCTGGGATGAGCAGGATCAGGGAGAGTGAGATCAGGGAGCCATTAATGCCCAGGAGCTCCTGGGATCTTCAGGGCTCAGAAATGTTCTGCACCGATGGGAATGTGAAAGGGACAGAGAGGAGGAGCCAAGGGAGGGGGCGGTGGCAGGGAGGTTCCAATGGCACCACCACAGGCCCTGGAAGGGCTCTGAGCTCTCCCTGGAGCTTCTCTTGTCCAGGTGAACATTCCAGCTGTCCCAGAGCCCACCTGTTCTGGTGAACGTGACCTGGCTCCAGAGGGACTCCAGCCCCTGGATCAGCTCCACGTGGACTCTCTCCACCCTCTTGGTTTTCAGGGGTGTCAGGATAACCAACCTGGAATTCCATGTGTTTGGATCTCTTGGGAAGTTTTTGTCTTGGATAAAGAGTCCAGGGCTAAAAAATATTGTCCCTTTGGACTTCCCTGGTGTCTCCCCACCCTCCTAGCCAGGAATTCCTCCCCAATATTCCAGGTATCCCTGCGCTCTGGCAGTGGGAAGCTGTAACAGCGTGTCCTTTGGAGTGCAGCTACAGCCTTTCTAAATCCCAGTCAGGCTTTCTGTAAAGAAACTGCTTGAGGAGTGTTCAGGCAGCAATTCCAGCTCACACAACCACACACCTTACCAGGCTGGCCCGGCAGAGAGGCAGAAGGCTCCCAGCCCCAGATGAATTCCCAGCAGGCGTTTATTGCAGTGTGCTGAAGGTGAATCCGGAGCCAAAGAGGGTGAACATGGGCTGTTTCTTAGTTATATAGGGTCTGAGGTTTGTAGGTGGTGCAAGGGGCAGGACAGGGGGCAAGTGACCACAGAGAAGAGTGGAACAGGAGGCCAAGGATGTGTCCTGGCCCTGCATGCCTCACCCCAGGGCAGACACTGCATCCACAGTGTCCTCCCCCCTCCATCCTTTGGCTGCTCGGAGCCATCCCAGGAATGTCCCTTCAGGGCAGGGAGTTGCAGCAGCCAGAGCTGTTCCTGATGCCTTGGAAAGGCTGACCTGGAACAGAGACTGAACAGAGCTAGAGAATAAAGTAGATGTTTATTGGAAGGCCTTAAAGGACACACTTTGGGCAGGACAAGAGCCTGGCCAGGGCTACACCCAAAGTGGACCCAAAATAGTCACAAAATGGACAAACGGTCACAAGGCCTCACACTTTTAAAAGCTTTGGTCCATTTGCTTATTGGGGTTTAATTGTCCAATTTCAGCTTTGGGTTGTGAAGTCCCATCCTTCTTGTTTTCCTGCCTCGGTCCACCATTTTGGCCTGAAATGGACACCTGTACTTGTTATCCTTGGTCTTCAGCAGGAAAAGGATTTGTTTTGTCTCCCTGCATTGTGCAGAGCTGAGTGACACTGAATGTGAGCTCAGAACCACATCTCTGGGCAGCACAGAATCTGAAAAATGTGAAAGCTTAAACTTCAGGCATCATTCCCACAGAATTCCCAGCACTCCAGCCTGGCCCATTCCTGGCATGGAGCATCCCCTGGCCAGACTCCCTGTGGGTGAGTTGGAGCACAGGACAGCAGCTGGGAGAGGTGCCCTGGGAACCCAGCAGAGATCCACACCATGGAATCTTGTAAGGGCTTCTGCACTCCCAGGGGAGTGTCTGGAAGTTGTGGAATGCCAAGGAGAGGAGCAGGGACATCCCTGCCATGTTCACACCTCCCACACAGTGGGAGTTCCTCACAGATGGGAGGGAGCTGAATCCTGCCAGGAATGAGGCCAAGGAATTCAGAATTCCACACTCAATCTGTGTGACCACTGCCTCCCAGGCCAGGGTGCCCTCCAAGGATCTGCTCACAGTTCCAACCCTGGGACCGTCCAGGCTGGACAGGGCTTGGAGCAGCCTGGGGTTATGGGAGGTGACCCTGCCCATGGAAGGGGTGGAATGGGATGGGTTTTAAGGTCCCTCCAACCCAAACCCTTCCATGATTCCCTGGTTCTTTGCAGCCTCTCCAGAGTTCCCTCTCCCAAATGCTGGAGGTCACAGGAAAATCAGAAAGAATTCCCTGTGCTTGAGCATCTCCCACTAAAGTGTCTGGAAGGGAACTTTTATGATGGGAATATCTTTTCTATGATGGGAATACCTTTTCTATGGTGGGAATATCTTTTCTATGATGGGAATACCTTTTTCAATGGACTGCAGAAAGAATTGAAGAACCTGAAAGGTGGATCCCAGAGTTCTGGCTTGGTTTTTCAAACAAATCCCTTGAAAAGGGCATGGAACCATCACTGACCACATAGTGATGGTCACTCAGAGTGACCCTGGTGGCCAGGCTGGCCCTGGGCTGGCTGGGAACAAGGTGAGTTTTCGCTCATTCCCAAATATTTCCCTCCAGGCAGGAGCTGTGGCACTCAGGGGTGTGAGCAGGGAAATGTCTCCAGGCTTTGGGCTGCACTGGCTGCAGGGAAGGGATGTTTGCAGTGGATGATTTCAGTGGATGTAGATCTTTTCAGTGGATGTGGCTGTTTCTGGTGGATGTTTTCAGTAGATGTGGCTGGCTTTAGTCCATGCTTCCAGTGGCTCTTTCCAGGGGATTTTTAGTGCTTTTGTTTCTGCCTGAGGATGAGGGAGCTGCTTTTCCTCCATGGAAAGCAGCAGCTGGACTTGTCCCAGTTTGAATATTTGGAGCTGTTTGTCCTTCCAACAGGGCTGACACGTCCTCCTGTGTTGGGAAAGATGGGGCAGGAAGGGCTTATGGATATGACTGTCTGGTAAGAAATACTGGAGATATAAAATCTGTGAGTGAAATAGAAATGAAGGGCAGCTTTGAGATGGAGGCAAGGCAGGCAGGAGGATGGTCATTAACTGGAGATAGGCTGAAGGACAGAAAATGAAAGGACCCAAGAATGCAGCCCCTCTCCACCCTGCCAAGGCATCAAGGAAAAAGTAGATAAGAGTAATCTTTAGAGTTTAGAATATAGGATGATATGGTAATTTAGTAGTTCTCATAGGTTGCATGCAAAGTTTGTAGGTTTTGTATCTTGCACCAGCTGGTCACTGTAAATTAGAATATTCAACACAAAAGGAGATATCATGTGTTGGAACAAGGTCCTTGCTCTCTTCCCTCTTCACCCCTTCTCTTGCCCGCTCTCTCCCTCTGCTGCTTCCACCTCCCTCTCTCCTCCTGCCCTGACCCCGGCACTCTCCTTACCTCCCTCACCTCATCCCCCCCCTCTCTCTCCCTCTCTCTTTGGGGCTTCCCTTCAGCCGAGGCTGGTGGCTGAAAGCAGCCCTCTTTACCCACGGCCCTTGCAATAAAACCACGTGTTTCTAGAATACCTCAGGTCTGCAGAGTTCCTTGTCCCTGCTGTCCACAGATGTCACTACACTCCTGCACCTGTGGAAGGGCTGGGAATTCCAGGGAATGGCCTGAAAACTCCAGCCATGGAAATGATTTTCTGGCAGGGAGCAAACTGCTGGAGCCTCCCACAGGATCCCAGTGTCCAGAGGCTGTGGAGGGGCTGGAATCTGTGGCTGAGGAGCCAGGACAGCCCAGCTCCAGAGCATTTCCCAATCCCTTTGGATTTGGAATGCTGCTGGGTGGGTTTAGGACACATTGGGCAAAGATCAACCCTATTTTCTGAAGAATTCCTGTGGTGCAGGATATCCCTGCACAGATAAAGGTTTTGGGATTGACACAGACATTCCAGCTCCAGGGATTTTATCCCCCCTTTTATCCTCAGGTTCCGTGGCCCTGCAGGAGCCTCTCCATGGAGTTCTACTGAGGGGATCCAGGGGCTGCTCTGGGACGCTCAGGAGGAGTTTTGGGACATTGGAATGTTGGAATGTTGTCAGTCCCAGAGACTGGCACAGAGTTCAGCCGAGGCAACGGACAGGAGTTAATTAAGGGAATCAGTGGGGATGGATCAGGAGCACAGATTGTAATTAGGCTCCAAATGAACCCCGGCCTGGGAGCTGTGCCTGGCACCTGTCCCAAGGCTCTGGGGCAAGGATGAGCCTCAGTGGCCTTGGAGCAGAGCTGGAACCCCCTCACCCTCCCTGGCTCCTCTTCCTGCTCCATCTGCTGCTTCCCAAGGGCCTTCTCCAGGTGCTTGTGGCCTCCTATGGCCCCGGCCAGCCCCAAGTGGGGACATCAGCCTGAGGTGTCTCAGGCCAGAGACCTCAGGCCACCTCTTTGCACATTCCAGGTGACCTCAGCTTTGTGCTGGGGCTTGGATTTTTATGGATTTTTGTAGATTTTTAAAATTGACTTTAATGGATTTTTATGGAATTTTAATTGATTTAAAATTGATTTTATGGATTGTTATAAGTTGATAAACTTTTGGTTAAAATGATCCCACTCTTCTCCCAAAATCTTCCCAAATCCCAGAAAAGCAGAGGATGTCCTCTGTGGTGGTCCCTGATGTTGTCACCCGGCTGTAGGTTGAACTCAATGACCTTGAGGGCTTTTCCAACCTCAATAATGCCATGTTCTGCCAAAAAGAGCCTTGGGAACTGGGGTTCATTTGTGGTCCCATGGGAGATGGGAATACCCAGGTGTTGTTCCCAACAACCCATAAATTTCAGCGAGCTCCAACTCCTGTTCTGCATCCCTTTGTTGTGCATGGAGGGAACCAAGGATTGATGGAATCGAGAGGGCAGCACTTCCCTTGGTTTATGGACCAATGTAATTCCCAGAAATTTGGAGCTTCTCCATTGGAGTTGATCCATCTGGTTCTGGAATTTTGGAGCTGTATTTCCTGTTAAACACTCGCTCAACAGAGATGAACTGGAGCTGGAGGGGGATTTTTATGGATTTATGGCAGCTCTGAGGAGTCCTCCCCATTCCCACAAGTCCTGGCACCAATGGGCCATTCCAGGGAGAGGCTGACGGCACAAATCTGGAGAGAATGGGAATATCCCATAGGGAATTAAACAGGGAGCCAAGTGCTCCTCTGCTGGTGCTGCCAGTGTGTAACTGGAGTTGTTAATGGGAATTGTGAGCCACTGGGAATTTTTGATGCTATCCCATAAAACAAACAGATTGGAGAGAGTTGGGCATGTCCAGTGGCAAAAAGCCGGATTGGAAGGGACGGATGGATGTGTTGGGAGTGTTGGATGTATTGGGAATGTTGTGTGTTCAGAGCAGATGTGGCAGCACCAGATTATTGGATTTGGGCTCCTTGTTTGGGAAAAACATTCCCATTAATGCTAGGAACAGGATTAATCTGCCTCAGGGTGTGCCTGGGACCAGGATCAGTTGGGTCTGGGAGGCAGCAGCCTGCTAGGGAAGCGGGAAGGCTCAGGCAAACCTGGACCTGCTGCAGGGAAATCTCTGCTGCCTTCCCTGGCAGCGCTGCCTGACAAATCCCAGCGGGAATCTCAGCCTTGGAAAACCCTCTCCTTGTAAACACGGCCCTGACAACTTCCCTGGCTGTGCTTCCCGCAGCTCCCTCCCCATCCCTCTGCTCCGCAGGGAGCTCGGAGCCGCCGGCGGCGGGGAGGGATGAGCTTTTCCATGTCTGACATCGGCTCCGCCACGTTCCTGACAGCACAAACAAACAGGGATTTAACCAGAATCCAGGGCTGCCCTTGGACAGGGAGCTGATGCCAAAGCTCATCCTCTCCAGGCGTTTCCCCTCCTGGATTTTGTTCATTTTTGGAAGAGCTTTGTGTTATGGTCAGGTGAGGGTGACCCAGATCCCCTTTAGAATCGATGGCTCTGGGATTTTTGCATTCTCCCAGTGTTTTTGTAGGACTGGAATGTGGATAATGCATGAGGAGGATGCCCTAAAGGCTAGGATTGCATCCCCCTCTGCTGGGATTGGCATTTGATTCCTTCCCTCTGGCCTTTGTCGGGAAAGGACATTAAATCCTTTCTGCCCATTCTAAGAGTTCCCTCCTTTCCAAGACCAAGTTCCCCTCTTTCAATTCCCCAGGAAAGGGATTCCTTTGGGGATCCCTCAGACCCCCGTGGGCATCCACTGGGATGTCCTCCCACTGCTTCCTGCCTGGGAGGACAAAGGCACCATTGGGATGGAGTGTGGGATGGAGCCTGGGATGGAGCTTTGGATGATTCCTGGGATGGAGCCCAGGATGGAGCCTGGGATGGAGCCTGGGATGGAGCCTGGGATGCAGCTTGGGATGGTTTTTGGGATGGAGCCCAGGATGGAATCAGTCCTCTATCCAAGTGCCATCAGGACAGGGCTCGGTGCCACCCTCGGCTCAGTGGGAGAGCTGGGGGGGCTGGGAATGGATATCTGTGGCAAAAGCCTGGGAATAAAGTCTCTTCTCCGCCTAAACAGGATCTTTTCCCCAAATTCTCATGGATGTTTTTGCCCAAACCCATCCCAGTTTTTCAGCTCCATGTTCCACTTCTCCTGGATCCATCTTGAAAATCACATTGTTTTCCTTTTTCCCACTCTCCATGAATCCATTGGATATGACTTGCTTGGAAATGTCTTTCTGAGCCTTTATGTCCCACATTTGTGGAGAAATGACTGCACAGGATTCCAGTTCCCTTTTTTTCCATGGTTTTACCTCCATCTGACACCTCCTTCCTGCCTCAGCAGCACGCGCTCGCCTGCATCTCCGTCTGCATTGATAAATCATTCCCAGACTTCCAATGAGTTCCTTTTCCTGTCATTTTTCTCTGGATTTAAGGGATAATTTCTCAGCAGAAAGATTTTTTTCTGTGAATCGTTGTAGAAACTGGAATGCCTCATTTTTGATAACTCCAGGCAGGCCTCTAGAATATTAGTCCTGGGCCTGATGGATTCACAGGATTTGTTTATCCAGGGGTTTCTTGGAGCTTTTGGTAGTGGTGGTGTCTGGTTTTTTGCCTAGAATCTGTTTGGAATGCCCCTGGTCTGAGTTTTAATTTCCCAAAATAAACACTTTCCTTGGGCTTCCCTTGGCTAAGGAGGGGCTCAGGAAGTCATTCCAAGGCAGTTCATGGGTTGCACTCCATCATCTTAAAGGCTTTCCCCAGCTGAAACGATTCCATCAAATCCCATTCCACAGATTTAGAATTATTTCCCTTTATGCCCAAGCAGGGATTTTCCAAGGAGCTGTCAAAGGCCCCGTGCTCCATCAGAGGGAACAAATTGGAATTTTTATGGACTATTCTCAGGGAACGTGTCTGGAGTTTTGTTTCTGGCCCTTTTTATTGGGAGTTTAAGCATTTCCAAGAGCTAGGAGGGTTTTTTCCCCATCAACCACACAAACTGAGCTTAAATCATCCTGCTTTGCCTGGGTTTGCTGCCTGCAGTGAATCCCAGCCCTTTCTAACAGCTCCAGGTTTTATCCTGATGATCTGATAATGCTCCGAGTCCTTTCCTGTTGTCAGGAGGCCTGAAAACAAGAGGAGACTCTAGAAAACCAATGTTGTATTTTCCCAAATAATCACTCCCAACAAGGGCGGAGAGGGAGAGGAACATCCTCAGGAGGGCCTGAGGGAACAGGAGAGAGGCAGGACACAAGGAATGACTTCCAGAGGGCAGGGGTAGACTGGGATTCCAGGAGGGGCTGGAATGGAACTCCCAGGGGCTCTGTGGCTGCCCCTGGATCCCTGCAAGTGTCCAAGGCCAGGTCGGAGCACTCTGGGGAGGAGAGTGGAAGATGTCCCTGCCCATGGCACTGGATGATCCTTAAGGTCCATATCCAAACCATTCCATGGCTGCATTGATCCTGTAACACCACAATCCCATTTAATGGGAGTTGGGATGAATGTACATGGATTTTTTAACTTGGAAATATCTTTAAATCCCATTAGGAACAATTTTTTGTATTTTCTTTGGGAACGACAGGAATCCTTGTGGCTGAGAGGTCCCGTGGTTGTCCTTCCCCTGTCCCCATCAGGTCTCTTTCCCTGGGATTGTGATTCCAGCCCTGCTGTTTCTGTCAGGTTCCATCTTTTCCTTGGATAAACACATCCTAACAGGAGCTTTTACAGGGCATTTTTATAACCATATAAAACCCCAAACTGCCTGGATTTGCCTGCAGACTGGAGCACAGCAGCTCCAAAATCCTCAGTTCCTGGGCTGTTGTTCCCATTCCAGGCTTGTTGTTTCCCCCTGATTTTCTCCAGTGCAGTTTTTTCTCCTTGCTGGATTTTAAACTCCCCTCATTAGGAATTTTTGATTTCTGCCTTCAGAGCCTATGTGGAAAAACCCATCCATGGGGCTGCTTCCAGGGGCTCAGCTTCTCTTTCCAGCCTGAGCTGTTTAATCGGTCAGGCAAGTATTAAAATGGGGTTTTTTATTTGGATACCAAATGCTTTTTAAAGGATGTATTGTTTTTCCCCTCACAAATGCCTTCTATTTGAATTCAAATATTATTTCCTTTCTCTCCTATCCCACCTGCTTCCCTGGCACTGGGATTAGTCAGGATATGTCAATATTTGAGGGAATAAATCGCTGCTGGCTCCAGCTTCTGTTTGGGTTTCTGACTCATCTTGGGGTCAAATGAGCTCAGCAAATGTGGGAGAGATTCCGGAGGGACTGGAGCTGCTCTGCACTGGCTCCAAGTGCTCATTGCTGGGGTTTACTGGTTTTTACTGGTTTCCAGACTGGGCTTTCTGGAGTCTTTATCCCAGGAAGCAGTTCTGGATGTCCCCGGGCTGTCAGTGCAGGGCAGAGGACGGATTGGTTGGGGTTAAATCTGGGGTTTCTGGAAGTTTGCCCATTCGAGCAGGAGGGTTGAGTCTGAGCTGAGCCTAGGCCATGAGTGTCACTACCAGCAAAGATGTGACATCTTTGCTGCCCACCAGAAGTGTTGGGTTCCCACTGGGAAACCTCTGTTACTCCACTAGGAAACTTGTGTTACTCCACTGGGAAATCTGTGTTATCCCAGTGGGAAATCTGTGTTATCCCAGTAGGAAACCTGTGTTAACTTGGAAACACATGTCCACCTCGCTGGGAACTTGTGTTCCCCTCTTGGAAACCTGTGTTCCTCACATGTCCATCTCGTGTCCCTCCCTCTTGGAAATCCATGTCTACTCCACTTGGAAATGTGTCTGTCCCACCTGGAATCCTGTGTCCATCTCACATGGAAACCCATGTTTGCTCTGGTTGGGAACGCTGTGTGCCCCACTGGAAAAATCGTGTTTCCTCCCTTGGAAACCCTGCGTCCATCCCACTGGGAAACGCATGTTCTCTCACTGGAAAACCCATCCCCTCCCTCTTGGAGCCTCATGTCCACTTTGTTGGGCACTGCTGTCCCCCCTGCTTTGCAGCGTTGGGGGTGCCTAAAAGTTCCACCTGGGCTTTGCCAGGAATTTCTATAAAGAATGCTTCCAAAACAAGACTGAAGAAGAGCAAAATGATGGAGGAAATCTTCCCTCATTTCCCTGAGTGTTTTTAACTCTTCCTATTTTCCAAGCAGTGGCAGAGGGAGGATTTAAGAGGATAATGGATTTTTCATGCCAGGAGAGCATTCTCATGGCATGGGCTGAGACTCCACCTCAAACCAGGGAATAGTGTGAATTTTCAGCAGGAGCTTAAGGATTGTGTGTCTGTCAGAGCTTGGACTGACTGGAATGACTCCAGGAGCTTTCAAGCTTTCCCTCCAAACAGCTTTTCTTTCCTCTCTTCCCTCTTTTATTTTCCATAAGGAGAGCAAAATGATTAAACAAATTATTAAAGCTGGGTGGATTTCTGTGGATATTTCTGAGAATATTTCTGAGGATATTTATGTGGATATTTCCCCCTGACCTGCAGCTTGTGGCTGTTTCCCATCCCTCTGCTGGCTGGGAACGGGCATTCATTCTGTGGGAAATATTCCCTAATTCCTCTCTTTTTTCCCCACAGGTGTTTACAAAATATGGGAAATGCTATATGTTTAACTCAGGAGAGGAGGGGCGGCCTCTCCTCACCACGGTGAAGGGGGGGACAGGGAATGGCCTGGAAATCATGCTGGACATCCAGCAGGATGAGTATCTGCCCATCTGGGGAGAAACAGGTAAGAGCTTCCTCTTCCTCAGGTGATTTCCTTGGAAAAAACATCCAGTCCCATCCTATCCCATCTCATCCTTCCCAGACAATGCCTAAACCAGCTCTGGGAGCAAGAGCCTGCTCAGTCCAGGATGTGCCACTTTTCCTCCCGGGGTTTGTGGTAGCCCCTTGGGACCAGCATTTTGGGGAGTGCTGGGCTTGGGTGTCCCAGCCCCACAGTTTGGGATGCCAGGCAGGAATGGCACTGCCTGTCCTGGGAAAGGGTGGTCTCTGTGGGTGACAGGAGTGTGGGGATTCCAGCACGTCCCTCTCCCCTGGAAAGGCATTTTTGAGAGGCTGTGTTCAAGGTGGACTCCAGCTGCTCTCTGGGTTTTTCTTTTCCTTGGAATTTGGGGATATTTGCTGCCCTGAGAGTTGTGTTTGCTCGGTTGGTGCTGTCTGGGTGCACCAAGGACTGGGTTCCTTGGCTTTGCAGCATGTGGGATGGATGGAAGCTGTCTAGGAATGAACCCAGCTGGGCTGAGCATCTCCAGAGGAGCTGGAACCCTTTGGTCCTAGAGCAGGAGGTGCTGACCAGGAGAGCTGGGCTGTGGGATGTCCCCCAGGTCCCATGGATTGGGATGCAGCTCCTGGAGTGGATGTGGAGTTGCTGGGAACACTGGTGCCACATCCTTTAATGAATCTGCTACAAAAAGGATGGTCAGGAGGGTAGGGGACAGGGTGGGAACAGTGCCACCAGGGCCACCTGGTCACAGCTGCCCTTGGCAGTGCCCAGCAGTGGTGGCTGCAGCTCTCCTGAACCCATGGTGACATTTGAAACAAACCATTAAAAAAAAAAAATAATGCTGGAAAACTTGCCAGGAGCTGTGTTTGAGTGGCATAGCCCTGCAGGGATACTCATTCAGGATGAGCTGTGGTTATTTAGAGGATCAGGAAAGGGAAAGGAGGAACTCTCACTCCAGCTTGGTGTCACCATGGCCACCCCCTCCAGCACCTCTTGAACTCCTGCTTGGAGCAGAGAAGGGATTTGGCTCCATTTGTTCCCAATGCCCTTTTCTTTATGTGTTTGACTCTTCCAAACACATCAATCATTCCAAACTGCACAGGCTTTTACGGGAGCTTTGCTCCCAGATTTCAGCTCCTGCTCCAAATCAGCCTGGTCTGGCCCAGGTGAGGGGGAGGACACAGAGATTTGGGATAATCATTCCTCTCTGGGGGAATTGGTTTGAGGTCTTGTCCTTTTAAAGGTAAAACAGGCTCATGATGGGTGGGAACGTGAGGAGCAACCTCCACTTCAGGGCTTCATTTCTCACAGGAGGACAGAGCTACCCTGGGGGACGTGTGGGGACAGGAAACCACCCCAAGGATGGCTTGGGGACATCCTAGAGCTGGTGAACTCCTGGAGCTTTTTGTTCAACCCCACTGGGGTCTCACATTGAGGAATCCCAGGTTTGGGCTGGAAGAGACATTAAAGCCCACCCAGTGCCACCCCTGCCATGGGCAGGGACACCTCCCACTGTCCCAGGCTGCTCCAAGCCCCAATGTCCAACCCGGCCTTGGACACTGCCAGGGATCCAGGGGCAGCCACAGCTTCTCTGGGCACCCTGTGCCAGCCCTGCCCACCCTGCCAGGGAACAATTCCTGCCCAATCTCCCATCCAGCCCTGCCCTCTGGCAGTGGGAAGCCATTCCCTGTGTCCCTCCATCCCTTGTCCCCTGTCCCTCTCCAGCTCTCCTGGAGCCCCTTTGGGCCCTGGAAGGGCTCTGAGCGCTCCCTGGAGTTTCTCTAAGTGAACAATCCCAGCTCTCCCAGCCTTTTCTTACAGGACAGGGCCCCTGTGAGTTTCTCCAAGGATTCCCAGCCGTGGTGTCCCACCATACCCACTTTGCTGCCTTTTTGGTGCTGCTCGATGGGGAACCTGTAGGAGAAACTGTCTAAGAATGTGCTGGGAATATGCTGAGCTTTTCCATCCCTGTGTTTTTGGGAAAGGTGGATCCGTCTCAGGGGGGTGAATCGGCCTCACATTGCATTTTGCACTGGAGGTGAAAAAAAAATTAGGAAAAATAAATAAGGATAAAAACTGGGAGGGAAAAAGCTGAAGGAGGAGGTTTCCACATGGTGGTCCTTCCACATCCATTGGCATCTGCCCCTCCAGGGGGGAGGTGGGATTGCAGCTGCTGCTCTTCCAACAGCTCCCAAGCCCTGAGTGTGCCAAAGGCACTGGAAACCTGTCCTGGCTGTGAGCCTTGGACCTCAGGGAGAAAAAACAACCTCAAGTGTTCATTTTTGTCAAAAATCTTGGGGCTTTTGGTGTCTTCAGAGTTCAGAGCTGACTTTGTGGGAGGATCCTGTGAAGTTCAACATTCCCTGCTGCCGTCCTGCCCCTCACCACCCCATCACTGCTCATCCTACCCAGACTGAGCTGAAACTTAGAGACAGCTCAAGAGGCTCAAGGAGCAAGCCTCATGTCCCTGGAACTGGTTTAGAGTTGGATTCTCATGTCCCAGGATGTGAGTTGATACTGGGGTCTCCTGTTTCTGGACCTGGGTTATGTTGGATTCTCCTGGGATTTCTGGGAATTCGAGGGCGAAGGGTGAGCCTGAGCTGAGCCCAGATTGATTTTGGATTCTCATGTCTTTGGACCTGGGCTGACATTCTGGGCTTGGATTGCACTGGGAGTTACTGAGGTCTCTTTAAACCTGGAATTTTACAGGATTCAAGAAAAAAATTGAACAGGGCTTTGATCTGGTGAAGCAATGAAGGAGAAGCTCCTGGGCTCATCCCAAGGAGCCTTGGCCGTGTTCTCACAGGCCCAGGTGGACCTGCTTCCCTCAGAGCTGGCGGAACATCGATCGTGGCCTTCCAGCAGGAGCCTTCTCCTCTCCCGTGGCCCCCTGGCCCTGGGGGCTCCGGACACGGCCCCGATCCCGGGGGGAGCTCCAGGGGCCCCGGGACACGGCCCCGATCCCGAGGGGAGCTCCAGGGGCTCGGGACACGGCCCCGATCCCGGGGGGAGCTCCAGGGGCTCGGGACACGGCCCCGATCCCGGGGGGAGCTCCAGGCTCCGGACACGGCCCCGATCCCGGGGGGAGCTCCAGGCTCCGGGACACGGCCCCGATCCCGGGGGGAGCTCCAGGGGCTCCGGGACACGGCCCCGATCCCGGGGGGAGCTCCAGGGCCCCGGGACACGGCCCCGATCCCGGGGGGAGCTCCAGGGGCTCCGGACACGGCCCCGATCCCGGGGGGAGCTCCAGGCTCCGGGACACGGCCCCGATCCCGGGGGGAGCTCCAGGCTCCGGGACACGGCCCCGATCCCGGGGGGAGCTCCAGGGGCCCCGGGACACGGCCCCGATCCCGGGGGGAGCTCCAGGCTCCGGGACACGGCCCCGATCCCGGGGGGAGCTCCAGGCTCCGGGACACGGCCCCGATCCCGGGGGGAGCTCCAGGGCCCCGGGACACGGCCCCGATCCCGGGGGAGGCCGGGGACTGACAGCGGCTGTTGCCACGGTGACGCCTCCCTGGCTGTGCCGAGGGTTTATTTGCAGTGGATTATTTCCAAATCTTTGCCTACCGATTCCCGTGGCTCAGAATTCAGTCCCCTGGGCCGTGCCAGGCCGGCCCGGGCCGCGCTCTCCGGGGGAAGCCTTGCCGAGGAGCTGCAGGGAATTCCAGCCCTGGAGGTGTCCCAGAGACACAGGGACATCCGTGGGATGGAAGGAGTTGGGTTTTTCCTTCCACTGAGTTCTGTCGGCAGTGTCCCCGCAGGAGGGAGATGAGGATCCCGGGGTGCCCGAGGCGCGGTGGGAGCTGTCCCTGCCCCGGGCGCCGCGGGAGGAGCCTCCGCGTCCCTTCCAATGCCCGAAACCCGGGATTCTGCAGCAGGAGGCAGGAATAGGAGCAGTTTCCCGGCTGTGTCGAGGCTGCTGGGAAAGCAGGAGGTTAAATTCCTGCAGCAAACAACCATCGGGATTCCCATTGTCTTTTTTTGTTTGTTTCGCTTTTGTTTTGTTTTTTTGTTTTTTGTTTTTAATTCTGGCCGTTCAAGTGCCCAAAGCAGACCCAGAGAATGCTCCCAATGTGCTGAGTGCACCAGGATGGGCTGAGGATTCCTTAGAGCAGCTCCCAGTCAAGCCTCAGCTTCCAGCTCATTCTGGACACCAGAGGGATTGAGGGACAAAACACCGGAATGTTTTCCCATGACTTCCCTGTCTGCCTGCTGAAGAAACTCCTTATAGCAAATTCCAGGCTCCTGCTCTCTCTCAGCTCCCAAACCTGCTTCTGATGGCTAAAAAGTCCCCTCTTTTTGGCTCAGAAATCCAAAAGTGGCTATAAATGCACATGTGTATTAAATCCAAACAGTCTTTGGATTTTAAGGAAAATATCCCTCCCAGCAATTCCACAATTCATCCCACACCACCAATCCCCGGGGCAATCCAAGCCTGGAGCAGCTCCTGTAAATCCCTGGGCACATGGGAACAGCTGCTTCTGCTCCATCACAACAGAGCCAAAACTGCTTTTTGAGCCCTTCCTTGGCTCTCCCCAGCTCCAGGAGAATTCCAGAGGCCCTGGAGAGCAAGTCCCCAAAAAAATCCAGGAGTTTGTAGAGTTTGCGACGACCTCAAAGACCCAAACCCTGAGTAACCTTAGAGCTGCTGCTCCTCCCAGGGGTTTGGTGCTGCTCAATCAAATGTTAATTGATTATAACTCAGGGAGTTCTGGATAATTCAGGGAATCCTGGCTAACTCAGGAAAAGGGCCAGGACACTGCATATTTTAGGTGACACCAAGCAGCCCCTAAAGGTCACCCTGCCTTGGTGGGCTGATCCAAGAGCAGATTTTTTTATTCCATAAAAACCAACAACTTCTCCTGGCCTGAGCTCCTCTGGGTTCCTGCCTCAGGCCCCTTTTTCTTTCTGGGTCCCATTTGTTCCCATTTTCAGAAGGATGAACAACCCTGAGCTCCTGGGTTTGGGGGGATTTTCCCAGTTATTGCTGCCTGGGAATGCCCAGCCTCTCCAGGGAACAGGATTGTCGCTGGGGCTCCTGGGGGTGGCTTTTCCCAGCTGATTTTTAACCAAAAACTACTTCTCTGGGAATTCCATCCCAGCCCCTCCCCACCCTCCCAACCAGGAATTCCTCCCCAATATCCCATCCAGCCCTGCCCTCTGGCAGTGGGAAGCCATTCCCTGTGCTCTGTCCCTCCATCCCTTGTCCCCAGTCTCTTTCCAGCTCTCCTGGAGCCCCTTTAAGTCCTGGAAGTTTCCCTGGAATTTCTCTTCTCTGGAATTGTCCCAGAATTTTGTTCAACTGAAGGCTGTGAGCACAAATCAAACGCAGGAAAACCCTTCCAGGGCTTCAAAAGCCCTGGATGCTTCAAAAGCCTCTCTTAAAAAAGAAAATTTTAAAGAAGCCCCAAATTCAAGGAAATGTTCGTTGAAGGCAAACCCGAAGGAATCCAGACCCTCTGGCTTTGGAAATCTGGAAAGCTGAGATAAGGCCCTAAAAACCAACAGATGAAGCATTATAATGAAATCTGCATTTTCAGCTTTTGTGGGAGCTTTGTTGCTGTCAAATGCCCATAGCTGAAATAGGAGTCCTCAAAGTAGCAGGAATATTTGGGAATACAATGGGAAACATGGGAAAAACCCTGGAATTTGGGGTGGTACCACCAAGGTGACAGTTTGGGGCTGTTCCCTGTTCCAGGAGCTCTAAAGGTGTTTGCAAACATTGAATTTTTATTCCTGCTTCTCCCAAGCATTGGGGGCAAGGTCTCAGACCCTCAGGTGAGGTCTGAGGATGCTCTGGTTTCCCTTGGGAATCATCGAGGTCATTCCTTGATCCCGACCCTTTCTCCTCCTCTTTTTTCCTTCCTGGAGGAGCTCGGAGCATTTAAACCAATCCCAGGAAGACCACAGGAGATTTCAGGGCTGAAAAAAAGCTTTGGAGATAAAAGTCTCTTCCAAAGGCTAATTAAATTTAATTGGATTAATCCCTTTGGCTCAGGGATCATCTTTTGCTCCCATTTTGTTCAGTTGGTGCTTGAGACCTCCCAGGTGCTTCCCGAGGGCAATTCCTGAATTCCTGGTGCTGAGGAGGGATTTCCCTCCTGGGAGTTTTCCACTCCTGGGAATGGTTTTTCCTGCTGGAGAGACTCTGGAAGGGTTTTAATTGTGCTGAGCAACAGCAGGACCTGGCAGCATTGCTTGGGGCAGCTCTAGAGGAACACAATAATCTGATCTGGAATATGAAATTATCTGTTCTGGAGGAGCAAATAATCTGTTCTGAAAAAGAAAAAAATCTGCTCTGAAAGGACAAGGACTCTGCTTTGGAATATTAAATAATCACCTCAGGAGGAGCCAAGAATCTGCTCTGGAGGAACAAAAAATCTGCTCTGGAGGAATAAATAATCTGTTCTGGAATATTAAACAATCTGCTCTGGAGGGACTAAGAGTCTGTTCTGGAGGAACAAATCATTTGCCCTGGAGGAACAAAGAATCTGTTCTGGAATATTAAACAATCTGCTCTGGAGGAATAAATAGACATCTCAGAAAGAGCAAAGAATCTGCTCTGAAGGACAAACAAACTGCTCTGGAGGAATAAAACATTTTCTCTGAAGCAATAAATAATCTGCTCTGGGTTATTAAATAATCTGCGCTGGAGGAGCAAAGAATTGCTCTGGAGGAACAAAAAAATCTGGTCTGGAGGAAAAAATAATCTGGTCTGGAATACGAAATAATATGATCTGGAGGAATAAATAATTTGCTTTGAAGGAATAAAAAATCATCTTTGGAGGAGCATATGAACAGCTCTGAAGGAATAAAGAATCTGCTCTGGAAGGACAAATAACCAGCTCTGGAATATGAAACAATCTGCTCTGAGGGAACCACTGAGCTGCTCCCAAGGGATCTGGCTGGGCTCCCCTGGAGCAGGCAGAGTTGGGAAGGAGTCAATTGGCTTAGAGGGGATGGAGGGGAGGAAATGAATCCGAGGGTGTGGAGGGACCCAGCTGGGGACAAAGAGGGACAGTCCAAGAGAGGCAGGGAGAGGAAGATGGATCTGGGGGTGGGAAAGGCACCCAAATCCACGGATTCAGCCTTTCTCCTCCTATTGTCCCGTCAGGGAAGCTCATCCTCCCTGTGCTTTAGGGACAGTTGGGGACAGTCACTCAGAGAGGCTGTGGTGGGTGGCCTTGGTGGACTCCCCAGGGCTGTGGGCACAGCTGCCCTGGCACCCTGGGGTCAGTGACAGGAGCCGCAGGTGACCTGTGCTGCACCTGGGCCCCTTCCCTGTGCCCTCCAGGCCACGTTACCAATCCTTCTGTTCTGCCCCAGGATGTGCCACGTCCTGGCTGGGACAGGCTGGGGACAGTCCTGAGATGGGACAAGGCTGGGGACAGTCCTGAGATGGGACAAGGCTGGAGACAGTCCTGAGATGGGGCTGGGGACAGTCCTGAGCTGAGACAGGCTGCGGACAGTCCTGAGCTCAGGCTGGGGACAATCTTGAGCTGGGAAAGGGCTGGGGACAGTCCTGAGCTGAGACAGGCTGGGAACAGTCCTGAGCTCAGGCTGGGGACAATCCTGAGCTCAGGCTGGGGACAATCCTGAGCTGGGACAGGCTGGGGACAGTCCTGAGCTGGGACAGGCTGGGGACAGTCCTGAGCCAGGGCAGCCGTGTGGCAGCAGCCCCTGAGCTGGGGTGGAGCAGTGTCACCAAGTCCTGGGCACAGATGGGGTTGGCTGGGCTGGGTTTGAAGTTCTGCCACCTCCAGGGAAACCCTTGGGGAAGGGCTGTGCCTGTGTGGAGCCGTTGGAATATTTGTGTTGTGGTTTTGCTTTTCCACGGCTGCTATTCCTGGAGAAGAGCCGTCTGCAGGGTTTGGCCGAGTGACAGGGGATCCCACACGAGGAGCTGCTTGGATATTTTGGAGTGGGAGCAGTGGGAATGGAAGGGGTTTGTGGATGGAAAAGTCTCTTTTCTGTCCGTAGAAGCTCAGGGTAAGGGAAGAAGAATGGAGATGTCTGGAGGGGGGATGGGAGAGAGGAATTTGATGTCAACCATCCCAAAATGTGCCAGGCAGCGGAGGCAGAGTTCCTGGTCTTCGTGAGGAAAGATGGCTTGGAATCCAGGGTTATGGAATTGTTCAGGTGGGAAAAGCCCTCTGCTATGAGTCCACCATCCCGCAGTACTGCCAAGGCCACCACTGGCTCCTGTCCACAAGTGCCACATCCACATGGATTTAAATCCCTGCAGGAACAGGGACTCCACCACTCCACCACTGGACAGGCCTTTCCATGAAGGAATTTTCCCAATATGCAGCCTGAGGCTCCCCTGGCACAGCCAGTGGCTGTTTCCTCTTGCATGGAATTCGTGCCTGGAGAAAAAGGACTCTGAGCCAGCTCTGCTCCTCTTTGGGATCTGCTCACCTTGGATCCGCCCAGGGGACCTTCAGCTCTCTTGGAATTGTCACTTCGAGGGAAGGATCCCACTTCCCCCCATTCTGCCCACATCCAACATTTCCCCAAACCCAAAGTCTTGATCCAGTCCCAGTCTGGTCCCAGTGGGGAGCAGACGATCCCCCAGTTTGCTCGTTCAGCCCCCAGAGTGTTCCCCTGAGGGCTTCTCTCCATCATTTTTCCAACCTTTTCCTCCAAGTCCTGCAGGTCATGGAGACTCTCTGTAATTCCAGGCTGGAGCAGCTCACAACGTACATCCCAAGGATCAGAGCTGATTCTGAGAGGAAAATGTCAAAGCCCCTCTATCTGCACGCTGTCCCCTCAGCTGGGGCTGGCACCTGGCTGGAGTGTCCCCAGATGAAGGAGTTGGGGTCAGTATCCCAGGATAACCTGTTCTAGTCTGGATCCTTTGTTTTCCCCACTGTTTTTCCTGCTGATGGAAATGTTCTGCTCCCGTCTGGTGTTTGCCTGGGAATATTTATAGAGAGGATCTGGAGCTTTCCCCTTGCCAGACACAACCCAAGCTGTGCTGGACTCCTCTCAAGTCCCGCCTTTCCCGCTCCTCTTCCCATCCCAGCCACTCCTGGGATGCTCCTTTCCCTGTCCCCATCCACCCTGTGACCAGAGCTGGGGGTGGCATCTCCACTGCCAGGGCTCCTGGTGTCCCATCCCATGGGATGTTGGCACCTGGGAAAGTGGATTTGGGTGAGGAGTGGGATGAAATCCAGACTGGAGCCAGCCCACCCTCCATAACTCCTTAGAAAGGGATTTTCCATCTAAGAAAGTCAAGGGCTGGGGTGGATGGATCATCACCATGGTGACCGTTGTGATTGATGGTCAGCTCTGAGGTGGCCAGAAGATGAGGAATTCCCTTGTTTGTCTCTCCTGGAAAATCCATCCGGATTCAGCTCTGCCTCATTCTTATCCCATTACTGGATTTCACCTCCTGCTGTTTTGTCCCCATTCCTTGAAAACCCTCCAGTGCCAGCCCCACCATCCCCTTCCCAAATTCCCATCAGGCTGGCACTGATGGATATTTTGGTCTATTTTCCCTCTCCCCAGCCCAGTTCCAGCAGACTGAGCTGCCTGGAGTTCTCCCAGGTTGGTTAGGAAATCCTGCCCCTCCTTCTGCCTCCCAGAGCTGGGAAGGCTCTGCAGGTGGCACCGAAACTCACTGCAAATGTTTTTATATTTCTGTTTATTTATACATAAAATCCTCCACTGGGGGGGGGGGGGTGATAGGAGGTGACAAGGCTGGGGGGGACACCTGGGGACACTGGGGGACAAAGGGAGGGAGGTGCTGCAATGCTTTGGGACACAGAGAGGGGAAATCCTTTCCTGGAGAGGAGAAGCTCCAGGGAGAGCTCAGAGCCCTTCCAGGGCCCAAAGGGGCTCCAGGAGAGCTGGAGAGGGACTGGGGACAAGGGATGGAGGGACAGGACACAGGGAATGGCTTCCCAGTGCCAGAGGGCAGGGCTGGATGGGATATTGGGCAGGAATTGTTCCCTGGCAGGGTGGGCAGGGCTGGCACAGGGTGCCCAGAGCAGCTGTGGCTGCCCCTGGATCCCTGGCAGTGTCCAAGGCCAGGTTGGATGAGGCTTGGAGCAGCCTGGGACAGTGGGAGGTGTCCCTGCCCATGGCAGGGGTGGGAACAGATGGGTTTAAGGTCCCTTCCCACCCAAACCATTCCATGATTCTGTGATGTCCCTTGAATCTGTACCAAAAAGTGGCTGGACCCTTGGACAACCCAGGCCCATCCCTCCCTCCCTCCATCCATCCCTCTCTCCATCCATCCATCCATCCATATATCCATCCATCCATCCATCCATCCATCCATCCATCCATCCATCCATCCCTCCATCCATCCCAAAGGGGCAGCAGCACTGCCAGGACCTCTCCTCATCCTTGGGCATTCTGCTTCTCTCTGGCTCCTCCATCAGCCAGAATCAGCAGCAGCTTTTCCCTGTTTAATTTTTCAGGATGTTCCAGGGGAAGCAGCGAAGCTCCTGGAGGGGGAGGGATGAGCAGGGTCTGGTTCTGTGCCTTTCAGAGCTGTTTTCCCTTATTTTGATTTATTTGGGATCATCCCAGTCCCTGGGGGCAGCAGATGAACAAGGCTGGCAGATGGGTGACACATCCGTCCCTTCCCTCCCTCTCTCCAGGGAATCTCTGCTCCTTCCCCACTCTCTGTTCCTGCCAGCAGCTCCCAGGGATGCCAGAGGAACTGGGATGTCTACAGAGATTTGGGCTCTGCTCCCTCCTGCCCCTTCACTGCCACCCCTCATTCCCAAGGGATGCTGAGATGGAAAGGGCATTTTTATTCCTTCCCCTGCACGGAGAAATTGTGGAAGCAGCATCTCAGGATCATTTCTGCCTGTCCTGGGATGGTCCCACCAGTAGAGAAGGATATGGGACACTTGTTCCCTCATTTTAATGATTAAAAATTTTGGTTAACAGGGAGGAGCAGGGAGCTGGAATATTGAACTCCTGCTCATCCAACAAAACCTTTCCCAGCCCTGGGCTGGAATCCTCTTGCTTTCTCCTGCTCCTGGATTATGTAAGGAACTTTTTAATAATATCCATGGAGCTCTGGATCTTCTGGCTCTTGTCCCTCCCGTGGTCACCTTCAATGCCACACGTGATTCCTAAGGGATGCTGAGGTGGGAAGAGGATTTTTATTCCTTCCCCAGCAAGGAGAAAATGTGGAAGCGGCATCCCAGGAGCATCCCTGCCTGCCCTGGGATGACCCTCAGGAGAGCAGCTTCCCAGACATTTGTTCCCTCTCTTTAATGATTAAAATTTAAGCTTAATAGGACATGAGCAAGGAGCTGGAATATTGAATTCCTGGATCCTGCTCATCCAGCAAAACATTTCCCAGCCCTGGGCTGGAATCCTGGTGCTTTCTCCTGCTCCTGGATTATGTAAGGAGCTTTTTAATAATATCCATGGAGCCATCTGGCCCCAGATTTGGGATGCAAATGCAATATGTTCCCTAAAAATAGCACAGCGGCTCCATGGGGTTGTACAACACCTCCTGCTCCTCAGGAAGGGAGGGAGCTGGGAAAGGAGGGAGCAGGGAAAAACCTCCTCTCCAGGCTGGGGAGGAGCTCTGGAGTCCCAGCTCCTGCCCCTTCCCTCTCTGTGACCCAGGGATGGGGTGGAAGGTACCCAAATAAATGAAAGTGTGAGATAAACCAGGAATTTCTGTAGGGAGGCTTTGGGTCCCAGCCCAGGGTGTAAGCTGGTGTTTGTCCTGGATATTTATCCCAGTTGGTGCTATAGGAATTCCAGAACCATGAAATGCTTTGGGTTGGGAGGGACTTTAAAGTCCATCCATTGGGCAGGGACACCTCCCCCTATCCCAGGTTCTCCAAGCCCCATCCAGCCTGGCCTGGGACACTTCCAGGCTGGAATTCCAGAGGTGCTAGAGGGAAGCATTGGCTCCATGTCCTCATCCCTTGGGATCAGACTGCAGAGACCCCTTTGCTTCTTTCCCAGCCTTTGCTCCATCCCAAATTCCCTCTGAGACTCCCTCTTTAGCTGGTGAAGCTGTTTTCTCTCTCCCATTCCTGCCATCCCCTTCTCCCTGAAGCAAATGGAAATGGCATTTTTCATTTGCAGAGGTGTCATTCTTTGGCGACAACTGGGCTGACTCCAAAGCTCCCTGGGCAGCCCATTCCAGGGCCTGACCACCCTTTCCATGAGAGAAATTTCCCTAAATCCAACCTGAGCCTTCTCTGATACAGCCTGAGGCCATTTCCTCTCATCCTTTCCCTTTTTCCTAGAAGAAATCCCCAACCCGCCCCCGCTGCCTCATCCTGTCAGGGAGTTTGGAGTCAGAAGGTCCTCCCTGAGCCTCCTTTTCTCCAGGATACATTTATTCCCTTGAATACAGCCGGGCTGAGCTCACCCAGACCCTGCACAGCCCCCAGGACATCATTCCTGCTGCATCCCAGTGGGAACTGCCCCTTTTCCCAGGTGGATGTGGCAGACATCTCCCTTTTATCCAGGAGGAAATTCCTTGTCCCTGATTGCTCCTGGAGCTCAGCCCAGAGCACAAACACCCCCAGGACAAATCTGGAGCAAGTGGTTTTCCCTGGAAAAGCTTTGTGGGCTCATCTGGGATCAACCCTCTGATTCCAGCTTCCCCTCCCCATTCCCAGGCAGCTTCCAGGGAACTCAAACCCCAATTCCATGGAAATCAGAGCACGCTTGGGGCAGCCAAACTGGTGAAACTGGTGCCTTCACATCTCCACGTTTTCCCAGGGTGGGATTGCAGCTCCTCTCCCTTGGAGCCACGTTTCCATGGCAATTGTGTTTTTTGTTTTAATTTATAATTCTTTGTCTGGGAAAAATGTGAGTGTTGGGAGTTTGGTCAAAATTCCTGCCTGGAAATGAAGGGGTTGGAGGGACAGGAGACTCCGTGGGAGCACAGGGAACATCCAGGGATCCCCTGCTCAGCAGGGACTGGGGGTGACCTGAGGACACAAATCCAAGTCCCATGTGCTTCCTGGAATAATGAGGGATGTGGGAGGATCTCGGGGATCTCAGAGTTGGTGGGAACTGGGAGCACACGCAGAGCAGCTCAGGCTGCTGGGAATTCCTGTCCTTCCCAGGGGTCCCACAGGAGGTGGGGCAGTTCCTGGGAAGTAGGAGATCCCTGGAAGGTTAGGAATCTCTGGGAAGGTTGGGGATCCCTGGGGAGGTGGGGGAGCCCTGGCTCATCATTTCCATGGTGATACCAAGCAAAGAATGCTGGAAAACCTCGGGATGAACTCAGCATCCCAGAGCATTCCCAGGGCACATCTGGCCCCTGCTCCAGGTCTTTCCTTCCTGAGGAATACTGGGAATCCTGGTCCCAAAGTGCCCTCCAGGGGTGCACATCTGGGCTTCCTGCCAGATGTGGCTCCTGGGGCTGCCCCGGGGCCGTGTTGCCCCCTGGGCCCCCTGGGGGTGGGAAAAGCCCTTGGAGACACTTCCAGCTCAAGGAATTCCTTGGGATGTTGTTCCCATTTTACAGAAGGGAGACTGAGGCCAAGGACAGTGAAAATCCAGGAGAATCCAAACCTTTCCCAGCTCTGTTCTCTCTGCCCAGAGCAAGAGAAGATTTACAGGAATTAACTGATGAGTTCCCAGATGGAGCCATGTGGGAGCTGCTTTGGCTTTCTCCAAGCAGGAATATCCTCACTGGAGCTGGCTGGGGATAACAGTTCCAGAGCTCAGGATAAAAATTCCAGAGCTGGGGAGAACAGTTCCAGAGAATAACAACTCCAGAGCTGCAGGATAACAATTCTAGGACTCAGGATAAAAATTCCAGAGCTGGGGATAACAATTCCAGGAGATAACAATTCCAGAGGATAACAGTTCCAGGACTGGTGATAACAATTCCAGAGGAAAGTAATTGCAGAGCTGTGGGATAACAGTTCCAGAAGTGAGGAGTAACTGTTTCAGAACTGGAGATAACAATTCCTCCAGGAACACCTCCCAGCTCTGGCTGTATCCTCATTTCCCAATAAATCAGTGCCAGGATCAGCTCCAGCTGTTCATCCCTGGGGCAATTGGATGTGTTTGGACAGGAGCAGGAGGGGCGAGAGGGAAGCTCCTGGCTTTTGGCAGCTCTTGGGATTTTAATTCCTGAATTTTCAGGGATGAGCTTGGTCCCAGGTGAGCTTTGCTGGAGCTCCCTGCAGAGTTTTCCAGGGATGCTTTTCCCAGAAAAGTCATGGAAAGGCAACAGCAGGAGGAAGCTGAGCTTCCCTCTGCAGCCAGCTGGGAGCAGGTGCTGAATTAATCCTGGATTTAATTCAAGCTCCTTTAATCCTGCAGGGAAAAGAGCAGCTCGGGATTTGTTGGGAGACACTGCCCTGGGTGCAGGAATGGGTTTAATGTGTGGGAAAATGCAGTTCTCAAGGAATTTTGAATTATTCCCAACCTGGTATGTGTTAAAACCTGAATTTCCAGGCTCTGAGAGTGGGGCTGGAGATGAAGGAAGTGGTTGGGCTTCCCCACATGCCAAAATGAGGTTTAAAACTGGGACGTGCCAAATGTCAAGGAATTGGGATTGATTTTGAATTTATCTGACCCAACCCAAAGATTTCAGGGTTATTTTTCCCCACACTGATGGGTGATTCCGAAAAATGGGCTCAGGATTCATTGGGAGATTCTGCTGGGTGCAGGAATAGATTTACTGTATGAAAAAATGCAGTTTCCAAGGATTTTTTTTTTATTATTCCCAACCTGGAATGGGCTATAAACTGAATTTTCAAGCCCTGGGAGTGGGGCTGGGACACAGGAAGTATTTCCAACATCCCAAATAAGCTTAAAAACTGGGAGGTGCAACCCAAATCCCAAAGGATTGGGATTGATTTTAGTTTCTCTGAGCAAATCCAAGGATTCCAGGATTATTTTTCCCATGGTGATGGGTGTTTATAAAAAATGGGAAGGGAAGAGCAGTGGCTCAGCCCCAGAGCTCCAGGAGAAACTCCCAGAAAAAGCCATTCCAAATTACGCTAGAATTGGAAAAAAAAAATGTCAAATTGGGGAAAAAAATGTATAAATGTCAAGAGTTCCTAAAATTGGAAATATGAATAAAATTATGGCTGGGATTTTTCCCTGGGACATTTAGAGCCCTCTCCAGTTCCAGGGGTCGCTGTGGAGCCCTTTGGGAATTGCTGTGTCCAGTGAAAATTCTTTCAGAAATGAAGGATCCAAAGCCCAGATTTTTGGTGCTGCTGGGCCCTCCCTTTTCCCACAATTCCGGGAAATATTTAATCCCCACTAAAGCTCCTGAATCCCAGCATGGGTGAGGAATATCCAGGATGCAGCTAATGAGTTCTGATTCAGGCACTTCCATCCAAGCTGGGCTTTTAACTTCCCTCTCCTAGCAGCAAACAGGAATTTTGGAAGGAATAGGGGGTTTTTTTAGGAGAAGGGGCAATTTTTCCAAGCCAATTCCATGTTTTTGGTTTCATCTTTGTGCAGGAAAAACAAGAAAAGCTGCCTGGGGTTGGCAGCCCCTCTAAAAACATCCTTCCTTTTGTTTTCCTGGTTATCATCACTGGTGGAATTCCACAGTTGTGGGGTTTAATCCCAAGGTCTTTTCCATGGTGTGGCCTTTCCCTCCCTTTCCATGGGCACCACTGCCATCATTCGAGGATTTCCCATTTAAAATTCCAAATCCTGCTGGTTTTAAGATTCATCTGGATACCTGCAGGCTGGACCTTGGTATGGATGGACAGGGATTTACCCATGGATAGACCTGGGCATGGGAAATCCATAGAATTAGAGCTGGGGCAGATGCAGAAATGGGCAGAGGAGTTTTGGATGGAAAATATTTCTGGAAAATTCCTGTTGCCCAACAAATTAAACTAAATAGGATTTTTTTCATCTGAGGTGTCAGGGAGTTACTGAGGGAAGCAGATGGAATCTCCTCCAGAGTGCTGGAAGGGGATCAACACCCAGCAGAGCCGTGGGGGTGGCTGGGATTGGCAGGAGCAGGAATAACAGGATGGGGATTGCTGCTGGAGGGGTTGGGGGAGTTTGGGAAGGGTTTGAGCCTGGCCTGGTCTGGGATTTGGGCAGCTGGGGCAGATCCTGGGATGCTGTGATGCTGTGGAGATGGGATGGGATTGGGATGTTCTCCATCACCAAAGGCATTTAGGAAAAGCTGGCAGGAGTTTGTTCCCAAAATCTGTGGGAATGTGTGGCTTGGGGCTGGGGTTTTGCCAGGACTCTGGCCTGGGGTCTCCAGAATTCCAGACTCCTGGATTATCTCTTGGCTATGGCTTTGCTGAGCTGAGAGGTGACACTTTGGAGGGGCTGGAAGGGAGGGGATCTGAGCACTGGGATGCTCCCATTTATCCTGGCAAATCCCAGCCTAAACCCATCCCCACCTGGGGGATCTCACTTTGTTTGCCCTGGCAGCTCCTGGGTCAGCAGGGCCTGTTCAGGTGGGATTTTGGGCAGGAATTGTTCCCTGTGAGGGTGGGCAGGCCCTGGTGAGGAGGTTCCCAGAGCAGCTGTGGCTGCTCCTGGATTCCTGGAAGTGTCCAAGGCCAGGTTGGACGCGGCTTGGAGCAGCCTGGGGCAGTGGAAGCTGTCCCTGCCATGGCAGGGGTGGCACGGGAGGCTTTAGGATCCCTCCCCACTCAAACCATTCCATGATTCTGTGATCCTGTGAGGAAAGTCCTCTTGGAAGAAAGCAGAGTTAAATCCTGAATTCCTGAGATCCACAGACCCTCATCCAGTTTCCTCACATTGTCTCTTTGTGCCCTGCCCGTGTCCTCCCAACCCTGTTTGGGAATGGTTGGGATTCCCTGCTCCCGAGACTCTCCCAGAGCTGTTAGAAATTGAAATGCACAATGATTTAGTAGGAAAATCCTACAGAATAGTGGGAAGCTGAGGAGTGATTCATCCTCCAACAGAAACTCCTTGGATGTGGAGGTGGCACTGCTGGCCACCAGCGTAGATC
The DNA here is from genome assembly GCF_009819655.1 of Sylvia atricapilla. Lineage (NCBI taxonomy): Eukaryota > Metazoa > Chordata > Aves > Passeriformes > Sylviidae > Sylvia > Sylvia atricapilla. Next base: position 4,240,189 of record NC_089166.1, on the reverse strand, counting down.
CAGATCCAGGAATATTCCAGGTTTAGGCCAAATTTGGCTTCGTTAACAGCTTCCTCTGTCAATCTTTAGTCCTAGCTGGAATCTGGGGTTTGCTGGGACGTGAGAGCAGCAGGAATCCCCGGGTGTGCGGGGACAGGACCCCACGGGGCTGAGCTGATCTCATCAGTTCTGCTTCCAAAGCCGCTTTGTGACTTTTGTCCACTTGCTTTAGTGGAAAAGAGGGACTGAGCTCAAGTTACTCCACATGGATTTGGGATGTGGAAACCTCCCATCACCCCAAGCTCTGAGGTGTCCAAGCCCAAAAGGCTTTTCCAGGTTGGAGCAGCTGCCAAACCCAAAATTCCTTGAAATTTAGGACATTTTTTATGTCGTTTCATGACCAGCATTCCTAAGTGGCCTTGGGCTGTATCAAGGATGAGACAGAAGAGGGGCATCCATGAATCCATGATTCAGCATTGGAGCCCTGCTAGAGAGTGCGAACGGCGTGGGTTGGGGAAGGAGGAATTGGTTTGTTTTAGTGATGTGGGAATATCGCCAAAGTGTCCTGGAACCAAATTCCAGCTGGAAAGGGGAGGTCCCCTCCTGGTTTCTCTTTCTTGAAGGTTCAGAGCAGGCTGGAGCAGCTGTTCCGGGGAGGAGGAGCTGGGATCAGGAGCCAGGGATGCTCCTGGTGCAGATGGCAGGTGATTTGGGATAAGCCTAGAGGAGGTCTGCTCCCAGCAAATCCTGCTGCTGGATTTCCTCCCTCAATCACCAGGGATCCAGTCCTCCAGGTGGGAACATTCCAGCTGCTCTTGAGCTCCTTAACCTCCCCCTTCTCTTCCAGAGGAGACGACGTTCGAGGCCGGAGTCAAAGTGCAGATCCACAGCCAGTCTGAGCCTCCCTTCGTCCAGGAGCTGGGATTTGGGGTGGCCCCTGGATTCCAGACTTTTGTGGCCACCCAGGAGCAAAGGGTAAGTCCCAAATTCCCATTCCACCCCAGGATCCCTCCCGGGCTTTCTGGGAGAAGTTCCTTCTCCGTGATTGATGCCCCTTGAGATGCGGCTTCATCTTTAACAGGATTTTGATGTCTTGCTTCAAATTTCTTGGGATGAGGTCAGCTTTTCCAGATCATGTTCCATGTGTTCCCACAGTCTTGCATTCCCCCAGTTATTTAAAGTCCCACAGTAATTTCATCTCCAGGAGGGATTTCATCCCTGGTGACTTCCCTGCTTTGCTCTTCCATGGTTGGGCTTGAGCCATGGCAGTTCTGAGTGTTGGGTCCTGTCCAGCCCTCTGGGGTTTTCCCAGAGAAAATACACTCCAAGGATATAAAAAGAGGCAGGTGGATGGAGTTTCCTGATGGAGAGCAGTGGGAATCTTTCAGGTGGGAATCTTCCAGGTGCCACCCATATTTGGGATACCTGGGAATCAAATACCATCAATGACACATCCACATGGATGGGTGGATGGAGGGATGGACAGAGAGGGATGGATGGATAGAGGGATGGATGGACAGGGATGGATGGGCAGGGATGGAGGGACAGGGATGGATGGAGGGATGGATGGGCAGGGATGGAGGGACAGGGATGGAGGGACAGGGATAGAGGGATGGATGGACAGGGATGGATGGAGGGATGGATGGGCAGGGATGGAGGGACAGGGATAGATGGACAGGGATGGGAGGGGCTAGAAAGGGCTGGACATCATATGGTGCCTGATGTTAAGATTTTAGGAACAGCTCCTCAAGTCAGACCCACCTGGCAGCTCCAGCAATGATTGAAAAGATTTGTCTTCCTTAAAAATCCCATCCTGGATAAGATTTGGGAGCAGGGCTGGGAGCTGGAGCCTGCAAAGAAGATCTCAAGGACTTCGGGTTAAATTGGTGTAAATTCCAGGGCTTTGCTGCAGCTGCTGGAATCCTTCCCCACCCCATTGCCAGCACTGCCTTTTCCAGTGTTTCCATTGAAAAACGAGAATTCCAACCAGGAGAATATCATCCAGATGAGAGGGAGGGGATAACATCCCTCCCCAAATCCTCCCTTCCCCATGAGAGATGTACAGGGTAGAAGAACAGATATTGGGACTCTCAGCTGCAGGCTGTCCCTTTATCCAGGGGTTTGGCCAGAGTTTTGCTTCTGGGAAAGGGAGAGGCTCATTCCTGGTTTAAAATCATGTGAGGGCTCTAAAGCCTTTCCCCAGGAGAGATGGAAGGATCTCCAGCATTCAGTTCCCACCCCAATCACTCTTCCCAGAAAATAATTTTTAACCTAATTACAGCCATTAATAACTTCCTTTAATTAATTATCCCTGAGGGCCTTCTGGGCTTCCCCGACCTTCCCAATGTGCAGCTTTTATCCCAATCCCTGATTTAGTCTGGGTTTTTCCGACTAAATCTCTCTGCCTGTGCTGCCTTTAATAACCAGAGCCAAAGATGGAACAGCTCCAGGAAAATCCCCCAGGAACTGAGCCCAGGCAGTTATTTGGGTCCTGAACCCAGAGTTTCGCACCCTGGGCCATAAAAGAAATGATCCTGCAGCCAAAAAAACACAGGAATAAAGATAAAATGGAGCTGGTCTCCCATCTCCCAGCTCCAAGCAGCCTCAGGGAGTTAAAAGCTCTTTTTCCAGGGATAAAAAGTCCAGTGGGGGAGATCTGCAATGGTGGGAGCTGTGGATCCTCTGTGGGACAGGATTTGGGGTGTGGGGGGTTTCATTTCTGGCTCTGGAATGGTTCCCTGTGGCCCTGCTCAAATCCCTCCCTTCTTTCCCCATTCCACTCTGGAAATCAGAGCATTCCCTGGGCTTTGCTCCCTGATTTTTCTGCCTTCCTAGGGCTGCAGCTGCTCAGCACCTGTGAGGATTCACATCTTGGGACCGGGGGATAAATCTTTGCTTTCCACCCAGAGCTTCCCAAAATGCCCCTGTTCAGAGCCAACTCTGGCTCCAGGGTTGGGATCTCGTTAAATCTCCCTTCACAACGAGCTTTCAGGCTGGAAAAATGGGAATTAAATCAGCTTTGCTCCTCCTCCTGCAGTGGCTGAGCCCTGTGGTTCCTGCAAGGAGACACCTCTGGGATGCATTTCCCACTTTGGGAGTTAATGCAGGAGCGACCTCGGGAGCATCCTGGGAGGGACCTGGCAGTGTCAGGGTTGGAAATGCTGAGTCAGCAACAAGAACTCCAGAGAAAGCAATTCCAGCTGGAGGTTTCTCCATAAAATGTGGTGGATGGGTTAAAGAGGCCAAGCTGCTTCTGGACATGTGGCTAAGGGAGACATTTCCTGGTCAAAAAAAAGTGGGACTGTTCATCCTGGAGGAGACACCGGGGTGACCAAACTGGGACCTTCCAGGACCTGAAGGGGCTGCAGGAAAAATGAAGAGGGAATATTTCCAAGGGATGGAGGGACAGGACACAGGGAATGGCTGCCCACTGCCAGAGGGCAGGGCTGGATGGGAGATTGGGCAGGAATTGTTCCCTGGCAGGGTGGGCAGGGCTGGCACAGGGTGCCCAGAGCAGCTGTGGCTGCCCCTGGATCCCTGGCAGTGCCCAAGGCCAGGCTGGACACTGGGGCTTGGAGCAGCCTGGGACAGTGGGAGGTGTCCCTGCCCAGGCACTGGGTAGGTTCGAGGTCTTTCCAACCCAAACCATTCCAGGATTCCATGAAATCTCAGACTGGAGCAATCCCTGAAGTTCAGGGGAGCCAGGGCTGAGCTATCTAAGGGAAGCAGGAGCCAGCACACAATGGATGATTGGAATGAAAACAGGAGGGTTGGGATGGAAAATCCTCCCTGGATTCACCCCACACCTCAGTGCAGAGGGAAAGGAGCTGGAGTTGTTCCCATGGATATGGGAGCCTGGAGCTGCTGCCTCAGGCCATTTCCCATGGGATGAACCCCCCCAGTCCCATCCCTGCTGTGGTTCCTGTGCCTCCCACAGGGATGCTCCAGGATCTCCAGGAGCATTTCCATGGCAATTCCTGAGTGGATGAATGAGGTTTGTGTGCTAATGAATGGGAGCTGGGCAGGAGCTGGCACAGGGAAGGATCCATCACCTCCAGAGGGATCACAAGGGAGGCCAGGATCCCCTGGAAGTGGGAATTGCCCTTCAGCTCCCAGCACCCCCAGCTTTTAATGGATCCCCTTCCAATTTCTCTTCTCCTGGCACTTTTGGGTGAGTCTGGTGTTGGAATCTCTCCCTCCAGGCCTTGGGAAGCTGCACTATCCCTGCACTGTCCCTGCAGTATTCCCCTTTTCCCTGACCATGGCACCAAGGCTTGGACAGACACACTAAAATCCAGATTTCTAAGGGCCGATCCCATGGAGAAAGAGAAACTCCTCCTTCCTTCCCCTTTTCCAGGCTGGTTTTTGCAGCATCCCAGCATCACCCAAACCTCTTCCATCAGGAATGGGATCAGACCTCCCAGCAGAGCTGCACAGGACCTTCAGGGAAGATGGAAAGCACCTGGAAAAGGGCAATTCCTGCCAAGGTGGCCTTAAAATTTCCAGAGGCTTCAGTGACGCCTGGGGTTCCGAGCTGGAACGATGTTGTTTGATGGGGCTCTGGAGACTCATTCCCCTCCAAAGGTTTTATGGGATAGAGAGCAGAACTACAGAACTGCAGTTCCAGGGTGGGATTACAGAGGCAGGAAAATGGTATTCAGGGCTGGCAGTGATGTCTTGGAAACCCTGATTCCCAGTCAGGGTGAAAGCACTGGGATTTGGGAATTAGGAGGAATTAAAGAATATGTCCCATGTTTCAGGTGTCGTTTTACAAGGGCTGGAGTGCCAGAACACAGGGAATGTGTGTTCCTTGCCAATATCCCATCCATCCCTGCCCTGTCCCTGTCCCTCCCCCTGCCAGAGGGCAGGGATAGATGGGATATTGGGCAGGAATTGTCCCCTGTGAGGGTGGGCAGGGCTGGCACAGGGTGCCCAGAGCAGCTGTGGCTGCCCCTGGATCCCTGGGAGTGTCCAAGGCCAGGTTGGACAGGGCTTGGAGCAGCCTGGGACAGTGGGAGGTGTCCCTGTGGTTGGAATTGGATGAGCTTTAATGTCCCTCCCAACCCAAACCATTCTGTAATTCATGGATTGACATTTCCTAACCCTGGCTCTGAGCACTTTTCCCACCCATGGTCTGACCCCTCCTGGAAAAAGGTTCACCCCGATACCTTTGTTCACCTTAATCCCACAAACTCTCCCAGTGGATTCCCTGCAATTTATCCTTAAATTTTAAATTAATTCAACAAGGAGATCCCATAAAACCAATCCCACAGAACCTTCATGGCACAGGAGCAGTTGGAAGCAGGAGAGGGAAGAAAACTTTGAATTTGTAGGGCAGGAGAGGGGTTTTGGAAAACAGGGTTGGGAGGGAATTGGGGATGGATGCAAAGGAAAATGGGTTTGGAGGGAAGGGATGGAGACAAGGCAGAGCCTGGAAGAGGCAGGGATGGGGAAGGGAGGTCAAGAAGAGCCATCAGATCCAAGGATGAGGGAATGGTTTGGGTTTCCTGCTCCCCCTGTACCCTGTGGAAAAGAGGATTTTATAAAAAGGTGGGAAAGTGAGGACAGGAAAACTTCAGAGTCTAATTCCCCCCACCCCCTAAACTGGGCACCTCTGGCAGAGTTTGGGAATTGAGTCTAACAAATCCAGCCAGAATTTTCTGGGAGAATGAGTAGGAATGGTCTGGCTCTCTCTGGATGTCCTAGGGAATGAGGAGGAGGAGAGGCAGAGTCTCTTGGAGCAGGGCAGTGAGGAATCCCCATCCCTGAGGGATTTCATCCATGTGGATGTGACATTTGGGGACATGGGACACTGGTGGCCTAGAAGGAACAGCTGGACTCGATCTCAGAGGGCTTTTCCAACCTTTATAATTCCACAATTCCATGTTATTGGGAACTTAAGGCTGATTTTGCACCTGAGCCTCAGGCCCAGCTCATCCATGGGGAGCAGGAGTGGAAGCAAACCTGGATGAGCCCAGAGGGACTGCCCTGGACTTTTTATGGATCTCCAGGAGGTTTCAGTGCTGCTGTTCCTGTTAGATTTTCAAAGAAGGATCCTGGAGCTCCAAAATCCCATTTTTCCCTTGACACTCCATAACACCCCCTAGCTCTGCTCCAGGGGAGCTCCCAAGGGCTGGAAGGGTTAAATTCATCCCTTGAAACCAATTCCTCAGGAAGGGAGCAAATGGAAAGGAACAGCCAGGATGGGAAAGGAGCTGGAGATGCAAACAGACAATTCCAGCACCATTAACTGGGAACAATTCCAGGACCATTAACTGAGAGCTGGAATCAGCCAGCCATGGCTGCTCTGGGTTTTTAGCATTTCACAAGGGCTGGAGCTGCTTGGGATGGAAATTCCATGAAGTTGCTGCTGTTGCAGGTCTCATTAGGATGGGAAGGTCCCAGTCCTGGTTTCATTGGGAACCCAGCCCGGGTGGGGGTGTTCAGGGAGGGGTTGGATCCTTCCTTGGGATCGCTGGAGTTTGGTGGCATCAGGCACATGAGGGGGTCTGGGCAGGAATCGGTGCTGGATCCATCCCAGAGCCAGAGGGAAATGGGGCAAGGTTCTTCCCCCAGAGGGTGCTGGGCACTGCCCAGGCTCCCCAGGGAATGGTCCCAGCCCGAGGCTGCCAGAGCTGCAGGAGGGTTTGGACAGGGATGCCCAGGGTGGGGCTGTTGGGGGTCTGTGCAGGGCCAGGGGCTGGATTCAGTCCTTGTGGGATCCCTCCCAGCTCAGGATATTCCAGGATTTTATGAAACTGCCCTGACTTCTCGTGGGATCATCTCCACCACATTTCCCTGTTTGAGAAAATGAAACAGGCAGGAAAACCAGAGATAGCACTTCCAATTAATTGAAGGAGTGACCTCTGTGGCTGCAGGCAGATGCTGGCAGCTCCCGGGAGGCTCCATGCCAGGAGCAGTGTGGAAAGGCAGGAATGTGGCCAGGGAAAGGCTGTGGCAGGAGCTGATCCTCCCCTGCCCCTTGGATCTCTTCCCTCCAGGTTTTCCAAGCTCATCCCCTCTTCTGGCACTTGGGACAAGGGTGATCCATCCAGCTTCCAAAGAATCACATCCATTTTTTCCTTCCCTTTTTAGCACCTGCCAGCTGGGAACTGATCCTGGTAATCCTGGGGAAACCTGGGATCAGGAGGGTTGGAAAAGCATTTAATTCATTAATTAATTATTAATGAGTGCAAAAGGGCCAGACTGGGAGTTTGTCACCCTCAATTAGAGGCTGGAGCTGGATTTCTCTAGGCAGGAGCAGGAGGAGGAGCCTTTGGGAAGCTGCCAGGGAGCACAATTTCTGCGGGATCTGAGGGCAGGGATGTTCCTGCTGCCTTTTCCCTGCTTTTCCTGCTGCTTCACTGTGGTTCGTTCCCACTTTGGAGGCAGCAGGGGAGGATGGAGGGAGCAGCTCCACATCCCGGGGCTGATCCAGCCCCAGATCCGCCCCAGTAACCCAGAATTGGGATAATCTGGAGGAAAGGAAAGGGATTCCCTCAGGAATCCCTCAGGAGGAGGAGGATCTGGAGGTGCTGCAGGGAGAGGGATCAAACCCGATTAAGCATCTCCCGTTAATTGTTTCCATGGCTGAGGGCTGGGATTGCTCCATCCATCCTGCTGCTGTTCCTGGCTCCTTGGGGGGCCTCTCCCAGCATTCCAGCAGCTCCATGGCACAGAGAGCAGGAATCCCGCTCTGAAATGAGCTCAGCACCTCCAAGGGATCAAGGCTTTAGATGGAAAGGCTTTTCCAGAGGTGGCAGCCCTGATTTGGCTGGGAAGGGATTCATCGGAGCACTAGGAATGGATTCCCTCTGGATGTAACCCCAGGGATTCCTGCGCCAGGCTGGGAGCAGCCGCTGGGAGAAAACTCCACAAATTTCCAGGGAATGTGCAGATTTTCGTGTTTGGGGAAGTTTGGTGGAGCTTTTCCAGTTTGTAAAGTGGAGTCTGCCAGCAGAAATTGCTGATCCTTCCACAGCTGCTGCCACTGCTGAGAAGTTCGTTGTCACATGGGAGTGTCACCTCCAGGATGTTCAGTGTCACCTGGGAGTGCTGCTCCCGGGGCACTGGGAGAGCTCCTTAGGGACAGCTTGTCCCAGTGAGTTATCCCAGGAGTCAGGGAGCTCCTGGGAGGGGGGAATGCCCTGAGGGGCTGCAGTGGCTGCTCCACAACAGGAGGAGCTCCTGTGCCAGGGGAGATGTCCTGCCCTGTCCCTGTCCCTCTCTCTGGCCCTGGCCCTGGCCCCATCCCTGCCCCCCACATGACATATTTGTCCCTGTCCCCAGCTGTTGTCCTTGTCCCACACCTGATGTTCTTGTCCCTGTCCCACCTGACACCCCCGTCCCTGTCTCCAGCTGATGTCTCTGTCCCTGTCCCCAGCTGATGTCCCTGTCCCCAGCTGACATGCTGTCCCTGTCCCCAGCTGTCCCTGTCCCCAGCTGTCCCTGTCCCCAGCTTATGTCCCTGTCCCCAGCTGACACCCTGTCCCCAGCTGATGTCCCTGTCCCCAGCTGTCCCTGTCCCCAGCTGTCCCTGTCCCCAGCTGACACCCTGTCCCTGTCCCCAGCTGATGTCCCTGTCCCCAGCTGTCCCTGTCCCCAGCTGTCCCTGTCCCCAGCTGACACGCTGTCCCTGTCCCCAGCTGTCCCTGTCCCCAGCTGATGTCCCTGTCCCCAGCTGACACGCTGTCCCTGTCCCCAGCTGTCCCTGTCCCCAGCTGACACCCTGTCCCTGTCCCCAGCTGTCCCTGTCCCCAGCTGACACGCTGTCCCTGTCCCCAGCTGATGTCCCTGTCCCCAGCTGACACGCTGTCCCTGTCCCCAGCTGTCCCTGTCCCCAGCTGTCCCTGTCCCCAGCTGACACGCTGTCCCTGTCCCCAGCTGTCCCTGTCCCCAGCTGATGTCCCTGTCCCCAGCTGATGTCCCTGTCCCCAGCTGTCCCTGTCCCCAGCTGTCCCTGTCCCCAGCTGACACGCTGTCCCTGTCCCCAGCTGATGTCCCTGTCCCCAGCTGTCCCTGTCCCCAGCTGTCCCTGTCCCCAGCTGACACGCTGTCCCTGTCCCCAGCTGACACGCTGTCCCTGTCCCCAGCTGTCCCTGTCCCCAGCTGACACGCTGTCCCTGTCCCCAGCTGACGTACCTGCCCCCGCCGTGGGGCGAGTGCCGCTCCCCGGAGCTGGGCCTGGCCTTTTTCCCGGTGTACAGCGTCACGGCGTGCAGGATCGACTGCGAGACACGCTACATCGTGGAGAACTGCAACTGCAGGATGGTGCACATGCCAGGTCAGGGACAGGGACCCCGGGGGACACTGGGGACAGCGGGGAAGGGCTGGGGGTGGCTGAGGGGCGAAGGTGCCCGTGCCTTTGGGAAAGGCTGGGTCTGAGGCAGCAGCGCTCTGGAGCCAGCAGGGCCATCCCTGTCCTGGGGGTCAGGGACAGCAGAGGGGGACAGAGGGATCGTCCAGCCCTGCTCTGGAGACAGCTGGGGACAGAGTTCTGGGGCGGTTTTGGGCACCACAAAATAAAAAAAACATCCAAGAACTCAAGAGGGTCCAAAGGGGGATATGAGGATGGGGAAGGGTCTGGAGGGGCCACACAGGGAGCAGCTGAGGGCACTTGGCCTGTTCAGCCGGGGCAGAGGAGGCTGAGGGAAGACCTCAGTGAGCTCAGTGTCCTCAGGAGGGGCACAAAAGGAGCAGCTTCAATCTCTGTTCCCTGTGACAGGGATAAAACCCAGGGAATGGCCTGAGGTTGTGTCACAGGGAGTTGGGATGGAGCTCAGGGAAAGGTTCTTCCCCCAGAGGGTGCTGGGCACTGCCCAGGCTCCCAGGGAATGGTCCCAGCCCGAGGCTGCCAGAGCTGCAGGAGCCTTTGGACAGCGCTGCCAGGGATGCCCAGGGTGGGGCTGTTGGGGGTCTGTGCAGGGCCAGGGGTGGGACTGGGATGATCCTGTGGGGCCCTTCCAGCCCAGGATCCTCCTGATTCCCTGTGAAATAGGGGCAAGCATGGAAGAGAGACCTGGGTCTGATTAAGGCTGGAAAAGACCTCTGGGATCATCAAATCCCATCTGTTATAGCTCCAGTGTCACCCTGGGGGCTGTTCCCAGCAGCTCCTGCAGGAAAAGGCCCCTGTGGCAGGCAGAGGTGGGGACAGCCAGGGTCCCCTGACTGCGGGGAGGTCCCTGGGTCCCCATGGAGAGCCCGGTGTCCCCCCTGATGGCTTTGTCCTGTCCCTGCAGGGGATGCTCCCTTCTGCACCCCGGAGCAGTACAAGGAATGCGCAGAGCCCGCACTCAGTGAGTACCAGGGGGATCCCTGGATCCAGGGGAGTTCTGGCTGCCTGCATCCTCCTGGCTGGCAGCAACGGGGGCATCTGCAGCCTGGAGAGGGGTTGGGATTAGCCCCAGGTTGCTGGGAAGTGCTGGATGTACCCTGGGAAGAAGTTTCTCCTGGTTCTCCATGGGCCAAAGGGCTCCATGAGCACAGAAACCTTTGGGATCAGGGGAACCCCAGGAGCCCCTCTGGGGGTGGGTTTGGGATGGAGGGGCCCATTCCAAGTCTGGATTTAGGAGACTCAGCCATGAGTTCTCCAAGCTGTTGCTGATGACAGAGTGTGGCCTCCAGCAAGAAGCCTCTCCAAGGTGGTGAGAACTGGGATGAACTGTGAGAAAAATGTCCAGGAGTGGCCCCTTGGTCCCTTTCTGGGAGGGGTAATCTCTGCTCCTGCACTGCTCCGTGTCCCTGCTCTGTGAGCTCCATGCCTGCCCCCCCCGCAGGTCTCCTGGCAGAGAAGGACAGCAATTACTGCATCTGCAGGACCCCCTGTAACCTCACCAGGTACAACAAGGAGCTCTCCATGGTCAAGATCCCCAGTAAGACCTCGGCCAAGTACCTGGAGAAGAAGTTCAACAAGTCAGAAAAATACATCTCGTGAGTCGGGAGGACCTGAATTCCTTTGGATTTTGGGAGGGAAATGTCTGCAAAATGCCCAGTCCTGGCCAATCCATCCCCAGCACGGGGATTTCCTCCAGGGAAGAGCAGACAGAAGTCCTGGAAGGGACGAGGTTGATTTCTTCTCAGTAGAACAACCTGAGTTCCTTCTCGAGGATTATCCTTGTGGGAATCCTCCAGTCTCACCAAAAAAAGTGCAAAATTTCCCAGTTTTGCTCATCCTGTTGCAAATTTGTATCTCTGGACTGAGGTTCTCAGGCCATGGAGCGCTCTCAGCCCGGGGCATGTGATTGCCATGTGTGGGAAGCGAGAGTTGTTCCAGGTGCTTTGGATTCTGTTTCATAGAATCACGGAATGGTTTGGGTTGGAAGGACCTTAAACCCATCCAGCTCCACCCCTGCCATGGCAGAGACATCTTCCACTGTCCCAGGCTGCTCCAAGCCCCAGTGTCCAGCCTGGCCTTGGGCACTTCCATGGATGCAGGGGCAGCCACAGCTGCTCTGGGCACCCTGTGCCAGGGCCTCTCCACCCTCACAATCAGGAATTACCATCCAAGAAAAGAGTTCCCAGCAAAGTGAGATCCAAGATCCTGAGGAATTCTGGGGAAACCTTTCCCAGCTGCTGCAAAGGCTCCCAGAGCCCTCAGGGTGCCCTGAGTTCTTGCTCTGCACCAGCTCCAGGTTCTGTGGGTTCTGAGGACCCGAGAGAGGAACAATCCAAAGAGGAATAAAGCCCCAAAATCCACTTTTTCTTTTCTCACAAAGGATTGAGCCACCAGTGACTCCTGGGCTGACGTTTTTCCCATTTCCACAGAGAGAATATTCTCGTGCTGGACATTTTTTTTGAAGCACTCAATTACGAGACCATTGAGCAGAAGAAAGCCTATGAAGTGGCAGCCTTACTTGGTAAGGGGGGACTGGGACCAGTCTCTGGTCTGGGAGCAACAGAGGGATGTTGGGAGGGTGTCCACAGCCTTGAAACCCCCAGCAAGGCCCCATCTCTACTTTCCTCAGCCCACCACGGCATCCCAGGAATGTCCCCATGGATACTCCATGTGTTCCTGGAAGGTTCTGGAGCTGCTCCATCCCTCCCTGCTCCCTCTTTTTGGAGATTTTGGGGCTGGATGGGGACTGGGTGCCCTCTGTGGTGCAGGGTGTGGAGGGCATCCCAAAAGCATCTCCCCATCACCTCTTCCTGCTCCAAATCCATGTGTTCCAGCCAGGCTTGAGCTCTTGGCCTTCAGCTGCTTCATGGAGGAGGAGACCCCATGGCAGGTTCTGCTCCATCCCTGCCTGCTCCCAGCATCCCAGTTTGGGGGGATTCTGCTCCCCATAGTGCTCCCTGGACAGTGTTGGGGGGAGGACATCTCAAAACCATCTCCCATCGCCTCTTCCCTGCTCCAAATCCATTTTCCAATTTCCAGTTTCCAATCGCCTCTTCCAATTTCCAACTGGGCCTGAGTTCTTGGCCTTCGGATGCCTCATGAAGGAGCTGGAGGAGACCCGTGAAAGGTTCTTCTCCATCCCTGCCTGCTCCCACTTTGGGGAGATCTTGGGGCTGGATGGCCACTGGGTGGTCTCTGTGTTGATCCCTGGGCACTATGTGGAGGCCATCCCAAAATCACATCTCCATCACCTCTTCCCTGCTCCAAATCCATCCTTTCCAGCAGGAGGTGAAGGAGACCCAATGGAAGGTTCTGGAGCTGCTCCATCCCTGCCTGCTTGCAGCTCCCCATTTTTGGAGATTTGGGGTTGAGTGGGTGCTGGGTGTTCTCTTTGGTGTAGGGTCTGGGGGACATCCCAAAACCATCTCCCCATCACTTCTTCCCTGCTCCAAATCCACCTTTTCCAGCCAGGCCTGGGCCCTTGGCCTTTGGATGCCTCATGGCAGAGCTGCAGGAGACCCTGAGCTGCTCAGCTCCAAATCAGCTCCAGCTTTGGAGTCCCAGCTGCAGCTTTGGGGTTGGCCCCGTTGGGTTTGGGGTGGGGGTGAGCGCTCCCCGAGCCTTGCAGCCTCCCTGAGCCACCCCAAATCCCGGGATCCCTCTGGAATACTGGGAGTGCTCAGCACTTTGGGAAGCTGGAGCTGAGTCACCCCTGGGGCACAGACGTGTCCTCATGTCACCCCACATGGGTGGCCCCGCCAAATGGCCCCCCAGGAGCCTGTCTGCACCTCCTGGAGCTTTTCCAGGAATTCCAGGGAGGAAGAGGAGGCTGTTGGAGCCTCTCTGACCCACATTTGCACCTCACAGCACCCTCATTCTCAAGGCTCTGGAGCTTCAGGAAGAGCCTCATCTCAGAATCTTTTTCCCAGGCTCAAAGCCTCCTCCAGGTGATTCCCCATGGTGTGAATTCAGAACACCCCTGGGATCATTCTGGGTTCTCACTTTGCTCCCAAACTTTTTCCCTCTTTCTTCTCTCTGTGTCTCATGGACACCCCTGGGAAAGGCCACTTCCCCCCCTCACCCATGGGTGCCTTTGCTCAGGGCTGTTCTCCAGCAAAATCCATGGGATTTGCCTTCCCTGAGCACCACCAGTTACCTTCCCAGCACATTCCTGGGAATCTCCTCTCCTCAGGTTCCTCCTCCACCCCAGGACACTCAAGCAGAAGCCAGGAGATGCTTCCCAAAAAACCCAGGGCACCTCCCTCCCCACTTTTTGCCAGGTTGGGTTTTTCCTTGGCTCCAGGGACATTCATTCTTCCCAGCATCTTCCCCAGACTGGGAATTGGGATTCCTGGGATGCAGCCTGGAGTGCTCCAGGCTCCATTAGCAGGAAAACCATTTTGGGGCCAGGGCCCATTCCTGGGATGCTGCTGACGCCGTTGGAGATGCTGCTGCTCCAGGGGGAATTTTTCCCAGATTTGAGGATGGCAGCTCCCAGGGTAGGGCCCAGCAGAGCCCAGGAGCCCTCACGGTGCTGTCCCCTGCAGGTGACATTGGTGGCCAGATGGGGCTGTTCATCGGGGCCAGCATCCTCACCATCCTCGAGCTCTTCGATTACCTGTACGAGGTAAGACCTTGCCAGCCCTCAGCCCACATTTCCCATCCTGGAGCCCCTCAGCCCACATTTCCCATCCTGGAGCCCCTCAGCCTGGGATTTCCCATCCTGGAGCCCCTCAGTCCACATTTCCCATCCTGGAGCCCCTCAGCCCAGGATTTCCCATCCTGGAGCCCCTCAGCCCAGGATTTCCCATCCTGGAGCCCCTCAGCCCGGGATTTCCCATCCTGGAGCCCCTCAGCCCACATTTCCCATCCTGGAGCCCTCAGCCCTGGATTTTCTGTTCCCTGAGGATCCCAGAGCCCACAGAAAATCTGCCTCATCCAGCTCTGCCACAGCCTCATCTCAGGTTGGGAACAGGGAGTTTCATTTCCGTGGGATGTGAGAGTTGTCCATGGCTGTTGATTTATTGTGTCCCAGTCCAGGCTGGGGACATGTCCCATTCTGGGGAAGGGAATCCCACAATCTCAGCTCTCAACTCACTTCAAATCCTCTCATTTTCATTTTTTTTTGGGGATGCTGACTTTATATTTTTGTATTTTCAGACAATTCCCCCCACCCCAATCCCTCCTGGGCAGCTCCAGCATTGGGGCCATTAACCAAGAATAAAAAATATGGAAAAATTCCAGGCCTAAAGCTCAGAGAGCAACAAAAGCTGAGCCTGAATTTAGAGCTCAGCCTAGATACCCAAATATTTCATTAAATTTGCCTTTTCCTGGATTTCTTGGGGATTTTTCCTAAGTAGGCCTAAAGAAACCTCACAAATTTGGGATTTTCATCTCTGTTCTCCTTCTTTCTCTGACATTTGCTGATAAAATTTGTTGAATGTAGGGGGTTTGCTGCACTTTTTGTTTTTTCTTCTTATTTGAGCTTAAAATTCATTTTGTCCTCTCAGAGAAGCTCCCTGAGGATGCCCCAGCAGGGGAATCTTCACATTCCCAGATATTTAACCCCCACCAACCAGGAAAAAAGGAATAAAATACCTTGAAATTTAAAAAAAATCCACAGATTTTCCCCTCTGGTCAGCGTTTCACAAAGTGGGGAGTCAGCACCTCAAAAATTTGAGTTTCCAGCCAAAGTACTTAGAGATTCTGGGAATTGACAGCAACCAGATGCATTTTTTTTCATGGACTGGTCAAATCCAGGGGAAATATTGACCATAAAGAGGCTTTTTTGTGATCTTCTGCTGAGCTCCATCCTCGTGATCCCAAATTCCCACCACACTTCCCTGCACCAGCCAGGATCCACATTCTTTAGAACTGACCTAATTTTTTTGGATTTCAGGATTTCAGCTTTCACCTTGTTGGTTTTATTTCTCTTTTCTCCCAGTTTTCCAGTAAAACACTTCCCATGTTTTATGGGATTTCCCTGGAAGCCAAATCCTGCAGCAGCAGGAAAATTAGGAAGGGGTGGGAAGGGAAATGGAGCTCAGAGAGCTGGGAGCTTTCCCTGAACTCCAAAAGGGTCCCCAAAATGGAAATTTTGTGGGTTTTATTCCTTGTAAGAGAATCCTGGAATAGTTTGGATGGAAGGGACCTTAAGGATCCCACTCCCTGCCACGGGCAGGGACACCTTCCACTGTCCCAGGCTGCTCCAAGCCCCTTCCAGCCTGGCCTTGGGCACTGCCAGAGATCCAGGGGCAGCCACAGCTGCTCTGGGCACCCTGTGCCAGCCCTGCCCACCCTGCCAGGGAACAATTCCTGCCCAATATCCCATCCAGCCCTGCCCTCTGGCAGTGGGAGCCATTCCCTGTGTCCTGTCCCTCCAGACCTTGCCCTCTCCAGCTCTCCTGGAGCCCCTTTGGGCCCTGGAAGGGCTCTGAGCTCTCCCTGGAGCTTCTCCTCTCCAGGTGAGCACCCTCAGCTCCCTCAGCCTTGCCATGGCCCAGCCCTTGGAGCATCCTCCTTCTCCCAACCCTTTGGAATGCACTCCCAAACCCAGCACATCCCAGTGCAGCCTCTTCCCTCCTTAACCCTGACTCCCTCTTCTTGCAGCTGATCAAGGAAAAATTATTAGACCTTCTTGGAAAAGAGGAAGAGGACGGGAGCCATGATGAGAACGTGGTAAGGAGAGGAAGGAAAATTTCCTGGGGATGCTGGAGCTCTTCCCACATATGCCAGGACCCAGTTATTAAAATTATAATTAGAGATGCCTCTGCCCCAGTTAAGGTGCAAACAGGACCAGATGCCAGTGACAATACTCCGAGGGGTTTATTGGATGGTAAATATGAGAGAGAGAGAGAAAAGAGAGAAAAAGCAAGGGAAAGAAATGGAAGATAGGTGGAGGGACTAGAAAAGAGAGTGACAGAGACAGAAAAAAGGAAATAATCACCATCTGTGGATCCCAGCAGTGCTCACTGATCCCCTCCAGCTGGTCTTGGTGGTGAAGGTCCCCCAGAAGTACAGAATGGGTTATTGCAGCTGAGGCTGGGCAGGAAAGCCCAGGCAGGGTGGAGTTTGTCTCTTACATCCACTCCAGGTTTGGTGTAGGGCTGCAGGAATGGCCCTGGGCAGTGCTTTGGGGGGTCTCTGATGGATTAGGACCCCTACTCAGCTGCTTCTCACCTGAAGATCCTGTGGATGTGGCCTCCCAGGACTGGGGGTTCCGCAGCTGAGCCAGTTTCTCTAAGGGAGGATGGGTATTCACCATCTCAGACCAGAGGGACACCCAAAACCTCCTCCCTCCCTCATTTTGGGGGACTAAACCTGGCTCCTGTGGGCCCTAGTGTCCCCCACTCCAAACCCAGCTAGGGAAGAGTCCCTGCTGTGTTTGGCTTTCTTGTGGATGCATTCCTCTCCCTCAGCCATGTTTGTTTTTTCCTAGGCCTGAGATGATTAAAAAATGGATTTTCCCTTTATCTAATTTGGTGGTTTAACTTACAGTCAAAAGTCCCAGTCAGGCATCTTCAGGGAGGCTTCTTTGGCTTCTTTATCCAGTTTTTGTTATAATGAGCAAAACTTTCTATCAGTGTTTGAGGGATGAACTATTTCAGTCTCTGACAACCCCAAACCCAGCCAGGGAAGAGTCTCTGCTGCATTTCTTGTGGATTCATTCCTCTCCCTCAGCCTTGCTGGTCTGAGGTGATTGAAGGATGGGTTTTCCTTTATCCATGTTTGATTTCCAGCCCGAAGCTCTCAAAAGAGGTTTCTGTGGTTGTGGCTCCTTTACCCAGTTCTTGTTACAATGAGCAAAACTATATCAGGAATAAAATACTTTGAAATCTAAAAAAAATTCACAGATTTTCCCCTCTGCTCAGAGTTTCACAAAGGGAGGGTCAGCACCTCAAAAATTTGAGTTTCCAGCCAAAATACTTAATGATCCTGGGAATGACAGCAACGAGATACTTTTTTTTTTTCATGGATCGGTCAGATTTGGGGGAAATATTGACCATAAAGAGGCTTTATGTTTGAGGCATGAACTATTTCAGTCCCTGGCAATGTGGGAGGGCCAGGGAGCATCCAGCAGCTGTGGGACAACTCATTCCCTGGTTTTCCATCGGCAGAGCACCTGTGATCCAGTGCCAAACCACTCGGAGAGCCTGAGCCACACTGTGACCGTGCCCCTGCAGGCCCCGCTGGGGACACTGGAGGAAATCGCCTGCTGACCCCTCCCCACCACAGTGCCCATCCCGAGGAAGGAAAACTGCACAGGGAAAACAGGGACCCAGCTCAGGTTTGCACCGGGGGAGAAAAAAAAAAAAAAAAAAAAAAAAAAAAGATGGGAAAAAATACTGGGAAAAAATACTAAAAAAAAAAAAAAAAAAAAGATGGAAAAATTATTTTAAAAAATCTATGAAAAATAAAAAAAAAAAAAGAAGAAAAACTTGCTATGCATTAAAAGAATATAAAAATAATATAAAAATATAAATTCTAAATATACTCTGCCCAAAGTGAGAGGCGCCTTGGACCTGACTCCTGTTGTCCTTTCCTCCTTGGGGGGTTTGGCTCCAACCTGGGAAGCAGCTCCCAGGCTGGGAGAGCTGGGAATGTTCACCTGGAAAAGGGAGGCTCAGAGAAGAGTGACCTCAGAGCCCTTTCCAGAGCCTAAAGGGGCTCCAGGAGAGCTGGAGAGGGACTTGGCACACGGGATGGAGGGACAGGACACTTTTTGGGATTGTCCAAGCCTGAGCAGCAGCAGCTGCAGCAAATCCCAAATGTCCTGAGCACTGCAGGCCAGGGCTTCTCCTGGCCCCAGGATTCCTCAGCTGCCTCTCTCAGCTCTGTTCCTCTTTGCAGTCCCTGGGTTTCAGTGCCAGAAGGAGCATCCCAGAATTCTCCATTCCCACCGCCGTAGGCTGAGAGTTTTAGGATAAAAGAGATCCCAAAGGCGCCGCTCTCGGATTCTTCTCCCGGTCGCGTCCTCCGGGGGAGGTTGGGCTGAGTCCCGAGCCCAGCCCAAGGTGAGCATCCCTGGAGAGGAGCCACAAGGGCTCCCCATGGATCATCCCAGTCCTGCTCCTCTGCCTGCAGTGCCTGCAGAGTCTGGGAGCAGTGGGTGGGGTTGGGTTCATTCAATTCTTTTTTGATTTTTGGGGGGAGTTTCTGGAATTTCCTTCTTCTCCCATTCATGGATTCTGTGCTTTCTCCTCGTTCTCCTGACTGATATTAAAGCTGGTCTTGTGGAAATGGCCAGGCTGTGTCATTCCTCCTCATCCCCAGTGGGAGGGCAGATGCCAGGAAAAGCCTCCCCAGGGCTCTTCCTCATCCCTTATTCCTCCTTTTCCTCTCCCACCATGTCCTCACACGGCTCTGGATGGGGTGGGAGTGGTGCCATGGCTGTGCTCAGCTGTCTTTTCTGGGATGGGGATCTCCAGGATGCGCTGGGATCTCTGGGATGTTGTGGAATGTGGAATCTCTTTGCTGACAGAAGTGTTGGAAACCTCTCCATGAGGTTTTGAGGTTGTTCAGCCTGGAGAGGAGAAGCTTTGGGGTGACATCAGTGAGGCCTTCCAGTGCCTGAAGGGAGTCTGGAAAAAAACATGGAGAGGGACTGGGGCAAGGGATGGAGGGACAGGACACAGGGAATGGCCTCCCACTGCCAGAGGGCAGGGCTGGATGGGATACTGGGCAGGAATTGTTCCCTGGCAGGGTGGGCAGGGCTGGCACAGGGTGCCCAGAGCAGCTGTGGCTGCCCCTGGATCCCTGGAAGTGTCCAAGGCCAGGCTGGATGGGGCTTGGAGCAGCCTGGGACAGTGGGAGGTGTCCCTGCCCATGGCTAGGGTGGGAATTCAATGATCTTTATGCTACTTCCAACCCAATCTGGTCCAGGATTCTGGGATTACAACTTTTCCTTTACTGATCCACTTTAGCCTACTCATAAGTATAAGAAGAAAATCCATTTCCATCCAAGTGCATCCCAAAATGTGTCAGCAGTGGCTTCATCCTTGGATCCAGGCACTGAGGGGCTGCTCTGCCACTTCTCCAGCATTGGGAGAGACCTGGGAAATTTAAGCAACCCCCAGGGACAAATGAGGGTTTGAGTGGCCTGGAAAAGGGCCTTGAGCCCTGACGGAGAGGGATGGGAGGAGATTTAATTTCCAATTCCAAACGCATCAGGAGACAGGGTTCCTTTTCCAGAAAAAAATAGAGATGATAAAGATCAGGAAAACGTGTGAGAATTATTTTGGGATTCAGGAGAAAAAACAACAGAAGTTGTTAGCCCCAGCTCTGCTGACTGCCCCAGGAGTTTACAGGGAAAAGGGAAGCTCCATTATTTGCAGTAATTAATCCCATGCCAGCTTGGAGCACATTCCAAGGAAAAGAGAAAGGAATGGAAAAGGAACTGGGAGATCCATCCCACTCCTGTTTAGTGTTGGATGGATCTGCAGGGATGGAGCAGGGATGGAACAGGGATTGGAGCAGAGATGGAGCAGGGATGGAACAGAGATTGGAGCAGGGATTGCAGCAGGAATGGGAGCAGGGATGGGAGCCAACCATCAGCTCCCAAAATCCCCAAAATCCTGATGGAAAAAATTGAAAAAAGAATCCCTGTTTCATCCCAGGAGATGAAAATGGCATGGGCAAGGCAGGAAAATCCAGAGTGGGATTGACCAGGGGGTTTGATTGAGCTGGAGCTCAGGAAATTCAACCTCAACCACAAATCCATCAAATGAAGATGGAATTGCCATCCCAAGGGATAATCCCCCTTTGGAGCTCCACAGGACATGAAGCACCAGTTCATCCGTGCTGGGCAGCAGGGCCCAGGGCCGGGACAATGAGGAAAATCCCATGGGAATGCTTCAGGAGGAAAAGCGGGAGCAGAACCTGCTCTGAGAAGGAATTTCTGAAGTGTAGCTGCATCTTTGGGGAATGGAAGAGCTCAGCTTGGCATGGAGAGGGCTGGAGCCCAGGCCAGAGCACATTCCCAGGATATTGTGGCCCAGCCACCACCTCCGTGAGCAGCTCCCACAGCTGTGTTCCACAAGGACCAGGAAAACACCCAGGAAATGGCTCTTGGAGTCGCCTCCTCTTGTTCAAGGTCACCCAAGCACCTCTCCCAATTCCTCCTTCATTCCCAGCATTCAGAAGGCTCCTCCATCCCACAGGATACTCCAAGGACCAGCACTTCATCATTCCCAGGAATCACCAACTGTGAAGGACATTCCATGGTCCATTTTCCCTGCTCCTCCCTCTGAGCCTGCGGCAAGGACAGCAGCAATTAGAGGCAATTAATGGGAATTTTTAGCAAGAAAATTGTCCTTGTTTTGTGTTAGTTTGGGTGGGAAGAGCCCAATCCCAACCCCAATCCTAATCCCATCCCAATGGGAATTTTTGTGGTGATTCCTCTCCCACCCCTTGGTGGTTTCTGAAGGTTTTGTTGCCTTCTCCACTCCAAGAGCTCAATGATGATCCATTAGCTCATGAAATTTCTGGGAGCCTCATTCGCTGTTTCCTTGGCTGTGTCTGAGCACATCCATATTAATGTGCTTTGTGTCTTACTCCAGTTTTAAGCTCTCAGAAGCTTTTCCCTCCCCTCCTCCCTGTGTTTCCCAGCATCTCCATTGTTATTCCAGGCAGGAATATCCCTCAGCCTCCTTAAAGGAATCATCTTCACGCTCTGCAGGGTTCCTGCTCTTCCTGAGCTGGGGAGCAGCCCTGGAGCACACCCAGAGCCATGGATCAGGACAATCCAGGGTTTCATGCATGAAAACTGTGGAGCAGGGCTGGAACAGGGAAATCAGGCTCATCCCAGCTGCATTCCTGGAAGGATCAGAACGTTGGAACCCTCAGTAACACCCCTGGGATTTCCTTGGAGCTCTGGGGTGAAGGTGGGGTGGGGCACCACTCCCAGGTCATCGATTTGCAGAATTCCTGCTCCCAACTTTGCATTTTTCCCTCCCTCAGCCTCTCCACCCCCTCCAAGAATTTCTTTTTCCATAAATTTTTGTCCTGCAGCCCGGCTCCCCAAGGGGCTCCCCAAGCTCCCTCTGTGCCTGCAACTAAACCGTGCTGCCATTCCTGTCGCTTGAAATAATTCCTTCATTTCTCCCTCGGGGATTCGCAGGCCTCAGCAGCTGCTCCTGACACGGCTGTGCCCAACCAGCTGGAGCTGCTGGAATCTGGGATCCCTCCACGGCAGCTCCCGGGGCTGCTCCAGGCTCGGAGGGTCCTGCTCACCCGAACACGGCCCTGCAGGGGGACAGGCGGGTCCCACGTTCCTGTGCCATCCAGGCTGATCCCGTATTTCTGTGCCATCCAGGCTGATTCCCCATTTCTGTGCTGTCCAGGATGCTCCTGTCCCATTCCTGTGCCTTTCAGGATGCTCCCTCATTTCTATTCCATCCAGGCTGCTCCTGTTCTATTCCCATATTCTGGTGCCATCCAGGCTGCTCCTGTCCCATTCCTCCACTATCCAAGCTGCTCCTAGCCAGGATGCTGGAGCATCCTCTGCATTCCAGGCTGTTCCCTCATTTCTGAGCCATCCAGCATGTTCCCACATTTTCTGTGCATTCCAGGCTGCTCCTGCACTTCTGTTCCACGCAGGCTGATCCCCCATTTCTGTCCCATCGGGGCTGCTTCCCCGTTTCCCCACTCCAGACACCCCCAGGGCTGTTCTGTTGGATTGCGGAGCTGTTCCCAAGGGAAGGGCAGGGCCGGCTCCAGCAGGGATGAGCTGTTGGCTCCACAGCCAGGATGGAAGTGCAGCAGCTCCCAGCTTTTCCTCCGTGTGCTTCATCCTCCCTTTCCTTCAGCCTGGTTGAAATTCCCAAGTCCCCTCCAGGATCTGTGTCCTTCCTCCCAGTGCTGCTGGGAGGGACTTGGCAAAGAGCAGGAAAACCTCGGGCAAAGCAGGGAAGTTTGCAGAGCACAAATCCCTTTTTTCCACCAGTCTCCTGCAGGAAAATGTGACAGGAGAGGAGCGAAGTGGAGCAGGACCAGGCGGGGAAATCGCACCTTTGGCTCTTCCTGGAAATATCCCAATGATTTTTCCCAAGTCCAGGGCTAGGACTGCTCAGCTGCAGGTTTGTCCTGGTTTCCCACATTCCGTGGAGGACATTGGTCATCCAGAGGCTCCCTGAGGGGATTTTCCTCCTTAATGTAATTAACTACTGTAATTCCTGAATTCCCAGATGGGAATTTCACTATCCAACCACAAATCATTGCTCTGGGAGCAGGAGCACAGCAGGCTGTTTCCATGAGCAGGTTCTGCAGAAATAACCCTGGCAGGGTTTGGGGCTGGCACAGGAATGTCCAGGAGAAAGGAAGCAGCGACTGGGAAAATCCCAGTGATCCCAAAATAAATGTTGGATGAAGGATTCTGGAGAGGAGCCCTCCAGGGAACACCTCATGGCATTACTCTGCTCTTCACTCCCCTGTGGACTGACCCTGCCTGGATCCCCCCTGTCCCAAATCCCTGAATCCCCAGGAACAGCTCCAAGCACTGGGATTTCAGGCACAGTTGGATTTTCCCAGTTAACCCATGGCCGAGATTCTGGGAAGCTTTAATTTGGATAACCCAGAAGTGCCATTCCAACAGAGTATTTCATTGGACCAGGCAGAATTCCCTTTCCCATCCCCCTTCTTGGCAAGGGGCTTCCCAAGCCCCCCAGAGCCTTTTTCCATCAGGATTCTCTGAATAAGGAATGGGAGCACCGGAATTTGTCACTTTCCAGCTTGTTCATGAATTCCCACTCAAACCCTGACTCAGGGACACAAGGAGTGCCCAATTCCCATTCCCATGGCACAGCAGTGGCAGGAATGTGGCAGCACCCTGGGGTGCCTTGACTGGACAGAGCTGAGCCAGGGTTGCTCTTGGGGCCGGAAAAATCCACAAAAACCAAAGTCCAAGAGCAGCCCTAGGCCAGGATTGGAGGCAGAAACCAGGAACGGTGGGAACAGGATATGGGAGAAGGGCACAGCCTTGGGAACACCTTCAGCCACCTCCAACAGGGATTTCTCCAGCTGCAGCCATGGAAAACCATCTCCAAAGGGGCCCTGTCACCCCCCAGCAGCAGCCTGAGGAGGAAGGAGCTGCTCCAGGGGCTGTGAGGATCCAGGGGGAAGCATCCCTGTAAATTCCCTGTTAGTTGGCTGAGAACAGGATTCAGCTTTTTAATTATGGATGAGAAAATAAGGGATAATGGATGGATTTACAAGCAGCACTTTGTCATGTGGGGCACCCATGAAAAATTCAGGAGCTTGGGAAGTGCCTTTTTCCCTGCACAGAATTCCCAGCCTTCCCCTCACAGCCAGGCTGCAAAGCGCTCTGCCAGGACCTGGATAAAACATTCCAAAGAGGCTCCCAGTCTGTAGCTAAACTGTACGTTAAATATTCCAAATTTGTGCCTGGTTCCTGGTGGGAGAGAATTCCCATGCTGGGATGGGAATGCAGCCTGGGAGGAGGGAATTGTGTGCAGGGATCCAGAGGGGAAGGGGACAGGGATCAAACACCAGGAAAGGGAACAAGGATCAGACACTGGGAAAAGGAATAAGGATCAAACATCTGGAAGGAGACAGAGAACAGACACTGGGAAAGGGGCAGGGATCAGACACTGGGAAAAGGAACAAGGATCAGACACTGGGAAAAGGGACAGGGATCAGACTCTGAGAAGAGGACAAGATCAGACAGACTGGAGGCTGGAGAGGTGGAGAGGCAGAGAGGCACAAAAGCAGGGACTGGGAAGAGGACAGGGATGCTTTCCCAGTGTTCCAGTCCCCCCGAGTGCCCAACACCCCAAACAAGGAGGGGTGCTGTGGGAAGAGCATCACGGGCTCCTTTGCCCTCCCAGCTGGAAGGAGTTTTAAGATCCCTAAACAGGGATCAGCAGCACTTTGGAGCAGAGGAATCTGGCCTGGATCCCCAAAATGTGAATCCGACCTGTGAAAGGAGGGAATTAACCCCAAGGGAAGAGCCCAGATCCCCAAAACGTGAGGAGATCATCCCCATGAAAAGGAGGGAATGGATCCCAACAGAAAATCCTGGATCCCCAAAACGTGGGGACCTCAGGCCCTGTACAGTCAGGACAAGGTTGGGTCCAACCCCCTGGTGACAGGCAACATCCCAAATCCTGAGACACCTCCTGATCCCACACATCCAGGCTGCAACAGCCGCATTGGAGAAGCAAGGCCAGGATTTAGGGACACGAGTCCAGGGAGAAGCCCCAAAGGCAGCAGGAGCAGCTGTTGGACACCACCTGGATGAGCCACCCCCCGCCCTGTCCCCATCCTGCAGTGGCAGGCGTGAAGCCGAGCGCAGGAATTTGTCGGATCCATGGACAATGAGGCTCCTGATTTGTTTTTAATGGCATTGTTTACTGGCAGGGAAATCTCCCGGAGCCAGAACTTGTCTCTCCTAATAAAAAACAAGGAAATAACAACAGGAGCGAGGAGGGAGAACATTTGGAAGCCATCAGGTTTTGATTTGATTGATCCTGGTAATAAACCAGGAATTGTTAGGCTGGAACAGAGGTTGTAGATCCCCATCCATAATTTCAGAGGGAATGAGAGCTGTGAATGTGCAAAATCCCCCCCAAATTCCAGGGTGAAAAAATCAGGAAGGGCTGGGCAAAAAAATAGGAAGAGGACTGGGGGTCCCAGTGCTGGATGCTGCAGGATCCCAATCCCAGTCCAAGTCCCAGTCACAATCCCAGTCCCAGTCCCAGTCCCAATCCCAATCCCAGTTAGGAGTTTGTGGAAACAGGACATGGCAAAGGGGAAGGGGCACAGGATGGGGGGAAAGATGAAGACGGGGAGAGGGAAGCAGGACAGGGGGAGGGGGGAGAGGGACACAGGGAATAGGAAGACAGACAAGGAAGAGGGGAAGAAGGAGCCGGGCAGTGAGGAGAGGACTCCAAGCACTCCCCCTGAGCGGCAGCAGGAGGAACAACGTGGGATGAGCTGACCGTGAGCCCCATTCCCATCTCCCTGCGCTGCCAGCGGGATGAGGGAGAGGCCAGGAAAGAGGGAGGGCTGGTGGGGAGGTGTCGAGATTCATTCTGATGCTCTTTTTCCTGCTCTGATTTTGTTGGGAATTAATTCAAATAATATCCCCAAATTCCATCTGTTGTGTCCGTGATGGGGTTGGGGAGGGATTTGTCTCTCTCTTCCTCTCAGCTCCTGAATCTTTTTTATTTCCTCTCCCTGTCCTGCAGAGGGGATTGAGAGGCTTTGGTGGCATCCAGCCAAGGTCACCCCAACATGTGCAAACCCCCCTGTGCCCCCAGCCCAGCCTTGTCACAGTTCCATCCCTGGGATGGCACTTCCCAAGGCTCAGGGCAGGACAGGAAGGTCAGGAACACAAAGAACCCCATCCCCAAAGATCCCAGAACCACGAAATCCCAGGGTGGTTTGGGTTGGAGGGGACATTTAAAGGGCACATGGTCCAACCCACCTCCATGAGCAACAACACAAATGAGGGACAACACAAAGAGCATCCTTAAAAATCCATTTTCAGGGTCCCACATTGGCTCCCCACATCCAGGGACACGTCCCAAGGACTCATTTCTGAGCCTTACCTGGCAGAGCCACCGAAGCCTTCAGGACCACAACCACCCAGGTGCTCCAAGGAGGGGGCATTCCCAGTGTGTAAATTCCCCCAAAACCTTGGGAAAGTCCAGGTCCCTGAGCAGGCTGTGGTGGGGAGGCATTTCCAGGGGTTTCCCACACATCTTTTATTCCCTTCCCTCTGCTTTTCTCTTGGATTCCAAGGGTTTGGCTGTAATTGTGTCCCTGCCAATTGTTCCCATCACAAACTTGATGGTTTGATTACATCAGATGTCTCCCAGAACAGCTGCTTTTCCCTGGATCACTCACTCTGAGCAAAACATTCCCATTTTTCTGTGCTCTGGTTTGGAAATGTTCTTCCCTTCCATTTTGCCAAAGGATTTCTTCTAAAGCAGGAGGAGCTTTGCCCTCATCTCTGTCTCTTTTCAGCCCAGTTTAGCACCAGTTCCCTCTCCAGGCCCAGTTTAGTGCCAACTCCCTGTTCCCTCCTGCTGGAGGATGAAGGATTTTTCTGACACAAACATTCCTCATGTCTCTCTGGACACATAAAATGTTTTCCCTTCATTCAGTACCAAAGGATGGGTTTGGAGTGGAATAAAAGGAGCTGTTTCTTCCCCCCTTCCTTGTCCTTCCAAAGCCATTCCTCAGGGAGCACCATCAAGGCTGATTTGGGGACATTTGATGACAGTTCCCATCTCCCTCTCCAGCTCTTCCCCATCCCAGTTTTTTAACTGCTTCCCTTTGTTTCCTGTGCATCCAACTTTTTTGAGGAATCAAAGGATCCTCCCCGCCTTCAAACTTTGGGGCTGTGCCTTTGTGCACAAAGTTGATTTCTCCAAAGTAAAAGGAGCATTTTTTCACACACAACCTCAAGTTTTCCACCCACAAACCCCATTCCACAGGATAGAAGCCTGTGGGAATTTGCTGTCAGCCCCACAGATCTTGTGGCCTCCAAACCCAGCATTATTTAAGTAAAATATCAATTTTAATCAGATTTCTGAATGCAAATTTGAGCAGGAAGCTCCCGTTTCTCCCTCAGGTTGGGACAGCCCTGGAGAGGCTGATCTGGGGACACCTGGAATTGTCCCTTGTCCCCTCACAGGTCACTGGGAAAAAGCCCCACGTGCACCACTGGGAGTCCTTAACTGGATTGATTGACCCTCCCAGGCTGGATGGAGTTTTAATTAAAGGCTTTTAAAGGTTTATTGGAGCCTTGGAAGATCCGCCTTCACTCCAGGAAGGATCTGTTGGAGTGGAAAATCCAGGGTGGATTTGGTTTGTGTACTCTGGGTCAGAGTTCGGGAATCTGGGAGCTGTTCCCCCATCCTCAACTGGAGGTCAAAATGTTCCTTCACCATAAATCCTCCCTTTATCCATACAACAAAGACATCCAGGACACAGAATTGCAGCTCCTGGTGCTCCTCTCCCATTTTTCCACGACCTCCAGGAGCCCAAGCAAGGCAGGAGAAAACCAATTCCAGCCTGGCAGAGCTCCCAGCTGTTTGTTTTCTTGGGAATTTAACAAATAAATAACAAAAACCCTCATTAAAGAAAAATCCATTTTTCCCATTACTGCTCACTGAGCAAGCCAAAACCAGGAGTAAAATTGGCAGCTCCTGGGGAATCCATGTGGAAATAGGGATGGAAACAGGGAATATTCCTGTGCTGCCTTCACCTGGAATGACCAAACAGCAGCTGGAACTCACGTGGGGCTGCAGGAGATGCAGGGGTCGCTAGGCTCCCCTCACTCCTGTGGCTGCTCCAAGGAGGAAAATCCTGGAGATTTCCTGGGATGCTGCAGCTGCTGAAGCAGGATTTGGCTGCAGGAGTTCCTGCAGTGGCTCCCTGCGGAGGGAGGAGTGGCTGCGGATGCTCCCAAGGGGAATCACCAGGACAGGGTGAGCCAAGGAACAACGTGAGGCTTTTGTTTTGTTATTGCAGAGGTTCAAATCCTGGAATGGTTTGGGTGGGAAGAGACCTTAAGGACCATCCATTCCACCCCTGGCATGGCAGGGACACCTCCCACTGTCCCAGGCTACTCCAAGCCCCAGTGTCCAGCCTGGCCTTGGACACTGCCAGGGATCCGGGGGCAGCCATAGCTGCTCTGGGAATTTCATCCCAGCTCCTCCCCACCCTCACAGCCAGGAATTCCTTTTCAAAATCCCACCTAAATCCATCCAGCTGTTTCTCACATGGCTGAATCCCAAGTTTATTTGCCCTATTTTCCATGAGCAAAACCATCCCAGAGCTCTCCCCATATGGGATGTGAAGTATTGAAGCCTCTAAAGAGACAAGAAGTTTAGAAATTGGGGCAAACCCTAGTGGAGCACAGAGGAGTAAATTCCAAAGTGTTCAAATACCTGAGCAAGGGCTGCCTTGTTCATCCTTGGCTCCCAAAAATCATCTCCCACATGGAAAACCCAAGGAAAGTTTCATCAGGGAATTCAAACCCTAATTCAGACCTTAGGGATCATCATTCCCAGGGAATGGTCACAGCCCCAAGGCTTGGACAACACTCCCAAGTCAGGGTGGGACTGTTGGAGTATCCGGGCTGTGCCAGGATTGTGAACGGCTGATCCCTGTGGATCCCTCCCAGCTCAGGATGTTCCCTGATCCTGTGCTCAGCCCCACTCAGTGGAGCTCATCCCTGAGCTTTTGTGGAACGCACAGGAAGTTATCCCAACCTGAGGGAGAAACGGGAGCTTCCTGCTCAAATTTTCATTCAGAAATCTGATTAAAATTAATATTTTACTTAAATAATGCTGGGTTTGGAAGCCACAAAATCTGTGGGGCTGACAGCAAATTCCCACAGGCTTCTATCCTGTGGAATGGGGTTTGTGGGTGGACAACTCATGTCTGAGTTTGACTTCAGCCAGACATCCTAAGGGCTCCACAAAGATTTCCTTGTGTTCTGGGAGGAATTTGCCCTTGGAGAAGGGCTCTCCATGGATCATCCAGGGCAGAGGAGGAGGGAAAGGGTTTTATCACTTATCCATGAGGGCACGAAAGGGCTGCAAAGGCAAATGAAGGCTGGGAGCATTGGGAAGGAGACAGAGGCTCCTGTGGACAACCAGATTCCATCCCTTGGCAGAGGTGACTTCTGGAACCATTTGGGAACAAGAAACCCCTGAGCTTTCCCAGGATTCCCAAAGCAGAGGCACAGCTGGGGCACAGAGAGAAATCCTGGGCCAGGTTTAGGATCCCAGCCCTGCTCCCGTGGCCATGGAGGATCCAAACATCCCACAGCCAAGGCCACCTCAGGCCAGCTGATCCAGATGTCACCAGTGCCACCAGTGCCACTGGTGACAGCTCTGCCGAGCCCAGCACCAGCGGCCTCAGCTCATCCTCTTCTCCCACATCCCAGAGTAGCTCCTTGGCCTGGAAAGACCCTACAAAGCCCAGCAGGGCAAAAATCCCCTCCTTCCCCTCCCAGGGCATTCCAAATCCCCTCTGTTCCACTGAGAACTGGTGGTCCCACTCCAATCCCAGTGGGAGCCTCTTCCAGATCAGAATTCTCTCCAAACAAGGCCAGCCGGGCCTAAAGAATTCCTGTTAGGACATCACTGAGGGAGGTCTGGTGGGTCGGGAAGTTTATATGTGGGGAGTTGTTATCCAGGGCTGTCCAGGAATTCTGCAGGAAGCACCAGTGGGATTTGTCCCCTGCCTGTGTCCCCTCCCTCTGCGGGGTCCCCTCAAGTCACAGCAGCTCAGGACCTGCAGGGCTGTGCCTCAGCAGCTCTTGTTAATGAATATAATTAGCTTAGGATGTTAATAAGGCTCTGATGGGGGAGTCCTTGCTGGGGACTCACTTCCAAGAGCTGATTCCCAGGAGGAGAATTCCCAAAGAAAGGAGGGGATGCTCTTGCTGAAGTTAAAACCCACTCAAAACCTTCTCCTGGAAATACAAACCCCTGCAGTTCCCATTTCTTCCCAACCCCAGCACAATTTCCAGGGAAGCAGTAACTGGAATAAGGTGATCCACAGTTTATCCTCTGCTGCTTTTCCCATAAAATGCAGCTTAAATTCCATTTCTACTGAGCTCTTGATGAAATGAAGCATCATCCTCAGCTCACAGCTCCCTAAAAAACCCTTTCCCACTTATTTTTTATTGCCTTAAACATTTCCGTCACTTTCCTTTACGTGAGGTCACTAAAAATGCTGGAGAAGCACCCTCAGGGATAATTTCCTCTGCTGAAAAATGTTGGGATGAATTCAGCAGGAGCTGCAGGAGCTCCTCTGTCCCTCAGCTCTCCTGCAATGTCACCAGAGAATGGTTTGATCCCAAACTCCCTCATAATTTAATGGACGAGGTCTCCAGCCCTTCAGCCATGGATGGGCTGGGCTGCAGCAAGCAGAGGATGGGAGACAAACGGTCTCAGGAGCCACAGTTCCAGCTTTTCCTCCATGGAAACTTCCAGATTAGAAGGGGTTTTCATATGCTTGGGTTGGAAGGGCCTTAAGGATCATCCTAAAATTTGGGATAATTCCCTTGTGGTTCTTACAGTTGACAGGAAAGCCTGAAGGCTGCAAAGGAATAACACCTTTCCCTCTGAGGTTGTCAAAAGAAGTCTGGGAGGGGCCCAGCAGAGATACTGGGATCCACAGGAATGGATGCTCCTGGGTCATGTCCAGTTTTCCTTGGAGACTTCCAGGGATGGGGCAGCCACAGCTTCTCTGGGATCTGCAGGATGGGATGTGAGCGAAATGACCCCACAGAAGCATGGGGCAGCCTGGAGTGGTGGAAGTGGCCATAAAAGAGAAGTGGGAGAGCCCAAAGGAAGAATTTTGGTTTGGTGGTATATTGGAAAGGAATTCCTGGCTGGGAGAGAGGGGAGGGGCTGGGATGGAATTCCCAGAGCAGCCGTGGGATCCCTGGAAGTGTCTAAGGCCAGGTTGGATGGGGCTTGGAGCAGCCTGGGACAGTGGGAGGTGTCCCATGGCAGGAGTGGCACTGGGTGGATTTAAGTTCCCTCCCAACACAAAGAATTCTGGAATTCTCTGAATCCCCATTCCCAGGCAAACTCTGTGTTTTGAGAACATTCCCTCTGCGCCCACAACCACCACCTTCAACTCCTCACACGAGGTTGTTCCAACCATCCCTGCAAACTCCTTATAATAAAATAAAAACATAAAATATTTTTATTTCCCTCCAAGAACTCCAGGAAAGCTCATTCCACAAAACTCCCACCGCTTTCTTCTCCTTCTTTTTATTGAAGGAATAAAATCCACATTGAGCTGTTTAATTTGTTTATTATCAAACCAAACCCAGAGTTTTTGCTCTTGGATCACGTTTTCCTTCAGGCAGGTTTGCCCCAAGAGGTAAAATCCTGCCAGCAACTGCCTGGGATACATTTTTCCAAGACCAAAGGAATATTAAGATGATAAGGAGGAATTTCCTTTAAATCAGAGTTGGAGCAGGAAGACGAGAACTCGGGGTGATACTCAGAGGCCCCAAACAGAGGAGTTCAAACAGAACTGGGCTGATTTTAAAGAGTTGCTTCATTTTCTCTTTTACTTTATAAAGCAGAAAAAAGCCTCTGCTCCCGTCAAAGGTGCTGCAGAAGAGGGACACATTCCCACTTTAAATCCATGAATCCCATGTTCAGACTGCCCCCAGACTCCAGAACCTGCTACAAAGCAACTTATTCCAGGGAATAGTGTTGCTCCCTATTTCCTGGAATTGTTTAGGCTGGAAAATTCCTTTAAAGCCAATTCCAACCACTCCCAGCACTGCCAAGGCCACCACTGATCCCTGTCTCCAGGTGCCACATCCACATGGATATTAAATCCCACCAGGAATGGGGACTCCAGCCCTGTCCTGGGCAACCTTTCCCCATTCCATGAAGAAATTCTCCCTGAAATCCACCCAAACCCTGGCCTGGGGAGGCTTCCTCTTGTCCTATCACTTATTCTGGGGGGAAAGAACCTGATCCACCCTGGATTTACCTCACAAAGTTTTATGGATTTGCTCCCCAGTGGATGCTCAAAACAAACACATCATGGGTTTGGGGCAGAGGAATAAATGGAAGGAGCAGAGGGATAAAAGGCAGGAAAATAGGAGTGAAAAGCAGGAACAGAGGACAATCTGCCTTTCTAGGATGAAGCTAAACCCCTGGGAATGTTTTTCCTTATCCACCAATTCAGGCTCCCTCACATCCTCTATCCAGAGCTGCTGAAATTCTGGGCCCAGAGCTTGGGGGAATTTATCCAATATTAAATAATGATGGGGAAAATGGCTCCTCCCAACCTGGAGAAATGATTATCTTGGCAGTGGGTGATGGATGAATCCCAGGAACAAGACAGGGCCAGGATCACTCTGCTCTTCAGGTGCCAACAAAATCCTGGAGGTTGGGAAAGAAAGGTCTGAAGAAACAATAAAGTTTTCAATTTTTCGAAGCTGATTTCAGTTTTTTGCTTGGGGTAGAGGAGAACAGAAGGGAGGAAGAGGAGTCTGCAAAAGATTTAAAAGCCAGCCAATAGTGGCCACGTCCTGCTCTGAGATCCCAGCTCCTGCTTGGACCAGGAGCATTCCTGCTCTTCTCCCTGCTGGATTCCAGCCCCTTTTAATCCTTGGTAGCTAACACCTCCATGGAATTATTAAAGTTTTGGGGACACCAAACAGCACTGAGTGCTTTTTGGGAGAGCACCAGGAAACCAAATTTCCTATGGATTTGTGTTTGCTTTCCATCCCATGTCCCACACTGGATCTTGTTCCCACATCCTGCATTTCCAGGTTTTCTCCTGCACATCCAGAACTTTCAGGTCTCACCCAGAACATCCAGGTCCCTCCACTTCCTCCCCGACAAAGGATTCTCCTTGGGCCCCTCCTGCAGCAGCAGCAGGTTCCCAGCTCCTTTGGAGATCATTTTCCTAGGAATTCAGCCCCATGGATGGCTCAAAGGCTTCTGTCCATGCAAACCATGACTCAATAATAGATTAAATAAATGTCACCCAGGTCACTGCGTGCTGGGAGAGGAGGTGACACGAGCCAGCTGCCCCCATCACCTCTGCACAGCTCTAATCACACCTTAGAGTATCTCCAGGGAAACACAGGCAGGGATGGCTGGAAATAGAAATCAAGGCAAGGGAGGGCTAAACACCAAGGTTTTGATGGGAATTTGGCGTTTCAGCAGGAGGAAAATATGCAGAGAAACAGCGAAGAATAAGAATAAGAATAAGAATAAGAATCCAATAACAAATCCAGAAGAAGGTTATGGTTTTTTGGAAGTTATTTCTTTTTCCAGATCAAATCCCATATTTCCTGGAGAAACCCTCCAGCTCCAGCCTGGTGCTGGCCAGAGGCTCCACACATTCCAGCCTGGGATGGGAAGGAGATGCTAAGCCCAGCCTGGGATCACGGGTGGCTCCAGATGGAGGGAACAAGGGACAGTCCCAGTGCCAGCCTGGAGGAGCAGCTCTAGGAGTGAGATTATCCCACTGAGGGGCCAGAAGGATTCATCCTGGACACTGAGAGGCTGGAGTATGCCCAGAGAGGGAATGGAGCTGGGAATGGGCTGGAGCCCCAGGAAGATCTGAGGGAGCTGGCAAAGGGACTCCTCCTCGAGAAAAGGAGGCTCAGGGGGACCTTTTGGCTCTGCACAACTCCCTGCCAGGAGGGGACAGCCAAGGGGGTCGGGATCTGCTCCCAGGGAACAGGGACAGGAGGAGAGGGAACAGCCTCAGGCTGGGCCAGGGCAGGCTCAGGGTGGACATGAGCAGCAATTTCTCCATGGAAAGGGGGCTCAGGCCTCGGCAGGGGCTGCCCAGGAAGCTTTGGAGTGCCCATCCCTGGAGGTGTCCTGGGCTAGGGACAAGGTGGAGATCAGGCCCAGCTTGGACTCAGTGACTTTGGAGGGCTTTTCCAATCTCAGAGAACCTGAGATTCTCTGAGCTGCTCTATAAACGGAGCAAAATTCACATATTTTGAGGATCTGCCCCAAAACTCCCCCACAGCTGCTCCATAGCCCCTTCCTCATCCCCTGGAGCTGGTGCTGGAGGATCTGATCCCTGTTCCCTGTCACTGTTCCCTGTTCCCTGTCTGTTTTCCCCTCCTCCCTGCTCTCCCCCTCCCATCTCTCTCCACTCCAATGAATTTAAAGGAGCATTTATATCCCAAAGTCCATGTTTACAATTTCTAATGGAGTTCCAATTATGGGCTGGGAAAGCAGCTGGAATTGAGCCTGTCTCCATAATTTATGGGCAGTGCAATCCCAACCCAACAGATCCCTCTCGGGAAGAACAGGAACATTTGTCTCTGGAGCTGCAGCAGCAATTCCTCATGCTAATAGAGTCTGTGATCCAAGGGAAATAATCCTGCCCAGGGACAGCAGCATCCCAAGGGATCCAGAGGGCTGGAGCAGAAGGTAACAGGTTACAAAACTTCTGGGATACACCAGGATTGGAGTGGGAGGATGAGCAGGGACATCCACAGCCCACCAGGAAAATGGGGAAAATCCCTATCCTTCCCATGCTGACAGATCCATCCTCTTCCCCTGTATCCATGGAATATCTGAATTTAGGGATTGGTCCATGCCCCCATGACATCCCAGTTTTATGTCTGTTTCTCCAAGAGGCACCAGCCTAGCAGGGACTCAGACATGGGGCCTGGTGCCTTTTAGGACACCCAAAATCCAGATCTCCCACTGTCTTTTCTGGGCTGGATGAACCCAGGTCTCCCAACTCCTCCTGCAGAGTCCCAGGAGAGAAATTCCAAAGCCAGCAGATCTCAGGAACATTTTGGGAGTAGAAACCTTGTCCTGATGTGTCCCTGCACAAACCAATCCATGGCAATTCCTCTGAGTATTCCCAGGTTGAAGGGACAGTGAATCGTCCCAGCATTCTGGAATGGTTTGGAAGGGACCTTAAAGCCCATCCAGTGCCACCCCTGCCATGGAGAGGGACACCACTGTCCCAGGGTGCTCCCAGCTCTGTACTATGCTGAACAAGTCTGGGGATCCAAGGGCAGCCACAGATGCTCTGGACAACCTGGGCCAGTGCTTCCCCACCCTCCCAGCCAGGAATTCCTTCCCAACATCCCATCTAAACTCACAGTGTCTCAATTAGAAGGATATCATTTATATTAACAAGGCATTTTTGGCTCAATGGGGCCCATGAGGAGCAAGATTCCCAAATAAACCCTCCCCACTCTCCTCCAATCTCTCCCCCTTGGGTTCTGCCAGGCTGTGGAAGAGCAGCAGTGCTGGGACATCATCTCCATCTCCATCTTGATGACCTTGATTTTGCATGACAAGACGCATATTAATTAATTAAAGAACAAGCCCAGCGTTCCCTGGAAAGGGCCATTATTTTAATCCTGACAGGTAATTACAGCAGCAGAAATGATAAATCTTCCTGGGCACTGTTTGTCTTTAGGAGAGGCTCTAATTATGGAAGTTTTAAGGCTGGAGGGAGCTGGGGATGTGTCAGGGGATGAAGGAAGGCTCTGGACCACCTGGAGTGCGACTCCCTGAACCAGCCCCATCCCTGCCTTCCTTCCCAGTCTGTGGGAGGAATGCTCTGCTGAAGGAAGCAGGAGGGATGGGAACAGGCAAATAAAATCCAGTGGAGAAATTCCTAACAGCAAGACAAACCTCTGGAAGTCACTGCCATCATCTGTCACCTGGCACGGTCTGAGGAGGGATTTCCCTTTTATGGGGAAAATGGGAAAAGCCATATTTATAAGAAAAAAAGGAAAAAGAAAACAGAGATATTCTGTGAGGAGGGGAAACATAGCCAGGTTTCTCATGCACTGCTGTGCCTGTAAAATATCCCACCAGAATTCCAGCTCCTTCTGGTGTCCTCCAGAAGGAGAGGAAATCTCCAGATCACTCCAAACTCATTCAAGCCACCACCAAAGTCTTGGGCAAGGCATCAGTTTGGGGCTCTCTTTATCCAGCCAAGAACCTCCACAAAGCTGGAGGATCTCCACCAGCCCATCAGGATCTGAAGGATCTCTACCACCCGTGGATGGGGACCAGGCCCTCCTGTCCGCACATCCCACGGGATCCCAAAATCTCAGGTGATTTTTTTAAGCTGCCATAGCCAAGTTCTTCCTTGCTTATCACAGCCCCCTGCTCAGCTCTGTTGGGAAAGGTGAGACAGGAAAAGACTGCAAATATGATTGCCTGGCAAGAGACACTAAAAATATAAAACCTGTGAGTGAAATAGAAATGAAAGCTAGCTTTGAGATGTAGGCACGGCAGGCAGGAAGACAGCGATTAGCTGGTGATGGGTTGGGTGGTAGTAAACAAAGGGGCTCGAGGAAGTAGCCTCCAAAGGTATCCAGGAAAAGGTAGATAAGAAGAGTAGTCTTTAGAGTTTAGAATACAGAATGACATGGTAATACAGCAGTTCTCACAGGCTGTGTGCAAAGTCTGTAGGTTTTGTATCTTGCACCGGTTGGTCACTGTAAATTAGAATATTCAACACAAAATGAGATATAATGTGTTGTAACAAGGACCTCGGCCCCTTTTTAGCTTTCTCTCTTACATCTCTTACTCTGCTCTCTCTTAACTCCCACTCTTACACCTCTTACTTTACTCTCTTACCTTACCTCGCTCACCTCCCCTACCCCTGCCAGCTCTCTGACCTTGCTCTCTCCTCTTAGCTCTCATTTCTTACCCCTCTCTCTCTCTCCTTGGGGCTTCCCTGCAGCCGAGGCTGGTGGCTGTAGGCAAAGCCCTGTTACCCACCACCCTTGCAATAAAACCACGTTTCTCTAAGCGTCTCAGGTTCGCAGAGTTCCCTCTCCCTGCCGTCCACGGATGCTCCTACACAGCTCTGAGAGGGGATCCACTCTAGGAGGTGATAAATCCAAGTCAGCAAAGCCCCAGGATCAGCCAGGAAAGAGCTTTGGCTCTGTGCTGGCCTGGGCAGAGCAGCTCCGGGTGGAGGGTCCGGGTGAGCTTCTGGAGCCAAAGCAGCCACCAACACACAGAAACCATGGATGTGTGTTACTATGATGCCAATTAAAGGCTCATTGGCATTTTATGAGGAATATTTACCTGTCCCATCCCTGGAAGTGTCCAGGGCCAGGTTGGATGGAGCTTGGAGCAACCTGGGATAGTGGAATGTGTCCCAGTGGGTGGCACTGGATGGGCTTAAAGTTCCCTTCCAACCCAAGCAATTCCATGGCTCAAAAACCCGTTGTGCATTTCCCCTTCCTGAAAAATATTAAATCCACAGAGAACCAATTCCCTCTTGTTTTCTCTTCCATCTTTGCAATGATTGCACAGCAGAAAATGGGATCGTTCCCTCCATATGCTGCTCCAAGGAGCTTCCATGTGCCAGGACTCCCTGGAATTCCAAGTCCGTGGGAAGAGCCCACCCCGTATCCAGACAAGAGGTGCTGCAGGACGGAGCAGGAGTCGGTGGGATGCAGGAATAGCCCCTGGAAAACATCCAGCCGAGGAGATGATGCTGTCACGATGATGTTCCCATTCCCGACCTTTAGACTCCAGGCATTTCCTGCCGGGATAAGCCAAGGCAGCCAGGACATCCAGAGGAGTCATTAGCAGAGCAATTAGCGCTCGCTGGGCTCGGAGCGCTCCTTAAGAGCAATCAATCAATCAATCAATCAATCAATCAGAGCTGAATGGAAATCAAAGCCAGGCCTCCCCCGGCTGGAGATGGTCACAAATCCTGGATCCTGATTCCTGCTGGATCCCGACTGCTGCTGGACTCGGAGCTCCACACCCCCCTGGAGACGCTGCCCTCCAGCCCCTCCATGTGCTCTGTGGAGTGCAGAATCCCTCCCTTTTCTATCCACAATTTCCAGACACAGCATTAAGACATCCCAGGAAAATCCTACATTTCCTGCAAACCACTGGGAGAGTTTCCACATGGCCAAGATGAGCCCATCGTGATGTCCTCTGGGGCCACTGTCCCACCCACAAATGTGCCAAGGGAAGTGTCCCTGGATATTTCTCCTGGAGAACATGGATAATCCCCCTGGAGTCACTTCAGTGCTCTTGGAACAGAAACAAAGGATAAATCCAGATTGTGAACCCTCTCAATCCCTCCCTGTCCCCAAGCACAGGGAGGAGGGATGCGGTGTCACCATCCACGGTGACATCCCCATGAAACCCAACTGGGGCTGAGCAAGGGACAAGCCACGAGCCATGGACACCCCTGTCCTAGGCTTTTGTCCCCAGCTTGGGTGACCACACCAAGATTTGAGGCTTCCAGGGGGTTTTGGTGGCCACTTCACTTGGGGGTTCCATCCCGAGGAGGAGGGGACAGCAGTGCTCCTCTGCAGGGACATCCCTGTGCAGGAGTCTGGAGCTGGTGAGACTCCATTGCCATGGAAACAGGAGCTCCAGCACCTGAGCAGCCCTGGAGGAGAAGGTGGAGGGAGCAGAGAGGGGCAGGAGAACAGGGGAGATGCTCCAGCCTCAGCCAGGCAGGAAGAGGACAGAGGAAAACCAGGAAGAGAGGAAACAGAGGAGATGAGAGAGAGAGAGGAGAGCTCTGCTGGGAGGGACAGAGGGACACAGGGTCACAGCTCCTGTGTGACTTCATGGCTAGGAAAGCCACCAAGAAGTGGTTGTCCCTTAAGGAGGTGATGTCCCCATGCTCATCTCCTGCAGAGCAAATCCCAGCAGCATGTCCCAGGAAGGATGGATTGAGATCCAGGGGCACCCTGGAGGAAGATCAGGCCTGTGCCTAGTGTGAGGACACTCAAGGATTTGCAGTCTCCTGGTCCCCCACCTTTCTCCTCATCCCAGGGGTGTTCAACCTCAAGACCTTCTCAGCTCCATTCCCATAAATCTTGTGGGAAAGAAGCAGCTCCCAAACCCTCCAGGCTCTGCAGGAAATCCCGTCTCTTCCTGCAGATGTATTGAACCTCTCCCTGTGGGAATCACCTCCCTTCTCCCCTCATTCCCTCCCAGCTACCGCTCCCGATTGCTTCTTCTCCCACTGGATGTTCAGCTCTTCCAGGGATACACCTACTGGAATAAGAACACCTTCCAGTCTTCTTTCTGAGGAGCTGAACAGCTCAAACTCTTTTTTCCCCCATCAGATCCTTTCTCCTTTCCCCTCACCCCTAAAAATAGAAAATAAAGGTATTTATTTTCCTTCTTCCCAAACCCTGATCCTTACAAAGTTGGTTTTTTTTCTCTTCACCTGTGCGAAAATTGCTCCCACAGGTGTTTGAGGGCTCGGAAAAGCAACAACTTTATCATTTAAGCACTGAAGGATTTAAAATCCCTCAATTATCCCCAATTCTGAGTGGATTGAAAAAGCCGAGGAGCAGCAGCTCCATAACAATCAACACAAAAGCAGCTTCCCAGTGTCTCTTTTATGTGGTTTTGTCCGTGATTGTGGCAGGGAGATAAATTCCAGAATTTATTCCCTCTAATCCAGGCAGGCAGCAATTGATGGGTTTTTAGGAGGGTGAATATGGCCATGGGATGTTCCAATGCTTATGGGCCACTAAATTTGATTTATAGGGAATTATCAGTGCTGCCATTGGGAAGGGTCCAGGGAGCTTAATATGATTTGCATTGATGGGATTAATATCAATTAACAGCTGCCAGGTTTGTGGAGCG
Source organism: Sylvia atricapilla (assembly GCF_009819655.1). Classification (NCBI taxonomy): domain Eukaryota; kingdom Metazoa; phylum Chordata; class Aves; order Passeriformes; family Sylviidae; genus Sylvia; species Sylvia atricapilla. Next base: position 4,200,769 of record NC_089166.1, on the reverse strand, counting down.
CAGCTGAGGCTGATTCCCACGGGCTCCAACCCCATTCCCAATGGCTTCAGCCCCTGATTCCCACCGGCTCCAACCCTGGCACGTGAAGGGCATTTTGCTCTGCAGATGTTTGACCTCAAACTCTGCAAATCTTGAGGGGTTCGATTGGTATTTTTCTGGTCCTGGCCCGAGAAATCCCAGCTCTGCTCGTGTTCCCCTCATTTTAGGGGATGTAATTCCAGGGAAGGGCCCAGGATGGACACAGATTCCATGGGGTGAGGCAGGGCAGTCTCAGGATGTGTCTGCTCTGCCCTGAGCCCAGGGGAAGGGGCAGGAGGGACTTTGTAGCTCGCGATCCTGGTGGTGTTTCAGTGCCCTCTTGTGCCCGAATTTACGGAGGGGCTGAGCCCGGAATGCGTCTCCTCGGTGGTTTTGGGAAAACGGAAGGAACTTCTCCATTGGGACCAACCCAACCTTTAAACACCGGGAGCTCTGGGTCACGAAAGGTCCCCCATGGCTGGGAGGGAAGGGGGGACTTGGGGTGACTCCCAGGGATAATCGGGGTGTGGGAAGAAGCACCAGGACTGGAATTGGTGCCAGGAATGCACCAGGAGACCCAGCTCCCCTGGCAGAGTGGGTGCAGCTTCCTGGCACGGGGTGCCCAGGACTTGAGGATTTAGCAGGTGATTGGAGGTGTTGCTGCTGCTTCTTTTCCCTTCAAAACCTCTTGGCTCAGCTGGAAAATCCATCTCAGTTCTGTTCCACGGTACCAAACATCGCCCACCCTCCAAGCCCTGCCTTTGTCCCCTGGCCCAGGGGATGGAGGGGACAGGGAGGGGCTGTCCCCACTCTCCAGGCAACACAACTCATCCCGAGCCCAGCACACATGGATGGAGTCTGGGAGGTTCCAGAGCCACCCTGGAGGCTTCCAGTGCCCAGGGATAGCCCTGTGGGGAGAAGACAAACTCGAAGGGATTCAGGAGATGAATTCCCAACATCCCTTTGACTCTCCCAGACCAGAGAACCTTCCCTGCCCAGCGGAATCATTTTAAACCTGAGTTACCAGGGTGGTAACTCAAAGTGTTATCATGTGCCTCATGTGAGAACTGTGTGCCAGCCTGGACCAGCTGCAGCTGGGACAGGAATGGGCTTCTGGTTGGATGGAGATTGTGCAGCAGCCAGGCTGGGGATGGATGAAAAGCAGGGAATTTCCTTCCCAAATGAGGAGCACACCTGCCCCAGTGAGGGGAGTGATGTCCTCTGAGCTTGGAATCTGCTCCACACCACTGGGAGAATGGAATGGTTTGGGCTGGGAGAGCTTGAAACCCACCCAGTCCCATCTTCTGCCATGGCAGGGACACCTTCCACTGTCCCAGGCTGCTCCAAGCCCTGTCCAGCCTGGCTTTGGACACTGCCAGGGATCCAGGGACAGCCACAGCTGCTCTGGGAATTCCATCCCAACCCCTCCCCACCCTCCCAGGGAACAGTTCCTGCCAAATATCCCAACATCCATCCCTGCCCTCTGACAGTGCAAAGCCATTCCCTGTGTCCTGTGTCCATCCAAAAGCCCCTCTCCAGGTTTCAGCTCAAGCTGTGGAGGCCTGAAATGTCAGTGGGCACCACAAAGCCACTTGCCCCACTGGGAAGGGACACTGTCCTTGGAGATGTCACCCCTCCAGAAAGGAAAACCATGGGTTTGTCCATGGATTCATGGAGCTGTCCTGGAAGCAGCAGGGTGATGGATGGCCAAGATCTCAGTGTGGAATGTCTCTCCCACACAGAGCCATCTCTAGCCCATTATCCCCCAAAACCTACTTCTAATGCTTCCCTGGGAGCCACTGGATCCTGGGAAGGGGCTCAACTCATGGAGAGACATCCAAGGCTTGCAGCCATCCAGCTGCTCCAAAAAATAAAGCTTGACATGGAACCTGCAGAGCCCAGGCAGTGTTGGTGGTTCCACAGCATCCCTCAATCCTCCCTCTGGAATACAGCTTTGTTTGGAATCTCTGCAGCTGCTCCAGGCCCTTCCTTGGCAGGATCAGGGCATCATCAAACAAATGTGATCCTGCTGCTTTCCTCCTCCACCATCTGGGACAGTTTTCCAGCCCTAGGACTGTTTTTGTGGAATATCCTCCTTCCATCCCCAAGGTACGGAGTGGCCATGGGCACAGATTTGGAATTACCTGAAAAAGGGAGATTTAAATGAAAAATATGCACAAGATGCTCCTGGTTTTCCCTCCAGAGGGGAAGATTCCCTGGTCCCTGCAGACAGCCAGGAACAAGCACCTTCCCAGGGAAGCACTGAGGCTCACCTACGCTGGTTAACAGGGTCTGGTTAATTTGGTTTCAGCCTAATGATAAAGAAGGCAGAGTAATCACCTTTAATCACCACAGAAATGATCCTTTAATCAGCATCCTCTGGGTTTATCCTGAGCTGGCACCTGCTGGAAAGTTCCTCATTTCCAGAGGAATTCCAGCAAAGCCATTCATTGCTGGGTCTCCGTGTCTTGGAAAATATCCCAAGAAGAGGAGACTGAAACCAGCACCTGAGTAAGGGGAGAGGATGGAGCCTGGTGTTCCTGGGAGCTCCAGAGGCTGTGGGGAGGGGAAACAGGAAGGAGGCTTTTTCCAAAGTCCCTGATGACCTCTGGCAGGGGAGTGGAGCAGGGAGGTGCTGCAGGGAGCACAGCAACTGCAAAGATGCCCCTGCTGAGGCATGGGAATACTCCCAGAAGTGTTTTCCAGCTGAGAAAATGGAGTTGTGGTTCTTTGGGAACTTTGCCCCTGCCTGGGGAATCTCCTGCTGGCAGCAGAGCTTTGGGATGGAGCAGTTCCCACTCCAGCACAGGCACGAAAGCTGAGAGAGGGGAAAAAGCAACTTCCTGAAGGTCATTCAGCCATGCGGGGATGGGAGAAGGACCCAATGTCCTGGGAGTGTCCCCAAGCTCCGAGACTTCCCATGGGCTCAGATACGACAACAGGAATGACAACAGAGTTAGGAAAGCAATAAAGCCCTAATCCTCATAATCCCTGCCTGATTTCCCTGGAATCCCATCCCTTCTGCATCCCAGAAGGATGGCTGGGACCTGCCTGGAGAGAGAGAAATCAGGTACAGCTCAAGCCTTGTCCTTGCCCACCTGGTTTCCAGTTTACTTTGCTTAGGAAGCATTGCTTACATTTCAGTAAAAGCAAAAAAATCCACGAAGAGAGGCTTCTCCAGTTTAATTTGTTGCTGTTGTTGTTGTTGAGGGGTTTTGTGTGTGCGTGTGTGGTTTTTTGTTTTGTTTTGTGTTCGTTTGGGGTTTGGTTTTTTTGGTTTTTTCTTACCTACAAGTGGGAAAAGGAGCTCTGGATCCAGGAAAATGGTTTTCCTATGGGAAAGGGAAGCAGTGCCCAGCACAGCCCTCTCTGAAGGAAGCAGGGAAATCATCTCAGTGACTGAAGAGCAGAGTCTTGCAGGGAGTGAACCCTTGTCCTCACTGCTGTCTCATGGAGCCACCAGGAATGAGACTGCGACAACTTGAGAGCCCTGTAAGGGAGAAAGGAGAATTTTCCAACCTTTAATACCCAGCAGTTCTGCTCAGGGGAAGGTCTGCAGTGACACCCATGATGTGAGGAGGCTTAGCTGTCACCTGCAGCTGGGGTTTGCCTGTGCCCTTTGCCTGGGATGTTGTGGTGAAGCCACTGCAGGGGAATGTCACTGTCACTTTTCCTGCCCATCCTGAGGCCTTCACTGGACAGACAGGGACTGGGCAGGACACAGACTGTCCCTAAAGCCCGAAAACCTCCCCAAAACCATGAGGAAACTTGGGGTGAGGGACAGCAACTACATCTGCAGTGAGGGTGTGATGCCAGCCTGGGGATGGACTCGGCAGGTGAGGAATTCCCGGGCACGGAGTGGGCCCTGAGCCTCTCTGAGTGCCCTGTGGCAGCACGCAGAAATTCCAGCCTTTCCTGGGATTTCACTGAGGATTACCAGCGGCTCAAATCGCCCCGGGACAGGGTTTCATTGCGTTTATTGGGGTGTCAGCCTTTCCGAAGGGCTTTAGTGATGGTTCAAGGCCGCTTGTGGGAGCGTCCAGGTGCGGCTGCAGAGCAGGAGGGCTTGGAAACACAGCCCTAAACCCTCACTGCACGCAGGCCCGGGGCGCTCCCCGCCAGGACTGAGGAATTTAACGGGAATTGGGGCATTTCGGGGCTTTTGCTCCCGCCAGACATCGGAGCGCAGCCCTGCAACGCCCCCTGGCGGCTGCGCTGCGGAACAGCCCCGGGACAGCCGGGACCCCCGAGACCACCACCGGGACCCCCGAGACCACCACCGGGACCCCTGAGAACACCGATTTCCCCGCGACACCAGCGACCCCCAGGACAGCCGGACCACCGGGACGGCCCGGACCAGCGAGACGCCCAGAACCTCCTGACTCCCGGGACCACCGCCAACTCCGCACCCGCGTGTGCCCGTGACCCCCGCGAGCCCCGGGACCGCCGAGAACCCTGGGACCCCCGCGATCATAAGGACCCCCGGCACCGCCGAGAACCCCAGGACTCCCGCAACTGCCGCGCCCCCGCAGCCGCACCCCGTGTGTCTGTGACGCCCCCGGCTCCTCACACCCACACCCGAGTTATGCCCGACCCCCCGTGCCCCACACCTGCACACGCGTGTGTGCAAACACTTCAAGTGCGAACACACGAGCCCTCACCCCGTTAGGTGTGCAAACACCCCCACACACCTGTGTCACTCACACACGGGTCAAACACAGCCGTGTCACAAACATCCGTGTCACATACACATCTGTGTCACACACACACCTGCACAGACACATCTCACTCACACACCCGTGTCACACATTTATCTGTGTCACACACACACCCGTATCAACGCACACGCACACACCTCCACACGTGTGCACGCCTACACAGCCTCTAGGGCTCGTGCTGCATACACACACACAGGCCCATAAACATACCTATGCACACACACGCGCTCAAACACACATACGTCCGCGCATACACACAGCTGTTCATACATACACGTTTGTTTGCACACATTGGCACACACTCACCTGCAGATGTGTGCGCGTACACGCACATATGTGCACACACGTGTACATCACACACACGTGCAGATGTGTGCACACACGTGTACATCACACACATTCACACGCGTGCACACACGTGTACATCACACACACACAACGCACTCGCCCTGAACATCACGTCACGCGCGCTACGTCACACGAGCGCGCTGGGGGCGGAGCCTCTGCTGGGCGGACGGAGCTCCCGGGTGTGCGCGCGCCGCCGCGGGAGCCCGGTGCCGGGCCCGAGACAGGGCGGGGCCTGAGGCGGGGCGGGGTCTGGGGCGGGGCCATGGGGGCTGCGCCCGGGGGGCGGGGCCTGAGGCGCTGTCGGGGGCGGGGCCTGAGGCGCTGTCGGGGGCGGGGCCTGAGGCGCTGTCGGGGGCGGGGCCTGAGGCGCTGTCGGGGGCGGGGCCTGAGGCGCTGTCGGGGGCGGGGCCTGAGGCGCTGTCGGGGGCGGGGCCTGAGGCGCTGTCGGGGGCGGGGCCTGAGGCGCTGTCGGGGGCGGGGCCTGAGGCGCTGTCGGGGGCGGGGCCTGAGGCGCTGTCGGGGGCGGGGCCTGAGGCGCTGTCGGGGGCGGGGCCTGAGGCGCTGTCGGGGGCGGGGCCTGAGGCGGCGGGCTCGGAGCCGTTCCCGTTCCCGTTCCGGCGCCGACGCTCGGAGCCGCCGCCGGGGCCTTTCCGTCCCGTCCCGTCCGCTGCGGCCCCGCCATGGCCGGGCGCGGCGCCTTCCCGCTCAGCCCGCTGCCCCCCACCGCCGCCCCGCCGGCCCCGGGGCCCGGCACCGCCCTGCTGCGCGGCCCCAGCCCCGCGCCCGCCGCCGCCCCGGGCTACCGCGCCATGGGCCCGGCCGGCGCGCAGTACCAGGTGAGGCGTCCCGGGGCGGCGGGAAGGGCGCGGGACACCCACGGGCCCGGGCCAGCGCCCAGGGGGCCGGGCGGGCCGGCGGGGCCTTCCCGGGGCAGCGCGGCCGGGCCTGGCCGGCATCGCCCGGAGCGGGCCCGGGACCCCCGGCGGAGCCGTTCCGCTGCCCTTCTTAGTCGGGACACCGCTCTCTTCTCCTGCTCACACTTTGCACCCTCCGAACGCGGTAAAAGTTCAGCCGGGCCCGTCCCCTCCCGCAGAGGGTGGGCCGGGCCGGGGTCGCTCCCGTGGGCCGCGAGCCCGATCCTTCTCCGCAGCCGCCCCGTCCCTTCCCGTCCCTCTCAGCCCCCGGCACGGACCCGCCGGGAGCACGTTGTGTCCTTGGCAAAGGCGGAGCTAACGCGTAGTGTGCAGGTGCAGCTTCGGTGTAACTTCGGAGTATCCTCGGAGTTTTCTCGGTGTGTCCTCCGGAAGGACGAGGTGTTGGTTAGCGGTAGAAGAGGAGAGCAGGCGCTCGGCACTGTTGGTTAAAGGAAACCAAAACAATGGGCAGCCCTCAAAAAGCACGTGAAATCATTCACTTTTCAGCCTGGCATCTTTTACAAGTGAATTCAGGCAGTAAGAACTGTGTGTCCAAAGGTCTGGAGGGACAGGACACAGGGAATGGCTTCCCACTGCCAGAGGGCAGGGCTGGATGGGATATTGGGCAGGAATTGTTCCCTGGCAGGGTGGGCAGGGCTGGCACAGGGTGCCCAGAGCAGCTGTGGCTGCCCCTGGATCCCTGGCAGTGCCCAAGGCCAGGCTGGACAGGGCTTGGAGCAGCCTGGGACAGTGGAAGGTGTCCCTGCCATGGCAGGGGTGGCACTGGATGGGCTTTAAAGTCCCTTCCACCCAAACCATTCCATGTTTCTATGCTATTTCAGCAGTAAAAAGTATATCCTGACACACATTCCTGCTTCCCTTTGAACACCCAGCTTCTCAGTTCTCTCCCAAGCTCGTGCTGATTATTTTGGGAATGAGTTCTCAGGTGTAAAACTCAGTTTTCCAGAGAGGCTGGAAATGGAGGAGCCCAGTTGTGCAACACATTCTCCTTGCCCGCTGCTGCCTCCCCCAGAGCTGTGCCTGATTTGTATGATTTAAAACTCAGGAAACAAACCAAGCTCAGGGAAATTCCGGCTCCTTAACGCAGCAGAAGGAAACAACTTCCTCCTGCAGCCTTCAAAACGCCAGGAAATGGTGTTGGAAGCTGAGCTGGCCGGGTGTGAGCCGCTGGTAACTCGAGGCGGGGGCACTGCCTGACCTTCCATGTGCAGGGTACAAAATCCAGCTGGGAGCAGCCGGGTAAACAGGCTGGCAGATGCTGCTTCCCCCAGGGCTGGGACGGCAGCAGGTGTTGGGGGCAGAGGGTGATGGCCCTGCGGTGATGGCTCCAGTGATGTCCCCAGAGTGTACAGCACTGGGACAGCCGGATCCAGCCCCAGGGCTCCTGTTGAGTGGCCTCCCCCTGAGCCTGGGAAAGGAGAGGATCCAGAGGGTCTGCCCTTTGTTTTGCAACTCCCAGGCTGAGGAAACCAGCCCCTCCCATCCCTGCCATCCCCCCAGGGCTTGATTCTGTCCCAGTTTTAGGAAGAGCTGCGTTGTTTGGGCACCGGGAGACAGAAGAGGCCCTGGCCAGGCCAGCGAGGGCTTAGGGACTCTAATCTTGGGATTATTAAACATATGCTTGTCCTCTGGACATCCTTGTGTGCCTGCTGGGGATTTCCTGGCAGCCCAGGCAGGGAATCCAAGGGGCTCCTTTGGTGGGAGCTGATGTTTCCAGAGCAGCCAGGGGCCGGTGCCATACCTGGAGCAGAAGGAGAGGCCTTTTTCCAGGGGCAGGAGCATCAGGCATGGTGCAGGCTGTGGGCAGATCCCTCACCCTGATCCCTCTCCCTGCCCCTAGAGCAGCCAGGATGCTCAGGCTGAGCCCCAGCAGCCAAGTTCCATGCAAGTTCAGTGAGAAGGAGCCTTCCTGTTTTTTCAGCTGCTGGTTTCAGGTTTAGGAGAGTTTTTCCCAAGTTTTGGGTTTAACACCATGGCCTGGAGCAGTGTGAATCCATGTGGGATGTGACCCTGGAATTCAGCTTTCTGGCCTTGCAGCTACCCCCAGCTAAAGCTTCCCTGGTGCAGAATTAGATCCCCATTAAATGGATTTTATTGGCACGTGTTGGGAAGACAGAGCCTGGATTCTCTGGGCCGGGAGGCTGCTGCAGCGTGAGAACTCCCAAGCCTGGAAGCAGCTCTGTGATCCTGTCCCTGGGCAGATGGCAGTGGGAAGGAGAGTCATGCTTCATGGAGAAATCCATGGGGGCAGCGGGACAGAGGAGCTGAAGAACTGTGCAATATTGTGCCAGGTGAATGTTGTGGGGAGGTCTGGACATGCTGGTGTAGAGCAGAAGAAATCCACCCGTTTGGGAGCAGGGAGAGCAGTGTTCCTGCTCATGGAGTGGTTGGGACTGGCTTGGAGGGGGCCAGGGGACAACAGCCAGGGCTGGAGCTATTCCAGCTGCTTGTGCATTAAGGCTGCTTGCGCTGGATAACCCCACCCTTCCCAAGGGAGAGGTTTTCCAAGGCAGGTTTCATCAGAGCCAGAGCCTGGAGCTGCTTCCAGCGTTGATCCAAAGCAGATGGACAGTGTCCTTTGGAGCAGGGGGAGGAGGGCAGAGCAGAGCCCAGGCACGCTCGGCTGTTCCTGGGAAACGTGACAGTGAAGGGGGAACAACACCACCTCCAGGACTGCTGCTCCCTGCGCTCCCACAGGGCCTTCTGGGGAGCCCTCGAGGCCGTTCCCGGAAAGTTGGGTCCTGCAGGAGCACCACGGGCAGGGTTTGTGCCAGGCCCGTCTCTGCTCCTCCCCAGAGCCTCTCGCAGCTCCCAGGAGGAGCCAACACCTTTGTTCCTTGTTCCTGCTGCTGTTCCTGCCCCTGTGGGGTCTGAATCCCTGTGCCCTCTCCTTTCCCTGCCCTGGAACATCCAGAGCTCCAGCTGCGAGGCTGTGGGCAGGCAGGTTTGTCCAGCCCAGACAGCTCTGCTGCTGCTGGAGACATTCCAGGATGTGTCCTGGATCTGCTGGGGGCTGTGCCTGTGCTGTGCCCTTCTCCCTTTGATTTACCACTTCCTCATGTCAGCTTTACAGCTCAGATCTGGCTCCTGGAGCTGCTCCTGTGTCAAACACGGAGGTTTTCCAAATGTAGGAGGATTTGGGAGCTTGCAGGGAGCTGCAGCAGAGTTTGCAGCAGCATCGTCTCCATCCCAGCAGCACCTCCCAGCTCAAGGTCTGTGCCAGCACCAACCCAGGCTCTCCCTGGCACCCTCCCAAGAGGGATTTGCTCACAGATAAGGAGGAACAAAGGGGAAATTCACCCTTCTGAGGTGTGCGGGGGGCTCATCCAATCCAATCCACACAAAGCCCTGGGCAGCAGAGCTCTCCTGGAGCCCAACCCCATGTGGAGCTGGAATCCTGTTTGAACAGGGATTGTTTCTGTATCCCGATGAGAAGTGCTGCTGCCTGGGCATGAGGGAAGGAACTTGCAGGAGGAGCTCTTGGCGCTGGGCCAGGCTGTGCTCCAGAGCCCCGGGTGAGGATGGATGTGGGCTCTGGCTCCCTGGTTGCCTGTCAGTGTGCAGAGAGCTGGATCTGGAGCAGGACAGGACGGGTGTGGGGAGGAGCCTTCCTCCCTGCCTGGGGGCTGCGGGGAAGAGCCAGGATCCTGGAGGGGACATGGAGAGGCTCTGGAGCTGTTTGCTTTGCCTCAGCTTCTCTCTCCAGCCCAGCTGCTTCCTGCAGATCTGTCCTGGGATTTATTGCTTCTCTGTTCTGCTATCAGCCCCCAGTTCCTGGGCTGCCCTTCCTCAATAAGGGGCCTTCGGCAGGCTCAGAGGCTCCTGCCATGCCAGCAAACATCCCTCAGGAGCGCTTCCAGCCTCCCGTTTGATTCAGCCGGGGCCGATTCCCAGCAGAGCTGCCCCGAGGCCCGTGGCCTGTGCAGTGACCTGGGCTGAACCCCGAAGGCAGCCCCATCCCTGGCGGGGAGCAGAAACGAGCTGTTTGCTGTCCGCTTCCAGAGGCTCCGCAGGGAGCGCTGGATGGGCTCCAGCCTGTTCCTGGCGCTGAGCTTGCAGGGTTCGCCCTTTGTCCGCCTCTCCGAGGGGAGGGGACAGGGCGGGCCCGGGGGTGGCACAGGGACAGCGGGTGCTGGGCAGGAATGAGCTCCTGCTTGCGGCTGGTTTCATCGAATTTCCTGAGCTTAAGCCCTCTGCGTCCTGGGAATTTCCAGGCTTTCCAAAAGAGGCTGGAGATGGGCTTCACCCCGGGGCTGTGGTGCTGCTTCCTGCCTTGGCTGGAGGTTTTCGGCTGGGCTTGTGTGAGAAGGCTTTGGGAGCCTTTGGGGGCAAGTCTGCCCTGGGCACTGGTGACTGGTTCAGCCGAGAGGATTCTCTGTTGCAAGTTTGAAAATCCTGAGAGTAAACTGAGAGGAAAAATCTGTGTGGAGGGTTCTGCTCTCTTACAGCAATAAGGGGAGACAGTCCCCACGGTCCAGTGTGGATCCTTGGTGGGCTGGAAGTCACTCCCCTGGCAGCTCAGCTGTGGCTGATGGTTCTCAGATGGTTTGGGAGGTGATGGTGTAGTTAAAGTGTGACAAATCTGTGTATGTTTGTGCTGAACCTCTCCCTGCTGATGGAACTGTCTCAGTGGAGCCCTGGAAAGAGCAGCTGGACACACAAGAGATCTTGCCCAAAGATGTGGAACTGTCAAAGACACTCTGAAGCCTCCAGATCTCTCACTTCAGGGACGGATCTGAAATGTGCTCCATGTAGTGGCAGAGGGAGGGAGGAGAGACCTCAGAGCTGCCCTGGCCAAAGGACAGGGCATGGACAGGAGCTGAGCATGGCCGGGTCAGCTCCAGGCAGCTCCTGACAGCATTCCTAAGACAGGGAATGTCTCTGTAGCTGTGGAACCTCCCTGGCCTTCCAGGCACTGAAAAACAGCCGGGGCAGCGTTTCCCTGGGAGCCATTTCCTGCTCCTGGTGGCTCCAGGGAATGCTTCCAGCCTGGGCTCTGCACTGAGCTGCTCTGGGGCCCCAGAAATTTCAGATTAAAAGTTTCTCAGCTTCTTCTTGGCATTTCTCTGCTTTCCAGAAGCCCTGGTAGGTGTCAGCACAGGTTTGGTTCACAGCCCTGCTGGAGCTGAACTGCAGAACATTTATAGTGGTTTGTCCTGTTACACAGGGTGTGGGTGCACCCGGCCCTGCCACAAGGGATTTCTCGATAAACCCCAAAAAAATGGGTCTTAGCCTTGTGGTTTTGGCACAAAAGGGTGCTGCTGCCAGAGTCACAGGGAGTTGTGCACATGGGGCTGAGCAGGAGGAGAGGAACATCTGGGAGCTGGGAGGAGGGTAAAGGAGCCTCGGGCCCTGGGGAAGGGCGGGCCAGAGCAGGCGCTCCAAAGGCTCTGGAGCCCTGTGTGCTTGTTTGTTGTGTAACAGGCTCAGCCTGGGCCTGGGGGGGTTTGAGCTTCCACGTGCAGCTAATCCTGGGGCCCTGCTGCTGCCCTGATCCCGCCTGGAACACAGTGCTGCTCTTGGGATCTGCCACTGGCAGAGGCACCAGGAGCAGCTCAAACTCTTGGGTTTGTGTTTATCAGCTTTTCACTGAGGTTGGGGTGTTTTTTAGGGTTTCTTTAGGGTGTTTTTTAGGCTGTAGCTCTATCAAACCAACCCCCGCTACAGCTCTGAGCTGTGGAGGACAGGCCGGCTGCATCCCATATTCCTAACCCTCTTGCATCCAGGGTTCACTCCCAGACGTATCCCTGTGTGCAGGGAATGAGGTGTTTCCTTGGCTCCCTGCCCTGCTGGGCTGTGGGGATGTCCTGGCACGTCAGGAGCAGGGCAGGGCAGAAATGTTGTTCTGCTGGCTCGGTGGCTCTCCCAGCCTCCCACCTTGGCAGGGGGAGCTGAGGATCAAAGGATTGCAGGGAGCTGCTGGATCGGCCCCAAGGTGGAGCAGGAGGGGGGGCTGCTGGGTCCTGGGGGCTGGGGCCGATTGTAGCCGGGAAGGATAATCTGGTGGCACATGAGGCACCAGTGGGTGCTGCCAGATCAGTGCTCTGAAGGTGCAGAGGAGCTGCCAGGGCTGGGACCCCTTGGGGTTGTGCCATGGCTCCCAAATTCCGTGTGTGTCCCTGGAAGGGGAAGGACGGGAGCTGGCTGCTGACAGGGGAGGGCTGCTGCCTCCTCCATCCCTCACTTCCTTCCTGCCTGTGGGAGGAAGTGGGATTGCCCTGCTCCCCCGTCCTGTGCTGCTTTCCAGAGAGGAACCCACGAGGTCCCCAGGGTGGGGATGTAGCTGGCAGTGTCCTTGTGCTGCTGCAGCTGTGGGCTGGTGGCACAGGGCCACCAGCCTGACTTTGGCTCCACAGCTGGCAGGCCAGGCTTCCCTGCACCCCAGGGCTTCTGTGCCTGTTCCTGCTCTCCCATCACTTCCTGCAGCCGCAGCTCCTGCTGTCGTTCCCTGCTCCCTGCCTTGGCCCGGGATGCACCCTCAGGAAGAGGTGGCGCGGAGGGTGGATGGCACTGAAGGGTGGATGCACGCTGGTGAGGCTCCTGTTTAACGCCCGTGTCCCTGTTTTGCAGCAGCGGCCCGGGATGTCCCCCGGGGGCAGGATGCCCATGGCAGGGCTGCAGGTGGGACCCCCGGGAGCACCCCCCTACGGAGCAGCGACCCCGCTGAGGCCCGGCCTGCCCCAGGCCATGATGGATCCCTTCAGGAAGCGCCTGCTGACCCCCCAGGCACAGCCACCCATGGCCACCCCGAGGAGAGGGTAAGGGCTGGAATGTCCCGTCCGGGAGGGATTCCCGTGGGAGGACGGGGGTCCCGATGGCTCCCCGCTGCCCTTGGTAAAATGACAGAATAGGTGGGGTGGAAGGACCTTAAAGCCCATCTAGTGCCACCCCAGGGCACCTTCCACTATCCCGGGGTGCTCCAAGCTCCTCGAATATTCCCAGGACTACCACACTAATCCGTGCTGACAGGAAGCTGCATCCCTGCTTCTCAATGAATCCAGGTTGTGTTTCACTTTGTGTTTTCCATCTGAACCGAGCCAGGAGCTGCTTTGTTCAAACCAGGCACAGCAATTCAGTCCCAACAGGATCTTCTGCTGGGAAACTTCTCCAGAGCACAGGAGAACCGTGTTTTGGAAATACTATATAAATAATACTTAATACAAATGGAGATATCAATGACATGTCACTGCAGATAGAGAGCTATAGAAAGATGGATGTTGTTCCATTCAGGACAGGGATCCCAGGCCTTTGTCCAGTCAGTGTTTGACCCCCTTTAAGACCGCAAAGCCTCTTCAGGTCCCCACACAAGTGTGTCACAAGTGTCACGTCATGCAGAATGCCACAGCTCCTGTTATACTACAGAGCAGGGGACACAGCAGGGTTTTCCTCTAGCCTGGCACCTGCCAGAGCTTGGGAATGGGATGTTTTGGGATGGGGGCAGAGATCCCTCAGTTTGTAGCTTCCCCTCCCTCTGATCTCCATGCCAGGAACCAAAGAGCCTTGTGGGGTCCCCAGCAGCAGCAGCTCCTGGGGGTCTTCCTCATCCTCCCAGGGGTCTCTGGTGGCTTTGGCCAGCACAGATGTGGCTGGAAGTGTGGGATGGGGCTGGCAGATTTGAGGGATGCTCCCTGGAGCTGCAGTCAGGGCAGGACTCTTCGTTTGGATTCTGCCAGCAGCTCCTTGCTGGTTCACAGCCCTGCTGATCCCTCTCTGTGGGGGCTTTTTGGTTCCTAGAATCTCTGGGCAGGATCCCATCATAGATGCTCAGGGTTCATTCCCTTCCCTGGCAGCTCCATTGGCTCCCTCATCCCTCCTGGGGCATCTCAGTGCTGCACAGCCAGAGCAAGCTGGGGATCGGGGAGCAGCCTGGCACCCACAGGGAGATCAGAGCCATCCCAGGCTGGGGACTGGGATCAGCCAGGCTCAGCTGCCTGGGCATTCCCTGCTCCCAGCCAGTGGATCAAGGGTTTAGGGGCAGCCAGCTGCTCTGGGGTGTCCAGAGCCTGTGGGCAGGAGGAGTTGGATGGGGCAGTAATTATTCCAAAGTGGGGCTCTGACCTCTCCTTGTGTGTTCCCCTGGACCATCCAGTGTCCCCCAGACCCCTCCTGTGTGATCCTGCTGCTCCACATGCAGCTGGAGAAATGGGAATTCCCTGTGCAGCTGGACTCTGCCCCATCTCCTGTGCAGGCAAGCAGGAGGAGAGCATTTCCTGCTATGCCCAGGCTCGGCAGGAGCTCAGTGGGCACTGGGATGGGCTCAGGATGATGGGAGGCTGCAGTGGGCAGAATTGAAGCCAGCCAAGCCAGGTTTTCCCAGGATTTCCCAGGATTTCAGCCCCACCACAGTAGGGTTTGGTTTGAGCTGGGTTTAAGGGAGTTATTGGCAGTGGCTTTGGTTTGGAGCACTTGGGAGAATGGGATGGCTGCTTTCAGGGAGGAAATTTGGGAATTCTGTCCTGCAGCCCTGGCTTTGCCTTGTTTTCACCTCTGCTTGCTCCAGGATTTCCTGGATTTTCTTCCCTCCAACACCCAACACCTTCTCCCCAGGAATATTCTGAGTGGGAATATCCCCAGTCCCACCCCTGGCCCTGCAGAGACCCCCAACAGCCCCACCCTGGGCATCCCTGGCAGTGCTGTCCAAACCCTCCTGCAGCTCTGGCAGCCTCGGGCTGGGACCATTCCCTGGGGAGCCTGGGCAGTGCCCAGCACCCTCTGGGGGAAGAACCTTTCCCAATATCCATCTCCCCAGTGGGCAGGAAGTGGGATGTCCTGTGGGAGCTGTAATTTTCCCCTGTTTCCCAGGGTGAAGAGGAGGAAGATGGCTGACAAGGTGCTGCCACAGAGGGTGAGTGTCACCTCAGCCCAGGGGACAGAGCTGAGCTGCTGCAGGGACGGGGGTCCCTGCAAGGGGAGGATTTCCCTGAGTTCTTTCTGCCCACAGGGAATTTCTGTTCAAACCTAAACCACCCTGCAGTGTTTCTGTCTCTCTCTCTGGTGTGGCAGGAGAGGGTTGGGGTGAGGTTGGACTCAGCGCAAGCGAGGAATGGGGTGGAATGGAGATCTCAGGAGGTCCTAGGAGTTCCTCTTGAGATTCCAAGGTTCCATTCTGGGACACCAGGAATGCTGCTGGGAACAGCAACAGGCTCCAGACCAGCTTGGGCAGAGCTTTGCAGGGCTCCCGGCGAGTTTAAAATAAGAACTGGGTGCTATACTCATCACCTGGTGTCTCCCTGGCTGCTGGGACTGTGGGGGCTCCAGCCCATCCCAGCACACCAGGACTGACCATTCCTGTGTCCAGATCCGGGAGCTGGTCCCAGAATCCCAGGCTTACATGGACCTGCTGGCCTTCGAGCGCAAGCTGGACCAAACCATTGCTCGCAAGAGGATGGAGATCCAGGAGGCCATCAAGAAACCCCTGACAGTGAGTGCAGGGCTGGGAGGGGGGCTGGCAGTCATGGAGTCATGGGTCACGGGATCCTTAAGGTTGGAAAAATCCTCTAAGGTCATCAAGTCCAACCATAACCCTAAGCCATGTGCCCAGGTGGAATATCCACACATTTCTGGGATGGGGAATTCCACCTCTGCCCAGAGCAGCCCATTCTAATGGTTTACAACCCTTTCTGTGGAGAAATTTTCCCTATTATCCAATCTAAACTTCCCCTGAGGCCATTTCCTCTCATCCTGGCATGGAGATGGGTGCTACAGTCCCCTCTCACTGTGTCTGTCCCTCTCTCTGTTCCCATTCCACAGCAAAAGCGGAAGCTCAGGATTTACATCTCCAACACCTTCACCCCGGCCAAGGAGGAAGGAGAGGGCGGGGAGCGTGTGGCCTCCTGGGAGCTCCGTGTGGAGGGGAAACTGCTGGAGGATGTGAGGATGTAGCAGGGATGGGGGGAGGAATCCTGGTCCATCAGGGGCATCCAGGAGGGATGGAGTAGTGGTGGTGGGAGGAGCTGATCCATAGGGACCATCCAGGAGGGATGAGGTGCTGGTGGGAGGAACATTGGTCCATCAGGACTCAGGATAAATGATGGTGGAAACACTGGTCCATAACGATCCAAAATGGATGAGGAGGTGGTGGAAACACTGGTCCATAGGGATCCAGGAGGGAAGGAGTGATGGTAGGAGGAGAAGCTGGTCCATCAGGATAATCCAGGAGGGATGAAGTGGTGGGAGGAGGAGCACTGGTCCATGAGGGACCAGGAGGGGCGTGGAGGTGCTGGAAGCTCAGCTGGGGCAGCCCCTGCTCTACTCTGGGGTCTGGGGCTGGGTTTGGGATCAGGAATCTCTGCTGCCCTGTCTGCAGCCCAGCAAGCAGAAGAGGAAGTTCTCCTCCTTCTTCAAGAGCCTCGTGATCGAGCTGGACAAGGAGCTCTATGGACCGGACAATCACCTGGTGGAGGTGAGGTGGGAAGGGATCCCAGTGGGAAATGGGGGTCATGGCCTTGCTGCTCCCCCTCTGGATGCTCAGCTCCCAGCCCAGGGCCTGTCCTGCTGGGAGAGGGGCCTGAGCAGGTTTTTGGGGCTGGGGGCAATGCCAGGCATTCTGTGGGGACCACACTCTCCTGCTCTCCCAGCTCACGTTCAGGGATGCCTTCCCTGGCGAGCTCAGCTCTGACCCCTCACACCCCCTGTCCTCGCTAGAGCTGGAGCTGTGCTGTGTGGGGCAGGGATGTGGCTCCAGAGGCAGCTTTCCCTCCCAGCCTGGCACAGCTTGGTCCCCACATGGGTGCTGATCCCACAGGGGGCTCATCCCAGTGCTGTGTGGGAAGAAGGATTTGCCCTCCTGCCTGTCCCTGAGCTGGAGGGTCCTTGAGGGGTTAAGCTGTGGCTGGGAAAGGGATCAGACCTTTTTTGGCTTCTCTTGCTTGGAGCTCTCCCTGCACCAAACTCATGCTTTTACCCTGGGTAATTTTGTGGAGAGGCTAAATCCCCTTCCAGGGAGTGTTGGGAGCAGCTCTGATGCACATTCCCTGAGGATTGATCGAGAAGCTGTGGGAGCCCTGGACCCCAAACATTCAGGGCTGGAACTGCCCCAGTCCATCACAGTGCTGGAGCACATCCCGGGATGGGATGGACTGGGAGAGCTCTGAGCTGCTACCACTGGGATCAGGAGCTGCCAAGGAGCACCCCAGGCTGTACCAGACCCTGCCCAGAGCCCCAGCCCAGCTCTGCAGACACAGACCCTGCTGGCAGTGGCTTCCATGGCCTGAGCAGTGTCCCTGTTGTCCCTCGCAGTGGCACCGGATGCCCACAACCCAGGAGACTGACGGCTTCCAGGTGAAGCGTCCTGGGGATGTCAATGTGAAGTGCACCCTGCTGCTCATGCTGGACCACCAGGTATGGCCTTGGGGCAGCCAGGAGTGGGGATGGGCTGGGACAGGCTTTGGATGAGACTTTGGGGATGCAGGGATTGAAAAGAGCATGGGGAGCTCCAGGCATGGACCTGCAGTGACACACGGGCTGGGGGGGAACACTCCCGAGGGCCAGACAGGACACCCTTCTTTGGGCAGCAGGAGGAATTTCTCCATGGAAAGGTAGCTAAAAACTGGGACAGGGCCTTGGATGAGGGTTTGGGGGATGCAGGGATCAAAAGGTGCACAGAGCTCTGGATGTGGGGCTGCAGTGACACAGGGGTTGTGGGGGGACACTCCCGAGTGCCTGTTCTTTGGGGAGCAGGAGGAATTTATCTGTGAAAAAGGAGTTAAAAACTGGGACAGGCTGCCCAAAGAGTGGTGGAGTCCCCATCCCTTCAGCTGTCCCAGGAACAGCTGTGCACTCAGTGCCAGGGGCAGGAGAACAGGGATGGGTCAGAGGCTGGGCTTTGCTCTGGGCTTTGGTTTTCCCTCCCGGCTCATCCTGTGGCTGACCCTGGCTGTCCCTGCAGCCTCCCCAGTACAAGCTGGACCCGAGGCTGGCCCGGCTCCTGGGGGTGCACACCCAGACCAGGGCCAGCATCATGCAGGCCCTGTGGCTCTACATCAAACACAACAAACTGCAGGACAGCCACGAGAAGGAGTTCATCAACTGCAACCGCTACTTTCGCCAGGTACCCACGCATTCCCACCTCCTCCAGCTGGGAAGAGCCTCTCCCCAGCTCCCACAGCCCCTCCAGGCTCTGGTTGTGCCCTTTCCCTGGGCTCTGGCTTGCACCACCAGCTTGGGGATGCCCCACCTGGCTGCACAGGTGAGGGGAAACCCAGCCATGGGTGTCAAAGTCTCTGCTTTGCCCTCCAGATCTTCAACTGTGTCCGCATGCGCTTCTCCGAGATCCCCATGAAGCTGGCGGGGCTCCTGCAGCACCCAGACCCCATCATTATCAATCACACCATCAGGTGGGGCACAGCGTGGGCACAGCCACTGAGGGGCTCTGTGGGCTGGGCACTGGATGGGCACTGGCATTCTCCAGGGCTGAAGGGGTGCCATAGGGTGGGCAGTGTCCCCAAGACTGGGAGGTCTCCATGGGGTGGGCAGTGGGCTGGCCAGTGTCCCCAGGATGGAGGGGCTCTGTATGGTGGGGAGTGCGTGTGTCCCCAGGGATCTCAGTGGGGTGGGGACTGGTCCCTGACTGGGAGGGGCTCTCAGTGGGGTGGGCAGTGGGCTGGGCGGTGTCTCCAGGACTGGGGGGCTCCATGGGGTGAGTATTGGGTCAGGCACTGTCCCCAGGGCTGGGGGGCTCCATGGGGTGGGAGCACAGGAGACTTTGAGGTCTCCAGCCTGAAGGACCAGCACAAGTCACCTGGGAGGGGAAGAACCACCAAGTTTGAGGCTTCTTGGGGCACTGGTGTTGCTGTCAGGGGTCCATCTACCCCCAGCCAGGTGGGGGCTCAGCAGGTCCCCCCAACCCCCTTCTCCCAGTGTGGACCCCAATGACCAGAAGAAGACAGCTTGCTATGACATCGATGTGGAGGTGGACGATCCCCTCAAAGCCCAGATGAGCAATTTCCTGGCCTCCACCACCAACCAGCAGGAAATCGCCTCCCTGGATGCCAAGGTAGGAGGGGACACTGCAGGGGACAGCTTTGCAGGCGGGGACAGCCGTGTCCTGTGAGGTGACACAGCCCCTTTGACCCCTGGCACCTCCCCAGATCCATGAGACCATCGAGTCCATCAACCAGCTGAAGACACAGAGGGATTTCATGCTGAGCTTCAGCAACAACCCCCAGGATTTCATCCAGGAATGGATCAAATCCCAGAGGAGGGACCTCAAGGTAAAGGGGAACAATTGCTAAAGAGATTTAGGTTGGATATTGGGGAAAATTTGTTCGTGGAAGGGGTTGTCTAGTGCTGCCACAGCTGCTCAGGGCAGTGGTGGAGTCTCCATCCTTGGAGGGGTTCAAAACCATGGATGTGGCCCCTGGAGACCTGGGTCAGTGGTGAACATGGTGGTGGTGTTGTGGGATAGGGGTTGAAGGTCTTCTCCAACCCTAACAATTCCATGATTGTGAAGTCCTGGGGCTGGGCAGAGTGCGGGGCAGGGAGGGGACTGGGTCCATCTTGGAGCTCAGGGAGGGATCTGGATGCCCGTGGAGCTCACTGCTGGTGCCCGTCCCGTTTGGGTCAGATCATCACGGATGTGATCGGGAATCCCGAGGAGGAGCGGCGGGCCGAGTTTTACCAACAGCCCTGGGCGCAGGAGGCCGTGGGCAGACACATCTTTGCCAAGGTGAGCTCAGGGGTGGGGTCGGGCTTGGGATGGCAGTGACAGATCCCCGGGACACCGGGCAGTGTCCCCTGCCCCCCTCTGACCGCCGCGGTGTCCGCAGGTCCAGCAGCGCCGGCAGGAACTGGAACAAGTGCTCGGGATCCGCCTCACTTAAGGCGGGAGGGGCCCGGGGCCGCTCCCGCCCCGCTGCCCGAGCCGGACGGTACCGACTGGAAGCCACAGCACTTGCACAAACCCGATGTGCCTGGAGGGATGGGAGCCCCCGGGGCCCCCCCGGGCTCCCCGGGCCGAGCACAGCGGGGTCCCCGCTCCCCCCAAGCCCCCGCAGCGCCTCCTCCGCTTTGCATCGCGCCTCTCCCCGCGCAGCCCCCGCGGGTTTCCCGCTTCCAAAAATCCTCCGGGAGCCGGGAAGCGCTGCCCGTGCCCAGGCGGAGGAGCTGCCAGCCCCACCCCGAGCCCAGCAGGGCCCGCCCTGCCCCTGTTCAACCAAAGTTCGTCATTCCAAACGCCAGCTCTCCCCGGCCCCCGACGTTTTGCACTATTTTTGTGAACAGGTTTTATATAAAAAAAAAACCAAAAAAAAAAAAAAAAAAAAAAAGGCAGCGTTTTGTACAGTGGGTTTGTATTTGAATTATTAATTAATATATTGATTGAGTTCCTTTTCCTGCACTGGGCTCTGCAGGGGCTCAGGGAGGCTGCCTGGGCTGCTCTGGGGATACGGAACCGAGGGTTGGGGTTCATTTTGAGACAATCAGTTTATTCCTTCCCCTCTCCCGCTCTTTTACATAATTCCATAATTAACCACTTGTCTTGACGAGGTTTGGGGGCAGAGGGGGTGACTGCCCCAGGAGCCTGCAACCAGTAGGGGCATGGGGGCATTAAGAACTGGAGATACTGGGAACGAAGGAGGGGACCACGGGGACAGTGCCACCACTGCCACCCCCACTGAAGTGCCTTTGCCCCCCTGCAGGCTCCCGAGGTGGGGGGGCGTTTACAGATTCCCAGGGTTGGGCTCAGGGGTGCCTGCTCTGCCTCTTGTGTAACCAGTTTTTGTCTATTTTGGATCTTTTCTAATAAAAGCAGTTAGCAGTAGCTCTGTGGGGTGTGTGCTGTGTCCTGCAGCTCTGGGGGTTTGCAGTGTCCTGCAGCCCCCACCCTGTCCCCAACTCAGTCCCCAACTCAGTTTACAGGCCTGGCCACAGCAGCTCTTTATTGACAGCACAGAGGGAGCAGCTCCAGCCACAGGTTACTTCCACAGCTTCTTGATAGACATGTTCTTCTCACTGTCCTTCTGCATCACCTGGGGGGAGGGGACAGGGGTTCATCCAACATTCACTACCCAAATTGAGCGTTCATTATCCCAAGACCAAGTTTCAGGCTTGCACTGGGAGGGCTCAGCAGCCACTCTGTCCAACCAGGCTATGTGTCCCAGCAGCCTCTCCCGTGTCACTCACATGGTGACAACCCCCTTTGTTTGTGCTCCTGACAGCACACTTTGTGCCCCTGTCACCCCCCACTGTCACCTCTCCCCTGGTACCCACCTTGGCCACGGCCATCTCAAAGTCCTCCTGTGTGACGTGCACCCTCCTCTCCCTCAGTGCATACATCCCTGCCTCTGTGCACACACCCTGAAGGGACAGGAGAGAACATCAGCCAGTGCTCCCTGTGCCAGCCCCCGTGTCCCCAGAGTCCCCAGCTCACCTTCACCTCCGCGCCCGAGGCCCCAGGCATCAGCTCCGCGATTTTCCGCAGGTTGATGCCCCGGGTCAGGTTCATCTTCCGGGAGTGGATCTTGAGGATGTCCAGGCGGGCCTGGAGCAGGGGCACAGGGAGGATTGGAGCCCAGGAATGGCTCCCAGGGAGAGGGTGGGGACAGGGCCAGCTGGGGGTGGTTCTGATACCTCCTCGTTGGGAGGGGGGAACTCGATTTTCCTGTCGATGCGGCCAGGGCGCAGCAGGGCTGAGTCCAGGATGTCGATCCTGTTGGTGGCCATGATGACCTGCACAGGGGAACAATTGTCACCACCCTGGGCACTGTGGGGCTGGCAGCACCCCAGGCAGGGCTGGCCCCTCTACCTTGATGTTCTTGGTGGCCTCAAAGCCATCGAGCTGGTTGAGGAGCTCGAGCATCGTGCGCTGCACCTCACTGTCCCCGCCCGAGCCGCCCTCCAGGCGGGAGGAGCCGATGGAGTCGATCTCGTCCATGAAGATGATGGAGGGCGCATGTTCCCGGGCCATCACGAACAGCTCCCGCACCATGCGGGCCCCTGGGGGGCACAAGGCTCAGCTTGGCCCTGAGCCCACCCGGCCCCAAGGTCCCCCAGAGCCACCCCTGCCCTGTTACCTTCCCCAATGAACTTCTGCACAAGCTCGGAGCCGGACACACGGATGAAGGTGCAGTCGGTGTGATGGGCCACGGCCCTGGCCAACAGGGTCTTCCCTGTGCCAGGGGGACCGTAGAGCAGCACCCCCTGGAACAGCCACACAGCCCCTCAGAGCCTGGCTGGGGACACAGGGACAGCCCAGGGAATCCCCCAGAGCAGCACTTGCCTTGGGCTGGGCGATGCCCAGCGCCTCAAAGAGCTCTGGGTGCTTCACAGGCAGCTCGATGACCTCCTTGATCTCCTTGATCTGCTTGTCCAGGCCCCCGATCATCTCATAGGTGGAGTCTGGGACCTTCTCCACCATCATGAGGGACACAAGCGGGTCCACCTTGTTGGGTAGGATCTTGTGCAGGGTGTAGCTGTCATTGCGCAGGGCCACGCGGCAGTTGGGGGTCACCTGTGGGGACAGCACAGGGGCTGGGTGTCCCTGCCAGCCCTGGGGACAGCACAGGGGCTGGGTGTCCCTGCCAGCCCTGGGGACACCCTGCAGCCCGGGGGCACTCACGTCATTGATGTCGATGTTCTTGTCCACATCCACCACAAACTTGCCCTCTGGGTGTACCTGGAAAGGAGCAAATATTCCCAGGAGTTGTTTCCCCGGGAATTCCCTGCTGAGGGACATCCACATGGCCTGGGAGGAGCAGAAGCCAGGAGCTCCAACCCCACCGGACACCCTGGGGCAGCCCCAGGCCCAGCAGAGCCATTCCAACGAGCTCCGTGGACAAGGACATCCCGCCTCTTGTCCCTAAGCTGTCCCATCCCCCATGGGGACACAGGACAGTCCCCAAACCCCTACTGCAGCCCTATGGGCAGCTCAGGCTCGTACCTTGACCAGCACCTTCTTCTTGTCCATGGCTCTCACCACCTCTCCCACGTAGGATCCCTGCTCCTGCAGCAGCTGCAGCTCCTCCCGCAGGAGCCGCACTGGGACAGGGACAGTGACAGCTCAGCACCAGCCCCGTGGGCTGGAGCCCCCCGTGCCCAGCCCAGAGCCCCAAAGCCCAGCCCAGAGCCCTCAGCCCTCAGGTGAGCAGGAGGAGGCTCCAAGCCATACCCTTGGCATTGAGCTCGTTCCTCTGCGCCTGCAGCCGCCGCAAGTTCTGGCTCTTCTCGTTCACAATGAGCTGAAGGGGAAAGGCTTTGCTGAGTGGCCTTGGGCTCACCCGCACCCCACACCATGGCTTTTAGCATGGCAGCATGGAATGCTTTGCGTTGGGAAAGATTTTAAAGCTCATCTCATTCTGCCCCATGCCATGGAGAGGGACACCTCTCACTACCCCAGGTTGCTCCAAGCCCTGTCAAACCTGGCCTTGGACACTTCCAGGGATCCAGGGGCAGTCACAGCTGCTCCGGGCACCCTGTGCCAGGGCCTGCCCACCCTCCCAGCGAACAACTGCATCTCAATATCCCACCTAACCCTGGCACCCGCGACAGGATGGGAACAGCCCCTGAGCCAGGGCCAGCATCGCCTCCAGCTCAGAGCACAGCCCCACCTCGTGTCCCCAGAGCCCACAGTGACGCGGCTAAACCATCCCTGCTGGAAGCACAGTGACACTGTTGCGGTGCTCCCTGCAGCTGTGTTTACCTGCAGCTCCTCGATCTTGGACAGGTAATATTGCCGCAGCCCCGAGCCGCCCTTCCCGTCGTCCATCTCCATCTGGGACAACAGATCTCAGCGGCCTCCGACACCCCCGCACCCTCACCGACCTCGGGGCTGCCCTGCAGGTCCCCAGTTCCCCCATCACCACCGCCGGGCCGGGTCCTGGGTCCTGTTTTCCCTCCTCCCAGCCTCTGTTCCCAATCCCCAGTTCCCCCTTTCCTCTGGCTCCCGAATGTCCTTTTCCCTCCCCTCACTCCCTTCCCGACCCCCCCACCCAAGCCGAGTCCTGGGTGCCCCGTGTCTCGTGCTCCCAGCGGTGCCCACAGCATCCCCAACTCCACCGCGAGCCCCGCGGTCCCGATCCCGTCCCGCCTCTCAGGCCCCGCCACCTTCCCCAGACCCGCCGAGTCACGGCGCTGCCAGGGTCCGAGCAACCCCGGCAACAGCACAGCCCGGGGGAATCGCGGAGGGCCCCGAGTCTCTCCCTGAGCCCCGCCACGTTCATCCCCAGCCCGATCCCAGCCCAGTCCCGGCCAGTCGGCACCTGCTCGGGCCCGTCCACCGCCATCTTCTCCGCCGGCATCGGGCCCCAACAAAGATGGCGACCACCGCCTTCTGCTGCCCGACCCCTGCGCTCTCGGCGTGATGGCGTCACTTCCTTCTCCGAAACACTCCGCCGGGCGGGCACGGTGCGCATGAGCAATAGTGGCCCCTCACTCGTGTCGGGACTCTGCCGCCATCTTGGAACGGTCAAAGATGAGTTTACTGTCTTGTAAAGTACCGGAGGGGAAGGACAGGATCGTGGCCGCGCCACCGAGCGGGCCCGTTATTGTTTCCCGCACCTCCGAGGGGACCCGTTATCCTTCCTCTTTTTCCTCCTGCAGGCTGCGGAGGAGGGGGTGCGCCACTCCTAAAATGGCGGCCAGAGCAGGAGGAAGCGGAAGCTGGCTGCTCCGCGCGGGGCACGCCGGGAAGGTGGTGCAGGCACGCGGTGGGGGCGGGACGCGGATCAGGATCGGGGTCCAGGTCAGGATCGGGGTCGTGTCGATGTCCTGGGGGCGGCGGCTCGGGTTGGAGAAGGGGGCACGGGGGTGTCAGGCCGGGGGGATCTCGAACCCGGGTGGTCGGAGGCTTCAGGGGAGAACAGCGGGGCCGGGATGCGCCTCGGGGGGAGCGGGGTGCAGGTGGGCCTGAGGGGGCAATGCCGGGAGCAGCGAGGGGGTCGCTGGGAGGGCGGTGAGGAAAGAAGTGGAGGGGCACTGAGAGCGGTAACGAGGGGTGCACTGAGAGAGCGCTAAAGAGACGCAGGGAGCACTGGAGGGGACACTGAGGGAGGCCGGGCTTCACCTGCAGAGCTTCGGGGGACCGCGGGGACCTCACCCCTGTTTCCCCCCCAGGCCCGAGCCCTTGGCTGACAGCACTTCCCAGCCCTCCCGTGGGGCTACCCCACCACCACCATGGGCAAGAAAAGCAAACTGGGCAAGAGCCGGCGGGACAAGTTCTACCACCTGGCCAAGGAGACGGGTGAGGCCCTTGCCTGGCGCTGGGGACAGGGGGGCTGCAGTGTCTGTCACCCCGATAATCACCCCTCTGCTCCCCTCCAGGATTCCGCTCCCGCTCCTCCTTCAAACTGCTCCAGCTCAATCGGAAATTCCAGTTCCTACAGAAGGCCCGGGCACTGCTGGACCTCTGTGCGGCCCCCGGCGGGTGGTGAGTGGGGACAGGCCGCCCGCAGTGCCACTCATAGTGCCACCAGCTGGCCGCGGGGATGTCCTGTGTGTTCCTGTTGTGTCTCTGTCCTTGCTCCCAAAGCCTGGGAGCTCAGTCCCAGACTGAGAGCCCTCCTGGAATCCTGCTGCAGCTTTGCTTCGCTCTGTTCTTTTCAGGCTTCAGGTGGCTTCCAAATTCATGCCAGTGTCCAGCCTGATCATTGGTGAGTGGTGGCATTTGGTAGGAGCTGGGGACAGTACCTGGACATGAGAGGTGAAAGGGATCCTGGGAGGAGGAGGGGGTGGGTAGGGAAGCCACTTAGGGTGGAGTGGATCCGCTTTTGAGGGGATTTGGTGTCTTTCTTTAACTAGGGGTGGATTTGGTGCCTATCAAGCCCATTCCCAATGTGGTAACACTGCAGGAGGACATCACCACCGAGAAGTGCCGCCAGGTACTGTCCCAAATGTCACCCGCTGGCCTGGGGCTCCACAGGTCCCCTGTGGTGGCAGGGGGGTCACGGGGGATGGGGTGGGGTCCTTGGTGATGGTCAAATGGGTGTCTCTGTCCCACAGGCACTGCGCAAGGAGCTGCAGACGTGGAAGGTAGACGTGGTACTGAATGATGGAGCGCCCAACGTGGGAGCCAGCTGGGTGCACGATGCCTACTCCCAGGGTGGGGCTGTGTGGGGACACGGGGACAGGGACATCTCACTGCTCTTAGACAGTTCCAGGGTGGTTTGGGTGGGGAGGGACCTTAAAGCCCATTCAGTGCTAGCCTCTGCCGTTGTGACACTTTCTACTGCCCCAGGTCAATCTGGTCTTGGGGATGGGGCAGCCACAGCTTCTCTGGAAAACGCATTCCAGCCCCTTTCCACCCTCCCCTCTCACTCCCTCACTCCATCTTCTCTCCTACTGCAGCTAACCTGACCCTCATGGCCCTGAAGTTGGCCTGTGAGTTCCTGTGCAAAGGTGGCTGGTTCATCACCAAGGTGTTCCGTTCCCGGGATTACCAGCCCCTCTTGTGGATCTTCCAGCAGTTCTTCCAGAAGGTCCAGGCCACCAAGCCCCAAGCCTCTCGCAATGAGTCTGCTGAGATCTTTGTGGTGTGCCAGGGTGAGCAGCTGGGATGGGGCTGGAAAAACCTGTTGGTGACTCTGATCCCTCCATCCCAGCAGAAAAGGCTCTGATCCCTCCATCCCAGGAGGAGTGGCTTTGATGGCTCTGATTCCTCCGTTCTGGTTCCTCCATCCCAGGGGAGTGTCACTCATGGCTCTGATTTTTCCATCCCAGGTTATCAGGCTCCAGACAAAATCGACAGCAAGTTTTTTGACCCCAAATATGCCTTCAAGGATGTGGAGGTTCCTACCAAGTCCGTCAGTGAGCTGGTCAGCAAAAAGAAGCCCAAGGTATGAGTAAAGTTAGATATAAATAGTACTGAGCTTGAAGAGGTTGTGATAATTAAGTTTGTTCAGAAAAATGGAAGATTTTGGGATGGGAAGTGTTGGGGGAGGTTTGGAGCCCTAAAGTCGCTGCAGCTCTGAAGTGGGGATTCTGGGGCTGGATCAGTTAAACTCTACAGGGGTTGGACATGGGGTTTGTGTCTCTCTGAGACGGCTTTAGGACAGTAAATTTGTGTCAGGTGGCCTGAGCTGAGCACAGAGCTGACACAAACCTGTCATTGTTAGCTTTTGTGTCTGAGGCAGGGCTGGGAGCTGCTGCTGGGCTGAGGCTGGTGACTTGTTCTTGCTCAGGCTGAGGTTGGAAACAATTTCTAAAGTTCTCAAGTACAACCCACAGATCCATTTAGGTGGCCATTGCAGCAAGACGTGTGTTAGGTGATCCCATCCAACCTTCAGGGCTCATGGTATCTGCTTGTCTGTCCTCTGTCCTCACTGCCACAACTCGTTTTCTCTCCAGGCTGAAGGCTACGCTGAGGGTGACACCACCCTGTACCACCGCTTCACCCTCATGGACTTCCTCAAGGCTCCCAACCCCGTGGACTTCCTCTCCAAGGCCAACGAGGTGGGTGTCTGGAAGACTCCCTGTCCCTGTCCTGTGGAGGGGAGGCTGGGATTTAAATCTCTTTCCCTTGCCAGATCACACTGGGGGATGGGGAGCTGGAGAATCACAGCTCCACCACAGAAGAGCTGCGCCAGTGCTGCAGGGACATCCGAGTGCTGGGCCGCAAGGAGCTCAGGTGCTGGGGGACACTGGGACAGCCACACCCCCCAGCTGGGCCTGCTGGCTGTCCCTAACAGCTGCCACCCCACCCAGGGCCCTGCTGAACTGGAGGACAAAGCTGCGGCGGTTCTTGGCCAAGAAGCTGAAGGAGCAGGCAAAGGAGTTGGATATCAAGTAAGAGCAGGGAGCAGGGCTGTCCCCAGGCTGGGATGGGCTGTCCCCAGCACAGCTCCACGGAGCTCCTTCCTTTTGGCAGTCTGAGCTCCGGTGAGGAGGAGGAGAGCAGGGAGGAGGAGAAGAAGGAGAAGATGGAGGCAAAAGCTGCAGCTGCTGAGGAGGCGAAGGAGCAAGAGGAGGTGGAGCTGGCCTTGGCAGAGATGAAGGCTGAGGAGCTAGCAGAGCTGAAGAGGTAGAAAGAGGAGGAGACGTGGGGCTGCAGCCATGGAGACAAAGGGTGGCAGTGTCAGTTGAGGGGATGCTGTGGATTTGGGGTCCTTGGGCTCCTCTGCCCCTCCGAGCAGCTGAAGCAGCTGTTCCAGGCTGTCCCAGCCCTGGAGACCCCTCACAGGGGGGTTGGCAGTGCTGTGGCAGGGGCTGAGCCTCTGGGGTGTTTATGTGGGGAGAGGACAGTGTGGCCTCATTCCTTTACCTCCTCTAGAAAGAAGAAGAAGATCCTGAAGGAGCAGCGGAAGCAGCGGGAGCGTGTGGAGCTGAAGATGGACCTGCCTGGAGTGTCCATCGCCGACGATGGTGACACCGGCATGTTCTCCCTGCGGAGCATCCACAGGACCCCGGTGCGTGGGGGAGCTCCCGGGGTGGGACAGGGCCTGCTTGTCACTCGTGTCACTTGTGTGACTGTAACCTGTGCTGCAGCTGCTGGATGAGCTGTCCCGGGGGGACATGGCTTCGGCCGATGCCCTGCTGGAGATCAGCCCTGGGGACAATGACATTTACGTGTCGGATCACGACGAAGAGGACGACGTGTCCCTGGCCAGCGACCTGGACCCAGAAGAGCTGCTGGAGATCGAGGCCCGGCAGCGGAAGCTGGAGCGGGAGCAGCGTGGGAAGAGGTGAGAGAGGAGAGGGCTCCTGGGGTAGGGGCTGCCCTGGGAGCAGCTCCAGGACCCAGCCACAGCGGGGGACACTGATCCTGCTGCTCCGTGTCACAGGCCGAAGTTTAAGCGGAAGCAAGAGGAGGAGGATGAGGAAGGGCAGGAAGTGGAGAATCCTCTGCTGGTGCCCCTGGAGGAAAAGTCAGTGCTGGAGGAGCGACAGACCAGCCTGTGGTTTGGGAAGGTGAGTCCCACTTGTGGGGGAGGAATGATGGAGCAGCCTCAGCCCCAGCAGCTTCCCAGGACTGTCCTGGGGCTGAACCCCCACTCCCTGGGGCTGACCTCACTGTTCCCCATCCCAGGATGCCTTCGCTGGCATCGAGGATGATGCGGATGAGGAGCTGGAGCTAGGGCAGGCCCAGATGTTGGCTGAGAGGCAGCGTGAGACTCAAAGAGGTGAGAGGACACAGGGAGACAGTCCCACAGCCCAGTGTGGGGCACTGGGTCCAGCCACAATGGAGATGCTGCCCTGAGCAGCAGCATAGATTGGTTTGGGTTGGAAAGGACCTTAAAGAGCACCCAGTTCCAAGCCTTGCCATGGGCAGGAACACTTTCCACTAGACCAGAGGCTGTTCCCAGCCAGTGTCACTAAGAAGTTGTCATTAGTGCAGTGTTAATGAGCAGGATCTCTAGAGAAGTGTCTGTGGCAGGATCTGCCTTGGCTCTGTCTCACCTGGTGCTTCCCATTCCCAGAAAAAACAACAAAGAAAGGACAGAAGGAGAAGAAAGTGGCCCAGAAGGAGACTCCAGCTGAGCCCACCCCTGCAGCAAGCACAGCTCCTGATGCCAGTGAAGCTCAGGAGGAGCAGAGCAGTGATGATGACAGCAGCAGTGAAGATGAGAGGTGAGGGCTGAGGGGGGTCTGGGGTGTCCTCCCCAGCTCTACAGACCTGGAGAGCTGAGGGACTCCAGCCTTGCCCACTCCCCTCCACAGGCCACTTGCACCGGTGGGGAGGAAGCAGAGCCGTGTTGAGCCCTGTGGCTTCGAGGTGGTGCCCATTGAGAAACCAGGTGAGTGTGGGGCCATGGGGGTCCCTTGGGAGGGATGGGAGATGGGGGCAAGGACAGACCATGCTCCCAGGGCTGCTCCCTGGGTCTTGGGCTGCCGCCAGGCCAAGCTTTCCCATGTCCCACAGTGAAAAGAGTCCTGGATGCAGAGGGCCTGGCCCTCGGCTCTGTCATTGCCACTTCCAAAAAGGCTCGGCGAGACCTCATCGACGACTCCTTCAACAGGTACCGGGCTGGGGGCTGCAGGGTGTTGTTCCCCTGCAGGGACAGGTGAAGTGGGGCCTCCATGTCCAGCACAGCTCACCTGGGCCCCTCCAGGTACTCTTACAACGAGGAGGAGGGGGAGCTGCCTGAGTGGTTCACAGAGGAGGAGCGGCAGCACCGGCGCCGGCAGCTGCCCGTGGACAAGCAGACGGTTGAGGCCTATCGGCAGCGCTGGAAGGAGATCAACGCCCGCCCCATCAAGAAGGTGGCGGAGGCCAAGGCCCGCAAGAAGCGGAGGGTGAGTGAGGGTGGGCTCCCAGGGGTGCCCTGACTCCCCTCCCAGGGCCTCAGTCCTCCCCTCTGACCCCCCTGTCCCTCCTCCAATGCCCCTGTCCCTTCTCTGATACCCACCTGTCCCACCTCTGACTGTCCCTCCTCTGACCCCATGTCCCCTCTGGCTGTTCCCCCAGATGCTGAAGAAGCTGGAGCAGATGAAGAAGAAGGCCGAAGCTGTGGTGAGCACCGTGGACATCTCAGAGCGGGAGAAGGTGGCCCAGCTGCGCCGGTGAGTGGCCAAGTCAGGATCCAGTTCCTCTCTTTGTGGCTGGGCTGGCTGGTGGGGCCGTGTCCCTGCAGCCACTGGGGCAGCCCTGTGTCCCCAGCCAGGCTGACCCAGGGGTGGCAGCACCAGAGGAGGGATGGGATTCAATGTCCCAACACTGGGTTTGGTTTTTGTCCCAGCCAAACTCACTCTGACCTTTGTCCTTCTCCTGCAGCATCTACAAGAAGGCTGGGCTGGCCAAGGAGAAGCGCCAGGTCACCTACCTGGTGGCCAAGAAAGGCGTGGGACCCCGGGTGCGGCGTCCCCCTGGTGTCAAGGGCCAGTTCAAGGTGGTTGACAGCCGCCTCAAGAAGGATGTCAGGGCTCAGAAGCGTAAAGAGCAGAAGAAAAAACGCCACAAATGAGATGGGAGTGGCTCTGTCCCCAGCAAGGGACACAGCTCGGGGCACAGAGCTGGCTCCTGTGCCCCACTGCCACCTCAGGAGCCCTGGGAACAGGGCTGGGGCGTGGCCACACCTTGCTTAGTCTGTGACTTCCTGTGACAGTGCCTTATGCCCTCATCTGAGGCACAGAGGGGTCATTTGGCCCCAGCGCTCTGGCCCTTAGCCACAGGTCCAGGTGTCACCAGGCTGGCTCTGCTGGGTGACTCCCCCTGGGGAGATCACAGGAGCAACCACACCAGTCCCAGATGTCCCCAAGGAGGATGTGGCTCTGGGGGGCATCCTGGGCCAGAGTTGTCACTGAGGTGGTGGAACAGTGGTATGTGTCCCCAGAGACAGCAGGGTTTAACCCCAGTCTGAGGCTGCCCAGGGTTGTGTCCTGCTGAGACGAAGGACCTGTGCTGGCACTGCCATGTCCCCTTGTGCCATATGACAGGCAGAGAGGGAGGGCACTGCTGGGTGTGTTCTGTATACCTGCTTGTGCCTCAGGAGCCCACCCAGCTTTGTCTCACAGGAATGACTCTCCTGACCTTAACCTCCTGCCCCAGGCCACAGCAGCCACCCTGTCCCTTCTATCCCCACTCTCTTCTGGGGTGGGACTCAAGGAAAAGAAAGACTTAAGAGTAAAGAAGTGCTTGACTACATGGCTTTATTTAGATGCAGGCCAGGGGTTGGGGTCCAACAGGCCCTAGCTTCTCTCCAAGAGGCACCTGACTGGTTTGTGCTGGGATTGTGGAGTGTCCCCGAGTCCCTCATGGTGACACTGGGACTGTGTCAGTGCTGGGGAGGGGCCAGGGGTGGCACTGTGAATCCTGGTGTGGATGTGGGGTGGTGGGGACCTGCCAGGAAGCTCTGGCAGGAAGGGAAGAGCTCCGAGTCCCCTTCAGGTGCTGTGCGGAGGGGAAAGGCCAGGGCTGGTACCCCAGAAGCCTCGTGCAGGGGAGGCAGGAGGTGGCTCAGGGGTCTCCCTGTGGAGTTCCCACTGTGGCTGCTCAGCCAAGTCCATCATGTGGCAGGGCTGGAAAAGCCCTGTGTGTGTCCTTGGGCCGGCAGGAGTCCCTCAGCTGCAGATCCTGGCAGGAGGGAGCTGTGGCTCCATCCAGAGGGGCCCTGCTGAGGGCCAGTGGTGCTGGGAGGGTCTCTGGGCCACCTCCTGCCCCCGTGGAGGGTCAGGACCATGGCCAGGGTGGGAGCAGAGACCTTCGGCCTTCCCTGTCTTCAGCGGCTGCAGGAGCAGGGGCAGGGGTGGGCTGCCAGGCTCCAGGCTGAGTTAGACGTTGTCCTGCTCCTCTTCAAAATGGAATATGGTGCTGTGAGAGAATGCCCACAACCCCCCCACCACCCCTGCTTGCCCCTGACCCTCTGGCTGAGCCCCATCCCTTGGAGCTCAGTGTCCCATCCCTTGTGTGACCCCAAACTCCTGGGTGGGCAGCTCCAGGGGGTCGCTGGAGGAAGGCCAGGGCTGATGGGGGCTGGGCGCCCCCAGCCTGGACATCTGGGGCCTCCCTGACCTCTGCCCCCGAGCCCTGGCCAGCAGATCCCCAACAAGCAGGGCAGGACTCTGGGATGGACTCCTTTGTTCCCCACTCCCTGCCCACCTCCCTCTGGGGCTCAGCACAGCCCAGGCTGGCCCCCCAGGGTGCGTGTGTCCCCATCAGGGTCCCGAAGATGGGGTGACCCCTGGCCTGGCAGGCTCAGCGCCTACCTGAGCTGAGGGGTGCAGTGTAGGCCACATCCACACGGTCACCTGCAATGAGAGGGGTGGTGACCATGGGCCTGGAAAGGGGCTGCTCCCTTAACGAGCCAAAGCTCATCAGTGGGAGCTGGGAGCTGAGCCAGACCGCACTGAGCCCCTGGGGCTGCAGGGGTGGCAGCAGGGCCAGGGAATGTGGCCCTGCAGGGCTCACCTGTCTCGTAGTAGTCATACAGGGACACGGTGGCTGGCTGGAGGTTTCTCACCAGGAAGTCCTGCTGGGCTCGGAAGGAAAAGGTCTCCTCCTCCTTGCTCAGCTGTGGAGACAGCCCAGAGGGGAGGTGCAGCCACCCACTATAGGGAAACCCCCCCATGTCCCACAGCTCCTGTCCCCATCTCACCTGATCCAGGTAAATTGTCACCTGGTCGGGCTGCACCTCCACCTTCTTCACCAGGTTCTGCCTCTTCAGCTGCAGGGACACAGCTCAGGAAGGGCCACAGCTGCTCCATGAGTGCCCAGCACCCCGAGCAGGTGTCCCTCCTGTGTCCCACAGCTCCTGAGAGCAGGGACCTATGGGATGGGGTATGCCAGAGGGGGGCAGGGGGCTCCTCACCTCCACCACGGATTTCTTTTCTGGGCTATAGCCCGATGGCAGCTTGGCCTCGATGACAACCATGTTAGTGGCCGGACGCTCCCCGCTGTACCTGCAAGGGCAGAGCCCCGGGGTGGGCTTGGGGATTCCCTCCTCCCTGGCTGCTCCTGTCCTCCTCGAAGGTGGGATAGCCCCAGTCCCTACCGTGCCCAGAGCCGGAGCAGGAACTGGGGGTTCTGTGTGCCAGGCAGCGGCTCTGTCTCCACCCGCAGCTCAAACGCCCCCGTGCTGGGAGGGGGGGGCACGTTATAGCGCAGAGTCACCTGGGGGACAGCACAAGGTGAGGCCAGCTAGGGCACAGGCACAGGGGCAAGGACAGGGAGCCCAGGCTGTACCCACCTGCACCAGGGCACAGCCCTGCCCACGGGCTCGCAGCCCGTAGGTGCCCGGCAGCTCGGGCAGGGCCGTGCGCTGCAGCACCAGCCGGTTGCTGCTGTCCAGCACAAAGTCCTGCACTGTCCCTGAGGGTGATGTCACCGTCACCGTGAAGTCTCCATTGCTGCCATGGGTCAGGGCAGCGTATTTGGCCAGGGCTTGCAGGGCCACCACCGTGTCCTGTGCGTGGGGACAGCACCAGGGTCATCCCTGAGAGCAGCTCCCAGGAGAGGCCAGTTTGGAGCAGCCCCTGGAGCCCAGGGCCAGTACCTGTGTGGAGGCAAAGCCCCCGTAGGGGTTCTGCTGCTTGCAGAGCCAGCGGACAATCTGGGATGCTGTCCCCAGGTCAGCAGGGGACACGGAGGGCTGGGACAGGTAGGCCAGCAGGACATAGGCCGTCATCTCCACCTCGGCGGGCGCAGCCGCGGCCCAGGACAGCTCCAAGGGCTTCTGAGCCTTCCCCTTCCTCCGCCAGTAGAGCTGCCCCTCTGGGGGAGCAGGGGCAGCAGCTCAGCCTCTGCTGCGGGCTGCGGTCCCTCCCAGAGGTGGCACTGCCCGTGGTGCCCCTGCCTGGGCAGTACCTGCACTGACGCTGTGCTGGGCCAGGCGCTGCAGCTGCGCCTGCTGCTGCTCCCGCAGCCCCGCCAGCCCAAACACGTAGGCGAGCAGGGCTTGTGTGTAGGGGTTGTCCGTGGGAGAATCCTCCAGGCACTTCAGGGCCGAGCTCACCGCTGGCTCCTGGCATGGCAGCGAGTCAGAAGCCAGCCCAGGACATGGGACTCACTCAGAGCCCCCAGTGCTGCCCAGTGCGACCAGCTGTGCCCAGTTCAGGCTGCAAGGTGGCCTGGAATGGCCAATCACCTGTCCCAGCATCTGTCCCCACCCCACCAGTCCCTGTGGGAAAGAAGGGTCCATCCTCACCAGCGTGGGCAGCCCCAGCTCCAGCATCGCTGCCGTCACATATGCCGAGAGTGAGAGCTCGTCTGAGACACCGCCCTGCAAGGGGACAGCAGGACACGGGTCCAGCCGGACTGTGACACCAACACAGGGACACCCCCACTGCCCAGACCACATTCTGGGTCCCAGTCCCTGCCCCACCTGCAGGGCGTTGTTGAAGAGTTTGCCCACGCTGCGGAAGCAGCCGCTCTTCCTCTGGTGCTGCTGCAGCCACCGCAGTGCGTCCATGATGTGCCGCTCCTCGACGGCCACGTAGGGTCGGGCCTGCCCGAAGGACTTGAGGACAAACGCCGTCAGCCTGGAGCCAGGGGGACATCGGAGGGCTGAGTCAGCACTGGGGCTCCCTGGGTGCCAGGAGGAGCCCCGAATGCAGCTACAGAGCCCTCACCAGGTATTGCCCTCACTATCACTGTTCCCAAATGCACTGTAGGAGCCATCATCGTGTTTGTACCGCAGCTCCCGCTGGTACCCTGCAGGAGGACAGGGGCACAGGGCGCTATTTCTGTGCCCAGGGGAGCCAGGTAGAGTGGGGAGGGCGCTGTGCGACAGTGGTATCCCTCCCAGGCAAGGGGGCAGGGTCCCACTGACCGCTCTGCAGGAAGCCCTGTGCCTTGGCGCGGATGTCCGGGAGCAGCTGCCCGGTCTTCTCCAGGTACTGCTGGATGTAGATGTTGGGGGCAAAGCGAACCATGTTCTGCTCCCCACAGCCATAGGGCATGGCCAGGAGACTGTCCAGGTTCTGCAGGGCATTGCCCAGGATGTCACCTGTCCCAGGGGGGACACATTATCAGCTGTGCCCCTGCCACCAGTACCTATGTCCCCCTCTGTGTTGGCTCTGGGTGGTCCCACATCCTGCTGAGCCTGGGGACCTCTGCACCCGCCATGTCCCCTGTGATCCCCAGCCCCCCTGGCCTGTCTCTTACCCATCACAGTGACATGGGCTCTTTGGGAGCTCTCCAGGATGTTTGCAGGAATCTCCAAGGAGACTTCTTCAGCACCTGTGGGTACAGAGGCCCATGACAGTGGGAATGCCCAGCTGTTCCTGGCCTGGCCCGTGGCAGCCTCACCCACCGCACTGCTGGACACCCCTGGACAGTCCTACCTTCCTGGCAGAGCAGGGAGCTGTGAGCCTTCTCCACCAGGATCCCCCCAGGCTGTGTGGAAGCAGCACCAATCAGTCAGGAGGAGGGACCCACCTGTCCCCCTGTCCCCTGGATCACCCCGGCTTCGTGTCTGGGTGCTCTCTCACTGCCCTCCAAGGGCTGTTTGCACCGTGCTCCCAAATCCATCCCATTTTCCTCCTCCACAACCCTCTGACCTGAACCAGCAGGGGCTTTATCACAGTGTCCACACGGCCCTGGGCTGGCACCAGGGGCAGCTCGTTGCCACAGGGCTCGGTGGAGCTGAGGGCCTCGGTGGTCACGGTGATGTTCACTTCCCCTGCAGGTGCAAACACAGACCTCAGTCCCCAGGAAGGCCCCAAACTGGAGCACAGCCCCCTGGGCTTGGGGTGGGGCTGGCAGGGCTGGGCTGGGGGTCCCCAGGAAGGGTGGGAGTGGAGCAAGGGAGAAGTCCCCAGGTCCCATGGGGTTCCTGCCCTCCCTGCCCACCCTACCCCATTCCCTGAGGGAGTCCCTGGGCAGCAGGGTGTGGTGGTGGCAGCTCTATACCCAGGCTGTTGGCTCGCACGCCCCACTGGAAGGTCTTGGCTTCATCTGCACAGACACAGCCCCTGTAGGTGTCCCCTGTGCCTGGTGACACCTCCAGCTCCACCGACTCTGCCAGCGTCACCTGAACCTGTGGGACACAGCCATGGCTCTGTCAGACCCCAGAACTGGGGTCACCTGCCTGAGCCTCACCTGAACTCTCCAGAGCATGGCGACAGCTCCATCAGCCCCTGCCTGTCCCCACTCACCCTCAGGCACTGGCGCAGGTAGTTGAAGACAGTGGCCCTGAGGGTGAAGGTCTCATGGCGCAC
This sequence comes from Sylvia atricapilla, assembly GCF_009819655.1. Classification (NCBI taxonomy): domain Eukaryota; kingdom Metazoa; phylum Chordata; class Aves; order Passeriformes; family Sylviidae; genus Sylvia; species Sylvia atricapilla. The sequence continues at coordinate 4,164,228 of NC_089166.1, read as the reverse complement.
CACAGCATAGGGCAGTACCAGCTCCACGAAGAATGGCTGGAAGGCCGTGAGGGTGACAGCAGGGGACAGCCCCAGGCCCTGTGGGGCCATGCAGAACATCCCGGCCTCCCACTCCGTGATGGCGTCGGGCACTGTCACCATCATCTCGGCAGAGCCGCCCTCCCTGCGGCACAGAGAATATCATGAGGCCACCCCAGCATGACTGGTGGCATCGCCTGAGTGGCACCACTGTGACACTGCTGGTGCCATCCCACAGGGAGAAAGAGTCCTGAGATCCCCAACTGTCTTTCCTTGAGAACTGTCCACTCTCACCCCACAGGGACCAGGTCCCACAGCCACGTCTCTGGGAAATATGTCCGGGGTGCTGGGGGCTCATCCTTGTCCTCGATGTCTGGGATGTCTGCGATGTCTGGGCTGAATGCCCCCACAAGTGGGACAACATTGCTTTGCACAAAGGACCTGTAGTGTACATTCGCTCCTGGAAAAGGCAGAGCAGAATTTGGGGGCCTCAGGTCTCAGCTGGACCTCGTCTGCAGCCAGCACAAGGGTGACCAAAATCTTTTTCCATCCTCTTTCATCCTCTCTGATGCCAAGGGTATTTTCTGGATGGCTCCAAGTCCTCCTGAGGACACAGCAGCCAGGACTGGCCACCAGATCTTCACTCTTTTCAGCATAAAGGTGAAAAGACCCTGTGCTCACCTACAGGACCTGCGAGTCCAAACAAGGGGAACCTGCGTGGGCAATCCTCCCTGGTCTTGGCATTGGTGAAAAGCTTCAGTGCTGCACCCTATGAAAAAGCAGAGGTTGTCCAACTCCCACAGCCAGCAGGAGGAATATCCCCTTTCCAGCACTGAGTAGTCCCCAGGCTACAGAAAACAAGTAGGGAAGGAGCCTGGGCTTGGCAGGAAAGTCCTTTGCCACAGGAGTGGCTTTCCTAGCACTTGGGAGAAGCTCCTGGATGGGGAGGAACAGGGAGGCCCAGGTAGTTATTCACCTGGAATAACTTGTAGGTTTCCATCTTGGAGTCCCACCAGGAAAAGCTACAGGATGGTTCATCCTGGATGCTCTGGGGATAGTTGAATTCAGGCAGCGCTTTGTAGACCTGGGAATAAAGACGTGCAAAAACCTCGTTTTTGGAGCTCAGGGCTCTGCCTGGGAGCCACCACAACACTGGGTCCACATGACACTTGAGCCAGTGTCCTCCCACAGCCAGCCCAGGCTGCTGCAGGGGCTGCAGGGGGACCCCAGGCAGGGTCAGCACTCACGGCCTCGGCGTTGAGCTCAGCCTCGGGCTTCAGGAGCAGCACACTGCGATCCACAGCTCGGACGGCACACAGGGAGCCTGGGGCAGCCCCCAGCTGCAGCCTCAGCGCTGCCCCGGGTAGGGCCCTGGCCTCTGAAAACGCCATCTTCACCTGCACAGGGACATCATGGGGACAGGGGCAGAGGACAGTCATCCCCTGTGGAGGGGCACGACCAAGCCACAGAGAGGGAGGACTCTTCTCAGAGGGTTTGGGGATCAGGGCATTGATTGAGAGCTTGAGAGACTGCGACACTGTGATGCACCTGGAGCAGGATGGATGCCAAGGCAGGCAGCCATGGACAGCCCAACTCCTCTCACCTGATTGGGGAAGCACTTGGCCACGTAGAGCTCAGTGGTGTCAGCCACCATCTCGCCATTGGGCAGCAGCACATAGACCAAGAGCCTGGCCATGGGCGCCAGCTCCAGCCCAATGGGCACCTCCAGGAAGATGGATATCCTCTGTCCTGGGTCATGGAAGGGGGAGAGATGTTACCCAGAGAAACTGCAGCTGCTCCAGCCCTGGAAGTGTCCAAGGCCAGGCTGGACAGAGCTTGGAGCACCCTGGGAGACTGCAAGGTGTCCCTACCCAGGGCAGGGGAGTGGAATGGGATAGGCTTGGAGGCCCCTTCTAACCCAAATCATTCCACGGTTCTGTGAGGAGTAGGCACAGGGAGCAGAGCCCTGCACAGCCCCTCCATGCCATGGGACGTACCAGGCTCTGCAGTGACCTCTTTCCTGAAGATGCTGGTAATGGTTCCCTTGGCTATGACCTGCAGAGGAAGGGGTGAGAACAAAATGGATGCTGAGTGTGGAATCCAAGTGCCCGGATGTTGGACAGACCCCTGATGAGAGTTCTGGGATGGTTTTTGACCACACACAGTCTCTAGCCCCCCAACATCTCCCACTGGGATGCAGGCTGAAGAGTGGCAGCAGCCACCTCCTCTGACAGGTCCCTCAGTCTCTCCAGGACAGGTTGCTCACTGTCTTGTCCCTGGGGACACCACCATGAACGTGTGTGGATATGTGGCCCTTCCCACATAACCGCCCTGATTCCTGCTGCCCTCCCTCCCTGGGCTGGGGCTCACCATGAAAACCAGATCCAGGTTCTTCAGCTCACTGCCTAGAGCCTCCTTGCCAAAGATGGAATCCACATGGATCAGCTGGGAATGGCCACAGGGCAGCTCCCCCTCCGGGTCTCGGATGTGCAGGAAGCTCCCGCTCTTCGATGAGTAGGGCATGACTGCCAGAAAGGCACCTTGGTAGGTGACTGCTGAGTCCTCCTCCTGGCTCCCAGCTGTCCTGTTGACTTCAGCCTGAGGTGGGAATCGGGGTGAATCCACCCAGCAGCCCCCGAGGCTGGTGTAGCTTCAAGGCTCCACTCCACTGGAGGAAGCAGCTCCGGGACCCCTGAGGGGGGGACACGGGTGGGGCACTTACCGTCAAGGAGACCCTCCCACTCCAGCCAGAAGCCACCAGCTGGAAGGAGGCTCTCCCTGAGCTGTCTGTCAGGAGGTTTTGTGTCTTCGTTTCTCTCTGGTTCCTGACCGAGAGCAGGACCTGCCTCTGGGGCAGCCCAGAGCCGGTGGCTCCCTGCAGCCGGATCTGTGCCAGGAGGGAAGGGGAGATGCCACAGTTTGTGGGAGCTGCAGCTGTGGCAGAACAGGGCTGGGGGTGGGCAGGAGCAGGGCTGGGAGCAGCAGGGGGCAGGTGAGCCCTGCAGGGAGAGGGGACCCTTCGTTACCGTCCCGGTGTAAGGGAGGCCGGGCTTGTAGACGCGATCAGGGTTCTCAAAGCTGACCGTGACTATTTTAGATAAAACCTTGCAGCTCTTGGTGCTCTTCATCTCCAGCCCTATGGAGAGTGAGTGGGGAGCTCAGGGTGTTGCAGGGACACAGGACACAGCTTAGCTCCAAGCCAGTGCCCCTGTCCCCACACAGAAAAGGTCTCTGGACATTTGGGCTCCCAGCGTGGTTTGCATCTCCTAAAAGAGCAGCAGAAGCCCTGTGGAATATTTCAAACCTAAAGCCAGGGTCCAGCTAGGGGCAGACACTTCAGAAAAGGCTCTTCACCGAAGCACCACCATGAGGGGCCCCCTGGGGCCACTGGGCACAGGGACAATCCCTGCTCTCCTTTCTCTCCAGCCAGGCCAGGCTCCCCCAGGGTGAGGAGGTGGTGAGTGAGGGATAAGCTCAGAGGTGAAGCCACCCCACCAGCCTGGGTGAACCCAACCACTCTGCCCTGCCAGGACTCAGCTCCCAGCACTGACAGAACTGCTGGATCTTGGAAAGGTGTTTTTCCTCTGCTTGGAATTCCAAGTCTTGCCAGGCCGACCTGACTCACACCCCCACCCAAACCCCATCCCTGCATGTGCAACCCTAAATCCCAGCAGTGGTTTTAGGAGTTCCTGGAGAAGACCAATCCCTTAGGAGCACCTAGGGATGGCCACACTCCATCCCCACCTGTCCCATCCTCCACCAGCGATGCCTCGACTTCAAGTTCCTTCCCCGGCTCCAAGATGGTCTCGTTGAAGGCAGCCAACGAAACCTCTGTGGAAAAGCAGCCGCTCTTCTCTGTCTGGAGGGAAGATCAACCCCATCAGCAGCATTCCCAGGAAGGAGCCATGCCAGTGACACCCCCAGTCCCAGCCTGACCAGCTCACCTGCCCAGTAACCTGGGTGCAGGTCTTCCCCTTTTGGTGATACCAGAGCCTCTGAGTGAGGCACATGCCAGCCTGGACCTTCCCCTGGACAGGCTTCCCGTAGGTGTAGCTGTGTGGGGACAGTGGAGAGGCTGTTCCAGGGGGGGCCCACCCTGCTGGATCCCCCCATCCCCCATTTCCTGTGCCCAGCTCACCGCCCACAAATCTGCACCGAGAACTTCTCGTCCTTCTCCCACAGCGCGCTGGGGAGATGAATGGTCACCTCAAACTTGGGCAGCACTGGTGGACAGGCACAAAGACACAGGGTGGTCACTCCCAGGACAGTAACAACATCTCCTGGGTGGCTCGAGAGGGTCAAGACCTGCTGCTCATGGTGGGATCCCACTTCCCAGTCCCCGTGTACCGTATTCCTCCACGCTGAAGGAGTGGCTTTTCCCCTCTACGTTGATGGTGTAGGTGCCCAGGGCTGGCTCCGAGGCCAGGGGGAGGGACAAATCCACGATTCCCTGCCGAGGGGCCACCTCCCGCCACTGCGCGATGCGATTCCCGCTGGGATCCTGCTCAGGGACACGCGGGATCAGCGCCCGGGGAGCCCGGCAAACAGCCCCCAGCTGTGTCCTGTGCCCCTCTCCGGAGCCCACCCCACTCCCTGAGTGTCCCCAACTGACCTTCAGGAACACCAGGGGCAGCTGGAAGGCAAAGAGAGGATGGTCAGAGGAGCAATTCCCTTCCTTGGGATCTCACCAGGGCGGGCACAGCCATGGATGGGGCAGAGGGAGGGTTTTCTGTGGGATGCTGTGAACTTCCCAGCCCTCAAGATACTTTGGGATGGATTTTGAGCCTGGCTCCAGCAGGGATGAGCTGAGGACACTGCCATCCTGGCACAGAGAGGTGGTATCTCCCAGTGCCCTAGAAAGGTTCCAGAACCCCTTTAATCCGGGAACATCTTGCACTTCCAGGGACCCCAGTGATTGCTTAGGGGTGCCAGAGGCTGAGCCTGCCGGTATTCCTGGTGTCTGATGCCTTGATGGATATCAGCACATTCCCCACTTCCCACTCACCAGGGCTGCATCCCTAACTGGGAGCTGGCATGGGCACATTCTCGTGTCACACGTGCCCTCTGCTTTCTCCTTCCTGATCCTGCTGCATCCCTGAGCAGCACAGGGCATCCCTGCCCCCGGGGCAGCTCCCCGGGCAGAGCTGGCCGGGGCAGCATTCCCAAGGTGAAAGGTGACTCCCACACCTCTCCCACGGCTGGCTGGGACACTGCAGGGAGCCCTTGTCACCTCCCCACGTCCCAGCCTTGCTCTCACCTTCTGGTTGCTGGGAGTCAGGTCTTTATCCAAAGAGACAACTCGGAACTTCACTGCGAAAGGAAACGGGGATGGAGGAGCGGCTTCCGCAGGGAGGGAAATCCCCCATGGGAAGGTGGATGGAAATCCACCCTGAGCCCTGCACTTCCCCTCAGGCAGCACAGCCTCCAGCGAGCCCTGGCACTGCCCTGTGCCCGTGCTGGGCATTCCAGGATATCCCAGGACAATCCTCCCATTTCCAGGCAGTGCTGGAGCGAGGCCGGGCCTCCTGACTCCTCTCCCCCAGCAGGGTGATCCCTCCGGCCTCCCTCACCTTCCTGCCCAGGCTTGTAGACAGCCTTGTCCGTCTGGATGAAGATCCCGGGGTTCACAGCTCTCAGCATCACCTTCTTCGACTCGGAGACATTCAGGGAGTCTCCTTGGATTGAGACGTGCAGGGCCACGATCTCCTCCCTCCCTTTGGCAGGGGCTGGAGCCTGCAGGGGGAACAGCAGCTCTGCGTGGGGACAAGGACGGTGCCCGGGCTCCCTCCAGGGTACTCGGAGCACTCCTCACCCTGGGAACACCTTCCCCAAGCCAGGGGAAGAAGCGTCCCCCCAGCACACTGTAGCTCTGCAAACGGGGCCATTCCAGCCACCGGATAATCGGAGCCGAGTTTTGCCGCGAGATGGGGAAGTCACATCTGTTCCCAGCCCCGCATGGAGCTGATGGAAACGGCCTGGAGACCAGCCAGGGCTGTCCCTCCCTGCTCCCGAGTGGCTTGGGGGTGACATGGGGTGACACTCACGGGGAAGGTGACATTCAGGTGCAGATGAGGCTCCAGGACCTCTCTCCTCAGCAGGGTGATGGGCAGGATCCTGTTGTCCCCCTTCAGCTGGACATGCACCTGGACGGGCCCCTGGAGGTCACTGAGGTGCACCCAGAGCGTGGCAGGGTGAGGGTGGTACAGCACGGCCGGGGACACCACCACATAACTCCTGGCAGGGACAAGTGACAGGAGAGCCCGGGGCTGAGGCACATCCAGCACGGCCTGGACCTGGGAAAGCCCTGGGAGCATAGGAACACCCCCAGCCTCCCCTCTCTGCTTCTGGGCTGCGCTTGGCTCCTCAGCTCAGCTCTGCAGGCGAGGGCAGAACTCCTCAGAGCCGCCACAAGCACCAGGGCTGTGTCCTCAGTGCTCCTGGGCAGGGAGAACCCCCAGCCTGAATGTTCCCAGTCTGGGCAGCAATCGGACCACAGGAGGGATTGAATCCCACCAGGAATTGCAAGGGAGCCAAGGTTAAAGCCACTCCAGCAGGCACAGATGGACACAGAGGGGACTTACGGTGCTCCAGAGGCCCTGGCTAAGAGGAGCAGGATGGTGAAGAGGATGGGAAGGGCTGGAGACATCATGTCTCCAGCTGGATGTGAATGTTGGGAACAGCTGCAGCCTCCTCCTGCAGGTCTTGGATCACTCTGGATCTGTGTCTGAAATGGGATCTTTGTGTCCCATCCAGTGAGGAGCTCGGGGCTGGCAGAGGAACCCCGAGCACCTGCAGATAAAGTCCAGGCAATGTTTGCCCTCTACCCAGAGCTCCTGGGGGTCAAGGATCCCAGGGGGTTTTGCAATATTGGGAAAGGTCCCTGGACTTCAGAGCAAGAGCCACCTCCACACAGGTTTGCTGGGAAATGATGTCAGGAGGTAGCGGGAACACATGGAAAATGAAAATAGGGAGCACAATATCAGGAGTGGCTGGGGACTGAGAGTGATTTCTCAGAAAGGGAAAATTTACAGGTATTTCAAATGTAACCAGATTTGGGCTGATCACATGTCCCAGGTTGGCTTTTTGCCCACTTTCCTCCAGTTCCATCCAGTCTGAACAGAGGGACAGGAGAGTGTTGGGATGTGGCAATGCTTCATCTGCTCCCATGCCACACATGGGAACTGGACACCTGCCAGGGCAGGGCTGAGCTGCTTCCCTTTGTCCTGGTGGGAATTGAGGACAGTTGAGGAGCTCCACGACAGCCCCCCAGTGTCCTGAGCACATCCTGTGCTCTGGGGCCTGGCACATCCCTTCCCCTTGAGGGTGTGGGAGCTATGGAATGGTTTGGGTTGGAAGGGACCTTAAAGCATTTTCAGCCCCTGCCATGGGCAGGGACACCTTCCACTACCCCAGGGTGCTCCAAGCCCCACCTAACCTGGCCTGGGACACTTCCACAAATCCAGGGGCAGCCACAGCTGCTCTGGGAATCTGTGCCAGGGCCTCACAGGAAGCCATGGATGGGGCTGACCCTTCCCGTGGGATCTCGGGTGACCCATCAGGGATCATCTCAGGTGATCTCAGCGACAGCTCTGTCCCCACACCTCCCCAGCTCAGATTTTACTGGACACAGGCTCTGCCCACCTCCCTGCCCTTTGGACCTGCCTCACCGGCTGTGGGTGGCCGGAAGGGGCTGGACCTGCCACCCCCAAGGACACAAGGCAGGAGCATGTCCTGCCAGGATGTGGGCAGGGGTCAGTGCCCTGCCAGACATCCCAGCCTGCTTGGACGGACAAGGAGCTCACGGACCACCCAGCACTGCCAAGGCCACCACTGACCCCCACCCCCAAGTGCCACATCCATATGGCTGTGAAATCCCTCCTGGGCTGGGCAACCAAAGCAGCCAGGCAGGACAGGCCTCGGAGGACCAGAAAAAGCAAGTTGTTCCCAGAGCCCCTATTGCAAGGTTCTTTCCTTCTCCTCAAACTTTCACCTCCCACTGACAGAGAAAAATCCAAGGAGGGCTCTTGCTGGACCCTGGCCCTCCAGGCAGGACAAGGGTTTGCTCAGAGCAGCTGTGGCTGCCCCTGGATCCCTGGAAGTGCCCAAGGCCAGGCTGGATGGGGCTTGGGGCACCGTGGGACAGTGGAAAGTTGTCCCTGCCCATGGCAGAACTGGATGAGCTTTAAGGTCCTTCCCACCCAAACTATCCCATGATTCTATTGATGCTTAACCCCCCAAACCCAAACTTTGGGCAGCCAAACCATCCCCAAGGTGGTGAGGGTGTGGTGAGACCCCCAGGCCAGCTCAGAGCTGACATATGCCATCTGTTGGGAATCCTGAGAAGCAGGAAAGGATTAAGGAGGTTTTCTGGGACATGGGACCTTATTGTGCCCTTGGCCATGTCCATGTGACATCTCCTGATCCTGCAGGTTGTCCCTCATGGGAAGCCTCTTTGCTATTTCATGTCAGATGATTGCAACAGATTTGAAGGATTTCCTCCATAATCCAGCTGCTCCTGAGAGCAGAAATTATGCCAAACCAGAGCTCTGTGCCCGTGGTTTGCACGTTTTATCCCAGGATAGGAGGGGAAGGTTACCCACACTGCTCCCCACAAGGGGACAGCCACACCCTGCCCCATCCCTGTCCTACTGCCACCCTGGGGTGCTGGCACAGGAGCTGCTCAGATGGGAAGGAGCCAGGAGATCTCAAATTCCTGTCTGGCTGCAGGGAACCATCCAGCTGTTGGATGAGTCATGATCCAGAGCCCACGCAGAGGTGCCTCCAGGTGGGACTATGTCCAGGTGGGCACAGTCCAGGTATTGCTGGAAATTTGAGGATGCTCTTCTTGTGCATTTACTGATGGAGGTGGAGCTCTACCTAAGGGACTGACCCAGACCAGTGTAACCCTCACCCTGCCATGTGCTCCTCACACCATCCCTGGAGAAGCTCTGGGGATGCTCTATGTGCAGGGATGAAGTCTCCCTGAGGAGATGGATCCCCCACCCCCTCAGCCCCCTCAGCACAGCCAGGACATAGCACCAGCTCCAGACTCTTTAATGTCGCACCTCTGGTGCACAGCTCAGCTCCAAGGATGCTCTCTCCCACCCCTGGCAACTTCCCCTGGACTACGTGTCCCCCTCCCCAGGCCACACACTCTGGGCCCCTCCCCAGAGCTGGCTGCACCCAAACAGCATGTCCAGCTTGTAGGAGCCTCTGGAAGGAGAATCTATGGGGGAACCCAACAATCAGGAGTGGAAAATGGGGTGGGAACCGCCAGCCCCTCTTGGAGCATCCCTGCCCTGCCCAGCAAGCAGGCAGGAGCCATCCCAGGGGACAGCCACAGCTCCAGGTCTGGCAGAGGGACATCCAGGGAATGCACAGTCACAATGAGGGGCTTTAGAGGGCACTTTGCTCTGTTTTGGGGGTGCTGCCTGGTCCCCATCCTGTCCTGCTCTGCTCCATTTAGGGCACCGTCCTGCCGGGGCGGTGGCACGGCTGCAGGACACCTCCTCAGGGGACAAAGGGACACCTTCCTGCTGTCCTCGAGGGACTTGCTCCCTCTGCCTATTTGCTGCTCCCAGCTGTGTCCCCCTGGCCCTGGGGGCTGTCCCTGTCCTCCCCTGGCTGCTGCAGAGGCTGGTCCCCGTGGTCACTCTTGGACATCTCAGCCAGGGCCTCGACCATGGCCTGGCGGACACTCTCGGTCAGTTCAGGGACATCCTTTGGACTCAGGCCCCGCGTTTCTACCCTGGGGAGGACTTGGATGGTGCAGGTCCCTGGGGGAGGAGGAAAAAGTCAGAGATGTGTTAGAGGGTCCCAGCAAGAACCGGATATTCCCCCGAGCATCTTCCACCCCAGCTGCCTCCCACCCCTCAGCCTCCCATAGACACCCCCTAGTGCCTCATCCCCAGTGCCAGCCCTGCCCTCTGCCATGGGAATTCCTGTCCATCCCTTACCTGAGGTGAATCTCTTCTCCTTGGAACTGAAGAAGTCCCAGTATGGGGAGATCACAATGGGGACAATGGGAACCTGCAGGACACAGAGGGTCAGGGGGGTTCACCAGACAGAGCCCTCCCTAGATGGGATTTCTGCTCCTGCCTGTCCCTCCCTGGTGCTGCCCAGCACCATATCTGTCCCTGGGGACCAAACCCCGCATCCCTGGGGAACAAACCCCCCATCCCTGGGGAACAAACCTGCCCATCACTCTGCCCCAGGGTCCACACCCACCCCACTCCACCCAGGGTGAACCAAAGGAGAAGGAATCATTTTTGAAAAGGCCTTCAAGACCATCGAGTCCAACCTTTGACCGACCATAAGGACGCTCTTACCTGTGCCTGCACAGCCAGGTGGAAAGCCCCACGCTTGAAGGGCAGCATGGATTTGCCTGGGTTCCTGGTGCCTTCCGGGAAAACCCACACACGGAGCTGCAGGGGACAGGGACAGAGGTGACCCTGGCCCTCAGCCAGGTCAGTCCTGCCCACACCCCCTCACCCCAGGGGTGTTTCCCCCCCAAAGGCAGCTGTGCTCACGTTCTCTCGCCGCATGGTGCTGGCGGTGCGGGAGATGACCCCGATGGCCGCGTCCCTGCGGCGCCGCTCGATGAAGATGATGCCACTGAGCCAGCAGGCCCAGCCCACCGTGCCCAGGTAGAGCAGCTCCCGCTTGGCGATGGGCACACAGCGCTCAGGGATGACCTCCACCATTCCTGGGGCACAGATAACATCTATTAACATGGGCATCAGCCTGACATGGGCACAGGGCCAGCTAAGTCTCATCCCTGACTCACCAGGTCTTGACTTCAAGCCCTGTGTGACCTTTGTTCAGGTAGGGTGAGCTAGAAGTATCCTCCCAGGACCCTTTGCAGCTATTATGTTAATGAACCTAAGTTCAGCTCTGCTATTGGTTGTCAATGTTCCATATTTGCTTCTAGAACCCTCTATCCCCAAGCCTATATATGGCCACTCCCCTCTCATTTCTGGTCTTGGGAGTTCGCCCCCATACAGCTTTTGTCCTGAGAGTTCTGTGTTTGGTTTCTGGGCATTGTCCCTATTTTATTTCTTATTAAAGTGATCTTCCTTTTCAGGCACTTCATCACACCCACCCCTTTTTCTGCACCACATCTGCCCTGAAATCAGGAAACCCAAAAGACTTGTTGCAGTCAACTCACAACTGCGACACATTAACACCTTCCTAACCCCATGGTATTGGCAGCAGAAAAATCGCCTTGGAAAACTGATTGGAATTTGAATTCCCCCAGCTGGACAAACCAGCTGGATATCAGGAATAAGTTTTGCAGTGGAAAAATCAGTTTGGAAAATGATTTAGTGCTTGGAATTAAGCTTTCCAGGTTGGACAAAACAGCTATCAGGAAAAAGTTCTGCAGCTCAATCAGCCCTGAAAGGTGATGACTGCAGAGAGGAACTTCCTATAGAGGCAAAATTATATCAGTGCACAGATCAATTAATCATTTATACCCTAATATAGGACCAGGTTGGGGATTTTTAGTCTTGACTTAAAGGACTTTCAGCTGTCCCCAGTCCCACGACCACCCTGTGGCATCACCTCCCGCTGTCCCACCTCTCCCTGCAGCACAGCCCTGTCCCAAAAGCTCTCCTGGTCCAGTGCCACCACACATCCCTGCCCTAATCCCGGTGTTGACTCCCCAGAGCCATCCTGGTGCCCCCCTGGAGTCCCCAGAGGCGCCGAGGACCCCCCCGCCGTGCCCCGCACGCACCCATGAGGTCGAGGGAAGCCTGGTGGTTGCAGACGATCACGAAGGGCCCCTGCAGCTGCAGCCGCTCCGAGCCCCGCACCCGCATCCTGATGCCGTAGAAGCGCTTGAGGGGCAGGAGCGCGGAGCGCAGGAGCCTGCCGGAGATAAGGGACGAGATAAGGCGGAGGGACACGTGTGGGGAGCGGGTCTGCAGCGGCCGGGGCGGGCGGGCTGGGCTGCGCCTGCTCTGCTGGACCCGGCCTCGGGGACGCTTGGGTTTCCCACACGTTGGCAGCCTGTGAGGCTCAGAACTCACCTGGTTCCCACCTGAGCGGGGCCCGGCTCCTGGCTCAGAACAGAGGGAGCTGCTGGGGAGGGAGAGTGACCAGCACGAGGTCACACTCGAGGGTGGGAGTGAAAAAACAGGATTTGGATATCCAGGGATGATGGGAAAGCAAAAAGAGAAGGGGAGGAATGGGAATGGGGACGGGAATGGGGATGCGGATCTTCACATCCCAACGAGGACAAACTGTCTCTGCTCAGCTGGATCCGTGTGTGGACGGGAATCCAGACCCCAGACTCCTAAAGCAGAGCCTGATCTCAGCCGAGAGGAGCTGAGCTGGGCATGGATGAGCACAGGCGACGGGTGGCAGAGGGACAGGCAGATCCCCAGGGATGTGGGTGACCCTAGGGACTGCCCCTGCGCAGCTTTGTGTTGCAGGCGGAAGGGAAAACCAGCCCGGATACATTCCTTAGGGGAATCACAAATCGCTCCACCGGAGCTGCGGTGTCGGGAAGAGATGGGTCTGAGAGGAAAAGGTGTCACATCCCGGGAGGGCTGGACAGGAAGGGGAATATCAGGATCACAGCGACGAGTGACGCTTAGTATGAGAATAACGAGAGGAATGGAGGGAGGAGGGAGCACCAGGGATTCCAGCAACCTTGGAGATAAAGTCCTGGGACACGTCGGTGTTGGAATGAGGCACTGTCCAACCCACAGACAGTCTGTGCCGGGGTCCCCACATCTGTCACTGCCCCCAGGGGACAGCGCACGGAGCAGGGAAGGGCTCAGCACCACGCAGGGGTGAGAAGGATGGGGGTCCGTGGTATCGCCCCCAACCCTCGGGATCCGCCGGCTGGGATATCCCCGAGGAGCCGAGGAGAAGCAGTGCCCCAAAGCCAGGGCTAATGACAGGGAAGCGCTCCCAGCCGCGGGCTTTGGGATTCGGAGGAGAGGGAGCTGAGCGTGCTGCGCCGGGTGTTGGTGGGACGAGATAAGGCAGCGCTGATAAGGCAGGTGAGTCACTCTGCCTCCCTCGGGGATTTCCAGCAGGCCGGAAGCGTTGGCTTTGGAGCAGCCCTGGATGCTGCGTGCACCCAGCATTCCAGCCGGGAAGGACCTGGGAGAGGCTGCAACACCACTGGTAACACCGAACCTGCGACTGGTGGCAGTGATCCTCTGACTGATAACACCAAATCTCCGACTGATAACACCGAACCTGCGACTGATAACAGCGAACCTGTGACTGATAACAGTGATCCTCTGACTGATAACACCAAATCTCCGACTGATAACACCGAACCTGCGACTGATAACACCGAACCTGCGACTGATAACAGCGAAGCTCTGACCACACTCCCACCACAGGCCAGAATCCATCCACAAAAATCCTAAATAAATTTCTCCAGCTGGGATATTTTCCCTGTGACATCAAAACATCCCTCCTGGTGTGCTCATCCTGCCCAGGAATCCAGCAACGGGATTGCAACACCCTGACCTTCCTCCGGTGTTGCACAGCGATGTCATCTCAGTGATGTTATCTCCCTGCTTCACCCTCGGGAGCTCGAGTCGGGACATGGCTGTGATCAGGACATGGCTGTGACAGGGACAGGGCTGTGCCCCTGACAGCCACCAAGACATCCCAAAAACATAAAAACATGGAAAAATTTGGGTTGGAAGAGACCTTAAACCCATCCAGTATCCCCCCCCCCCCCCCCAGCAATGGGCAGGGACACCTTCCACTGTCCCAGGTTGCTCCAAGTCCCATCCAGCCTGGCCTGGGACACTTCCAGGGATGGGGCAGCCATGCAATCATCTGTGTCAGGGCCACTCCACCCTCAATCCCTCTGCCAAAGTGCTGTTTCAGGGTCTCCCATAGGCAAAAACAGAGACACAGCACTGGGTGTGCATTTGTCCCCTGACCCCCAACCCACACAAGTGATGACCCCAACATTGCCATGACCAGGAATGACCCCTTTTATGTTATTTCAGACCTCAGGGACCACAAATCCCAACTCCAGCATGGCCTGACCTTCCCTGGGCATTTCCAGCACCTCCCATATCACAAGATGCAGTTCACTACACCATGGATGTGACCACAGCCCTCGCCATGGCCCCAGGGCTCTGTCACCAGCTGTGAGTCCATCCAGGGCAGGACAGAGCCTGTGGCCACAAACCACGGGACTTCCTCCGCCTGAGCCAAGCCCCAGCCAGCTCTCCCCATCCCCAGCCCACACTCACTTCATGTTCTCCACGGAGCGTCCCCGGAAGGCGGCGAAGGGGGACAGCAGGGTGGCCATGGCCACGATCCAGCAGTTGAAAAAGGCCACCTTGCAGAGGTACTGGAAGGAGGGGCTGCACCTGTAGAGCAGCAGCGCTGCCAGGGGCAGGAGCAGCAGCCCGTGCAGCAGCAGGTCCATGGTGCCACCCTGGAGCTCAGCCCACAGCCGGGACAGGACTGCGAGTGGCCGGGGCTGCCGGGAGCGCGCCAGGTGAATCAGGAGCATCCTGCGTGGGCGGCTGGGGCTGGCCCAGGGGAAGGCTTGCTGTGGATCTCACCCCCGGGATGGAGTGGCTCAGGTGGAAGCAGGACACCCCCCCAAGGGTGGAGAGTGGCCATGAGTCACACTGGGACCCTGAGTCACCTGAGATGTCACTGCTGACAGGGCCCTCCTGTGTCATTGCTGTGACTCCAGATTGATAAGATCAGATCTGCTGCTCACAAAAGTGTCCCTGTCCCAGGAATCTCTCCTGACCATGGGGATGCCAGCCCTAGGAAAGGGAGTCTCAGCTGGTGGGGACAGCAGGAGCTGCTCCTGCTCCATGGCCATCACCCCAGCCAGGCTGGTCACAGTCACCTGCTGGCACCCTGCAGAGCATCAGATTATTGGAAGACATCTCCCATCTGGAATGACAGCAGGAATGTGGCACCAGCGCTCCCCATCCCTGCTCAATTCAGGCAGCAGGACCCCCTCTGCCCTTCCCCTCCCAAGGCCCAGCAGCTGTCCCCAAGGTCCCCACAGTGCCTGGGGGGCTGAGCTCTGTCACCTGCCAGCCTGGGCTGCAGGAGGTGCCAGCCCTTGGCCCAGTTGGCAGCTAGGGGCTGTGTTACATTAGGTGTTTTCATGGCTGCAATTAGCACAGGCTGTAATTAACCTCTCCTCCTGCTCTGGTGCCTTGCTCTGGGCACAGAGGATCCAGGCCAGCCCCGTGGAAACTCCTGGAACCAAGTCCTTGTCACATCAGGGACACTGGGCTGCTGTCAGCCCCCAGTAGCATCACTCAGCCCCTCTGGTCCATGGCCTACATCAGGGACTCACAGAATTCCAGGACGGTTTGGGTGGGAAGGACCTCAAAGCCCATCCAGTGCCACCCCCTGGATGGCAGGGCAGAGACACCTTCCACTGTCCCAGGTGGCTCCAATCCCCATCCAACCTGGCCTTGGACACTTCCAGGGATGGGGAGAGGAGGGATATCCCTGTGCTGCTGCCCAGAGCCAGAGGGTCAGACCTGACCCAGGTCAGGAGCTGTGAGCAGTGCATTCCCTCATGCCTCCCCATAACAACCCCAGCAGGGTCCCTGGGGTCTCCCAGTCCCCCCAGGCCACTCCTGGGAAGGTGTCACCTCTGCTGGGACCATCCCAGCCCCGCTGCCCCTTAGCTGGCAGGACCTGCCCTCACTCAGCCAACAGCTCTGCATGGCTGCCCCCGCTGTGCCAGGGCTGCTCTTCCACCCACGCCTTCCCCTGTTCCCTAGAGGTGACAAAGATGTCCCCAGGCTCTGGCCATGCAGGAGGGTACCCCAGTTTGACCAGTAACCCCGGGGTTACGTCCACCAGCGGTGTTGCAATGCCCATTGCTTCACCCTCCCATTCCTCTCATTATTCTCATATTAAAGCAAAGATTGGGTCACCCTTGATGAGCCCACCCTTCCTGTCCAGCCCATTCCAAGTGACTCCTCACCTCCTTCCCGTTCTGTATCCATGTGGGAACCTTTGGGTACCAGCCTGGTCTCCCATAATCCCAGCTTTGCTTTTGGATGCCTCCTTCTGTCCCTCCCAGCTAGAGGAGCTGGACCTTCCTGCTGGAATCCAACATGATCCTCCTGCCCCACATTTGGGAGCTTCTCCAGGAGCCAGGCTGGGGAAGATCTGCCCATTCCAGAGCACAGGGGAGGTAAATCCTGCTCTTCACTGGGCAGAGGAGAGGCAGGGCAGCCCACAGTGGGGGTTTAAGGTGCCTTTCTGCATCCTCAGAGCTCCAGACCACTGGCCCTGAGGTGTCCTGCCAGGAGCTCTGCAGGAACCCCCTAAGGGCACAGCAGGGCTGGCACCCCTCTGTGAGGCTGGGGAGGTGGCACAGGCAGGGGACAGCTCCCAGCACCCGAAAGCCTTCATTCCCCAATTCCTTGTGCTTCCTGGGGAGCAGAGGGGTCTCTGAATCCTGGGAAACTCCAGGATTTCCCTCTTTCAGGCTGCTCTCCCAACCACATCCCCACCAAGATCCAGCTCTACCTGTGCTCAGCCAGGAGATCCCAGTCTGGAGCTTCCAGCACCAGCCCCAGCACCCCCTCAGCCCCATAGGCCCTGACAGAACCCCCAGGCCTCCTCTCAGCACCCCCCGAGCACTGACAGATCCCACCCAGCATGCCCTCTCACACCCAGCAGCCCCGGGCACCAACAGAGCCCCCCCCGACCTCCCCAGGCTCTGAGAGACCCCCTCGGCCCTCCTGACCACCCCAGCACCCCCCAGGTTCTGACAGACCCCCTCAGCCCTCCTGACCACCCCAGCACCCCCCAGGCTCTGACAGACCCCCCTCAGCACTCCCCAAGCACTGACAGACCCCCACACGGGGTGCAAGAGGCCCTGGGGCCCCCCAGCCCCGAGGGAGCCCCTGCACTCAGGCACGGAGCCACCAGCCTCTGTAATTACAAATGCTTAATTAGCGACAGCAGGGCGCTCTCTTAACAAAGAAAATTAATTACAGGCAAAGCTGCATTGAGAGCTGGAGGGGCTGATGAAGGCTGAAACCACCTGGGCTGGGGACATCCCCCTGTCCCCACCCATGGGGACACAGCACAGCCTGTGCCACCCTGGCCTCGTGGCTTGGTGGGGGTGCAGTGCCCAGCTGGGATCGAGGTGTCCCCGGGGCCAGGGACAGGGCTGGGGCACCCCTGTCCTGTCACCCCAAAATGATGGGAATTGTGGAGCAGCCATCCGGGAGCTTCAGGATCGAGGGAGGCAGAGCTCACAGCCCCTGCTCCTCTGCACTGTAGTACTCTGTGGGGACAGGGATTCCTGGGGTGGGGTGGGGTGGGGTGGGATAGGATAAGATGGGACGGGATGGGATGGGATGGGATGGGGTGGGGTGGGGTGGGGTGGGATAGGATAAGATGGGATGGGACGGGACGGGACAGGACGGGGTGGGATGGGATGGGGTGGGATGGGGTGGGATGGGATGGGATGGGATGGGATGGGATGGGATGGGATGGGGTGGGATGGGATGGGATGGGATGGGATGGGATGGGATGGGATGGGATGGGATGGGATGGGATGGGATGGGATGGGATGGGGTGGGATAGGATGAGATGGGATGGGATGGGATGGGATGGGATGGGATGGGATGGGATGGGATGGGATGGGATGGGATGGGATGGAGACAGGGAGCAGGGAAGCTCAGCCTGGGATGATGGCAGTTTGAGCTGTTGCTGTCGGGGGCCATGGGGACAATGTCGCCCAGGGTGTCCTTACCCGCTGCTGGGGGGACACCGGGTCCCACCGTCCCGGTGGCACTGGGGGGCGGCGGAGGGGGCACAGCTCTGCTGGAGAGGGGCAAGGACAGGTCAGAGGGACTGATGGTGTCCCTGGAGCCTGGCTGCGGCTGGAGGTGCCGTCACACCACGGGGGCACCGAGCCCCAGCCCGGCACTCACCCCTCGGCCCCGGGTGAGGAGCGCAGGAACCGCACGGGGCCCGGGCCGGGGGCGGGCCAGGGGATGTAGTGATGGTGGAAAACCACGGCCTCCTCTTCCTCCTCGGCCTGCGAAGGCCCCAGCAGCGCCTGTGGGGAGGGCAGGGGCAGAGCTGCACAAAGGCCCGCTGTGGCTTTGGGAAGCGGCTGCTGGGGCCACAGAGCGGTGGCAGCCCCACAGATGGGACCGAAGGCCCGTGTGAAGAGCCTCTCTGATCTGTGTGAGACCCATCTGAGCAGGCAGGGTCCGGTCCTGGCCAGCCCTGGGCTGGTGGCACTGGTGTGAGGGCCAGGAGGTGCCACAGCCCAGCCCTGCCCCAAAAGCAGCATTGTTCCTCCCAAAGAGATGAAATCTTTCACATGGGCTTGGTTCAAGCTGGATTTTTAAATGGCAGCCCCTGCAGAGCCTTCCTGCCTGACTGAGCTGTGTTCCCAGAGGCTCTTCCCAGTTGGGCTAAAGCTCTGCCCGAGGGCCTGGATGGACTCTGAGCTGTCAGAGCTGGGGTTCAAACCACCACAGAGGCCCCAAAACCACAGAGGCTGCTCTGAGCGGGGCTGGGACCACCCAAGTGCTGCACCCAGAGGGTCCCAAAGCAAGATAAGGTGATCCCACCCTCCTGAACAGCCCTGGGAAGGTCCCTCTGTCCCCTCTTTGGTCTCTTTGCCCACCCAGACCCCCTGAGCCTCACCTGGGTGGGGGCTGGCCCCGCACCAAGGGGCATCAGAGCTGCCATGGCCAGGCCATGCATCAGCAGCTGGTGCATTTGGGAGGTTTGGATCAGCATCAACTCCATCAAATCTGCCGGAGAATTGGAGATTCTGCATCAAAGAGGGAGCAGAGGGAGGGCAGGAGGAGCACAGCCCTGGATGAGTGCCTGGGATGGCCCCAAGGCTCCTCCCTGTTCCCAAGCGGTGGGAGCAAAGCCAGACTTCCCCTCCCCTGGTTTGGAAGCCCCATGTGGTGTTTAAAAATTATTTTGCTTGGATAAAGCTTGAAAATTGCCATATTTGCGCCTTTTCTTCCTTGCAAACGTGACTGAACAGCTGGGCTGGCTCACAAGGGGTGATCACTGGGGCTAGAGGCACCAGACTTTGCACCCATTCTGGGGAGAATTTCTCCAGCCTGAAGTGCTCAGGGGTTTGGGAAGCACCTGCTCTGGCACCAGCAGGCAGACACAGCATCCTTGGGGTGGCCCAGAGCATGCCAGGGTCGGCTCTGCTCTGTGCACAGGGCTCAGAGCACCCCAAAGGGGCAGGAGCTGGGGCTGCACCATGGGAGTGATCCCAGGACCCCAATCCCCACTCCTGGGAGCTGGATCTAGGTGAGGAGCAGGGTGGGAATGTTCAGTGTCTCCTCACCCCTACCTGGCTCCACATGAGGAGCTGGGCCCAGGGCAGTGTCTGTGTCCCCCTGGCTGGATGGCCACACTGAGGGTGGCTGCTGAGGCAAATCCATACAGAGGAAGCCCCAAATCTGGCTCTGCATCCCCCCCAAAAATCCCCATTTTCTGCAGTTATGAAATTCCCCTGGAAAATTCCCATAAACATGCTGGATTCCCCTGAGATGCTGCTGGTTTCATCCACCCAGAGCAGCTGTGGCTGCCCCTGGATCTCTGGATCCCAGGCCAGGTTGGACAGGGCTTGGAGCAGCCTGGGACAGTGGAAGGTGTCCCTGCTCATAGCAGGGGGCTGGAACTGGGTGATCCTTAAGGCCCCTTCCAGTCCATACCATTCTGGGATTCCCTGGTTCCATGACCTGGAGTAAAAAAGGGTTTGGACCGCCCCATACTCCATGTGCCAGATCCCCAGAGCTGCCAGGCTGGGCTCCCAGGACATCAGGAGGTGGCTGTTCCTGCAGCCAGGAGCATCCCAGCGCATCCTGGGACTCTGCTGTGCTGGCTCTGGGAGCAGGGAGCACCCCAGCAGAGGAACAGAAGGAAGAGAACCAGGGGTGGGACATGGAGTGCTGGAGGCTCTGAATGGATCCCACCCATCCCACGGGGCCTGGGCTGGGTCCCTCTTTTCTTTCCACACTGATTTTTAGCATCCTTTTTCCTCCCCGGATTTTTAAGGACAGCTCTGCCATCTCTCTCCCGACAGCACAAGGTGACTTTGCCCATGGTGTGTCCCCAGTGACCACAGCCCCCTGGCCCTGCTGTCCCCAGTGACCACAGCCCCTGGCCCTGCTGTCCCCAGTGACCACAGCCCCCTGGCCCTGCTGTCCCCAGTGACCACAGTCCCCTGGCCCTGCTGTCCCCAGTGACCACAGCCCCTGGCCCTGCTGCTAGCCCCCTCAGCCCAGATTTGCTGCAGACTGGGGGCCCAAGGTTGGGTGAAGCCTCTCTGGACAGTGGCACAGCCCAGACTTCCAATCTCACTCAATCTGACCTCGCAATTCCAAGGAGCCCATGGCACTCTGGCCTTCCCTGGGAATGACTGCAGGAAATGGGGTTTTGGATAACAAAAACAGGTGAATTTTAGAAGGAAAAAAAAAAAAAAAAAAAAAAAAAAAAAAAAAAAAAAAAACAAACCCCAACACAACAACAAAAAAACCCCAACCAACCAACCAAAAAAACCCACCACCAGCCCCAGGCTCTTCCCCAGAAGCATCTTGGAGCCAAGATTTGGTAAACCCCCGAAAACTCGCATTTCGTGGGGCCAAACATCTCTCCAAGGACGGGATGGACATTCCTGAATGTGGCTCAGCCGCGCTGCCTCTCACCCTGGAAGACGCTGGGAGAAAGGCGCGGCTGAAGTCAAGCCGGGTTTAGCGCTGCCCTCCCGCAGCTCTGCCCGCACGCACCTCCCCGGACGGGCGGGGGTCCCGCGGGGGCGGCCCCGGGCCCGGGCAGCTGCTGCAGGATCAGCACGGGCGGCTGCCACACGGGGACGGCTCCGGAGGGCGAGCCCACGGCGCGGAGCTGGAAGGCAGGAGGGGAAGGAAAAACCCGGGATCGCACGTTCCCGGTTAATTCAGCGTCCTTCCAGCGGGGCGGCAGGGACAGAGGAGACACGGCGGGTGGCAGGCGGGACGGGAGACGGTGACGGTGGCGGGGAGAAAAGGGGACGGGGGTGGTGGCAAGAGAGGGGACAGGGCTGGTGGCGGGAGGAGCACGTGGCCTGGGGGAAGCGGGACGGGAGAAGGGAATGGTTGATCTTCCCCGGTTTTCCCAGGAATCCCGCCCTCCCATCCTGGCTGACTTCCAGACCTGGAGAGCCCCCACCTCTGGGGACAGGTCCCTGTGCAGGGATGGCCTTTCGGGGTCTGCAGGGCACCTCCGTGCCCACCCAAACCTCCGACCGCAACCTCTCTCCACCCTTATCCCAAAATCCAGAGGCAGAAGCGCTCCGGGGCTCACCCTGCCTGGGACAAGGAAGGTCCCTGCTGGGATGTCCCCCCAGAGCCCGCGGGGGTCCCCGGCTGCTCCGCCCTCCATGGCTCGGGTGCGAGCGGAGCGGAGCTGCGGCAGGAGCCGGGATCGTCTCCAGGGCTCCCGGGAGAAACAAAGCCTGCCCGGAGGGAGGCTCAGCCGCGCCAGGAATGTCCCCGAGCTGGTTTTCCCGGCAGGAAATCCCCGCGAAAGTCCTGGGGATACTGGGCTGGGGCATCCGTGTGTCACCACGGGGCTGGGCTGTGTCCCCGACCCTCGTGTCTCGTGGTGAGAGGAATGAAAGGAGCAATTAATGGGTTCTGAGCCTCATTAGGGAAGGGGGGGGGGGGGGGGCACTGGATTAATGAAGTCTCCCCAAAACTGGGGACAGAACCCCCAGAGTCTCACCTAAAATTTGAGTGGCAACCCCAGAGGCCTCCAAAATTCTCAGTTAGAATTTGGGTTGGGAACCACAGAAACCTCCTCAAAGTCTCCCCAAAACTGAGGTTGAGATCCCAGAGACCTCTGTAAAATTGAAGATGGGATCCTTGAACTTCCTCTAATCCTCTAATCCTCTAATACTAGACGATGGTACTCCTAGAAATGCCAAAAAATCTCCCCAAAATTGACATGGGACCCCTGAATTCTCCCCATGGTTGGGATGGGACCCCCAGAGATCCCTCCAAAATATGAGTTGGGGCCCTCCAAAGTCTCCTCAAAACTGGGCATGGTCCCTGGGATATCACTCAGCCTCAGTGCCACCCCAGGGCTGCTCCCCAGGATGTCACAGCCTCAGTGCCACCTGGGGTCCCCAGGATGTCTGTGTTACCCTGCCGGGTCCCACAGGGCTGTCTCCCAGCTCCCTGCACCACGTCCCCAGGGATGCAGTGACCAACCACTGCATTCCCCGAGGAAACCTTGGAATGAACAGCTGGAGCCTCCCCAGAACTTGGGCTGAGACCCTCAGAAACCCCCCCAAAACTGTGGATGGAAACCACAGAACCACACAAATATCTTCCCAAAACTGAGGATAGGAACCAAACGTCTTCCATGAAATTTGGGTAGGAACCCCAGAGACCCCCAAAAGTCTTCCCAAAATTGGGGGTGGGAACCACAGAACCCCCCCAAAATCTCCCCATTATTTGAGATGGGAGCCCCCAGAGACCCCTGGCATGGCTCCTTCCCAGGATATTCCCAAGGGGATTTGTCCAGCAGAGCACACCAATCTCCTGCTTTTTCCCTGGCAGAGAGCTCAGCGTGTCCCCGGCTCATCCCAGGAAATCCTGGTAATGGGCAATCTGCACGAAACATTGAATTCCAGCAAAATCCACTCTGTCCCCCCAGAGACCTCTACCGATCCCAGCCCTCCAGCCTCAGGCACGTCCCCTCTGTCCCCGCAGCCGCACTTCCCAGCTCCTCTGGGAGATTTCCACGGGTATCACATCCCAGATCTGCCATGCCCCAGTGCAGATCTGGGAGCTTTTCCCGGGGCTGCAGCCCACAGCCAGCTCTGCTCGGGAACAGATCTCTCCCAAAACTCTCATTCTGCCCCAGAAGGGCACTGGAGACCCCCCAAAATCCTCCCCCTGGGCTCTGAGCCCAGCAGCCTCAGCCCCCAGTCCTTGGCTCCAGTTTGGGCTATTTTCTGCTTGATTGGACTTTTCTCCGTGTTCCTGATTTTTCCGACCCCCTCTGGATTGCTTTTCTGCCTTTTGTTATAATCCTAAATTCCCGTTATTTGCCCATTTAATTACTGTGCTGCTTCCTGCCCGTTTTGGCAGAGCCCAGCTGGGCTGATCCTGATTTTATCTCCTCTTTCTCAGCGAGGGTTTCCTCACCCGAGATTCAGACTGTTTAAAGTCCTTGGCCCTCTAAAAGCCCCGAGTCGCATTGGTATAAAAAAGCAGAGTCCTCAAGGTTTGTCTTCAGGTTTCTCGTGATGTTTATTATTTGGTATCTCAGAATTTTCTCTGCTCCCAGCCGAGGTCTGGACAGCAGCTGGGACACGAGGTGACTGCCCCTGATGGGATGTTCCCTTACATTTATACAGAAAACTACGTATCGGTTATTTACTATTTCATAGCAATACCTAGTGCTCACACTGACAGGGTCATTTCTCCTTTGACCCAATCCACTCTAACTACTTTGTGCCATCACCACCCCAAAAGATGGATGAGGAAGAAGGAGAAGTACATGAGGTACCACCCGAATTCCACCATCTTGTCCCCATTTACCTCTATTCTATGAACCTTTAAACTACTGAATTTTGCATCTTATACTGTGCTAAACTACTCTTTTCACATCCCAGTGGTTTGCAATTCCTCTCTCTGTGCTGGGAGCCTCTCCCATGGGCTAAAATCAAACCCAGTGTTTTCCTGGGCTCTGTGCCAAGGTCTCTGAGCCCCCTGAACCAGCTCCACACTCCCCTGTCCAGGGCTCAAATTCCCTTCCTTGGGTCCCAGCTCATCCAAGGGGGTGTCCTGGACTCCAACACCCTTAAGAGGGATCCAAGCACCGGGATGGGGAGTGAGGAGTCTAAGAGAGCCTCGTGCTGGGGGTGGGATATGTACGGTGACAGGGACCTGCCTGGAATGTCCTCAGCCTCCCCATTGGCAGCCTGAGCCCCTCTGGGGGGTCATTACTGAGAGAGGGGAGGAGAGAAAGAGGAGAAGGAGAAAGAAGGAGAAGGAGAGAATTTGGGAAGTTTTCTTGAGCCAAAGCAAGCACAGGCAAGGCTGGTCCCGAGTGTGTTGTGCAGCAGGACAGGGCTCAGGCCTGGCTCCAACCTGTCCCCTGTCTCCTGTCCCTTTTCAATTCCCCCAGAATCTCCCATCAGCCCAACTCCTAAACCTCTTCAAAGCTCAGGGCCATGGAATTCGGGTCAGGCTGGGGACAGTCCCAGGAAGGGGGCACTCCTGCCCTTTAGAGAAGCAGGAGGATCCATGGCCAGAGGGACGTGAGTGACAGGACAGGAACTGGCCTGGAAAGCAGAGCCTGGGCACAGGGAAATGCCAATGTTGAGGCAGGTGGGATGGGGACAGTTAGCAGCTGTGGCTGTGCTGTCCTCAGGACACTGCCCAAGTCACTTTCCGTAGGGAGGAATGATGTCCCAGCTGGAGGTGCCACCTCTGCTGACCCCTTATGTGACTCATCCACATTGGGAGAGGTGACAGCCCTGGACAGGTTTGTGTTCCCACCTTCAAGTGCTTGGTGGGGACACATAAAACATCCCCATGGAAAACCCAGGAGGGATCAGAGGATTCTCCAGCTCTGATGAGGATAGATCCCGCTGTCCCCTGGAAGAGCCACCCAGTTCCAAGGACACTCTGAGGATGCCCAGCAGAGGATTTGCTCCCTTTGAAAACTCTGGAGTCCATCTCTTACAGCAACTCTGGGACTTCTTCTGGAAACTCTGCAAAACTCCCCCCTACACCCAGCCCAGGGAAGGGATCTCAGCTCCATGCCTGCTCAGGCACAGGGTGAGTCCCAGGAGCTGTGCCTTGGACCAGGAATTTTGCTTTTCAGGACCAAGGCCTTGGAATGGGGACAGGAGGGACAGGGACCCTCTGCCACCCCTTGGGCCATGTAGATGCTGCTCCAGCTCCTGGAATGGGATCAGTGGGATCCAGCCCCTCTCTGCAGGGCATCAACCAACTTCGGCAAAATAACAGAGCAGAGGCAGGCAGGGCATGGTGACAGGTCAGACCGGGAGCACCGGGAACACCGGGAAGGTGAGGAACAGAGCCCTGGGGTGCTCTGGAGGTGACAGCACATCCCTTGTGCCACTTCCCTTCCCAGGAGACCAAGCGGAGCCAGAGAGATTCCCAAGGTGAGGAAATCCCGGCAGGACCAGCAGCCTTGCCCAAGACTCGGGGGAGATGAAGAAAGGACCGCTGAGGCAACACATCCCCCCAGCCCCTGCTGCCTCCCAGGGCCTCCAAAACCCAGTCCCAGAGCAGTTTGTCGCTGCACACGGGGACAAACCCCGGCTGTGGAGTGGCAGTGGGGGAGCTGCTGTCCCCTGGGCTGTTCACCATCACGCTGTCACGTTCAGGCACTCTGGGCACACCTCTGGGGACAATCTCTGTGTCCGGAACTGTGAATGGGTTTAAGCTCCTCATTTTGAACGATAACTACAAAAAATCCCCTTTCCAGGAGGTCTCACGTTGCTTTGATCTTCATCATCCCCAAGCTGTCACCCCGCCATCGAGGGCTCCTCTGCCTCCGAATTTCCCTTCCCAGACTTGTTTCCTTCCACGGAGCCCCAAATCCAGGAAGAGGCAGCTGGCGGGGGCGGGGACCTCACCTGGATACATCCCTGGTGGGAGGGAGGCGGCACAACCAGTGATCCCAGCCCTCCCTAAATGAGCGTTTGTCACCTGCAGGAGGAGTCCTGTCGGTGACTTCCTTTGCTTTGCACCGGCTGAGTCAGCCCCGATTCGCGGCGGGATCAATGGGAACGCCCGTGGCTGCGGGGCAGCCTCTGGGGACATTCCCTGGGGCCTCGGCAGGGACACAACCGGCGCTCCCCGCCACCGGGGCCGTGCTGCCACACCACAGCCGTGTGCCCCAGGCAAAGCCTCCTGGCCTGTCCTCTCCTGTCCTGTCTCCTCCGCCAGTCTCCACTGCCACTGTCACTGCCGCATGAAGGGACACCGCCACCCCATAGGGGACCCCCTGGTGGCAGCCCCGAGCGGGCAGGATTTGGGTCCGGGGTTTGAAATCCACAGAGTCTGTCCTCATTTCCTTCCCTCTTGCTCCTGCCAAAGGGGACGATGACCCAAGGCCAGCAGGGCTGGGCAGGTCACCCCACACCGGGAAGGAGGAGGCCAGGCCACCACGGCCTGTCCCCGCTCCTCCTCGCCGCAGGAAGATCGGGAGCAGCTCGGGAGTGCGTGGGCTGGGAATCACCCGAAGGAGCCCCGGGGCACTCCATCCTCCTGGGAAAGGGGAGAGGGGTTCCCATCCCACAGCGATGCTTTCCCGATTTTCTCTGCCTTTCCAACCAGCTCAGCCTCCTCCCAGCCTGAGGACAAAGCCGGCGGCCGAGACGGCCCCAGATGGGCCCCGTGGGGACACCTGGGGCACGGGCAGGCCACTGCGCCCTCAGCGCAGCCCCGTGGGGCAGTGCCGAGGGGGCCGCGGGCTTCTTCCAGCAGGGACTGTTTAATTCGGGCCTTAGGCTCCGTCCCGTTTATGGGCTGCTGGAAAATGATTCCTTTGAGTGGTTGCGTTTCAGATGTTAATGAGCCTGGCCCGGCCTCGGCAGCTTCGGTGTCAGCAGAACCTGGGGCTCCGCCTTTGCCGCCTCATTTCGCCAAACGAGGGCTCGGAGTTATTGCGGACCCGGTTCTTTCATCCGCGTTCTTCAGGGTGATCTCATTTACACAGAACTTCTTAATGGGACCCGCCTAAAACTGGGAATGGGACCCCTAAATATCTTCCCATAATATTGGGGATGGGGCTCCCAGAAACTCCCAGAAGTCTCCCAAAAACTAGGGATGTGACCTACAGAGACGCTCCCCCCAACATCGGGGATGGGAGCCCTAAAGTCTTCCCAGAATTTGGGGTCCCATTATTTAAATAAATAAGATAGTGACGTTTGAGTCAAAATTCCCCTTGCTGAGGGGGCTGGGACTTTCCAGTAGGGAGGATTCTATAAATGCATTTATTTTACATACCCACGTTATGTATTTATATCTGTTTTATACATATTTTTATATTTACAGACAAATAATTTAATTTTTTTTTTCTGTAAGAAGGGCCCAGATGCTGCTTGAGGTTCTGGATCCAAGGGCAGCCCCGTCCCTGGGGGAGATCCAGGAATGCAGCTCCAGTGTTCCCTGCTCTGTGTCCATCCCAGGTTCTTCGTGGCGTTCCCCAAAACCTTCCCTGCTCTGTTCTGGGACGGAGGTGACAACACCTGGCACACACCAAAACGCCAAAATCGCGACCCCAAAACCCAGGGCTGGGCAGAGTTGGGGTCAGTTTGCAGAGGGGCTGTCACACACCCATCTTAGGACTTTCTGGGCAAGGGGGAATATTGGGGAGGGGTTCGGGGATGTCCCAGGGAGGAGAGGCAGGATGGGGCAGGGGACAGGGCAGAGACAAGGACAGCAGCATTGCGGTCACCCTGGGGCTAGCAGAGCCCCGCTGAGGCAGGGCTGGAGCGTCCCTGTCCCCCGCACCCCAGCCCGGCTGCGCCCCCACCTCCCGCAGCCTTTCTCCGGCGGTTTTCCAGCGCGGCGGCCCCCAGGGCTCGGTGTCCCCGCTGAGCCCCCCTGGGCCCGGCTGGGGGCCCCGAGTGGCCGGTGGGTGCTGGGGGCAGTGCCAGCCGGGGGGCCCTCCCGAGCTGCTCCATCCAACCCCAGCGTGGGCAGGGGGAGCGGAGGGAGGAGCCTCCAGGTCCCAGATCCCGGAGCGGTGACATCCAGGCTCGCGGAGAGACGAGCCCAGCGGCGCCGGGGACAGCCACAGCGCGAGGACACCCGGGCGGCACCGAGATCGGCAGGGAAGGGTCCGGAGGGACACGGGACAGGACAGCGCTGGGAAGGGCAAAGGGGGAAGGGCAGGAAGGTGCTGGGACAGCCCCGGAGCCCCGGCTCATGAAGGAAGAGCTGGGGTGTCCCCAACCCCTTGGGGACAGAACCGGGAACCCCCTGAGTGCAGCCATGGAGGGTCCCTGGCAGCTGCCCCAGCCCCGCTCGCTGCTGCTCCTGCTGCTCCTCCCCATGCTTCAGGTGAGTGGCCCTGGGGACAACGCGAGGATGGGGTGGGAGGCACTGGAAGTCCCCCCATGCCAGCTACCCTAGGGCCCGGGAGCAGTGAAGGGTCCTTCTGCCCAGGGTGGGAGCTGCCCATCCCATCCCATCCCATCCCACCCCATCCCATCCCCATCTGTCATGCTCCCAACCCAGGGGATGATCTGCAAGCCCCCCTTGGTGACTTTCCCACAGCTCCTGGGGACAATATGGTGACAAGGGTGGTGCTGGGAGCCCACAGGACTGGGCAGCACTCAGGGGCCCCCAATGGGGTCAGGTCCCGTTGGTTCAGGTCCTGGGGATGGTCCCTTGGGAACAGATCCACCATCCCACATCACCCAGTGTCCTACACCCCTTGAGGGACCCTGAACTCCCTGGGGAGCATCCACAGGCACAAGGACTGCAATGACTGGGGGTGCAGGGGACAAGGACAACTGTGAGTGATCCCCATCCCAGGACAGAGCCATGGGAATGGCTGGCACCAAATCCCTGCAGGAATGGGGGGGAAGTGGGATGGTTGTGCTGCCAGAGTGAGAGAAACAGCCCTGAACTGGTCAGGGTGCTCCGGGGAGAAAGGGAAGGGGAAGGGGCAGGGGCAGGGGCAGGGGAAGGGGAAGGGGAAGGGGAAGGGGAAGGGGAAGGGGAAGGGGAAGGGAAGGGGAAGGGGAAGGGGAAGGGGAGGGGAAGCTGCGCTGTGGGAGCACTGGAGACTTGGAGGGTTTTAGAGACTGATGGTACCAGGCCTCTTCCAGGGGGGAAACTGAGGCACAGCAGGAATTCCTTTACCTGCAGGGAGCTCACAAGGGAACCCTGCATGTTCCCTGTTCCTGCCTCAGCATACTGGCCCCGCTGCCAGAAATAACCAATCAAACTCAGCAGCTCTGCAGCTAAAAAGGGCTGAGAAAAATCCCTCTGTCCATATCCTTCATCACTGGCAGGATGAAGGAGGAGAATTCCTGGTCCTTCCCAGTGCTGTGTCTGGAGCCATCCCCGAAATGCCTTTTCCAGGCTGGAAATTCCCTTGAAATCTTGTGTTCAGCAGGAAAAGAAAACAAAATCTTCTGGGGGAGGTGAAGGGACCCAGGACAGGGCAAGTCAGGCTCAGCCAAGGGATGCTCCAATGTCCCACACTCCCCTCTGCTGGGAAGTTTACGGATCCACCCTCATCCCTCTGTTCCTCTAGCTTTTACATCTTTGGCCCCTCACCTAAAACAATCAGGAACCCAATCCCAGGTCTTGGCCCCAGATCCCTGTCGCAGACAGCCTTGAATCCAGATGCTGCAGGGATGGTTGGGAATGGGCAGAGATGTGTGGGAATGGACATGGATGGATAATTGACAATGGGCCCAGATTCTTGGGAATAGGCACAGATACTTGGGGATGGACTCGAATGTTTGGGAATGGACATGGATACATGGGCACAGACACTTGGGAATGGGCAGGGATACATGGGAATGGACAGGCAAAGTTCCTGGTCTGCTCCCAGTTCAGATTCAGTCTCCTGGTTCTCCAACTGAGGAGGCAAATCCCAAAGCAGGGATTCCCAGACAATCCAATCCCTGCACACTGAGCCATCACGTCTCTCGCATTTTTGGGATCTGGACATTCCCCCTAGTGTTCCATCACCTCTGCTGACAAACCCCAGGGCTGGGAATGGAAGGTTTGCTGTGCCCACAGCCCGCTGGGAAAGTGGCAGGGGGAAACGGGATGGGCTTTGTGGTCCCTTCCAACCCAAATCCCTGATTACATTTCCACAATTCCATGAACCCAATTCCACAATTCTGTGATTCTCCTGCCTGCCCTTTTCTCCCTCACCCAAGGTGCAAGGGACTCACCCCGACTGCTCCGTCATCCTCCACTTCCAGGAGCGAGAAGTGGAATGTCTGGAGAGGATCCAGCGTGAGAGCCAAACCCTTGCACTCCCTGGGCAGGAAGGTGAGCCTGGGATCAGCTCCCTTGGGAGCAGGGGAGGAATTCCTGAGGGGTCTTTGGAGGGTGACCCATGGCAGGGGATTGCAGAGTGCACATGGATGTGGAAAAGCAGGGATTTCCAGGGAAATGGAGAGCACCAAGGCAAAGGTCAAGGAGAATCCCTGGAGGGCCCCAAAAATGCTGTTGGAATGGGATAGAGGGGATTGAGGGATACAAACAACAGCGGGAACTCAGTCCTGGTGGATTTACAGAATCATGGAATGGCTGGGATTGGGTGGGGCCTCAAAGCCCCCCCAGTGCCACCCCTGCTATGGGCAGGGACACCTTCCACTGTCCCAGGCTGCTCCAAGCCCCTTCTAACCTGGCCTTGGACACTTCCAGCGATCCAGGGGCAGCCACAGCTGCTCTGGGAAATCCATTCTAGCCTCTTCCCACCCTCCCAGGGAAGGGAATTCCTGCCCAATATCCCAGCCAGCCCTGCCCTCTGGCAGTAGAAAGCCATTTCCTGTGTCCTGTCCCTCCATCCCTTGTCCCCAGCCCCTCTCCAGCTCTCCTGGAGTCCCTTTTAGGCCTTGGAAGGGGCTCTGAGCTCTCCCTGGCGCCTCCTCATCCTCACAGCGTGGGATTCCTGGAATACAGCAGTGCTGGATTGGTCCATGCCCCTGGCAGACCCCCCTCGATCCCTCTGCAGCAATGGCAGGGCTGTGGCCACTGGCACCGAGGTCACTCTGTGGTGTCACCATCTCACATCTGCTCCTCTTCCTAATTCAGTAAATTTTACTGCCAAACATTTTTTTAGGAACTCAATTTTCCCATATTTGGGATTTTAAACAAATTATTTGGTTGAAAAACCAATTTTCAAGTGCTGCTTTTGGACATCCTTTTTAAAATTGCATCTCAGTTTCCATCCAAAAGTGGAATGGCCCAAATCCTGGGCAAAAATTGTCCCCTGGAGAATAAGGAATGCGTCATTCCAGGGGTTTAATCTCATAGCTCTGGAAAAATTAAACAATAAATGCATATGAAGGTGCATAATTGCTTAAGTAACTCTGCAGAAATGTCATTTATCCTTCAGCTTAGCAAGGAAAAGCCAAATAGATTGGAAAAGGTCCATTTTGCAACCTGAATTCTGCCAGCCAAGGGGAAGGACTATCACTGCAGGAAAATATCCGAGAAGCGAGAATGTATAATTAAAACCTGGATTAATCCTGGGGTTCCTGCTGCCCCCCGTCCACCTGCACTGCATTCATCCCTTTCCCTGCTTGCACCTGCATGGGGAGTGTGACTCGAGGACAGGCTCAAATCCCAAGGACAGGGTGAGAGAACTCTGGAATCTCCTCATTCCTCCCAATATCCCGTCCAGCCCTGCCCTCTGGCAGTGGGCAGCCATTCCCTGTGCTCTGTCCCTCCATCCCTTGTCCCCTGTCCCTCTCCAGCTCTCCTGGAGCCCATTTGAGCCCTGGAAGCTCTCCCTGGAACTCCTCCAAGTGAACAATCCCAGCTCTCCCAACCTTTCCTCATGGCAGAGCTCTTCTATTCCTTGCACCATTTCTGTGGCATCCTCTGGACTATGGGGGCTCCAAATTCCACAGGAGCCCTGGACATGCTCCGAAGGCTCCTTTAGAGCCAGGCTGGGAGAGCTGGGCGTGCTCACCTGGAGAAGAGAAGCTCCAGGGAAAGCTCAAAGCCCTTCCAGGGCCTAAAGGGGCTCCAGGAGAGCTGGAGAGGGCAAGGGATGGAGGGACAAGGGATGGAGGGACAGGACACAGGAAATGGCTTCCCAGTGCCCGAGGGCAGGGCTGGCTGGGATATTGGGCAGGAATTGTTCCCTGTGAGAGTGGGCAGGGCTGGCACAGGGTGCCCAGAGCAGCTGTGGCTGCCCCTGGATCCCTGGGAGTGTCCAAGGCCACGCTGGCCAGGGCTCAGAGCAACCTGGGGTAGTGGAAGGTGTCCCTGCCTGTGGCAGGAGTGGCACTGGGTGGACTTTAAGGTCCCTTCCATCCCAAACCATTCCATGATCCCCTGCTGACAAGACCCCAAGAAATGAAGTGACTGCTCTCAGTGATGATCCCAATCCTGTGCTCACTTCCCTGATTTTCCAAAGCAAAAATTAAGCCTCACTTTGCCGTTGTGGATGCAAATCCTTCCCTGCCTGTGCTGACACCCCCAGGCTAAAATTAGAGGAAACTCATCAGTTTGTCTAATTCCACATTCCCTGGCTGGGAGTGGATGTGGCTCCAGGTGAATAATGTGGATCTGCAAGGTTAATGATGGAGCTGTGCTGGGGCAGAAGCTGGCCTGGAATGGGATGTCCTTGTCCCATCCTGAGCTGCTGCATCACAAATTCCTCCAGGCCCCGAGTCTGCCTGGCCATGCTCATTCCCAAGAAAATCAGAGAGTGATTTAAACAGGAATTCAGTGCTGGATAGGGAAGCAAAAGTTGCTTAAGCTGATCACTCACAGCAAGCTTTGCATGACTTCCTCCTGTCCTTGGGACACATCCCAAGCTGAGCCTCCAGGTGCAAAAATCCATCAGAAATCTGGATTATTTTAGGAGCCACGGGCAAATCCCAGCCCATCCCACACCCAGGGGATTCCCACAGGAGGAAGGTCTGATGCAGCCCCAGCGACTCCCAGGTCCTAAAAGGGGATCCCAGTGCCGGGAGAGGATGTTCCCAGACCAGAGCCAGGAGGCTCGCGGTTCCTGTGGGGCATGGCCCAGCCCTGGATCGGGGGACAGGGGTGGCCGTGGAGCCGTGTCACCTGCACAGGCCTGCGGTGTCACCCGCATGTCCCCTCCTGGTGTCATCACCACCCCCTCTCTCCCCAGGCTGCCCGACGGAGTGGGACGGGGTGAGCTGCTGGCCCGCCCTACCCCTTGGCCAGTCCCGAGCTGTCGCCTGTCCCGACATCCTGAACGTCTTCAAGAAGTCCAAAGGTGTAAATCCAGTGGGGATCACTCATCCCGTGGGACCCACCCACGCTGCCAGGCACTCCTGAGCCACCCCAGGCCTTCCCCCTGACCCCACGGCTCCTGCCACTCCAAAACAAATGTCCTTGGTGTAAATTGCAGCCCAAGCAGGGCACAGGGAAAGCGGAGATTCAGGGAGCTGCCACAGCAGGATACATCCTGAGCTGAGCGCCTGGGGAAATCCTTTCATCCCTTTGTGGGTGGAGCACTTGGGGACCTCATCCTTCATTCTGGTGACACCAGGACAGTGCCCTTGGTGCTTGGTGCCCTCCTTTCCCACACATCATCCCAATGCTGCCAAGCTGTCTCCATCCCCGGTGGAGGGTTGGGAAGGAGCGCTCCCACCCAGAGCTTTCCAGCACTTCCGCAGTCTCCGAGCACTTCTTCAGACAGGAGTGATTTGGAAAATGTTGGGAAATGTTTGTTTTGGGGCAGAAACAGCTCAGGAGAGGCTCGATGGAGCCCTCACAGGATGAATGAAGACTTGTATGGCCTTAATTCCCATGTCACTTCCACTGGAGGGGTCTGTGCTTGTTTTCACACCCTGCCCAAAGTTTTCCTGGCAGCTCCAGGCACGGGGCCAGAGGGAGTGATGGGATCCAGAAAGGATGGGGTAGCAATGGAATCTGGAGGGAAGGGGCAGTGATGGGATACAGAAGGAGCAGTGGGATCTGGGAGGGATGGGACAGCCAGGACACTCAGGTCTGTTCCAGGCCGGGCATTTTGGGGGTGCCATCAGAGGTGACACCCATCTCCTGATGTTCCTCCTTGTCCTGTAGGGCTGATCCAGAGGAACTGCACTGAGTGGGGCTGGAGCCTCCCCAGTCCCCCCTACCACAGTGCCTGCCAGCTGGAGACCCTCAGCAGCAACAACGACACCGAGGCCAAGGCATGGTGGAACCCCAAGGCTGTGGGGGAACTGTCCCCATCACTTCCCCACACTGCCCCCTGGGCAAAGAACCATGGGGCTGCTCCCGGGGTTACCCCCTCCTTGGGAGATGCCATCCCTGCTTGTCCACACCCAGTCCATGTCCCCTCACTCTGCGGGTGTTGTCCCTTCCAGAGAGGCCGTTTTGTCACCATGAAGGTGCTCTACACCTGTGGCTACTCCACGTCGATGGCAGCTCTGCTCCTGGCCATCGGCATCTTCTCCTGCTTCAGGTAGGGCTGTGAGCTGCTCCAGCTGCATGGGCTGGAGGGACATGGCGTAAATCCCAGCAGGGATGGCTGCCCTCAGCCTGTCCCCTCCTGGAGCAGCCAGGACCCGTCCCTGCCAACAGGAAAACTGGGAAGACAGGAGAGGAGTGGGAGCATCGTCCTTCTCTGGTGGCCCTCTTGAGTTCTGGCTTTGCAGAACAAATCTCCTTTTGCTGCAGACTTGGGCTCTCCAGAGGTTCCTGGGCTATTCCCTTGTCCCTGAGCAGTCCCAAGCACTGCACAACCCTTCCCTTCCTGATTTTAGAGCAGGAAAGCTTCTCCATCGCCTTGTGACCATCACCAGCAGTGATCCCTGGGCTGGGCTCCAGCCATGGAAGGGAACACCAAAGCACCTTCTCTGCCCTGTTCAGGCCCAGCCCATCTCTCCTTCCTGCAGGAAGCTGCACTGCACCAGGAATTCCATCCACATCCATTTCTTCACCTCCTTCATCCTGCGGGGCACTGCCGTGTTCATCAAGGACAGCATCCTCTTCTCGGACGAGTCCATCGACCACTGCACAATGTCCACGGTAAATCCCAAATCACAGCCTGGGAATGGGACAGGGACAGCAACAGGGGCTCATTGGGAAGGGGTTGTTGGGACCTGGGGTGGATTTGTTACAGGAAAGAGGAGAGAGAGAGGGTGTGAGATGGAGGAAATTCTGTCATGGATGGCCCTGGGAAGGTTCAGCACTTCTGCATTTCCCTCTGTGCAGGGAACAAGTTCTGTCCTCAAAACTGCCACTGGCCTCAGGCTGAGTGTCCCCAGTGGTGTCCCCAGTGGTGTCCCCAGCGGGGCTAAAGCTCAGCACAGCCCCACCAGCATCAGGTACTGCCCAGATTTGAGGTTTTCAATCAAAACAGGAATCCCTGAATGAAGATAACAACACTGAGAATACCATGGACACAACCACAGGCTTTTTAAAGGTCCTACAAAACCAGCCTGTGGTCATCTGCCCGTGGGCCAAGGCAGAGCAGAACCTGGTGCAGGTGACATGAGGGTCTGAGGCAGAGTCCCTGGGGCTGCACTGAGAGGTCATCACTGAGAGGTCATCACAGGTGTCCTCAAGAGGGTGGACAGGGAGGGTGACAATCCCCTGTATCCCCAGGACAGGGTCTGATGCACCTTGAGCTGGGGGTGACAACCTCCAGTACCCCCAGGACAGGGTGTGGTGCACTCTGAGCTGTCCGTGTTGTCCCCTGGCAGGTGACCTGCAAAGCAGCCATCACCTTCTTCCAGTACTCAGTGCTGGCCAACTTCTACTGGCTGCTGGTGGAGGGGTTGTACCTGCAGACGCTGCTGCTGCTCACCTTCACCTGCGACAGGAGCTACACCTGGGGCTACATCCTCATCGGCTGGGGTGAGCCTGGGGACATCCCGGACATCCCTGCACATCCACGGGCAGGAGCCACCTGGGAATGGCCCGATCTGAGGCCCACCTGGCCAGAGGTCCCCAGGGCTGCTCCCAGCATGTCCCCATCCCAACATCTGCATGGCTTTGGTTGGCACCCAGCTGCTCCTCCCAGACCCCAGAGCTGCTGGGGAAGCATGGCCAGACCCAGAACAGGTCCTCCCTTCTTCCCACACCCTCCTGGGGCTGGGAACACCCATCCCAGGTGCCTGGGTGTGATGTCAGAGCACGGGTGCAGGAGGGTGGCCAGGAGGTGACACAGACACAGCACCATCAGTGCACACAGCACCACAGCACCATTTCCTTCTCCTGGAGAAGGTGGGAAGGTTGTCACCTTCCTGCCATATCCAGAACTGAGCTAAACACATGTTTCTGGGGACAAGGGACAGAGGGGTGGCACAGGGGTTTCCCAGAGCACTGGAGGGACCATCTGTGGCTGTGTCCTGTCTTGGCAGGTGTCCCCATGGTCACAGTCGGGGTGTGGGTGCTCACCAGGCTCCAGTACGACAACCATGGGTAAGAGCAGCTGCCCCTTGGCCTTCTCCAGGCCACCTCAGCCACATGTCCCAGTCCATGTCCTGGGAAATGAACCTTTGACATGGGATGCTCAGGAGGGGAGGACTGGACCAGCACTTTATTTAAATGTTATTTCTGTTTTCTGTTGGGTCCTGTGGCAAGAGAGGTGCAAAGAGATCAGAGGACTGGCCATAGAAATGGCAGGGGGACACCAGGGACACACAGGTGCCAGTGGGTGCCAGAGCCACCTCTCCTGTCCCATAGGTGCTGGGATGACTACTCCAGCCTGTTCTGGTGGGTGATCAAGGCTCCCATCCTCCTGGCCATATTTGTGAGTGTGTTCCCTGAGAGTCCCACCCCAGAGCCAGGGGTCCCACATGGCCTGGGGATCCAGCCAGGGGCTGTGCAGAGCCTGAGACGTGGCTTCCTGGGACAGGTGAACTTCCTCATCTTCCTCAACGTCACCAGGATGTTGGCACAGAAGATCCGGTGCCCAGACCTCAGCAAAACCCACAAGCAGCAGTACATGTAAGGGGCCAGGGCTGAGCCCACCCTGGGGTCTGGTCCCAGGGCAGAGGACCCTCCTTGGAGGGGCACAGAGGACAACCTTGGAGCCTCCAAGACTTGCCTTTCACAGAGAACTTACTTGGGCTTAAGACCAAGATTTTGGGGGGGTCTCGTGGGGCAGCAGGAGCACTCAGACCCCTCTCACTCTCCACAGGAGGTTGACCAAATCCACACTGCTGCTCATCCCCCTCTTTGGGGTGCACTACGTGGTGTTTGCACTCTTCCCCAAGCACGTGGGCGTGGACGCCCGGCTCTACTTCGAGCTGGTGCTCGGCTCCTACCAGGTGAGATGGGCAGGGAAAGACCCCATGGGCCCTCCCCAAATCCCACCAGGAACCCCTGGGATGTGGGGCTTTGGCCTCTTTTGGGAGAGGGTGCCCCCAAACACCCGGGGCAGGGCCCAAGGGTTGAGCCTGGAAAACCTTGCAGGGATTTCCTCTGCCCTGCAGTGGGTCAGAGGTGTGGGAGGAGGGAAAACCAGGGAGAAGATGAGCACAGAAGGGTCCAGCCCCTTCCTCTCGGTGAAAATTGATCTTCCTATCCTCTCCAGGGCTTCCTGGTGGCTCTGCTCTACTGTTTCCTCAACGGGGAGGTGAGTGTGTGTGCCCACCCCAACCCCAGGCACAACAATGTGCACAGGGCCACCCCGAGGGTGCCCCAAAGCCACACGTGGGCAAAGTGACAGTTCCCTACCCCCCGCAGTTCCCTCCGTGGGGTGCTGCCTGATGTCCCTGGGTGCCAGCACTGCCTGTGGTGTTGATGCAGGTCCAGGCTGAGATCAGGAGGAACTGGGGCAAGTGGCAAAGGTCCATGGAGAGCAATGTCTTCAACCTGGCCACCCAGGACTTCACAGCGTGACCAGGACAACATTCCAGGGAAGTTGTGCTGCTGGAGGAGCAACTCCATGGCTGAGGTCCCAGAAAGACCCAACCCCTCTGATCTTGGAGGTTCTGGGTCTAAGACCCTCAGAGGATGGTGAGAACAACCATGGGAGAGGCTCTGCCTGCTCAGTGCTGGTGGATCTTGTACCTTGTGCTGGCACCTCACCCCCCGCAGCTCTCACTGTTTCAGGGCAGATTTTCAGGCAAGGGAAAGGAAATTCTCCACTTTTCTGCCTGAAACTGGGAAAGAAACACAAAAATCCTTGGCCAAAGGACAGCTGGTGGATTTTGTTTGCACTGAAGGGAAACGAGTGGCCCCAACACTGAAGCGATTCACTGATGGATATTTTCCCCTTGGTTTACAAAATCAGTTCCCTTCTGGGAAGATTCCTAAACACAGCCAGGAGCCACCCTGGGGATGAAGGAAGGATACAGAGAGAGGCAAAACCCCACACCTCTACAAGAGAGCCCCAGTGGCCTCAGGACCCAGCTCCTCCCCAATTCCCAAAATGTTTCCCTTTCTCCTGTGTCAGTTGATCGAACTGGAGATGTTCCCTTGCCCGGAGAACTCTCCCCATCCTTTGCACTGAGGAATGGGACTCACCTGGCTTCCCTGGGGTTCATTTTCCAGGGATAGGAAGGGTTTTGCCAATAAAATTTTATTCTCAAATCCAGTCTCGCTTTTCAGAGGGTTGGTTTGCTCCACAAACTTGGAGGATGTGAGACTGGGGGTGCCACAGGATGAAAATCCTGCCCATGATGGAACGCCTGGAAGTAGCTCCCAGGCAGTCTCTGCTTTCCACCCACCTGGTGAAGCTCACAGAGAGGAGATGGAGGAGGAAGATGAGGAAGAGCTCAAGCTGGGGGCAGCACGAGCTGTCCCAGAGGTTCTGTCCCATCCGGGTCACAGCTGCAGGTGGGTTTTGGAGTGATAAATGACCGCAAATGATCTTCTGGGGTGTGCTGGGCTTTGAGCCCCATGGGACAGAAAGCCCATCCCCATGGGACTGTTAAGCCCCTGCAGGGCAGGAGCCCAGTGTGGGTCCAGGAGGGAACTGGGAATCACCCTCAGCCTGCAGGAAAGGTTTTCCAAAGGTTCCCAGCATGGACCACACCCTGTAGCTGCAAAAGAACATGGGAAGGGATCTTAAAGCCTTGAAAGAGACCTTGAAGCTCATGGACAGGGACACCTTCCACTATCCCAAGTTTCTCCAAGCCCTGGCCAACCTGGCTTTGGACACTTCCAGGGATCCAGGGGCAGAAATTTCTCTAGGCATCCTGTGCCAGGGCTCCCCCCAATCACAGGAAGGAATTTCTTCCAAAGATCTTCGTGATCCTGGAGGTTTTATCCAACCTAAAAGATCCCGAGTCTGTGTTCGGGAAGGCTGAGCCCAGGCAGAGCAGGGTCAGGTTTCCCGCATCCCTTCTCCTGCATGGCCGGAGCGCCACAGCCTGGCATCGTCCTCACCCACCCTGTCCTCGATGTCCTGAGTGGCCCCGCAGGGCCGGAGCAGTGTCTGGGACGAGGGTGTTTTGCCTGGAGCCGGAGGGTGGCACTGCGGCCCCTCCACAGCGGGGACAGCAGCCCGGGGTGGCAGCGCTGAGCGCGGTGTCCCCGCGGGGCACGACACAAGCGAGGGCACCCGGGGGTGACAGCGGCCAGCGACCCCGGCTCCGAGAGCCCCAGCGAGTGAGGTAAGAGTCACACTGCTCTGGCCGCTCGGGAAGAGCTGGGACAGCCCGGCAGCGCCGGCCAGGTGCGGGTTAATCCGCGATGGGAAGGGAATAGGGCCGAGGGCTGGGAGCGCGGTGTCTGATGCTGCTCTCCGTGCCGGCATCCTTCCTCCTCCGGAACCGCCAGCACTCCCTGCCTGGGCCCAGAGGGTGCTCTGTGCTTCCGTGTGCTCCTTCATCCCGCTCCGGGACGGTCCCGGCTCTACAGCTCGGGGAATTCGCCCTCTCCGCGTCCCAGCACACCGGGAGTTGCCACCTTTCCCTGTGCGGGCAGCTCCGGCTCTGCCCAGTCCCCGCCTGCCCAGGGGACACTGCCAGTCCCATGGCAGCGCTGGAGAGGAGAGCTGGAGAGGCACTGGGGACAAGGGATGGAGGGACAGGACTGGGAATGGTTTCCCACTGCCATAGGGCAGGGCTGGATGGGATATTGGGCAGGAATTGTTCCCTGGCAGGGTGGGCAGGGCTGGCACAGGGTGCCCAGAGCAGCTGTGGCTGCCCCTGGATGCCTGGAAGTATCCAAGGCCAGGTTGGACAGAGCTTGGAGAAACCTGGGATATTGGGAGGTGTCCCTGCCGGGACTGGATGGGCTTTAAGATCCCTTCCAACACAAACCATTCCATGATCCTGTGGCTCCAGCACCACAAGCCAAGGCACCTCAAATACCCCAGGGTCCCTCAGGCTGGACCAAGCATTTCCCTAATTCCACCCTGGAAACCCAAGGACACATTTCCCCACCCTGATCAGTGTTGTCAGTACCTCTGGATGCCCCAAGCTCCCATTCCCATTGGGATTTAGTTGGTTTTGCAGACAGAACTGTGCCCCTATGCCCTGCTGGG
Source organism: Sylvia atricapilla (assembly GCF_009819655.1). Taxonomy (NCBI): domain Eukaryota; kingdom Metazoa; phylum Chordata; class Aves; order Passeriformes; family Sylviidae; genus Sylvia; species Sylvia atricapilla. The sequence continues at coordinate 4,124,070 of NC_089166.1, read as the reverse complement.
GCCCCTCAGTGTCTCCACATCCCACAGGGCAGGAGACACATCCCAGGGTTTCCAGCCTCCCTCCAGGCCTGCTCTTGGTCTGGGAAAAACAAAAATGGACCTGTGCAGCTTGAAAAGCCTTCCCATGGTGACAAGGCTGGGCTCGGGGCAGCTGCTGGGAGCCACCAAACATCCCTTTAATTCCCTGCTGTGACCAACAGAACAAGTGGAAAGTCCCTGCAGCCACAGCAGGAGGATGTCCCTGTCCATGCTGTCCCCACCAGCCAAACCCACTGACCCCGGGATGCACAGGGAACACTCCATGCCCCTGGATCGTGGCTGATCTGCTGCTGAGCTCCCAGTGGGCTCCCAGTGCCAACCCTGCCCTGTAGCCACCCATCCCTGGTATGGCTCTGGGCTCCTCCCTCCCTCCTTGCCTCGGCTTTATCCCCTCCAAGCCAGCCAGAAGACCCCTGACTTTTAATTGAAGAGACCCAAGTGATGCCTCCTAAAGCACATCTTTGGCATCCCCTGCACGGAGCTCATCCTGCACCAGTTCTCTCTAGAGAGCTGAAATTGCTCCTGCTCTGCCTTATTCCCACAGCCTCACACAGGAAAGGAAACTCACAGAGGGAGAAGCAGAATCAATCCAAGGAACTTCACTTCCCAGTTCCCTGGGTGTCAGGGCTGCAGGCCTGGCCATGGATGTGTTGATTGTGGAGGATGCTGGAGAGGACAGGGGTGAGGGACTGGGCAGGGAAGAGGATTCCCATGGGATTCCAGGCTGGGCAAGGCAGGGGCTGCAGCTCCACTGAAGCCACCCCAACACTGGGAAGTTTCTCCAGGGTGTTTTGGGACTGGAAAAGCAGAAATGATTCACAGAGACAGTGGTTTTGGGGAGGTAATGAACCCTCTGACCAGGCTGAGTACTGGGGTGGCTGCTCCACCCCCAACACAGCTCTGAGCACCCCAAAAGGGTGACCCTGCAAGCTGGGTGCCCTTCCACCCTCCTCCCGACCCTGGGTGTGCCCCGAGCACCCCACGAACCCCAGAAACACCTGGGCTTGGCAGGAGCACCCAAAGGCCCCATCAGGAAACACAAAAGGGGCCACAACCCCATGGCAAATCCCTCTTTCCGTGTCACCCCGGCTGTGGCTCACGGGGCTCCCCGTGGGCAGGACATGCAAGGAGCCATCGGATGCTCTTGGGATGTTCTGGTGCAAGAGGGTGAGTGGGAGGCACAAACAAGCGACAGACACCCCTCATTTGCCAGCAAGGGGAGAAGCGTGGCTGCTCCAGGGTGCTGAAGGCGATGGGGCCGGAGGAGATGGGGCTGGAGGCGATGGGGCTGGAGGAGATGGGGCCGCGGGGGCCCGGCCCCGGCAGCGCCGTGATTGGCGCGGCGGGGGACGAATGCCACAGCTGAGACGGGCCAGGCTACCTGAAGGACCCCGCATGTCCTCAGGTTTCACTCATGACCATCTGACAGCAGAAGCAACAGCTGCTCTGCCAACTCGCCGAGCCAAAGCCTCCAGGAGTCGAAGGAGAGGGAAATTCTGGCCCTAAAAGGTCTCTCCTTGGGATTTCGCACTTTCCACCCAACAGTAAGTACTGGGGTCAGTCCTGGGCTGCTGCCAGGCCCCCGGGCAGGGGCTGCGGGCTCTTGGATGTCCCCAGGTTTGTCGTTGTCACCGTGTCTGGAGCGGTACCAGCAACGTCCCGGGATTTGCAGTCCAAGTGCTGGAGGTGGATGGGACCAGGAGGGACTCTCTTTTCTCTGGGAGGGTGTTTAGGGCTGGAGGCACCTGCTGGACCCCCCTGCATGGAAAACTGTCCGGGACAGGGGAGCAAGTCCCCACAGAGGTGTAGGCAGGGCACGGGGACGAGGGTGGCAGCAGCCAATGGGCCCCCAGTGGCCACAGAGCTGTGTCAGGATGAGAGGAGACAGCCAGGGACATGGTGGGCAGTGGGTTCCCGAGACACTGTCCCCGCGGCAGTAAAGGAGCCACAGGCAGGGCTCACAAGTTGCAAGGCTCATTTCTTTGGCTTCTCCTCCTGGAGGTCTAAATATAAACCCCGGCCTGGGCAAGTCAAGGTTGAAGGAAAGGTCTGCGGGTGCTCCCAGTGTCTCCTCTCGGGAAAAGCCCTGTCTCTGCAGAGCCCCCGTCCCCGTGGGGCAGCAGGGAGGGACCCTGAGGGCAGAGGGCAGGAGGTGGGACCCCTGTTCTGCACGGGAATGTCAGGGATGGGGTAGCAAGGGGAGGCTGTTCTCACACTGGCGCTGTGGGTGCACAGGCCACCAAAGGGTGCCAGGGTGAGCCCAGGGTGGGGTTCAGAGCTGTATCCCCCCACGGCAATCAGGCAGTGCCAGGGTGGGGTTCAGCTTGGGGTTTTTGGATGCTGTATCCCCTCTGTGCCAGCTCCCTTCAGTAACTGCACGGGCAGGGCCCGCTGTGCACCCCCAGAGCCATTTGGGGGTTTATCCAGGGGGCAGTCAGCACCCATTCCCCCATTCCCCCCATTCCCCCATTCCCCCATTCCCCCATTCCCCCATTCCCCCATTCCCCCATTACCCCATTCCCCCATTCCCCCATTCCCCTCATCCCCCTCTTCCCCCCATTACCCCATTCCCCCCATTCCCACATTCCCACATTCCCTCATCCCCCCATTTCCCCATCCCTCGTTCCCGGGGCCGGTGCAGAGCTGCAGAGGGAAGTTTGCCGAGGAGCACGAGCATTTCCTCCCCTGCCCTCACGGGCACGGATGGAGCTGTCAGGGATCAGCCTGCGGCAGGCGAGGGATGCGGCTGCCGGCAAGAGACAACAATTCCATAAAGCCCTGGGGACAGCAGGACATCCCAGTCATTCCCATTATCCCGGGGAGCTCCTGGATGGGTTGGTGCAGCACTGGAGCTGCCCCCTTTTTCCTTTCCAGGAAAAATGCCAGATTTATAATGATTTGAAGGGGGTAAAGCATATTTACAGGAACTGATTAAATGAGCACAAAGTCCTGCTTTGACTCTGCTGTGCTAATATTTAAATAGCATTTTCTATTTTCTGATGTGTGCAAAAGGGTCCAGTTCAGGCAAAAGGGCTCTGTGGAGTCCCTTGGGCAGCTCCATCTCCACTCAGGGAAATTTGCTGGATTTGGAGTGGGAGTGAGAACAGCAGAGCCATGAGGAGACATCCAGCACCGTTTCTGTTTGCAGCAGGTTGGACTAATGAGGTGGTTTCTGTGCAGGGGAGAAGGTGGTGGATACTTTGGGAAGTTGTGAGGGTGGAGATCCCAGTTCAGCTCGGGAGAGAGCAGGGAGGATGCTCAGCCTCTGTGCCTGTCCTGCTGCCTCCCTCCTGGGATTCATAAATCCCTGGAACATCTTGTCTTTGGGTGCCCCTTCTCCATTTGCAGGTGGATGTGAATGAGATCCCTTGGGCTGTGAGGCTCAGCATCTGTGACAGCTCCAGGTGCCCCATGCTGGTCCAGGGAATTGGGATCCAGAGGCTGCAAAGGGAAAAGGGGCACCCTCCAGCCTTGGGAAATTGCAGGGCTCCCAGTATTGCAAATCCCATGGGAGCAGCAGCTCTGGGACCTGCTCCTGGGTGCTGGGCATCCCTACAGGAGCTGGTGTCTCTCTTGGCAAACCCGGAGCTGGGGGCATCTCTGCCCCCGAGCCCCCGAGCCTGGGGAACTCCGTGGGGACAGCAGGTCACTCCAGTCCCACACCACTCTCCGGGCCCCCTCGCTGTCCCCTCGCTGCCCTCCCAGCACGGCTCAGGTCTTTCCCAAGCCTGACACGGGAGCTGCTGGCAGGGAGGAGCCGCAGCTCCGGATGACACCCGAGTGCAGGGTGGGCAGTGGGGAAGTTCAGGGACCCCACTTTAACCCTTCCCTGGCTGCTCAAGCCTCCAGCACTGCCAACCCCCCCAAAATAACCCCAAGCCGCCACCCAGCCCGGTGTCCCCTTTCCAGCAATGCCCTGTCCCCCAGCAGGGACAGCAGGAGTGGATGGGGTGGCATCCCCGGCTCCAGGCAGGAACGGATCAGTGCATGGCTGCAGGATGGTGCAACCTCCTATTTCCATCTGTGGCCGGGGAGAGTATCCCAGGATTTCACAGCTCTCGGGCTGTGTGTGCCACCCCGCCCCGAGCACAGCAGGTACAGCCTCAGGGCACCGAGCCCCAGGAACTCCAGGGCAGCAGGATCCGAGAATTTCAGGGAATTCGTTCCCACATGGGTTTGATGCTGGTGCAGGAGCGGAGACACTTTTGCGGGGCTGGATTTTTGGGGTCCGTGTGCCTGGAGGAGCTGTGCCCCTGCTGGAGGCTCAGCACGGAGGGTTTGGCTCTCCAAAGGAAGGAAGTGCCGGGATGGGCTCGGCTGAGTCTTTGCAAGGAGCTGGAGGAGGGTGTGGCACCATTTTTTGGCAGGTGCAGAGCACCCAAAGCAGTGGAGAACCCACGGAAGGTGCTGCTGGAATGGGACACAGCTCCCATGGAATTGTGCGTCCCTCCTGTTCTGTGGAAATCCCCCAGCCCCAGCACAGCTGCTGGGTGTCCTCCCAGTGCAGCACGAGGCTGGAGAGGCTTGGCTGTTGCCAGGAAGAGGCTGGAGAGTGTTGGGAGGGCTCCTCTTTGCTCGAGACAGGCAAAAGGCAGCAGAGCTGCATCATTCCCATAGCTGAGAATTCATTCTGTGTGTGCTTAAAATCGTGGAATCAGGGAATGGTTTGAGTTGGAAAGACCTTAAAGCTCAGCTCATTCCATGGGCAGGGACACCTTCCACTGTCCCAGGTTGCTCCAAGCCCTGTCCAACCTGGGCTTGGACACTGCCAGGGATCCAGGGGCAGCCACAGCTGCTCTGGGAATTCCATCCCAGTCCCTCACAGGGAGGAATTCCTTCCCACTATCCTGTCCAGCCCTGCCCTCTGGCAGTGGGAAGCCATTCCCAGTCCTGTTCCTCCATTCCTTGTCCCAAGTCCCTCCTCAGCCCCTCCAACACTGCTGCCTTGGGTGACCTGTGGGTGACATGAAGTGGCCTTGCCTGAGGGACTGTGGTGGCACCTGAGGAGCAGGAACTGCTGCAGCATCTCAGTGTCCCTGCTCTGGCTGGGAAAAGGCATCCAGCAGTGCTGGGCTGGCTCTGGAATAATTTCCCAAGGGCTTTCAGCAGTCCTTCCCTTTGGCTGTCGGGGTGGATTCCAGGCAGCCCCGGGGTGACGGATGCGCTTGGAAACATCCCACATTCCCGCTGGCACACTTGGCCTGGGCCGTGCTGCAGGCAGAGCAACAAACCCCACCCAGAGCAGGGTAAAGAGCCGTGGTGGTGACAGGAACCAGCCCTGGGATGTGTCACTCACGGCAGCCACCAGGGCCAGAGGTGTCTGAGCCACACAGCCCACTGAGCGCTCCAAAACATTGGAGATTCAAAGGATAATGCTGGAAAATAAAAAAATAATTTTTTTTCTCACTCTAAGTCTTCCGAGCCCACCACTATTTTAAAACAGAGTGGGGAAAGGCTTAATTTCCTTAATGGTGTTGTTTTCTTGTGAAAATCACCTTTAAAATCTGCCTTTAAAGCAGCCTAAAAACCCAGTGAGTTTCCAGCACCACCATGGCAGTGGAATTCCAGCATCCCACAGCAGTGTCCTAAGAGCCATTTGTGTGCAAAAGGAAATTGTGGAGAATTCCTGTATCTTTCCAGATTGTTTCTGTAATGGAGTTACAGCATAGAATTAAGGGACCAGTATTTATCCAGGGGTGGAAGCATCAAAGTCTTCAAAGGCACAGAAAGGGATGTAAAATTGTTTATAAAATAGTTGATTTTTCCTGGCACAACTGAGACCACTTATCCGAGTTCCTGAGAGAAACCCCCATAATCCTGAAAATTCCAATGCGCTGTTCAGCCCCTGGGAAATGTGCAGGACCCGAGGTGAATCGTCCCCACCTGCAGGATTGAAGTTCTCCACCCCTCTGCCACTTGTGGATAACAAAATCCATTTCACATCAGCTTTGTTTCAATCATCCCACGTTTTTTCCTAAAATTTTTGGGAAATACAGTAAGAACTAAACAAATAAACACCCCATGAGACTTTTTCAGCCTGTGGCATCCCTAGGTCCTTGGCAGGAGGGTTTCCTGCAGCCATCAGACTTTCCAACACAGCTCCTGTCACCCTGCAGGCTTCTGGTGCCCTGGCTGGGCTTGGAGCAAATTTGTGCTTTCTTGGCAGCCTACTCCGTGGAATCTGGGGGCTTTAAAACCTATTCAGTGCATGCAGGGGTGGAGAGGGGGATTCATGGACACACAGTAGGGTTGGGAGAGCAGGGTTGGGAATGGCTCAGGGATCACAGGATCATGGAATGGTTTGGGTTGGAAGGGACCTTAGAAACCATTTAATTCCACCCATGTGCCACGGGCAGGGACACCTTCCACTACCCCAGGCTGCACCAAGCACCGTCCAACCTGCCTTGGACACTGCCAGGGATCCAGGGGCAGCCACAGCTGCTCTGGGCACCCTGTGCCAGCCCTGCCCACCCTGCCAGGGAACAATTCCTGCCCAATATCCCAGCCAGCCCTGCCCTCTGGCAGTGGGAAGCCATTCCCTGTGTCCCTCCATCCCTTGTCCCCAGTCCCTCTCCAGCTCTCCTGGAGCCCCTTTGCCCCTGGAAGGGCTCTGAGCTTTCCCTGGAGCTTCTCCTCTCCAGGTGAACACCCCCAGCTCTCCCAGCCTGGCACCAGAGAGGTTCCGTGGCCTCCTCTGGACTCATCCCACATCCCTCTGATGTCGGGGATGGATGCAGAATCCCCTTTCCCTGCTGCCCAGGGAATGCAGCCCAGGACAGAGAGCTGCTCCTGGAGGCTCGGGGACGTGCAGGGGAGGAGGGATGGTGCCCACGGCAGCCCTGGGGACATTCCCCGAGCTCCCAGGGTTGAGCTGTGACTCAGCCCCAAAGCCTGCAGGACCAGCCGAGCCCTGCTGCCCCAGCCCGCCGGGGACGATGGGGATGCAGAGGGAGGGGATTTCCTGGCGGTGTCAGCCCCGGGCGCTGCTGGGGTGGAAGCGCTGCCTCCGGGAGGGTCTGGGAGGCACCGAGGGGATGCTGCAGGGCTGCGCTGGGCGGGTTTGGGCGGGGCTGTGACAGGCTCTGCTTTCCCGAGTGCTGGGTGCTAACACAGCTCCGGAGCGAGGCCAGCCCCGCGCCCGCTTGGCACCGTCTGTCCCCTCGCTGCAGCGGTCACACGAGTCCCTTGTCCCACACTAATCCCTGCTGCAGGGCCCCGGGCTGGCTCTGCTGCTCCTGCTGAGTGAAGCTGATTTACACCCGCTCGGGGCCGCTCCGGGTGTTTTCTCTCTTGGGCTCGTGTCCCACTTGGTCTCTGCGGGGTTTTTTCCAGAGTGTCTCAAGAGGATTAACCTTGTAGGGTAGGTTCACAGGTGAACTCCTCCTAGAGCAGGTCAGGGCAGCTCCCTGAGCTGTGTTTGAATGGTCAGGACATCCCACTGCTGTCCCCGATGTCCGTGGGGTTGGGATCTCCCCGGAGCAGCCTCCATCCCTGGCACACCCCCAGGGGTGCCTGCCCTCACTAACCCGCCCCTGAGTGTGGTGAGAGGGGAAAGAGGGGAAACTGCACCGCTCTGGGCCGATTCCATGGGAAACTGGGGCTGCAGATGCTCCCCCAGAGCACAGGAGACTCCAGGTGATCCCCCTGAAAAACACCTTAGGGAGAGAGAAGCTGGAGCCTGGGTCAGGCAGGTGCAGGGACATCCCAAACCCCTGTGCCTTCAGAGCCAAGAATGTCCTCCCCTCCTCTTCCTCAGCCCATGGGAGGTCATTTTCTGGGCTGAATGAAGTGTCTGCATGGGGTGACTTTTCCAGCAGCCTCAGACAGGACCTGCCACCCTCTGTCCTGTTACACAGAACCTCTAACACAGCAGCCCTGGGACCTCTCAAACCAGTCCTGTTATTTTGGAGCCTGAATCCTTTGTGTGCCCTCAGAGCAGCAAAAATATCAGAGGGAACTGAATTTCTCTCCAAGTGCAGCCTGGGCACTCCTGAGCCGGGAGTTGCTCTCAGTTCCCTGCTGGCAATTCCTGATGGAGGAGCTGAGGGTTCAGATGTCCCAAAGCTGCAATCACCCGTGTCACAGCAAAAAGGAGTCATTCAGCTTAGCTGGGTGGCCAAAATTTAAGAAGCAAATAAAACAGTGCACTGTAGAGACATTTTAAGTGATTGATTTCCCAGCAGGAAGGATGATCTTCCTTAATCAGGGACTCTTGGAGGACTCGGGTCCTGAAGAGCCAGGCCAGAGCCCTGAGGGACCTCGTGGGTGATTTGTGCCCAGGGCAGCACCTGTCACTGGGCATGGACTGCCTCTACCTATGGAGGCGCAAAGAGTTTGATCTGGGTTATTTATAGGAGCTGCTAAAAATGTGCCAGGATGTGCCAGGGCATGGCCAGGGCTGCTCCTCCTGTCCCCATGGCCAGGGGCTGGTCCCAGGGTGGGACCCTTCATCTGGTCTGGTGGGACCCAGCCACGTACCCACACCAGTGTGGGACTGGGCTCACTGGGGACACAAAGGTGCTGGGCTGAGCCCTCACAGAGCCTGGCCTTGGCTTTGCTTCTGAATTTGGGAAGCCACCCGAGATGCTGGTGGCTTCCCGACTGTGGTGTGTGGGATGTGGACATGGGATTAGTCCTGCCCCCTGGAGCCATCCCATCTGCTCTGCTTGGCCCCAAAGGGCTCTGAGCAGGACCAAGAGCTGCAAAAGACCCCAAAAAGCCACAGAGAATCCCCATGACAGGGGCAGCACCCCCTTTTGAGCCTCCCGGTGTGACCCCAGGCAGTGCTGCCCTGCCCCAGCATCTCCCTGGGTGGCTGCCGGCCCGCTCCTGGTGCGGCTCGGTGGCTCCAGCCCAGCGACACGGAGAGGGGACACGGGCAGGAGCAGGGCTGGGGTTGCTCGCTGCGGCTGCCGCCGGGACAGGAATGAGCAGAGTCATGGGGCTGCAGAAACCTGAGCCCGGCGCTGATCGCTGGTGGCAGCTGGAGGCAGAGCCACCTCCGGCAGCGGGGACAGCGCTGGGGACCGCAGCGGCAGCGCCCGAGGGAAACGCGGCCCGGGCAGCGCCGCCTGCACTGAGCCTGGGACAGCCCATGGGCTGGCCCTGACAGCCCTGCAGATCCCCATTTCCAAGGAAATTGAGGCTGCCCAAAGCAACCAGCTCCTCTGAGTCCTCGGAGCCGCCCGTGGGCACTGAGGGTCCTGCTGGAGCTGCTGCTCCCTCTATGATCCCCATGGATCCATTCCCAGCCGGAGGCGTTCTGTGATCCCCTGCACCAGTGCATTCCCAGTGGGGTCTGGGGTGACAAAGCTGGACACAGCCCCGTGCTTTTTGGTTATTTTAGCTCCTTGTTATCGAGGAGAAGGTTCCAAAGCTGCTCAAGTGGAGCAGCAGCTGGGTGTAAGTCCAGAGTAACTCCATGAGAAGCAGCACTGGTGGCACTTCTGCCTGGGCATTGTCCCTTCCCAGAGACACCTGGGGGCCAAAATTCCCTTTTTGATTGCTTTGATGAGGTCCCACCTCTGGGGTCCATCCCCCTCACGGAGAACCTGCTCTGGGCTCTGTTGTGCAGCAGTTGGGGCCACAAGTTGGGCTGGGGCCAGACTCCACTTTGCAGTGACGTGTCTCAGTTTGTGCCATTAAATAACCCCCTTCAGTGAGGACAAAACTCTCCTGAAACAGATGGAGTCAGAGAATTCTTCAGGTTGGAAAAGTCCTCAGAGATCATCAAGCCCAACTGTTTCCCCAGCACTGCCAAGGCCACCACTGGCCCCTGTCCCCAAGTGCCACATCCACACAGCTTTTAAACCCCTCCATGGACGGGGACTCCACCACTGCACTGGGCAGCCTGTTCCAAAGTCTGGCTAACTTTTCCATGAAGAAATTTTCCCAACAATCAATTTAAACCTCCCCTGGCCCAGCCTGAGGCTGTTCTCTTTCCTCCTGTCCCTGTTCCCTGGGAGCAGAGCCCGACGCCCCCCTCGGCTGTCCCCTCCTGGCAGGGAGTTGTGCAGAGCCACAAGGTCCCCCCTGAGCCTCCTTTTCTCCAGCTGAGCTCCCTCAGCTCCATTTCTAGTTCCTTTTCCCATCAGGGCTGTAAATGTCCAGTTCTCCCTAATCCCAAAGGGCTGAGGGTTTCCAGCTCTCAGCACAGCAGGGTTGGGGTGGTGAGCAGTATTGATCCTGAAGGTTTTTTGGGGGCAGGTGCCTGGCAGCTTCACAGAAAGTTTGGGTTTGCCAGTGGGATGCTTGGTTTGGGAGGGTGAGGCACAGAGGTGCAGCTGTCCCAGTATCCATGAGAAGCAGGGTTGAGTTTTACAGAATGCTGGGCTCGTATCCCACACAATCTGGTGGTTATGGGACATTGTTAAGGCACAGGAGCTGAAAGCAAGAACATCTGTGGTGTTGGGGGAGCCTCTGTCAGCATCTCCACCTCTCCCAGGGCACGTCAGCCTCCTCGCCAAACGCAGCCACTCCTCTGCTCCACACTTCCCTCTCTCCAACCCTTCTTGTGCAGCAGAACATCCCTACCTCTCCTAACCCACCCACCCTGTTCCCTCTGGGAAGTCATCCTGATCCCTGTAGCATTCAAAAGTGCCATTACTGCTTCGCTTCTAGGTTCAGGACAAGCCTTTAACGCTTTCTGGGAGCAGAGCCACCCAGAGGTGCAGGCTCCTTGTGCTTCCCATGGCTGGGAGCTCTGGCAGGGCCATAGCCCTGCAGGACCCAGCTCCTCTGGCTCAGGAACCTCTCGTTTAGGGCAGCACAGGCCTCTTGCAGGAGCTGCAGGAGCAAAGTTGTTGATGCCCTGCCAAAGGGAGGCAGCTGAAGTGGGGCCACTGCTCCCAAAGGTGCTTGGTTGTGTTGAAACACTGTGTTTGGGCTGTGAAATTGTGTGTCTGACACAGCCAGGAGGTGACAGGGACACCAGGTGTCCCAGCCTCGTGGTGCCTCCTGATCGGAGGTTGAATCAGAGAATCACAGAATTACAGAATTAAGGAGGTTGGAAAAGACCTTTGAAATCTTCAAGTCCAATCCATGACCCAACAGCCCCTTTGTCACCCAGACCATGACACTCAGTGCCACACCCAGGCTTTCCTTAAACACCTCCAGGGATGGTGACTCCACCACCATGGAGCAGCCCCTTCCAATGCCCAACCCTTCTGGAAAAAGTTTCTCCTGATGTCCAGTCTTTAGGAATTTTACGTCCCCTAAGGTTGTGTCCCCTTGTCCTGTGGCTGCTCCTGGGAGCAGAGCCCCACCCACCTCTGGCTGCCCCATCCAGTCAGGGAGCTGTGGAGAGCCAGAAGGTCCCCCCTGAGCCTCCTCCAGACTGAGGTTTCCCAGCTCCAAAAGGGAATGGCGGTCTGGGAGGAGCAGGAACACAGAGGGGGGCTCTGTGATCCACATACAATAACCTTCCCTGCGAGCTCAAGATTTCTGCCGTAAACCCATTTGCTTAAAATCCACTGAGACCCTGCCACCGATTGCCCCCGAGATGTCCCCAGGTGACATTTGAGCCCCGTGTCCCCGCAGGCAGGGCGCGGGTGGCCCGGAAGCAGAATGAGAGGATGGCCGGCCTGCCGCACATCCCGGGCCCCGAGAACCTGCGCCCCTTCACCCCGGCCTCGCTGGCCGCCATCGAGCAGCGCATGGCCGAGGCCGAGGCGCTCCGGATAAAGCGGCAGCATGTGGAGATGCCCGAGGAAGAGGAGGTCAAGCCCAGCAGTGACCTGGAAGCTGGCAAGAACCTGCCCCTCATCTATGGTGACCCACCCCTGGAGCTGATTGGGACCCCCCTGGAAGATCTGGACCCTTTCTACAAGGACAAGAAGGTGAGGGCCAGAGCTTTGTCCGTGGTAGGCTTGGCTTTAGGTGTAAGTCCCCGGCAAAAGACTCAAGAAGGGACCTCCTGTACTTTCCACGTGCTTACCTGAGCCCATCCTGGTGATCCACCAGCCCAGACTGCTCTGGTTGCTTCTCTTCCAAAGCAGAGAGCATCTCCAAGCCTTTGGAGCTCCAAACATGCAGAGAGATCTCCCCTCTGAAGGCAGCCCTTGGTTTGTGGTGTTTTGGGGAGTGCAGGACTAACCCTCCCCTCCTCTCTTTTCTCCACAGACGTTCATAGTCCTCAACAAGGGCAAGTCGATCTTCCGCTTCTCGGCCACCCCTGCCCTCTACATGCTGGGGCCCTTCCACCCCATCCGCAGAGGAGCCATCAAAATCCTCATCCATTCATATCCTTGATCTCTGGGATGCTGCTCCCATGGTCAGGTCAAACCCTGGTGTTCAGAGTCCAAACAGCCCCAGGAGAGGGACAAGGGAAGGTGTTCATGAGGGGGTGGTAAGGAAACCTCCTGGGCCCCAGCACAGCCAGGACCTGCTGTGCAGTGCTTTAGTCCGAAGAGTAGGTGCTTGATGGGCACCTCGGTGACACCAAGAGCTCACTCTAGGTTGGAGAAGGGAGGAATCACTTTGGCGGGAGAAGGAAAGAAGCTCAAGTCGTGAAGCTTCCTAGGGAGAGGTTGAAGGGTTTTGTGGTCTGGGGAGACTTGGAAAGGAAGGAAATGTTCATGGGTCAGGGAATCTGGTCCCACTGGGAAGTGGGCGAGCAGGAGAGCTCCAAGGAGGCTTTGAGAGAGGAAAGCAGAGGAACCAGGACAGAGAGGGAAAGGCAGGAAAGGAGCCAGAGCACAAGCGGCATTGCAGGGTGGGTGGAAGTGATCCCAGGAGGGCTCTGGAGGAAGTGGGGGTTCATGGCCATGAGGGAGGAGGAAAAGAGGGAGGTTTTGCAGCAGAGGGGTCTAAGCCCAAGAGTTAGAACTTTCTAGAAAGAGGTTGAAGGTTTTTGAGGTCTGGAGAGACTATGAAAGGAAGGGAAAGCTGTATCGCAAGGTGATAAAAAAGAAGGAGCACAGGAGGCAGAAAGAGAGGCAGAGCCAGCACCATAGAGCTGGGAAGCGGAACAGAAAGAAAGGGAAGGGGCTGGGACTATGCACAGGAGCAAAGAGGAAGAGAGGGAAGTGTGAGCACAGGACTGAGGCAGAGAGCAGCAGGAGGAGCAGGGTAGGATGAGGGACCATGGAGGCAGCCAGGACAAGAGGAACAGGGACACTTGGCTTCCTGACCATGGGGAGTGGGGATCCAGGCACCACCCAGAGCATTTGTCCTTGACTAGGCTTTAAATTATTCAGCATGTTCATCATGATCACCATTTTAACCAACTGCGTGTTTATGACGATGAGCAACCCCCCGGCATGGTCCAAGAACGTTGAGTGAGTCCTGAGACTTCCCCCAGCCACGGGGACTGCCCAGCTTGGCAATGTCCCTCAGGAGGGACATGACAAGGCTGAGAGAGGGGGGTGGGGACCCAGGCACCCTTCCGAGTAGGAGAAGTGTCACTGGGAGAAGCTGGTGGCCTTCGGAAGGGATGTCCACACTCTCTATAGGGCATCAAAGAGGGAGAGTGTTTCAGAGTTGCCCAAAATCTGGTGGGGTCTCCGTATCTGGAGAGCCCTGAAGAGCAGGTTGGACTGGAATGGGTCAGCACTATCAGTCTGGAGAGGCCAAGCTGATCCACCTGTCCAAGGACCATGGACAACCCAGGGGAGAGAGGAAATCCAGCATCTTCTGCTGTGGTTCCGCACACTTAGGTCTCAGCAGGGCTTTACCGAGAGCATGGGGGTGGTGGGACATCAGCAGGGACAGAGGTGTTGTAGAATGGTCACCAGAGAGATTGGTACCTCAAAATGTCCCGACTCACCTTACAGGGTGAGGTGAAAACCTCTCCCAGTGCTGAAGCACCCCAAAAACCCATCAGCCTTAAACTCAGCTCCTCAAGATATTCCCCCTGGGTGGGGTGAACAAAACCTTGGACCTGGGCAAGTGTCTCCTGAGTGACCAGTCCCATTTCAGATATGCCTTCACTGGGATCTACACCTTTGAGTCTCTCATCAAGATCCTGTCGAGAGGCTTCTGCATCGATGACTTCACATTCCTGCGTGACCCGTGGAACTGGCTGGACTTCATGGTCATCTCCATGGCGTGAGTCTGTGGGATGGGGAGGACAGGAGGGAAATTTGGAGGAACAAGGAATGTCCTAGGCAAAGCCCTTGGAACTCTTCCCTCTCCTGTCTCACAGCTACATTACCGAGTTCGTGGACCTGGGGAACATCTCTGCTCTCAGGACCTTCCGTGTCCTCCGTGCCTTGAAAACCATCACGGTGATACCAGGTGGGACTTAGAGGAGGGGACTCCTCTCTGTGCCTTCCCCTGAGCTCAGGTATTCCCACTATTCCCCAAAATTCCTGGTTCTTTTGGCAGCTCCAAGAGAAAACAGAGGAAATGTGTATTTGATAAATTTTCCACGTAATTCAGATTTTGGGTCAGGTCCTGCTGATTATACATGTTGAAATCAGCTGCACTCATCAGGTTGTTTGGCAGCCCCTGAAGGAGCAGATGTGATGTTTTTAAGGCTCCTTGGAGATGAATTAAGGGAATTTGTGCTCCCAGTGGATTTATGGGTTTGATAAACTAAATTTCTCCATTTTTGAAGCTATAGACTCAGTTTTGTGACCATTGTTGGCTGCTCTGGTGCTGAGGCTGAGATATTTAACAGGTATTGGTTTAACATCACCTGAAACATCCAGACTCGTGTGAGGAGCACCTTATCAAATCCCTCTGATTGCCAGTTTCCAAATTTGGTACCATTTCAACACTGTGCTTTCAACACCTGGTGCAAGCACACAGAAATCTGAAGCATGAGATTGAACTGAAAATGAAAATTCCTTGTGGTGAATAAATCCTTGTGGTGTCCCTGCAGGCTCCAGATAGTGAGGGTTCACATTTGAATGTTTTTTCTTTCCTTCATCAAAAAGGCTAAAAATTGCATTGAGCAAAATGTAAACTGTTGCTTCTTTCTGGAATGACATCCCCAAGGGCTCTGCAGGAATAGCAGTGGCAAAAATAAGCTGGTTTAGAACATCTGACCTTGGTCAGGCCCTTGGAGAACAGGATTTTACCTAAATAGTTTGGGGAATGAGGAGCTGGCAGGAGGACAGGGCTAAAAATCATTTCCTTGGAGAATTTCTCCATGTGAGAAAGCTCTGGGCTCAGAGAAGCTCTGAAGATGAACACTGGGATGTCCCAGCATTGCCCATCATCCACGTAGACCTTGGCTGATAGGAACTCCATCCTCCATGGAAAAATCCCACTGAGGATCTGTGGATGAGCCTCCTCTGGGGAGGGAACGGTGATGTTGGGGAGAGAGATGAGCTAATCCAGATGTCACTTTGTCACCTTCACTTGGGTACACTAGGGATTTTCCAGCTTGAAGGGATCCGGATGAGAGGTCGGCTGGGCTCCCAAGCACCCAGGGACAGGAGTTAGACTGCAGAGGCTTTTCTGGAGCTGGGAGAGGTGCCCAGCATCATCCAGCTGGGCCAGCAAAGAGCTTCTCTGTGTCTCACTCTGAAGTGCTTCGCTCCAGTAGTTTGGTACAAAAAAAAGCCAGATTGTGGCATTTAGGGAAAAAAGAAAATCTAAAGGAATTGATGGCTGCCAGGCTGGGATGGGCTTTGGTTTGGATATCCCAAGTCTGGGATGGGGGAGTCACCAGCACCAGCCCAAGGGTGACAGTCCTGGGGGCCCAGCCATGTGTGGGGACAGAGCTGGGATGTGATGTGAGCACAGAGCTGGGGGCTGAACTCAGTGGTGACACACGTCCCCACCAAAGCCAGTACCTTTTGGGGACACCGCAGCCTGCTGCCCACAATTAAAAAATGAGCAATCAGCTCAGCAGTGACGCCTCCCCCCAGGGCTGAAGACGATTGTGGGGGCTCTGATCCAGTCGGTGAAGAAGCTCTCGGACGTGATGATCCTCACGGTTTTCTGCCTGAGCGTCTTTGCCCTCATCGGCCTCCAGCTCTTCATGGGCAACCTCCGGCAGAAGTGTGTGCGGTGGCCTCCCCCCAACAGCACCTTCCTGGAGGATCTGGGGCTGGACAACGACACCTTGGTCAACTCAACCTTCTACGACTTCACGGATGACTTCACTGGGAACTTCACTGGGAACTTCACCGGCAACTTCACCAGCAACAGCACCTTTGACTTTGATGCCTACATCAACGATGAAGGTAAAGCTCCTGCAGCCCCTTCTCTGACCCCTCACCCTGGTTTGTTCCTCAGTTTCCTGCTCGTCCTGACTGCTCCAAGGTTGGCTTACATGGACCTTCCTGCCAAGGCTGGTGGGTGGAACAGGCTGTGCACCCTCACAGAAGGGGCAGATGAGATCAAATCCCCCTGGACAGGAAAAATGAGCTCCACCTGGGCCAGCTAAGCTCTTCCAGGAAGCTTTCACAACAGGAAGGTTTGGATGGACCAGTGTCTCCATCTCTCTCACTTGCTGGTCAGGGCCAATATCCCATCAGGGTGGTTACTGCAAAGAGATCAAACCCTTGAGGAGCAGGTGGAACTTCGGGTGAAAAACCAGAGGAAAAAACGCAGGAATGACATTTTTAACACACTTTTCACTATCTGGAACCTTCCCCAGGCACCACAGTGCCAAATCAACTCTTTATGCAACACCACAAAAGCCACAGGAGTGGAGGGAGGGAAAGGTGGGACCAGCACAGGTCCTCAGGAAGGTCTAATTGCTCCTTTCCTACCCCTTCTTTGAAAATTTTGCCCAAAGTGTGGTGAATTTTGTTTGTTCTTCAGTTTTGAGTTTTTAAACTCCGTGAAAAATGTAAACATCTCAGCAAAGCTGCCTGGTAGAACTGCAGGGCAGCAGGGTCCCCCACAGGGATGCTCCATGGCTCATTCAGGACCTTCAGCAGAGCTCAGAAGGCCGGGCTGGGTCTCAGCTGAGCTGGTTGGCCCAACAATCAGCTCCAGGCTTCATTACAGGAAGGTTTTGGTAGTGGGAAAATTCAATACATAGGATCTGATGAGCTCTGTGCAAAGAGCAACTGCCCAAGGGTGCAGCAGAGCAGCTGCTGGGGCCAGGCTAAAACCTGAAATTGCACAAACAGGGTATTTCCTCCCTGGACAAAGAGAAGCCTCGTGGCAAGAAGGCAGGCAGAGCCAGAGAGGATTCAGGAAGCTCCAGAAGTCCTGGGAGGGCCGTGCTGGGTGATGTTCAGGATTGGATCCAGCTGCCCTCTGCCATATCCAGGTGTGGGTGTCTGCAGATGTGCTCCTCTGTGTCCCTGGGGCAGATGACCTGTGGTGGCACTGCTTGGCAGCTCCTGTGGCTCTGGATACATGCGGGAGCTGAAAGGAAGAGCCTTAAGGACCCCTGGTCTGTGAGCAGGGTGGGGGTGTCCCCACCAGCAATGGGAGCAGCAGGAGAAGGTGCAGCCATGGAGCAGGAGCAGTTTCCCCAGGTTTTCCTGCAGTGCCCCATGCTCAGTGCTTCCTGCAAATGCTGATTTCCCAGGAAAACAGGCCAGCCCTGATCCTTTGATCTCACGTTAACCCATTTTCCAGGTGGCCTGGCCTTGACCAGATCCAGAGCTCTTTCCAGGTTTGACAGAGACCCGGTTGGATTGATGAAACAATCCCAGGAGCTCCCTGAGACAGAGCCAAGACAAACAACAAAGTCAACAGAGAGTAGATACCCCATGTGCCTGACACTAGGAGTCAGCAAATTCCCCTGGGACTCAAGGAATTTCCCTGACAGCAAGTTGCACCCAGGAGTTTGAAAATCAATGTTTGTGCTTATTTATTTCTTTATTTATTTAATTATTTATCTTCCTTAC
Source organism: Sylvia atricapilla (assembly GCF_009819655.1). Classification (NCBI taxonomy): domain Eukaryota; kingdom Metazoa; phylum Chordata; class Aves; order Passeriformes; family Sylviidae; genus Sylvia; species Sylvia atricapilla. The sequence continues at coordinate 4,106,269 of NC_089166.1, read as the reverse complement.
TCTTTCCCCACCTGCAAAGCCAATTACTACTTCCTGGAGGGAGCCCTCGACGCTCTGCTCTGTGGGAACAGCAGCGATGCTGGGTGAGTGAGACCCCCTCCCTCGGGATCCCTGGGAGGGGACAGGGAGCTGGCACAGCTTGTGGGATCCCTGATGCTTGGGATGGGACAGGGTTGGGGCTGGGAACATGGCTCTGCAGGGGAACAGTCCAGGAATCCCAATGGATCAGCTTGGGGACCATCCTGAGGTTATCAGTTAGATCATCCCAATGGTATCAGCTTGAGGGGATATTGATCCAGGCATCCCAACTGGGGATAGCTTTGGGGCTGTCAGCTGGAGCATTCTGAGGGTATCAGCTCGAGGGTATCAGTGTGGGCATCACAACTGGATCAACTTCAGGTGCAATCAGTTCAGGCATCCCAAATGTATCAGCTTGAGGGGTCTCAGTCTGACATCTTGCCTGGATCAGCTTTGGGGGTATCAGGTATCACACAGGGGCAGATGGTGTCAGTCCAGGCATCCCACCTGTCTCACCCTGGAGGGGAGCATCCCCCCTGCTGCACCCCCTCTCCATAGGGATGGGTTTGGCTGCGGGGCCATGCCAGGGTTTCATCCCTGCTGTCCCCCTGGCAGGAAGTGCCCCGAGGGCTACGAGTGCATGAAGGCTGGGAGGAACCCCAACTATGGCTACACCAGCTATGACACCTTCAGCTGGGCCTTCCTGGCCCTCTTCCGCCTCATGACCCAGGACTACTGGGAGAACCTCTTCCAGCTGGTAGGCTCTGCCCCTCCTTCCCTGTGCAAGTGTTCCTCTTGTTTCCGTGCTGCCCCTGAGGTGGAAAGTCACTGACTGGAAGCTTGTGGGTATTTTTCCTGTGGTTTGTGGATCCAGGCAGGATCAGTGGAGATGGGGATGGTCCCATTTACTACTTCCCTAACATGGGAGTGCAGTGGATTTCCCAGGATGCTGTCAGCTCTGTCATGGAAATCAGGGATTTATCAGATTGTCCAGAGCATCTCTGGCTCGAGCTGAAGGACAGGATAAAGGGAAGCCAGGTCACTTGTCCCCTCATTGAGTTGTCCTCTAGGGAAGCACCACAAAACCCCAGCTGACCCCAGCTCCAGAGGCTGGCCAGGTGAAAGGGATCCTACACCTAAGGCTGCCTCTGCCCTCTGGAAAGGTTTGCCCAGATCATGAGTCAGAAAAGGACCATGTTGGCCTGAAGGTGAGGCCTGAGAAGGTGGGGGCTGAGCAAAGCAAACCAGTGATGGAATACTGATCACACCTCCATCGCTCCCAGCCCTTTGGAACCTTGGCAACCAAGGCTTCTCTCTGTCTCTCACCAGTCCCAACCCAGTGCCAGCACCTGCAGGAAGGTCTGTTGGGCAATAACCAAGCCTTGGAGAAGACAGGAACAAAGTATTTCCCTCCTACCACAACCAGGTGCCCAGGGGCAGCACCTTCTCTTGGGAGTGTCACCAAAGTGACACAGTGACATCCCTGCCACCTCTTCCCACAGACACTGAGGGCAGCAGGGAAAACCTACATGATCTTCTTCGTGGTGATCATCTTCCTGGGCTCCTTCTACCTCATCAACCTCATCCTGGCTGTGGTGGCCATGGCTTATGCCGAGCAGAACGATGCCACCATGCTGGAGGAGCAGCAGAAGGAGGAGGAATTCCAGCAGCTCATGGAGCAGCTGAAGAAGCAGCAAGAGGAGCAGGAAAGACTGGTGAGTGGGAAGAGTGGAGGCCAAAATGAGGGGTCTTGGGAATAGGGAGAGGAAATGGAGACAGCAACAAGCATGGTGTAAAATCCAAAGTAAAACTCTGTTTGGTCCATAGGAAGTAAAGAAAAAATGGAGTAACTATTTTGGGCATCATATTTGAATCGAAAAACTGAGATACTGTCATGGGTGGGGACAAAAAAAGCTGAAAATATCAAATTTACACATCCAAATGCCAGCCCAAGGTGCAGTGGGAGGCAGCAGAGAGGAGCAGCACAGGGGTGAGGTGTTGTTTGATAGGAGGAGGTGAGAGACATAAAAGGCCTCAGAAGTTCCTGTCGATCTCCTGCAGCACATCAGGAAGCCTGGCAGGAGCCCCAGCTCCGTGTCACCAGGGCACAAAGGAGGCATTCAGGGAAGATGGGGCAGCACAGCTCAGTGTGTCAGCAAACCCTTGGCTTTGGAGACACAACAAAGGGCTCGAGACACCCTGCACCTCACCAGGGAGATCGTGGTGTTCTACGGGAGCCAAGGAAACCTGGAATGTTTCCTTGTGTCCATGCTCATTGCAGGAGGGTTGGAACTTCAAATTTAATAGCACTGTTGGAAAGAAAAAGACAGAAACCAAAAACAAAACAAAACAAAACGAAAAAAAAAAAAAAGGAAATAATTGTACATGAATGTACATGTGATAATATAATATTTTGGGGGGATAAATAAATTTTGATCCAAACATTCTCAAATTCTGTGCAAGTGCAAAAATCCTAGAGGTCACATTTCAGTAAGAGGCTTGAGAATTTTGCTTCTTTGCCATTTTGGATTGAGAGCCCATTGCAAAGGGTAAAGTTTGCTGCTGGAAGAACCAATATTTGCTCATTTTCATCCTTAGGAATTATTCTCCCTGACTAAATCTAAGAAGATCTAACTCAGCTGTGGAGAGCTGAGTGCAGACGATGCAAGGGATGGGAAAGGGAAAGGGAAAGGGAAAGGGAAAGGGAAAGGAAAGGAAAGGAAAGGAAAGGAAAGGAAAGGAAAGGGAAAGGGAAAGGGAAAGGGAAAGGGAAAGGGAAAGGGAAAGGGAAAGGGAAAGGGAAAGGGAAAGGGAAAGGGAAAGGCTTGGAAATCCCCGGATGTCTTGGGTTGGAAGGGACCTGAAAGCTCATCCAGTCCCCTCCCTGCCATGGGACACCTCCCACTGCCCTAGGTTCCTCCAAGCCTCATCCATCCACCACTTCCAGGGACAGAAGGAGTTTTCCCACCCCCTTGGAGCCTTCAGGCACCGTGGGATGTCCCCATGGCTGTGGACACAGGGGTGACAGGGCCGGGGTTGTGCAGTTGCAGGAGCGCGCGTCCAGCAGCGATTCCCTGCCCAGCAGCGTGGCCGGCAAGGGGCACAGCTCGGACCTCAGCAGTGACCAGGACAAGGCCAAGGACTGCAACGGGCAGGTGGTGCCCAAGATCACCCTGCAGCGATCCGACACCGTGGTTGATGTAAGTGCCAGCTGTGCCCCTGCCATCCCTGGGTGCCCACCCTGACCAACCTCCTGAGGGGACAGCCTTGCGCCCACCTCACTATGGGTTGGGACCTATAAGCATTTCTGGGGTCCCCACCTTGCACCCGGAGGTCCCTCCAGACCATTTCCTGTTTTCTGCCTGCTCTGCCTTTCAGAGCATGGAATAACTCTGCATCCCTCTTTCCTCTCCTCCCAGTTCAACCCCGCCTATGAGTCGGAGAAGCTGGACCTCAACCACCTCACTGTGGGCAACCAAGATGGGCCAGGGCTGGAGAAGAGGGTGGGAAGTGCCATCAGTGTCATTTCCAATGCTGTGGAAGGTATGTCCCGCTGGGTGAGGGTCCTGGTCAGTGCTTCAGGGCCTGGGTTGGTGACAGTGACTGTCCCAAATTCCCAGCCCCACATAAGGGATGACTCCAGCCCTGGGATCTCTGTATGGGGTCAGTGATGCTCAAGCCAGACTTTTCATCCCAATCCACTGGGATGATGCCTGGAGGCAATAATCAAATATCTCACACAAATTAATGGGATTGCAGGTGATTAGAGGAGTCTCTAGAGCCATCTGGGAACTGCTGAGCAGCTTCCCAGGAGTCGCTGTGTCAGCTTCAGCAAAAAGCACCATGAACTCAGCAGTTCATGTCCCCCATCTCCCCAAGAACGGGAACAAAACCCTCTGGTCAGCACAGAGCAGTCTCTTTGGATGTCCTGGCAGTCTCAGGGTGGCAAAGACACCTCAAATCCTCGCCAGGGGCTGGGAGAAGGATTGGATCCACAGTTTTCTGGCTTATCTGCCTTTTCATCCCTCTCCAGTTTGGAGAGCCAGGTCTGCATCACCTCTGTGCCTGGGCATGGGAAGGCTCCTCCTTTTAGCCCCTGTATTTTTTGGGTGCCACAATATAAAAAAGATCTAAAGCTTTTAGGAAGTGTCCAAAGGAGGGCTAAGAAGATGATGAAGGATCTGGAGGAGCCACATGAGGAGTAGCTGAGGTCACTGTTCAGCCGGAGAAGAGGAGCCTACAGTCATACCTCAGCTCCTCCCAAGAGGCAGCTCCAATCTCTGCTCCTTGTGACCAAGGACAGGACAAGGGAACAGCTGGAGCTGTGCCAGGGCGTTGGGATGGAGCTCAGGGAAAGGTCCTTCCCCCAGAGGGTGCTGGGCACTGCCCAGGCTCCCCAGGGAATGGTCCCAGCCCGAGGCTGCCAGAGCTCCAGGAGCCTTTGGACAGCGCTGCCAGGGATGCCCAGGGTGGGGTTCTTGGGGTGTCTGTTCAGGGCCAGGAGCTGGATCAATGATCCCTGTGGATGTCTTCCAGATCAGGATATGCCATGATATTTAAAATCATAGATCATCCAGAGCTGGTCCAGGACCACAGGAGAACTTCTCCTGAGGGTCAGCATTTGCCCATCCAGGTGAGGACAAGATAATCCCCTACTTTTCCTTTCCCACTCTCAGAGCTGGAAGAAGCTCACCAGAAATGCCCACCCTGGTGGTACAAATTCGCCCACACATTCCTGGTCTGGAATTGCTGCCTTCCATGGGTGAAGCTGAAGGAGTTTGTCAAGCTGGTGGTGATGGACCCCTTCGTGGACCTGGGCATCACCATCTGCATCGTGCTCAACACTCTTTTCATGGCCATGGAGCACTACCCCATGACAGAAGAGTTCGAGAACGTGCTGAGCGTGGGGAACCTGGTAGGGAGCTCCATCCCTCCCCTTTCGAGCCCAGCAGCCCCAGCCCCCATCCTGGAGGGCAGATCCCCCTCTGCTGCTGTGTGAAACATCCCAGCTGCAGCTCTGCCCACAGCACCCTGCACAGGGCTGGGCTGCGGGATGGTCCACACCAGTGTGAGGTTGGGATCTAGCATTCCCTGCTCCTCTCCTGCTGCAGTCCCTGCCTGGCTTGGTGCATCCTGAGCCACCCTCTGCATCACACCCAGCCCTGGGTGACCCCACAGTGTCCCTGAAACGTTGGGTGGCCACGGGGCAGAGCAGAAGGTGTTCCAGATTGTGGGAACAAACAGGTCCCCACTGAGCGGGAAGCAACAACGCAGCATTAAAATTAATAATAATCAGCGATTTGCCCAGTAGAATCATTGTAAATCTCAGCTGTCCTGATTTTATAGGTTCATTTTGTGGCTGCTCCTGCTCGGAGCTGGCGACAAATGGCTCTGAGCTGGGTGGATCTGCTGGTGGGACAAGCCCGGAGCCCCCCGGCAGCGGTGGGAAATGCGCTAAAGAATGGGAGAGCTCCTATCCCTCTGCTGCCGCTGTGCCCTGCTCCAGCACCTGCCGGCGCCTCTGGAAGCGCAGCCCGGGAGTGACAGATGCCGCTGCCCGGGCGGGCGGGACTGGCTCTGGTTTCATTCAGGAAATACAACGGGATTAATGGGCCGGTGCTCAAGGCACGGCCGGGCTGAGGCGGCTCCAGCCCTTCCTTGGAGCCAGGAGCGGAGTCTGGCTGCGGGGGCACCCCCGGGGGAATGATCTGCTGGGGAAGGGCCAGGTGGGGACCGGAGCAGGTGGAGGAGATCCCACTGGGACAGGATTCCCCCACATCCCCTGCCTGCTGCAGCTCTGCTGCCTGTCCCACCGCAGGGTGTCAAGGACAAGGGCAGGGATCAGCCAGGAGGAGCAGGACAGGGGATGTTTGTGGGCGGCCATGCAAGGGACACGTGGGGATCATCCCCTGGATATGGGAGCAGGAACGGGGCAGGGGACATTTGTGGGCTGGCATGCTGGGGACATGTGGGGACAATCTCCTGGGATACTGGAGCAGGACAAGGGATGATTGTGGCCGTGCAAAGGACACGTAGGGACAGTCCCCTGGGATGCAGCTGCAGGAGCAGGACAGGAACACTTGTGGGCTGGCATGGAAGGGACACGTATGGACAATCCCCTGGGATACTAGAGCAGGACAGGGGACATTTGTGGGCTGGCATGCAAGGGACATGTGGGGATAACCTCGGGGATGAAGGAGCAGTAGGGGACAGACCTGTCCCAACACCATCCCCAGTCAGGCCAAATCTGTCACCAGGCCCTTTGCATGTGCTGTGCCGTAGAATTGCAGCGAGGATTTCAATTGTCACCTGCCTGAGCCTTCTCTGCAGTGACACAATAGTGCAGGTGCTGTTGTGGTCCCAGGAAAGGAGCAATGTCTAAAATCCAGCTCAGCTGTCACAGAGCTCAGGGAGGGACAGGGGCATCCCAGTAGCAGCCCAGTTCCAGTGCTGGGCATCTGTGATTTCCCAGTCATTCCAAAGGTGTCTCTTTGCCAAGGAAATTTTATTTTTAATTTCCAGCTGCTAACACCTTTGTGTCCCTCCAGAGGAATCAGTCACCAGTATTCCCAGTCTGGCTTCACCAGCCACACTGGGCAGCATCTGGGGAGCTCATTCCCAACTGGAGCTGGCCCTAACAGTGTGAAATGCTTTGGGAATACACAAAAAAAGAGGGAAGCTGCCCAGCCCACCCACCCCACAGCTCAGCACTGGTTTATGAACAAGTGATCAAGGGTGGTGCTTCCCACAGGTCTTCACAGGGATCTTCACAGCAGAAATGGTTCTGAAGCTCATTGCTCTGGATCCCTACGAGTATTTCCAACAGGGTTGGAATATCTTCGACAGCTTCATCGTCACTCTGAGCCTGGTGGAGCTGGGCTTGGCCAACGTGCAGGGACTCTCCGTGCTCCGCTCCTTCCGCCTGGTACGTGCCAGGGGACACCTGGGCAGTGACAGGGACAGGCTGGGGGTGACTTGTTCAGCCTCCTTCATGCTGGAGGCTCAGCTTGGGAGGGATCAACTTGGCCCCTGTTAAAGATAAGACTGAGTCAAATGAAATATTCAGGGAAGTCGGAGTCAGAGCAGTTGGGGGTTTAACCCATCCTGCCGTGATCAAACAGCCCTGAGAGGGCCAAATGGCAGTGCCACAGCCTTGCTGGCACCTTGTGGCAATGACACCCTGAGCTACCCTCGTTCTCTTCTTGCCCCCCACAGCTCAGGGTTTTCAAGCTGGCCAAGTCCTGGCCCACCCTCAACATGCTAATCAAGATCATCGGCAACTCCGTGGGTGCCCTGGGCAACCTCACGCTGGTCCTGGCCATCATCGTCTTCATCTTCGCCGTGGTGGGGATGCAGCTCTTCGGCAAGAGCTACATCGAGTGCGTGTGCAAGATCTCCGTGGACTGCACCCTGCCCCGCTGGCACATGAACGACTTCTTCCACTCTTTCCTCATCGTCTTCCGCATCCTCTGCGGGGAGTGGATCGAGACCATGTGGGACTGCATGGAGGTGGCCGGCCAGACCATGTGCCTCATCGTCTTCATGATGGTCATGGTCATTGGGAACCTCGTGGTGAGGCTGGGGCCGGGGGTCCCTCACTGGGGGCAGGGACAGAGGGGGTGGTAGGGTGGGGACACTTCTGTCCTGCTCAGCCTTTCCACAGCGCTGTGCCCATGGGCAGGGTCTGGTTGGAGCTGCAGGGAGCTGGGATTCTCCTCCCTCCCCAGGCCCTTGGGATGGGCTGTGTCAGCTCTGTGTGCAACAGAGAGAGAAATTATTCCTACGGGACCTCCAGCTGAAACCAGACCAGGGAACTGGGGAGAAACTGAGGCACAGAAAACACAAATGGGCTTTAGGCAGAGGCAGGAGCAACTCTGGGATAAAACACAGCTCAGTTTAAGCTGCCCTATGTCCTCCACTTGGCTTTTCCAGCTTTCTTGCCCCATTTCCCACTCTACCGATGAGGCAGAGCCCCATCCATCCATCCATCCATTTATTCATCCCACCCTTTGCTCCAGGTGCTTTAGGGAGCAGCACCCCCCCGCTCCACCAGGTCTCCTGCAGATCCCCAAACTGCCCCGTCCTCACCGTGCTCCAGGTGGCATCTGGTGATGGCCAACCTCCTTCCCTGTATCTACAGGACCCCCTGCCCCCCTGACCCCATCCTGCCCCCACCCTCCCCGCTCCCCCCAGCTGCCTGTGCTGCCTGAGCTACAGGTTTGTGAGTTCCAGGCGAGCGTGAAATCCTTTCTAAACTTGGTAACCCCAGCGCTGGCAGCTCTGGAGCTTGTTTTGCAGCCTGCGTGGGCCCTGCTCTCCCTTCTTGAGAAGCAGGGCAGGGGAGGGAAGCGTCGACTCGCTCCTATTACTTGCCGGGATTGTGTAATCCCTTTGGAATTTGCTTTGAAAAACTATCTGCCCCCGGGAGCTGCTGACCCCTGTCCCCAGGGAGGCTCTGAAAGGAGCCCGGGGAGAAACTCAGAGCAGCCCTCGGCTCGAGTCAGCTTGGAGTGTCCCACTTTGAGGGCAGAAATTTGGGATTTGTTTGCCTCTTGTCTTCCCTGGCTCATGCCAGGGATTTGGGGCTTTGAAGGGAGAGCCTCTGGCTGCAGACCTTGCCCCAGGCCTGTGCTGGGCAAACGAGGGGAGCAGCCCCGTGTCCCCCCAGGCTGCCCATCTCCCACCAGTCAGCAAAGGTTTGTGATGCCACCTTTCCAGGGGCTGTAAGGCTGGGTCAGGCTGAAAATCACCCATAAGGGCACCTGTAAGGAGCAGGAGCCTCTCCAGAACCATCTGCAGGGAGTGCAAGAGTTTAGACTCACAGAATCACAGCTGGGGCTCCCTGCAGAGCCTTCCAAAAACAGGGCCTCAAAAGAGGCTCTGGAAAGTTTCCCTCTTCTGGAGCTCACTTTTGGAGTAGCACAGTCTATCCACCTCTCCAGGAGACTGCTCTAGAGAAGACACAGGGGCAGCACAATTTCAGATGGTGGGGTCAGTGACAGCCCTCCCAGAGGTGCAGGTGTCCCCATCCCAGAGGCGTGGGTGTCCCCATCCCAGAGGCGTGGGTGTCCCCTCCCTGAGCTGCACCAGCCCTTGGGGCAGCTCTGCAACTCCTGCACGGGCTCCATTTCCAGCCCAGCAGAGAAACACGGAGCACAAACACGGCCAGAGCTCTCTGTGCCCTCCTCTGCCAGGCTCTCGTGGCCGTGCCTCAGGTATTTCCGAGTCCTGGAGCCCGTCCCAGAGGCTCCCAAGTATCCCGGGGCAGGGAGGTGTACGTTTCTCCGCGCTTCCCCTGCGCAGGAAGAAGGTGACCTGTCCTTTGCTCTTAATGACACTTTGAGCATTTCCTTTGGGGTTATTCAGGGAAAAGGGAGGAAGTCAGTCGGGTGACAAGGTAACGGAGTCCTGTCCAACAAAGACAGAGCCAGCGGCGCCCATTAACTGTAACTGGTACTTAACGGGGGCATTCAACTGCTGGGCCCGCGGGGATTTATTTAAAGACGTGGTTTAAGGCACATGGCATGAGCCATGTGAAAACAGCAGTGTCCTTGGATAGCAGCTAATTCCCGTCTCAGATGCGCTGCTGGCACCGCACGGCACAAACACCGACAGCTGTGGGCCGGCTCTGTCCCTGCTCCGCTCCACGGCGGTGCCTGTCCCACTCCTCTGCTCCCGAGCTGCTCCAGGTTTCTGGCAGGGAGCGACCCCAGCTGTGCCAGGAGAGGCCGTGGTGGGGTCCAGTCACGTTTTGGGATGGTGAAGTAAAAGGGGAAGCACACGAGCCCATGCTTGGAGTTACACAGAGCATTTATTGGCTAGTGCTGAGGTGAAACATTGCTTTGATGAGGCAGAACAGAGTCTGGGTGGAACACAGGAATGAGGTCACAGCTGGGGTTTAGGCTCCTCCATGTCTCCAGGGTGTGGGAGACCCTCAGATGCTGGGCATCTGAGCTACCAAAGCCAGGGAAGAGGAGAGAAGAGCTGCAGCAGAGAGAACAAGCAGGAGGTTTCATTCTGGGGAGAGAAGGGACATAATCACAGAATCATGGAATCTCAGACTGATTCGGGTTGGAAGGGACATTAAAGAGCACTCAGTCCCACCCCCTGCCATGGCCAGGGACACCTTCCACTTCCCAGATTGCTCCAAGCCCTGCCCAACCTTGCCTTGGACACTTCCAGGGATGGGGCAGCTGCAAGAGCTGAGGGGTGCATCCCTGGGGGTGGTGGGGAGAAGCACCAGAGGCTTGAGGAGTCCCCCTGGGATTCCTTGAGCTCCAAGAGACTAAGGGAAGGGGCACACCCATGGATCCACAGCGGAGCTTGAGAGCCATGACTGGCATTCCTTGCAGAGGGATCTGCAGGACCGTGGGAGACCAGGGGGAGGTTGAAGGCATCAGGGCCCCAGGGGTTTGAGAAGGAACATGTCCGTGTCCTCCAGGAACTAGGAGTGGCCCCTCCGCAGTCCCCAGAGCCAGTGAGGGCAGGGCAGAGCCCGTGAGACGCTCCATGAAGGGGGTTCTCCCCAGCCAGGAGTGATCCCTGCAGCTCCAGAGGGAAATACTGAAACTCAAGACCTGCTGGACCTCAGGGCTGGGGTTTGCTTTGCCCCTCCAGGTGCTAAACCTGTTTCTGGCTCTGCTGCTGAGCTCCTTCAGCGCCGACAGCCTGGCAGCGTCGGACGACGACGGGGAGATGAACAACCTGCAGATCGCCATTGGCCGCATCACCCGCGGCATCGCCTTCGCCAAGGCCACGCTCCTCGGGCTGCTCCGCCGCCTCTGGAAGGGCAAGAAGGTGGCCCCAGAAGAAGAGCAGGACCCCAGTAAAAGGGACAACTCTGTGCTCAACCACATGGACTCGGCCCTGGAGCCCAAGTCGGGGTACCTGGATGGCATCACAGGCAAGGAGCACATTTTCATGGATGAGTTGGACCACATGAATTTCATCAACAACCCCAACCTGACGGTACAGGTCCCCATCGCCTCTGAGGAGTCTGACCTCTACGAGGAGACCAGCACCCAGTCCGACACCGAGGACACCACCAAGGTTAGGAAGGCGGGTGGAAGGGAAGGTTTCACCCCAAAGCTGGGACTGGCCCTTTCCTGCCGTGCTGCTCAAAGAATGATGTTGATTTGGGTCACTTTAGGCTTTCTCACAGGGTGTGGCATGGGCCAAACGTAGCATTTTCCATGCTGGCATTTCCCAGTGTAAGCTGGAGACGGAGGGGAGGGCCCAAGCAGGGCTTTGGCTGATTTGGGTCGGACTATGGGGTTATTGCCAACGCCAGAGGGCCCCACAGGGGCAGTGCAAGGGTCAGAGTGCTCAGTTTGGGGTTAAAGATGTTCCAGAGGAATCTGATGCCAGGAAATCTGCTGATGGCACTATCATTGGATCCACTGCTAATGCCTCGGAAAGCATCATCCTGGGGGGGCCTGAACCAGATGGAGGAGCTTAGCAGGAGTGAACATGAAGCCAGAGATGTGGGATCCAAAGCTGAGACAGCTGAGTCAGTCTCCAGGGTACTGCTGGAGTCCACTGGGAGGGTGGTGGGCGGGGAAAAAAAACTTGGGAAGACCCAAGCGGACACAAAGAGTGATGGTGTGGTGGGAAATTGCTGCTCCCTCCAAGGTCCTGGGGACACAGGGGGCACCTGGAGGTGCTGAAAGGGACAGGAGCAGGTGCATCAGCCTGGGAAGGGGGTTTGTTTGGACAACAGGACAGCTCTGAGCAGGGATTTCTCAGGACTGAATGGCAAATGTGTGCCCAGGAGCTGAGGGAACTTGGAAAGCTCCATCCCAACCAGTCTCCCAGGTCCAGTAGGCATCTGGTGCTGCTGAACACCTGGCTGGTGTTCAGGGAGCCCCAGGAAAGGTTGGAAAATGATGCAGGGCTCCCAAAACTGCAGAGCCTCTCACCTCCCTCCCATCTGCAGGCTCCTGACAGCTCAGCACAGTGACAGTAGCCCAGCTTGGCATAACGTGGGGCAAGGAGAGGGGACAATCCTGATTATTTAGTTTTATCTGGGACAATAGGGAGAGCTTCAGCATTTGGGGTGCAGGAGGAGGACAGGAGGAAAGGTGGTTACTGCCAAGCCCTACAGAGGGGAAAAACATGGAGCACCTTGGTCAAGGGCATGAGAACTACTGCTCTCAGTTCCCTCAGTTCCCTCAGCTGAGAGTTGGCATTTCCCCCCAACTTTTCCCCACCACAACCCCAGTCCCACAGCAGCAGTGCCCAGCACACTGGGTGCACTGCAGAGGTGATGCCAATGCCAGCCTGGCCAAGGGAAAACCTTGGTGTGTAGTCATCGGACCCATCCTGGCACAGCTCTGGGCTTTAGGGTGTGTTCAGCCAATAGCACCTGCTCCAAACACTGCATGGGAAAACTCTGAGCCATCCCTGGCTGCTCAGCACGTGCAGTGGGCAAAAGGCACCTCTCAACCAGTAAATACCAGTTCAGCCCATCGGGGCTGGTGGGTTCAGTGCCTAAATTCAGTCAAAGCTGACTCAGGTGGGAGACAAGGAGATGGATTAAAAACGGGCCCTGCCCAGGCAGGGGGAACGACGAGCTGCAATTTATCATGGAATCACAAATTATTTGGGTTGGTAAGAGTCTCAAAGACCATGTAATTCCAATTCCCTGCCATGACAGGGACACCTTCCACTGTCCCAGGCTGCTCCAAACCCCATCCAACCTGGCCTTGGGCACTGCCAGGGGCAGCCACAGCTGCTCTGGGTGCCCTGTGCCAGCCCTGCCCACCTTCCCAGGGAACAATTCCTGCCCAATATCCCATCCAGCCCTGCCCTCTGGCAGTGCGAAGCCATTCCCTGTGTCCCTCCATCCCTTGTCCCCAGTCCCTCTCCAGCTCTCCTGGAGCCCCTTTGGGCCCTGGAAGGAGCTCGGAGCTCTCTCAGACCCTTCCCTTCTCCAGGCTGACCTTTCCCCTGCTCTCCCAGCCTGTCTATACAAGGTGAAATAACAATTAGCAATCAGGTGCTAATTGGTGGGAGCCCTGCGCTGTTCCCGGGGGTTGGTGGGGAGTTCACAGCCGGCGATGAGCTCCAGATGGAGCCAGAGCCCCGCACAGCGCCCGCTCCGGGGCCGCTCCCACCGCCACGATCCCAAGCCGCGGGGGCTTCTCCACACGGGCAGCTCAGACACGCTGATAAATCCCCTCCGCTTCCAGAGCAGCTGGTTTCCAAAGAAAAGCTCTTTTTCGGGGAAATGACAGCGGCAGGATTTTGGGTCTTGTGGTTGATTTCTTTTTGTAGCTCAAAGCAATGAGGAGGTGCCAGGCTGCTCTGTGGCTCTGCAGAATCAGTGTAGGGGTTCAGGGCTCTTCCAGGGGCTTTTTCCGTGGGGATCCCATCCTGCTGGGCAGGGTGATTGTGTCATGACATGCTCCAGGCTGTGGTGCAGCACAGGGGTATTGTCAGTGGAGCTGAGGGAGCTGGAAAGGGGCTCAGCCTGGAGAAAAGGAGGCTCAGGGGGGATCCTGTGGCTCTGCACAACTCCCTGCCAGGAGGGGACAGCCGGGGGGGTCAGGCTCTGCTCCCAGGGAACAGGGACAGGAGGAGAGGGAACAGCCTCAGGCTGGGCCAGGGCAGGCTTGGATTGAAGACTAAAAGCGTTGCCTATCCCTGGCACAGCTGCCCAAGGCAGGGCTGGAGTCCCCATCCCTGGAGGTGTTTAGAAGCCCTGTGGATGTGGCACCTGGGGACATGGCTCAGTGGTGGCCTTGGCCCTGCTGGACTCGATGGTCCAGGCAGGCTTTTCCAACCTGAACCATTCTGTGATTCTCAGTGCTGTGGATTATGGGGTCATGGGCTGAGTCAGGGTGTGCAGCACCAAGGATGGAAAAGCCCCAGCCAGGCTGGAGATGCTGTGCCAGGTGTGTGATGGAAATTGCCCTCCAAACCTGCTGGTTCTAGGTGTGGGAGGGCTCAGGAGCCTCCAGGAATGCGTTTTATCCTTGTCCCCACCCAGGAGAACCTGCCCTGAGCTCCACTCACAGAACTCCTGGGTTCCATGAGCCACCCAAGGGCCTTTTGGACCTTCCCCCACACCTCCAGGGCAGTTGCACTGGTTTGTCCCCACCTTCACCCTTTGTAAGGCTATCCTGGAGGCAGATGGCTCCTGTGTGTCCTTCCCTGGGGTCACAGCTTGCCTGGCTCTCTGCTGAGGCTCTCTAATCCCCCTGCCCCTCCTGTCCTTCCCCCCACCTCAACTGAGGGTGGTCCCCGTGGTCCTTGAGAGCCACCAGCTGAGAGCTGGTGCCACCTCTGCTGCTGTTGTTCTCTCCTGCATGTCCCCAAAGGTCCCCCACAGCAATGTCTCATGAACATGTGGCTGTGGCCCCTGAAGTTGTGGGCAGTGATAGTGCCTCAGTTTACCCCAGAGGTTTTTCCCTGATCTTTGGATGATGGAGCAGCTCCTTTATGGATTACAAAAGCAGAAGCAGCCTGAGGGGAGGATTATCTCCTTCCCATGTTGGACAGGAAGCAAACACCTTCCTATCCTGGAAATACCCATCCTGGATCCTCTGGTTCTGCTCCCAGGTGGGATAGGCAGGGCTCAGAATCTGCTCATTCCTCAAGTGTTGCACGAGGGCTTCTCACAAACAAACACACCCACAGAGAGAAAAGAGTCCCAAGGGCTTGCCAAGGTTTTCTCTTGTTATCAGCCCCTCAGGCCCTGCTGAGTGGTGTCTGGGAAGGCAGCCAAGCTGAGCTGTGGAGCAGGATGGAGCTGGAGAGAGGTATTTGGGATGAAGGTTTTGAACTTGGGGGAATCTCGGGCTGGGGGCCCTTCAGCACGAGGCAAGCCAGAGGGAGGAGAGAGGAGAGGCTGCTTGGGTTTCTGCACCAAAGGGAGGGTTGGCAGAGCAATTCTTGCATAGGGACACATGGACGAGGAGGGGGTGGTGAGAAGATCAGCCTGAGGTGGTGGCACAGGTGATGGGAGATGGAGCTGCTGTGCTGGGAGGAAGGTTGGCATCAGGGGACTTTTTGTTCCTCTGAACCTGGATGAAAAGCAAAACTTAGGTACCAACGATCCTCCAAGGTTTCCAGCCCTGGATGATTCAACTGCTTCTGGGCTGTGTGCCCATAGGAGGGGGACTCGGAGCATCCTCCAAACAATGGGGTCCCACCACCCACCTGGTCCTGCCTGGGCTCTGTGGGGCAGAAGGAGCGTGACTGGAGGCACCCAAAGCCCAGAAGCCTGGCCTGAATTCCTGTCCCTCTGCAGAACCCCCTGTCCAGTGACAATGCCTCATCCATGTGCAGCACAGTGGATTACAAACCGCCCGCACCCGAGGAGGAGGAGGTGGCAGAAGTGGCTGAGGAGAGCAATGAGCCTGAGGAATGTTTCACTGAAGGTGAGGGACAGTGCAGAGCTGGAGACCCTGTGGACAGGGGGAGATGGGTGGGGAGAGGGGAAAAGGGGGGTGGAGGGGCCACTGCCAACCAGTTCTTGCAGCACAGGGACCCCCAGGCTCCCTGAGCTCAGCCCCAACCCCAGATCTTCCTGTACCACCATAAAGATGATCTCCATGGAGCTCCCCTCATGCACCCCACCTAAGCCCAGCAGGATCCTGGTCCAACTTCCACCAGCGAGGGTTTAAAATGCCAATAAATCTGAGAATAGTGGGAATGCCCTGGCCAGGAGTGACCCCCAGCCCTGTGTCCCCAGGCTGTGTGAAGAGGTTCCCCTGCCTCTATGTGGACATCACCAGTGAGAAAGGGAGGATTTGGTGGAACCTCAGGAAAACCTGCTTCCGCATTGTGGAGCACGACTGGTTCGAGACCTTCATCGTCTTCATGATCCTCCTCAGCAGCGGGGCACTGGTAGGTCCCACCTTTCCCATCCCAGGGACTCTGCAGCAGCTTCCCAGCCCAGGGGAGCCCAGGGAGGTAACAGAGCCCAGGCCCTGGGCATCTCCTGTGCCAAATAATCCAGCTGTGGGCAGATGTTTGATTTCAAATACCATTTGGCTCAGCTCTAACATCCTCTGGTCACCCTCCCCAGCATCCCTGGACCATCATCCACAGGCTGTGGTCCATGGGCTCGAGGGGATGCCACTGCCTACAGCCCCCACTCCTGCTCTTAATGCCAACTGTGAACCATCTGAACAATTTATTGTGCTTTGCGTGGTTCCTTGTTTCACCACCACCATCACTGGTGTCAGGTGAACAAAGAGATCATGGGTTTTATTTTGCTGTTCAGCAAAGTGCACTCAGTGCCTGGTGCCCCCTCTCAGAGCCTGGATGTTCCATTAAACCAAGTGAATTAATTATGTGTTGGCCTGGTGCACTTCTCCAAGTGTTTGGCTGGATTTAACCCAGGAAATATATTCTCTGCAGGTTTGGAGGTGAAGAGAGAGGGACTGAGAGGGTTTTCAGACACACTTTACATGTCTGCAGCTTGCTCTGAGGTGTTTTGGGGATGTCTGAAGTTGTAGCTGGTGCAGGTGAAAGCTGTCCTACGCCAGCTGTGCAACACCTGGTGACCACACCCCTACCTCTGAGTGCTTACTCAACACGTGGGTGTAGCACACACTCAAACTCCTCAGGACATTTTCAAAACTCCCAAAGTATCCCAAGGTGTAGGCTGGTGTCCTGGGGTTTAAGCTGAGACACTTGGGAATTGGATGCAGCTGGACTTTGGCTTCAGTGAAGCTCTGCTTTAGGTCCAAGCCTGCAAAGCCAACAGGGACTTGCAAACAGGAGCAGGACCCCACGTTGGTCAGGTCCTCGTGGACCAGCCGTCCTTACGCTTCCAGCTTCCTGAGCCCTGGGAAAGCAGGGAGATGCCAACATCTGGGTGTACACTGGGATGCCACAGGTCCCATGGAAGATGACTGTCACTGGGGGGTTCCATGGAAGGATGATGTCACTGTTGGTCCATGCCCCTTGCAGGCTTTCGAGGACATCTACATCGAGCAGCGCAAGGTGATCCGCACCATCCTGGAATACGCAGACAAGGTCTTCTCCTACATCTTCGTCATCGAGATGCTGCTCAAGTGGGTGGCCTATGGCTTCAAGGTGTATTTCACCAATGCCTGGTGCTGGCTGGATTTCCTCATTGTGGATGTACGTGATGAGCAGGGCCAAGCCGAGGGGTTTGGGTGTGTTAGAGGCTGTTGTAACTGAGACTAGATTGTATTTTAGAGGCTAAAGGAGTGACTGGAATGAGGGCTTACACCATTACTTTAAGCAATGGTCCCCCACAGGAAGGAACACTTCATTTGAAAGGTTGCAGGAACCTTTCAAACCCTCCTGTTTTACACCCAAGCCAAGAACAGCCCCTGCAGTTCCACCAGGACCAGCAGAGCTGTGAACAGACACAGGGTCCCCCAAATGGTCTGTGACAGACCAATCTGTCCCTTCTGTGCCCCACAGCAATTCCACCCCCACACACAAGAGGCATCATCCTGCCCCATCCCTGGAAGTGTCCAAGGCCAGGCTGGACGGGGCTTGAAGCAGCCTGGGACACTGGAAGGTGTCCCTGCCATGGCGGGAGGTGGGACTGGATGGGATTTAAGGTCCCTTCCAACCCAAACCATTCTGGGATTCTGTGACCCTTGAAGTGTCCGGTCCCCCAAGGACTCAATGTCTGTCTCTCAGGGATGACCACCAGCCTGAGGGACTGGGGAGAGAGGGAAGGGCAGGACTATCTGAGGTGCTACTAGTCACTTGGGATGCTCCTTCCAGGTGTCCCTGGTCAGCCTGACAGCAAACTGGCTGGGATACTCGGAGCTGGGAGCCATCAAATCCCTGCGGACACTGAGGGCTCTGCGACCTCTGCGCGCTCTGTCCCGGTTTGAGGGCATGAGGGTAAGTGTGTCCCCATATGCTGCTGGCCTTGACAATCTCCTACATCATGGACATCCCAGTTGGTTTTGAGGGGCCTCCAGATCAGTGGGATCAATGCTAAGGTACCTCTGGTCGAGTCTGACCTCAATTAGTGCTGCTGAGGAGGGCAAGGTTGGGGCATGGGGACATGAAGGTTCCATCCACATCCCCCAAGGTCTTTTCTCTCCTTCCAGGTAGTGGTGAATGCCCTGCTGGGCGCCATCCCCTCCATCATGAACGTCCTGCTGGTCTGCCTCATCTTCTGGCTGATCTTCAGCATCATGGGGGTGAACCTGTTCGCAGGGAAGTACTACAGGTGTGTCAACACCACCACGGGCGAGCTCTTCAGCATTGATTACGTCAACAACAAGAGTGACTGCATGGCCCTGCTCTACAGCAACGAGGTCAGATGGGTCAACGTCAAGGTCAACTTCGACAACGTGGGCTTGGGATACCTGTCCCTGCTGCAGGTGGTACGTCACAACACTGGGTGTCACTGTCCAAGATGCACAGAGCAGGGCAGTGGGATGAGCATCAGGGCTGATGTTGGATGGGGTTTCTTAGCTGCTTCTTAGCTCCAAACCTGCCTTTTAATGCAAAAAAAAAAAAAAAAAAAAAACGTTAGGAAAGGGGTTCCTCCTAGCCAAAGAGGAAAAGGGACAGAGTAGAAGATGGGAGGGGAAGCTGTCACCAGGGAACTGCTACAGATAGTACCAAAGCTGGTGCTGCAAAGCAGTCCCTGCACAGCACGGGGTGCAGGAGTCAGGAGGAGAGGCTGTATTTTACCCCTGCACTCCTTTGGAAAGTTCAGTGTGCTCCAGCCGTAGGCTGTGGGAGTTTGCGTGGGGCGGGTGACAACTGGAAAAAGGGCACATGTGTCCCCTGTGGGCAGTGGGTGAACACAGCCGGGTTCCACCGAACACCCCACAGCTGGGCCAGGCAGCAAAGGGGAACTGCTCACCACAGCTTGAATAAAAATATAGGTGTGGGCTCCATTATTGGGCAGGCTGGGGCTACTCCCATCAGATCCAGGGCAACTGGTGGCTGCAGAATCGGAAAACAACCCCAGCTGATAACCCTGCTTCTAAATTCAGCTTCCTCTTCAGCCTTGTTGTTCCATCAGATTCAGGAAACAAGATCCGCAGAGCTTTTGTTTAACAAATCAGCAGCAAAAGACTGTAAGAGATGCAGTGGAGACCCTGTAAAAGATTTGGTGTAACCCCCCACCCTGCTGGGATGGGAATTCAGCAGAACCAGAGGCAGGATATGGAACTCAGGGCTATGGAGGTGGCATAGTTTGGGACTGAAAAGGAGGCAGCTGGCCCTGGCAAAGCTCTGCCTTTGGGAAAATTACTTCAAAGTCAAGAGGAGAAGGGAGAAAAGAGTCAATTGCTTCTTTTCCCTTCCTTGTTTGCAGTGGTGTTTTAGGAAGTCACTGGTAGCCTCAGCCCCAGAATGGTCCATGCATTTTCACATGGGAATTTTCATATTTCTGGGACATTTTTCTTGTGGATTCAACCCACAGTCCTCTCCTGCCATTCCCAGAGAGAAGCTGGAGTGCTCAGAGCTTAACCCCAGACACGCATCCATCACTTTCCCTTTCTTCCCAGCCCCAAACAATTCCCAGAAAACATTCTTCTCCACTGCCACAGAATCACAAAATCGTTTATGTTGGAAAAGCCTCCAAATCTGACCATTCCTGTTCCCACAGGCAACCTTCAAAGGCTGGATGGACATCATGTACGCAGCTGTGGACTCACGTGAGGTGAGGGGACATGCAGGGACACATTGCTGATTCCAGAGGGGGACTCTCCTTGGCAGACTAGGAACAGGATCCCAGAACTGAGGCTGGGATGGATCCTTGACTACAGCATCACCTCTGGCTCTGCCTCTTGGTGCTGAGGGCTGCCTGCATCCCACCCATGACTTCAGTCAGGACATGGGCTACAGGGTGGAGAAACACCAAAATGTAGCAGATTGTGGAATCCCAGCACAGTTTGTGTTGGAAGTGACCCTAAAAACCATCCAGTGCCTTCCTCTGCCATGGGCAGACACACCTTCCTCTACCTCAGGTTGTTCCAAGCTCTGTCCAACCCAGCCTTGGATACCTTGGCAGCCACAACATCCTGCTGAGGGGCACAGCCTCAGAAAGGGCAGCCATGTGTCCCTGTGCCATCCATGTCACTGTCACCTGCAGCCTGGCCCCACACTGGGCTCCCACCCCACCCCACAGCTGAGGCTGAATCTGCTCCACTCAGCTTCAGTTCCAGGGGCCAAAATCCCTGTTCTGCCCCCACTGCTTCAACCTAGAGGGCTCATCCTTCTGCCTGCTGTGACACAATGTCCTCCATGACCCCTCTAGCTGGGAAAGCTCATCCCATCCCAGAGAAAGTGCCTGGCTTGCCTTGAGCAATCAATGGTTTATGAGAACAGAGCAGCCAGCATTTAACCATTGGGTTCACTGAGTTACTTAAAAAACCCAAGTGTTTGAAGAGTGTTGTACAAAGGCTACTCCTACTGTGATCCATCCCCAAAAGTGTCCCCACAGCAGAAGGGGTTTCCTACTCTTCTCCAGTCACACTGAGGGTCACCCCACACACCCACAGGCCTGAAGGGGTAGTTTTCATTGCCTTTTTTTAGCCTACTTCCATCACTCTCTGAAAGTCCCTCAGGCCCATGCTATGGCAAAGCTGGTTTGGGAGGAAATCCTACCTGTTCTGCCAAGAGCTTTCCTCAAAATGGGGGAAGCCAATGGGGTCACCGTGGGGTATCTCTGGGCAAACACAGAGCAGGATTAAGGGATGCTCCTTGGGATGAGCAGCATTGTCCAGGGTTGCTGGGCTGTGTCACCCAACTGTGCTGGTGTGACAAATTAATCCATTTTTCCTTTCCCCTCTCAGATATTTCAGCCCTTGGAATGATGATTATTGGAAAGAAACTAATTTGTTCATTAATATCACTGCAAAGGACCTCCTTTCCCATTCCCCTGCCCATGCTGTGGGATCAGGGGTTAGGATGTCGTTGTCACTCAGTCAGTGTCACATGGATGTCCCTTCCTGTGGCTTCTTCCCATTGGGAACATACAGCCAAAAGTTTTGGAGCAGCCACCTCTTGACTCTGTCTAAACACCACAAGCCCTTTTCTGGAGGCCTGGGGACACCTTTTTGGGACAGGGTCAGTCTCACATTTCCTGTCTCTCCTGGCCAGATTGAAGAGCAGCCACAGTATGAGGTCAACCTCTACATGTACATCTACTTTGTCATCTTCATCATCTTTGGTGCCTTCTTCACCCTGAACCTCTTCATCGGCGTCATCATCGACAACTTCAACCAGCAGAAGAAAAAGATGAGTATTTCCTGCCCCTGAGGTGCTGCTCTAGGCTGGAGGGGGCCAACACAGCAGTGGGGTGATGGTACCAGGGCCACCATGCCCAGGACTAGGATGGATCCCAGGATTCTTATCTATTAGTGCCTTCCTGCACTTGATAAGCAGCACATGGAGCTTTGTGTCCTGATCATAGCAGATACAGAGGACCTAGTTTATGGGTGCAGAGGGAGGAAGCAAAGGGAGGCTATGTTTTCCCTTGCCTGGGCCATCACTTTTAAATTTTTTTCCTATCCTGGAATAATTTTCCCATGCATGAGGTTGAGACTCATCTTCTGCTTCCAAGCCAGTAGCTCAGAACTGACAGCTCAGAGCAGTGGCTGGGCAGAGGGTGAGCAGGGCCAAGCACACTAGTGGTGCTGAGCAAGGTCTGCAAAGAGGACACCTTGCTCCCAGCAGGATCTCTGAGGGGCTGGAGATACGTGGTGGGAAGGGACATGGTCAAACACACTTGGTGGGAAGACAATTCCTGAGAATAACAGCAGTGATTCCCTTTATACTTTGGAGGCAAAGACATCTTCATGACAGAAGAGCAGAAGAAATACTACAATGCCATGAAGAAGCTGGGCTCCAAGAAACCCCAGAAGCCCATCCCCAGGCCAGCGGTATGTTGGGCTCATCCTCCTGGAGTGGAGCACACAGGGAACAATTCAAGCCACCAGCTGTCCCAAAGGGAACAAGAAGGGTCCGGGGAAGACCATTTGCCCCATTGTTACTTTTCAGACAAGACCTGGCCAAGAGCTGGGACTTCAAAAAGAGGTTGACATCAGGCCACCTCCTTTGGGTCTGCCTATTGGCCCTGGGTCTTCTGGCAAGGAAAATGATGGGGTTTCGTTTGCAGGAATTTGGGTTTCTTCCTAGTTCAGCTCTCAGCTCCTCTCTAGAAGGGAGCTGGGATCAGGGAAAGCTCAGCTTTCAACCCACTAGGAGGGACCCTGGTCCAGCCAAAATATTCTCAGTTGTGATTTGAGTTTTGTAGTCCTGCACAAGGGAGGTCCTTCCCATGTGTTAATTTGTGCCCTATCAGCTGTGGATATAATTGGCAAGTGACTGTGGCCTGTGCCCACTCCTCCTGGCATGGCATTCCCAGGTGTGCTCCATCCTGAAAAGTGCTAGGAATCCTCCCCCCATAACTTTTGGGGCTGTGAGAGCCATGCTGCCCACAACCCTGAGGTTTCCCACACTTGTAAATATGGTTCCTTCCTCTCTTTCTATTATGTTTTTGTTTTGTTGCGTCTGTCCCATGTTCCCACCTCTTCCCTGGTGTTCCATCATCACCCTCATGTCTCTCATTGCAGAACAAATTCCAAGGGAAGGTGTTTGACTTCGTTACCAAGCAAGTATTTGACATCACCATCATGATCCTGATTTGCCTGAACATGGTCACCATGATGGTGGAAACAGATGACCAGAGCGAGCTCAAAACCTCTGTCCTCTACAAGATAAACCTGGTCTTCATCGTCATTTTCACCGGGGAGTGCGTGCTCAAGATGTTCGCCCTGCGCCACTACTTCTTCACTGTGGGCTGGAACATCTTCGACTTTGTGGTGGTCATCCTCTCCATCCTAGGTGAGTCCTGCTGCTCCCACCAGTCCCTAAGGGAACCCACTGGACAATGAAGACTGGAAGTGGTCTCACCAATCCACACCCACCGAGCTGTCACTAGACTCCACTTGCACCCATCCTTTGAGCAGGGCCAAGCCAGCAGGACCCTGAGACATGACAGATGTGAGGCCTCTCCAGGCCACCAGGCTGGGCGAGGGGCTGGGGACATCTCTGCTCCTCCTTAGTGTTATTGCCCTTGGTGTTCTCTTTCTCTGAAACAGAGCAGCCAGAGTTTAACCCTTGGGTCTGTGCTCAGAGGTTATTTTTTAATGTTTTCCCTGTCACTGGAGAAGCCAGTCGGGGGAGGCCTCACTTCACTGCGTCAGCCCAGACAGAGTGGAGCAGCTCCCCTTCACCTCCCACTGGTGGCACACCAAACTCATCTGTCCTTCATCCCTCCACAGGTATCGTCCTCTCGGACATCATCGAGAAGTACTTTGTGTCCCCCACCCTCTTCAGGGTCATCCGGCTGGCAAGGATCGGCCGCGTGCTCCGGCTGATCCGAGGAGCCAAAGGCATCCGGACGCTCCTCTTTGCCCTGATGATGTCCCTGCCTGCCCTGTTCAACATCGGCCTCCTGCTCTTCCTCGTCATGTTCATCTACTCCATCTTTGGGATGTCCAACTTCGCCTATGTCAAGAAGGAGTCGGGGATCGATGACATCTTCAACTTTGAAACCTTTGGGAACAGCATCATCTGCCTTTTCCAGATCACCACATCAGCAGGGTGGGATGGGCTCCTCAATCCCATCCTCAACAGCGGCCCCCCCGACTGCGACCCTGAGCTGGAGAACCCCGGGAGTTCGGTGAAAGGAGACTGTGGGAATCCCTCCATTGGGATCTTTTTCTTCTGCAGCTACATCATCATCTCCTTCCTCATCGTGGTGAACATGTACATTGCCATCATCCTGGAGAACTTCAGTGTGGCCACGGAGGAGAGCAGCGAGCCCCTCTGCGAAGATGATTTTGAAATGTTTTATGAAACCTGGGAGAAGTTTGACCCAGACGCCACCCAGTTCATCGCCTACAGCACCTTGTCTGACTTTGTGGACACTTTGCAGGAGCCACTCAGAGTTCCCAAGCCCAACAAGATCAAACTCATCACCATGGATCTACCAATGGTTGCTGGGGACAAAATCCACTGCCTAGACATCCTCTTTGCGCTGACTAAGGAAGTGCTGGGAGATTCAGGAGAGATGGATGCCCTGAAGGCCACCATGGAGGAGAAGTTCATGGCTGCCAACCCCTCGAAGGTTTCCTATGAACCCATCACCACCACCCTGAAGAGGAAACAAGAGGAGGTCTGTGCTACCAAGATCCAGAGGGCTTTCCGGAGATACCTCCTGAGGCGCTCGGTGAAGCAGGCATCCTACATGTACAGGCACAGCCAGGACACGCTGGGCCAGGACGCGCCCGAGAAGGAAGGGCTGATCGCCACCAGAATGCAGGAGATGTATGGGAACACTGGGACAGATGTGGAGACAGCCGCTGCCCTGGGCCTCGAGCCCATTCCCAGCTCAGAGACACCCCAGGATGCTCCTGAGGAAGCACAGGTTTGGGATAAGGAACGCGTGGTGAAAGAGTCACTGGTGTAACACAAGAGGATTCTTGGCCCAGCCTGAAGAGACTTCATTTGTATCTCCTGTCCAAAGCTCTTCCATGCACAGATCTCTAGATCTTAGAAATTGAGCTATTTTCAGATATTTCAAGCAACCACCTTGAATTTCAAAGCAGGATCTCCTCCTGATCCTGGGTTTCACAGCCCACTGCACTTGCAAAGAGTTTAATTCTTTTTCTTATGAGAACTCAAATGTGAAATCTGTTGTCGGTGAAAGAGAAACAAGTTACTTTTGAAATTATCTCATCACTTTAACGATGGTTTTCAGGCACGAACAGAAGAGTATGGTTGTTCTTTCACTTAAAGTAATTATTTATTAATGTTATTTCACAATTAAGAGATTTTCTTGTATTTTATTCCTCCAGGGTGCAGCCAAGCAACCAGTGAAAGATGAGCCAAGTGAAATAATATTAAGAATAATTACAGAAAACAGAAGGTTTTGTGAACAAAAATCTCCAAAGTCTTAAAGTAGCACCTTTCTTTTGAACCTCTGAATAAGCTTGATTATTTTTTGTTACATACAAGAGAAAGTGCAATTATGTCTTAAAACTTGGTTTGCAAAGCCAAAGCAAAGCATCTGTAGATTTGTTCTCAGGGTTAAATATCAGGTTTTCAAGGTCTCTGAATATGCATTGAAACCAGAAATCATTCAGGTCTCTGTAGGACGACTGTAAACACTATTTATAGTCAGGTTTTACTTGGTTTTCTAATTTCCATCCAGGTTTTGTGGCAGGAAAGCAATGGGCAAAGGTAGGGTTTGTAAAACATCCTCAAAGAATCCCCAGTCCCCAGGACAAAACTTTTCAGGGTTTTTTTCCTAGCCCTGTTGCAAGAGGAACCATCCCACTGGAGTGCTCTTGATTGGCATTCCAAACATCCTCTTCCCTAGTGTTAATTAATGAGATGAGATGAGGGATCAGAGCAGATGTTTTAATGACCCTTTCCATGAGCTGCTTTAGGGGTGCCTAAACCCCACCCAAGCCCCAGGTGGCCGCATGTAATAAATGATCCCACTGGGGTGTGAATCCCAAAACGCTCAGACAGAGCATCCTTCCCTAGGCTGGGGCTGCAGAGAGGCCCCGGTGGCGCCTTCTGGATGGGCCAGGCAGGTCCTCACCACGAAACCTCCAGGCAGAGGAGCATTTTCCCAGGTAGAAAAAGGATTTGCTGTTCTTCACAAAGGTGAGCAAAAGGAAAGTAAATCAAGGAAAATGGCCCCGGCACGGCTGTGGCTGCCCCATCCCTGGAAGTGTCCAAGGCTTGGACAAGGCTTGGAGCACCCTGGGAAAGTAGAAGGTGCCTCTGCCCATGGCCAGGGGTGGCACTGGATGAGCTTTAAGGTCCTTCCAACTCAAACTATTCTGTGGAAAATGAGCAAAAGTCCCAAGTTCACCTTTGACCATCTTCTGTCTTCAAAAGGGAAAAAACTCCTCTTGAGATCAAAACAAACACGAACCAAAACCTCTTGCAGTTCAAACAAGGGCTGTTCCTGAAGCCAAAGGCTATGTCTTTTTGTACTCTGATGATTCTCTTCTCTTCTTGGGCTGCTTTGGGCGCTGCCGTCACGGATACCCCACGGCCAGGCTGGCCAGGAGTGGTGCTGAGCTTGGCTGAGCTGCCAGCCAGGTGGGGACAGTGGGGACACTCGGCTCGTCCAGTGGCCTTGTGCTCTCATTTCCATGTCCATGCTCCCTGCAGCAGGAGTCTGAGCGGCTGTCGCTGGCATTTTCATGGGAAGCACACCTGGCATGGCAGTCCCTGCCTGGATCGTGGTTCACAACTGATGCTGCTTCTACGTTTGTATCGTCAGGGATGGGGAAATGCCCCAGAGCAGGGTTTGTGTGAGCTAAAGCCGTTTTTCTTTGTACCTTTCTTACAATAAACTGTAAATGATCTGTTATTACAATACCAAGCATGTCTGAGGTGTCTTGGGGGAGGAATGTTTTCCCTGCACCGGGAGGGGTGAACACCCCTTTCCTTGGCTCCCTGTGCTTGGCCTTGGACCTGCCAACCTCAGCAGGACCTGGGGGTCTCATCCTGCTCAGGAGGGCCCAGGGTTGACCCCTGGGACCTCCAGCCCAGCTCCCACAGCTTCTGCTCTGCTCGTGACCCCATCTCCTGGAGCCCTCGGTGCTCGCTGACACCGGGAGCCACAGGAGACGCTGCTGTGGGCTCCACCAAGGCCAGAGGAGGGTTTGGAGGAGATTCAAGCCCCTCAGTTTGCCCACACAGTCTCCAACCCCACCCCAGCAGCCACGTGGGAGCAGGTGAGCACCGCCGGGAGAGGACGGCGGTGGGTGAAGGAGGTTGTGCGTCAGCGAGGAGGAGCCGCCCCGGGCCCCGCTGACGTCCCCGGGGCCACGGCTCGGCGTGCCGCTGTGTTCGCTGCCGCTGGAACAGCCCGTCCCGGGGCTGCCGGAGCCGGCAGGAGGGGCTGTGAAACCCAAACCCCGACAGCCGCGGGGACGGCGGGGAACGGGCAGCTGCCGGCAGTGCCTCTGCTCTGCTCGGGGAGCCGTGCAGGCAGAGTGGCCCAGGGAACGGGCGTGGGGACATGGGACCTTCCCGGTGGGGCAGCCGGGTTCCCCTACAGCCCGTGTCGTGGTGGCTGTAAGCACAGGGGTCTCCAGGGGAGACCGAGCCCCTCTGTGCCTTTCAAGGGTGCCAAGGAGCCCTCAGGCAGCGCAGGGGCTGATTCAGCCACTGTCACTGCAAAACCCTCCGCAGTTTGTGCCCCACTCCTGGTTTTACTTCACAGGGCTTTCCCAGGAACCTCCAGCATCCCAGCTCCCATCTGCAGCCCCAGAGCCCCATAGAAACCCCTTCAATGCCTGCCAAGCACATGGGCTTCCCTTTCGCTTTGCTCTGCTGGGATATCAGGGCCAGGCTCTGCTTTCCAGCCAGACCCAGGGGTGATGGCAACAAGCACTTGAGAGTGCTGCCCCTGTGAACAGAAGTGAGAGAAGGCAGCTCTCCCATCATCGTTTCCTCATGAAGCCAGTTTTTCTCTAGAAAACTTATTTCTCTTGCTTTCTGTCCCTTTGCATGCAAAATCAGGCTGGGGCTGGTTCCCAGCACCCATCAGATGCTCAGAACTGGCAAAAAAACCCACCCAGCCTGCAGAAGATGAAGGTTTGGGGAGGCCCCAGGCAGTGGCACCGGGCTCTGGGGACCAACACGACTGGCAGAAGTACCCAAAGGTGTTTTTCACTGGAGTTACAGTTCAGTGCTCACCCACAGCTGGTAACCAGCAACAACAGGGGGGCAGAGCCTGGGGGAAATACTTTCTGCATCAGAGCTCACCTTGGGTGGCCTCACTGTGCTTCCCTGGAGCCTGGCTGTCTAAAGGTTCCTTGGAGAACTCTCTTGGAAGTGGCAAATGGGGTTTGGAGAAGGGGTGGGCATGGCTGGCACCCGACTGACTCCTTATTTTGGCCATTTCCCCCTCTCACCTTCTCCCTGGAAGCGCTCAAAAAACACGTGGATGTGGCACTAGAGGATATGGGTTGGTGGTGATCATGGTGGTGGTGCTGAGCTGATGATCCTAAACATTTTTTCAAGCCATAATGATTTTGTGATTGGCTCATGTTTCTATGATTTTAGATTTCTGGTCTCCCTGGGATGCAGGGATGGGAGCTGGGGGCCCCATGCCATTGCATCCCACAAGCAGCTCCACAAATATCCCCTATTCTTACCCCATTCCTGCTGCAATTCTCGGCTACTGGGCCACCATCAATCCCTGCCCATCCCCTTCAGGGCCAAACACCCTGGGGGGATCAGTGGAGCTGGGGGGAAACCCTGGGGGTCACCCCCATCCTGTCCCCAGGGATGTGGCCAGGCAGCACCAATCCCATTCCCTGGACACATCTCGTGCTCAGCCCGGGTTTGGCATCTCCTGCTTTGTAGATGGGCTCATTCCCAGCTCTGCTGCAGGTTCATACCTCCAGGGAATATTGACACCACGGGGAGCCAACAGAGGACACGAGGGTAGACAGTGCCCAGGGATATGAGGGTGGACAGTGCCCAGGGACAGGAGGATGGATGAAGCCCAGGGAGCCGGGGCTGGATGGTGCCCTGCCCACCGGCACGGCCGCCCCAGCGTCTGCACCGCATTCAAAACCAGCCCCGAGGGAAAGTCCCCAGCGGGGAGGATTTACATGAGCAGGAAAGGGGCCGCGCTCGGAGCAGCAGCTTTGCCATTTTTAGGTACTGGGGCCAGGGTGGTGGGAGCAGCCGCTGTTTCTGCAGAAGCACAGGCTGGATGTTTGCCTGCCCTGGGCACTGAAATATGGCTGATCTGGGTACGAGGCTCTGGCTGCTCCCGGTGACCCTCTGGCTGCTGGCTCTGCTCACAGGTAGGCACAAACAGGGTTTGCACTTCAGAGCAAGGAGCCAGGATAATGACGGGGGGGGGGTGTCCCCTGATCGGGGGCTTCCCCCAACTCTGCCTCTCAGGGCAATAATTTTAAGCTTTGTGCTGATCTCTCTCAGTCCTGCTCTGTGCTGGGAGGGCACACAGGGCTCGGAGCCCAGCACCTGCCTTGGGTTTGGGTTGTGCTTCCCTTGGGGGTGTGCAGCCAAGACACATTCTGGGGCAGGCAGGTGGCTTTGGCTGAGCGGGTACAGAGACAGCCTGGCTGGGGCTGCAGGTGGCAGGAAAGAAGGGTTGTTGAGGGGGGTTTAACCATTTATTACTCTCAGAGGCCCGGGGATGGAGCTGGCACATCACCAAGGCCATGGCCAAGCCACATCTCTGCTCTGTGGGGTTCAGTGCCCAGGAGCAGAGGAGAAATGGGAGGAAAAAGGCTTTTGAGGTGATCTGTGGGGTCTGTGTGAACATCCCTGCACTGCTCCCCTTGGAGAAGCAACAGCAAAACCCAGGACATGGCTCCTGCCCCCTTCCAGCTCCTCTTGCCTAGTGCATGGACAGTTACAAGAACCTGCAGCAGATCCCACCCTCAGAGGGAAATGTGTGCTCACAGGACAAAGGGCCTTTAAAGGGTTCCTGTGATGGCCACACAAGTCCAGCATGGATTCAAAGCTGCAGGGTTTGAACTTGGCTCTCATGATGGCTTTGGGAGAGGACAGGGGAAGTTACGGCCACCTGTGGCTGCAATGGAACTCCTGACTTGAGGGCTTTCAGGTGAGGGACCAGCCTGGTCCTCCTTTAGAAACACCAAGAGAACCTGGAGAGCAAAGCCTTAGCCAGTGGCACTGCAGGTGACAGGGACACCCAGCCAGTGCACAGCCAGGACAAAGAGCATGTCCCATCATGGAAAAAAAAATGCAATGGGGCTTGAAGGGAGGATTTGCCTGCAGAGGCATCGGTGCTGAATATGAACAGGGCAGCAGGGACCTGGAAGGGGCTCTGGGGAAATGACAGGAGCCCCTGTCCAAGCCAGGAGGTCCCAGCAGGCTGGGAGTCTGCAGGAGGGTGGCACAAAGCTCAGGCTGGGGAATTGAACCTTTCTTCTTCTTTTTCTGTTCCTTCTTCTCCTTCTGGGGATAGGGAGGTTTGCAGCTGCTGCAGCCCCACCTTTGTGCCAGCTCCTCCACAGACTCTGGTGAATCTCCATCAAGAAGAGAGCTAGGCACTCAAGCGGGGCAGTAAACAGGGCTGGGGCTTCCTGCCCAGCTGCAGCAAGAGGAACCAGGCCCAGCAGCACTGGGAGCTGTGGGCAGGGCACCCATGGGTGCTGGGGGGTTCTCCACTTCACCCTGCTTCCTGCACTGCAGGTCCCACAGCACCAACCCGCAGCCCTTGTCCCAGCGGACTGTGTGGCCACAGGATCTGGGAATGCCCCTGGCCATCACAGGGCTTCAGACCCTGGAAATACCAGCAGGGGAGGGTTTCTGGTTGGTTCAGAGAGTGGAAATGCAGAGCTGGGAGTATCTGGAATCTTCCCAAGAGGCACCAGCCTCGAGGACATTATAGGGAGCTGGTTTCACTGGGGTATCAACCAGAAAACAATTGGGAAAACTTTGAGGAGACAGGATGGAAATTGAAGGGTTTGTACCCAAATCTGCACTGCCCAAGGTCCTCTGAGAGGGCTCCCTTGTTGCTACTCAGAGCTCCATCCCATATGGAGTGGACAGGAAGGGCCCAGGACACATCTGTCCCACTGGGGACATCCTGGTGGGCTCCTGGCCACGATCTCAGACCCTTCTCCTGTCTTGCAGGTGGGATCTCAGCAGACAAGAGCAACACCAGGAACAGCACAGGTACCCTCAGACCTGCTGGGCCCTTCCCTTGCATGTATCCCCCCAGAGTCCCTCCTGGCCCCCCAGAGCAGCTATCCCACCACCCACTGTGGGCTAGATATTTTCTGAGCCTGAGAATTGCTGAGCTCTTCCCAAGGGAAACTTTTCAACAGTTTTCTTTTTCCCAAAACAACCTTGTGTAAACAATATTCCTTTCCCACAACAACAGGTGTTGTTTGCTATTTTCTGTTACTCATCCAGTGGGAGAGGTGTCAGTCCTATGGACAATAACGTGCCTTCTTAGCACAACATGTTATAAAAAGGCTGAATTAATTGTAAATAAACCTTCTGATTTCTACTCTACGAGGTTTCACCCTGCAACCCACAGGCCTTCCCCCCAACAAAGGCCATTCCCAGGCTGTGATATCCCTCATGGCTCATCCCCAGTCCTGCACCTTCCTCTCCCTCTGCAAAGCTGGATGTGTTCTGTCTTTCCTGAGCACCCACAAGTTTTCCCTCTGCATTTGCTGCACGACCAAGTCTGGGACCAGCATTGGGCTTGTGCCACAGCACTTGTGCCATGGTCCTTGTGCTGTTCCCACCCATGAGGCTCTAAGGGTGACCTCTTCAACCCAAACGGGCTCTCAAAGTCACTACTTTGGGACTAAAACATGGCCAAAAACTACAAAATAAACCAAAAGTCACAAAAATGTGGAAGCAAAAGAAAAACCAGCTGGGATTCCACAGGCTGTAAGTTTGGAGCTGGGATTAACTAAATGTGCACAGAGAGGGGTGGGAGCAGGACTGAATTATTGGAGTGAAGGTATTCCCTCAGAAAATTGGAGTTTCCATTAAAAACAGACTTCCACCAAAATCCTCAGATCTCATAGAATATCAGAATATCCTGATTGGAAGGGCTCCACAGAGATCATCCAGTCCCACCCCTGGCCCTGCACAGACCCCCCAACAACCCCACCCTGGGCACCCCTGGCAGCGCTGTCCAAACGCTCCTGGAGCTCTGGCAGCCTCGGGCTGGGACCATTCCCTGGGGCATCTGGGATGAGGATAATTCACCCAAACCAAGCTGGATGCTCAAAAGCAGCATGAAAATGGGAAGCTCTTTGTTTGTGAAGTGCTGAGGGGCTCTCATGGGAGTGGCTGCAGTGACAGCCTTGTCCCCTGCAGGTGGCAAGTGTCCCCCGGTGTACCAGAACCTGCGGTATGTGGCTGTCAAGAAGAACATGCCCATCTACCTCATGTGCTACTCCAAGGATGCCCAGACCATGCAGTGGTACAAGACAGCAGAGTCCAGGGATGACCTCCATGTGCTGGATCAGAACACATCCAGCTACAGCATTGAAAGGACAGACAACTCCATCAACCTCACCCTGTTCAGGGCCACCCACCAGGACAGTGGGGTCTATGTGTGTGACAGGAAGGGCCTGGTGCAGAAGGAGAAGCTGCATTCGTGTGGGACAGAGCTCCGGGTCATGGGTGAGTGGCAGCTCCCTGTCCTCTTGCAAGCCAGGAATTGCTTTTTCTCCTCCTCTCCCATTTCCCCCTCCGGATGAACCCCACATGGTGCTCCCACACCTCCTCCTCTCCCTGTGCTGGTGGGACTCTCCCTGACCCAGCTATGGCACCACAGAGGTTCTGTTCCTCACTGCCAGCCCCAAGAGCAGGACAACCTCCCTGGATCTGCCCTGGCATGTCCATCCTGCAAAAAGCAGGGACATGTTCCTCTCAGATTTGTCCTGTTCCTGGTGACTGCTGGGTGCTGCCCAAGGTGTCCCAACCCAGAGTTGCTCCCTGATGCAAATTCTGGGGGCAGCTGCAGTGCTCTGGTTTCTCCCAGTGCAGAGGACAGGTCACCCTGGTCCCCACACGCCCCCTTGGTGACACACTCTGACCATGGCAAGCTCACGCCTCCCCCTGCAGCCCGGCACAGAGGTGAGACCTGGGCTTTCCCTGTGCTGTTACTCCCAGGTACCAGCAGCATCAAACAGGTCCAGAACAGGAATACGCTGAAAGATGCCATCATCATAATTCAGTCCATCCTGCTCGTCATCTTCATCAGCATCCCCATCCTCCTCTTCCTAGACAAGGCAAGTGACAGTGCCTCCAGCAGAGGGGATGTCCCCAGCTGGGCTCACAGCAGTGTCCTCCAGTGCATCCCAGGCAGTTTAGGGCATGGGATGGGTTTGGGGTTGTGGGTGCGAACATGGATGTCTGAAGTGGGAACATAACCATCTCAAATGCTGGGGACTCCATGGATGTGCCTGTAGAATTGGTAGGACCTGGCCTGGGGGACCAAGGCTGGGGACAGGGCACCTGGTGGGCACTGACACCAACCTGTGACTCTCCATAGGGTGAAGACAAGAAAAGCCCAGAGGAGGACCACACGTATGAGGTAATTAATGATAGCAGAACCTCCCTAATATCACCCTGAGCCTTGAAACAGGGAGTTCTGCCCCTGCTGGGTGTCTGCTGGGGGTCACCTTGCAGCCCCTTTCATGGGAGGAGGATCAGGGCACCTTCATCCCAAATTACGCATCAGCTTTGCTGAGCTGCCCCAAAAAGCAGCCAGTGCACATCCAACATCCGACCATCTCCATCCTCTCTCCCTGTCAGAAGCTGCTCCAGTCTCAGGGACTCTTGGGATGGTCCCCAGCTGGGTGTCCCAAAGGATGCACTGTGGCTGGAACCTCCTCCCATGTCCCACCTTCCTTGTCATTGCTGCAGGGCCTGGAGGTGGAGCAGATGGCCACCTACGAGGACATCACTCCTTTCCGGGACGTGAAGGCCAAGTGGGCGGTGGGAGAGCACCCAGGTGAAGAGTGAGGGGTCCTGCGCCCTCTGCCAGGCCCTGCCAGCCCCTGTGGGGACAGATACCCTGGAGCACGGCTCTGCCTGGATCCTGGGCTGCAAACACCTGTGCAGACCTGCCCAGGGCTGGGATCCTGCTGCCCTGGGGTGCTCACGTGTCCAGGCTGTGTCTCCGAGGCTGTCCCGCCCTGGCTGTCACTGTCCCCACCCTGCTGACCAACCCCTAAAGCCTCTGTAGAAATTAGGAGCCACCTGTGATCCCCCTAGTATCAAACTTGTCCCACAGCCTGGCCAGCCCCACACCCAGCACTGAGCTCCAGCCTGGTCAGTGCCATGGAAAGACTGGGAATGAGGGATCTGCTCCAACCCCACCACCCCAGGAAGGACAGGACCAGGCACTACAAGGACACTGCCAACAGCACCATGTGGGTGTTGTGAGAAACGGATTTGGGGCCACTCTTCAGCTGTCAAAGCCATGGCTGTGTCCACAGACCCAGGTGGTCTGAGGTGCAGAATCCCCCAAAAGCACCTCTTTTTCTCCAAAGACTATGGAAAAGATGGGGAGAAAGGTCTCACTCAAAGGCTTGCTGCTCCCTAGGCAAGAGCTGGTCCCTGTCAGAAGGTCATTCCCATGGTGAGGGACAGGTGTGACCTCAGAACATCTGGGAAAGTTGTAAATTGTGGACCACAATCCTCTAACTGCTTTTGAAGTCCTAATAAAGGTAATGGGTAAATCCTCATCCTGCTTCATCCTGCTGTGCCCATTCCAGGGGTGTCCCATAACCCTGCTGCTGATTTCCTAGGAATAACAAGCAGCTTTTTGGGTCCAGCTTTGCTGGAACCAAACTTCACCTCTTTAAACTTCACCCCGAGGGCAGGCAGGGATGGAAAACCAAGAGCAGATGTGAGGCTCCCAGTAGGGACCTCAGCAGTCCCAAAACATCAGCTTGGGACTGTACAAAGAGAATCACCAGGATCCAAAACAGGAGAACAAGGCCCAGGACCAGCAGCTCCACTCTCAGCTAGGTCTGAAGGAGAAGCTAAAAACATCTGGAGATTCGGTTTGTAATTAAATTATCTTGGCATGGCAGCAGCAACTGAGACTGGTGGGCTTGGGGCCAGCCAGGTGCCCAAACTGGGGGGCACAGGGGGGTGGGGACTTGGCTGGATGAGGGTGACAAGGACATTGTGGCTCAAACTGTCCCCTCTCAGAGAGCCCAAGGCCTCTGTGTCTTGATGGTTCACAACATTGTGGGCTTTAAGCAGTTCCTGCAACTGCTCTGCACCCCAAAAACAGCAAGAGAAGGGTAGAATTCTAAGCAAAAAGGGCTTTTCAGAAGTAACAGAATAGTTCTTTACCAGTAGAGCACCTCTGTGGAAAACTCGAATTCATTTTAAGCAGCACAAAACCCAGCACTTTAAATTTGATTTTTACTAGTTAAATAAAACTACCCCAAATTAGTTCAGCCACATATATATAAAAGTTATTTAAGTATATTTTACTTGTAAAATGGGTTAATTGAAAAAGGAGCATTCACAGGGAGAGAAAAGAACTGGCTGTTCCTGGTTTTCACATTTGCCAAGATTTTAGGTCTAGCAGAGCTCATCCCTCCATTCCTTATTTTCAGTTTCCAAATGGAAGATGGAAATTTTTTCTGGCCTTCCCATTTCCAGATTTCTCTGACCTGTGTAAACAACTCACTCAAATGACTGAATAGAATAATAGAAAAAAATAAAGAAATTTTGCTGTTTGCATCTGGTGAGGAATCACTGATGTCAAAAGCAGTTTTTGTGACCCCAGTCCTGCTCTGCTGCTCCCTCAGCCCAGGGCTTTGGCCTCCTTTAAAATGCCGTAAGTAAATAAATATTTCTGCAGTGTTGTTGGTTTATTTGAAATGCTTGAAGTAGTTTCTGAGGAGCCTGGAGATGGGAGTTGGTTTCATTCTATATTGAGAATGGTCTGTGTTTAAAACACATTTAATGTAAATAAATATATGAGTATATACAGTCCAGGCTCTGTATTTTGTCCTGATTTTTGTCAATCGACTCATGGAATCACTCAGGTTGGAAAAGCCCTCTGAGATCATTGTGTCCTCCAGCACTAGCTCCTGTCCCCAAGTGTCATATCCACACAACTTTTAAATCCTTCCAGGGATGGGGACTCCACCACTGCCCTGGGCAGCTGTGCCAGTGCTGGACACTACTTCCAAGGAAGGAATTCTCACTAATATCCAACCTAAGCCTCTCCTGGCACAGCTTGAGGCTGTTTTCTCTTGTCCTTGGGAGAAGAGACCGACCCCCACCTGGCTACAACCCCCTTCCAGGTAATTGTAGGAAGGGAAAATCCCTGCTTTCCATTGGGATGCTCAGGCAGACAGGCGGGGTTGCAGTCCTGGGGAACTGAACCTGGGGGTTCAGCCTCATCTTTCCACAGCAGTTCAGTGAAACCCAGCAGTTCGAGCTCTGGTAAATAATCCCCATAAATCTGAAATGGAATTTCACTAGGAGTAGTGAGTTAGGAGAGATCATCCCCCACACCCTAAACCCTCGGCAGAGCTGGGCTGTGGCTCAGCAGCAGCTCCTCGGTCAGGATTCCTCCAGGCCGGGGATCACCCGGGGTCCTGGAGCACACGGTGCCTCCAGGAAAAGATGTTTCATTTGTTTAAAAGCTCATGGAAAGGTGGGCGGACGCGGAGCCATCCTGAAGAGAATGGAGGGTTTTTTTCTCTTCCAAGGAATGTGGAAATCACGGAGTGATTTAGATCGGCTGCTTTAGATAGGATGCTGTGGGTTGGGAATGCAGGAGTTGAAGAGCCGGAAAATAGCCCGGCTGAGGTTTGGGAGCCGCTTATGCAACCGCGGCTCTGCCCGGCCGGGCGCTCGTCATGCGCCGCTTCTGCCTCATTTACTGCCCAGACAGCGCCGGGGACAAACCCAGCCTCGGGCAGCCCTCGGCCCGGATCACCCCGGCCCCTCGGTGCCGGCTGCGGCACAAATCATGTGAATTTAGCCGCGCTCCCTCCACCGGCGCTGCGCAGGACACGCAGGAGCTGCAGGGACACAGCCGCGTCATTCAGGGCTGCGCTGGGGAGCTGCGGCTCGGCTCGTCCCTGACCAGCGCTGACAGATTTAAACACGACCCGGGGTAGAAAACACAAAAACACGCCCAGATGTTGCCGCTATGGGGTGACGAGACACCTGATAGCGGCAGGACCTGCTGTTCCCTCTGCTGCCGGGACTGACATTTGCCTGTGACACCACCGCGTCTCCAGCAGCAACACCCGGGGACTTCTCAGAACAGCCCTGCTCTCCCTCATGTTTATCGAGTAGCTCTACTCTCTCTACTCCCTCAGCTCCAGTGGCTCCGGGGGTGATGCTGCTGCTTGGAAACCGAAGGCAAACACACCACAAACCTAGGGCCTGGGGGAGCCAAATCACCTCCTAACACAGGACATCCCCTGAACACCAGACAAAGGCCAAACCAGTCTGGTTTGGGGAAATGGGGGCTTTCTGCAGAATAAAAGTCCTTTAAATATCCCTTGGAGCTGCCCATTCCAGGTTCTGTCTTGTTTTTCTCAAATGCAGGGATGGGTAAGCTGTGTCCTCTCTTCTTCAAGGCCAGGTTGGATGGGGCTTGGAGCACCCTGGGCCAGTGGCAGGTGTCCCTGCCCATGGTGGGGGGTGGCACTGGATGGGCATTAAGGTCCCTTCCAACCCAAACCACTCCAAGATTCCCTTCCCCATCTCCTCTTCCCCATCCCTCCTATCTCCTTCCCACATCATTCCTCTTCTTAATCCCATGGTATTTCATGCTTGCAGCTCAGGCAGGAGCAGGAAGATGCACATGACCAGGTTCTCTCACAGCCTTGTCCAGCTGAGGATCAGAGAAAGCTCCCAGAGCTCTGGATTTGCACTGGGCAAGTTGGAATCCAAACCAGCACCAAGGCAGGACAGCTCCTTCTCACACCAGTGACAAGTCAGCTCAGCAAAAATGTTTGATGAACTTCTGACATTTTGGGAGAAATTGGAAGCAATTCCTTGGCAGAAATAGGATTCATCTGACAACATGCAGCCAGCTCTACCCCCACAAACAATAGAAGGAAAATATCACAGAATTATGGAATCCTTTAGGTTGGACAAGGTTTCTATCATCAGTCCAACCATTCCCCCAGCACTGCCAAGGTCACCACTAACCCATGTCCCCAAGTGCCACATCCACAGAGCTTTAAATCCTTCCAGGGATGGGGACTCCACCACTGCCCTGAGCAGCTGTGCCAGTGCTGGACATTCCTTTCAGGAAAAACTCTTCCTTAATATCCACCCCTCCTGGTGCCACTCGCTTTAAGCCAGAAATGTCCCAGGCCGGGCAGTCAGCCCTGTGAACTGTGGGCCAAGGCTGCAGAGCCAGGCGGGAACGTCAGGAGGACATAACCACTTCCACCACGATCTGATCTGGGATGGGTCTTGCTGTGATGAGGAAATTTTTAATTGCAATAAACAAGAGAATATGGCGAAATCATGGCGCACTGGTCTCATCCCAAGGCAAACAAAGCTCCCCAAGCTGCACATCTGTGAAAATACCTGTGATGAGGTAGCACCACCGTGAACAATTGTGCATTTATGCAGGGGAAAGGTGCAGAGCTGTTGTTGTGATCATGGACACACAGATCCATTTTAAACAGATCCCCTGCTATATAAGGGGGGGCTCCACAGTTTCCTTCACCAGGTGAAAGGAGGAAACATTCCCAACTAAGCCAGACCTGAGCAGCTCACCCAGCAGAAATGGCTCCAGGTACATTTTATTTCAGTTTTAAAGTATTTCTAGTGCTGGGTCTGTAGGGCGACAGGAGATCATGATGATGATGGGGTGGTTCTGTGGTGGGCTGAACATACTCCTTGCCATCTCTAAATTAAAATATGGCAACTTCTACATCCATGAAAAAGAAAACCTTTCCCTGCAGTGTGACTCTAATCCATGAATTAACCTTTAATCTAAAGTGGGCAGGGAGAGTGCTGTGAGCTTGAAGAACAAGATCAAGCCACAGTTATAATAGTTACTATTACTATAAATGTTGGCAGGGACAATAAAACTCATATTCCAAACTTCAGATAGGGATGAGGATGATGTCTAATAATGTCCAAGTCCTACAGGCTCCAGGGCATTCCTCCTCCTAAGGGTCTTTGTTTGCGATGAGCTTTGTGGTCTGTGTGAGCACAAGTGGACACTTGTGTTGGATGTCATGGGCTGAAAACCTTTAGGCTTGACCAAGATCACCATATCCTAAAGGTGTGACCCAGGGAGCAAAAGTAGCTGGTCACAGCACAGGTGATGCCATCAGCTCTTGTCCCAATGAGGGCAGGGACAAGGCCTAGAGGAAAACATGAGTGTGTCAGTGAAAACCACAGGGACACTCCTTAGTTTTCATGGAGCAACCACAATTCCAGCCAGGAAGATGCTGCTGGTCACACTGGGAGCAGCCCCGGCCCCAAGGGCAGGTCCAGTGAAAGGGTCTCCCTTGATTCTGGGGAGGGCTGAGCCCACCCAGTGTCCAACAGGGCACCACAGAAGGTGACCGTGGATCCAGCAGGGGCAGAACAGGCTGGGAATGAATTCCCAGGTGCCACCTCCTCCTCAGCATAGTTCCCAAGGGCTCCCAACACTTTCCTCTCCACTTTGCAGGGTCTTGGCTCTCTCCTCTGGCCATTGCGGTGATCACCCTGGGACTGCAGTGGCCACAGCCAGCTGCCACCTTCCCGGCCATGCCCCTGTCCAGCCTGTTTGCCAACGCTGTGCTGAGGGCTCAGCACCTTCACCTCCTGGCTGCTGAGACCTACAAAGAGTTTGTGAGTGCTGTGGCCTGAGGGCACCTCCTCTGTGTTTCCTTGATGGCTCCAGGACTGTAGAACTTCCCAGAGAATTCCCAGCTGTTGCTATCTTTGCCAGCTCTCAGGGAGGAGAAAGAACCTTAACAGGATAGGGCAGATTGTGTCCCACCAGCCTGGACACTGTCACCTCTCTGTCCCCTCTCTGATGCCTCTTTGGGGCCATTCCCACCTGTGTCCAGACCCACTTCACAGGGACAGCTGGGAGGTAGCACAGATATTTTCCAGGACTTCCCTGTGTTGGTCACCTTTGTCCCTGGGAGGGTCTGAGTGCTTAAACCCAGCAAGTGTCTGCTGCTGCCCAGGAGCTGGCATGGGCTGTCTCTTTGGCATAGGCTGTCCTTGGGGGTCATCTCCTCCTTGGGAGAACCTGTCCAAGTGAGTTCTGTTCCTCCTCCTCCTGCAGTTTGCCTGAAGCAGTGTCTGCCCATCCTTGTGAGACCCTGTGGTGACACTGAGTCACCTGCTGTCCACGGGCACAACTGGCCCTTACTGAAGAGCAGCACCTTGTCCTACAGAGAGGGAGACCTCCAGGGCAGCTGTTGTGCCAACAGACAAACTCCTGTTTCCCAGCTCTCCACCCTGTCCAGAGGCACCTGCTGTCTCCCATTTATTCCTTGCAAAGAGGAACTGCAGTATAGCTTGGGAATTCTCTGTGTTCCTCTCCAGTCCATGGGCAGCAGACCTGAGTGTATCTGGGATGTCTCCACAGGAACGCAGCTACATCCCAGAAGACCAAAGGCACACCAACAAAAACTCCCAGGTAGCCTACTGCTACTCAGAAACCATCCCTGCTCCCACAGGAAAGGAGGATGCCCAGCAGAAATCGGTGAGTTTTGACCTGAGGCAGGCACAGACCTGTTTGTAGAGTCCTTGCTGCAGGATCAGAGGGTTTCCACCTGTGAGACCTTCGGTGTTTTCACCCTCCTCTCTCTTCTTTGCTATTTAAACCCTGCAGACGCCTTTGGGTTAAATCATATTCCCAGCTCCAGGATGAGAACACTGCTGTCTGCACAGGACATGGGACTGGGTGGTGCCCTCAGCCTGCAAACTGAAGCTGCAAGAGCAGCTGCAGGACCTCCCTGGGTCACTCCAGGCTGTTCCAGAGGGAGAAGGACACTCCACCAACACCACACCTACTCAGCTTTGACCCTTTCCTGCCTCAATTTCAGGACATGGAGCTTCTCCGGTTTTCCCTGGTTCTCATCCAGTCCTGGCTGACTCCAGTGCAGTACCTGAGCAAGGTGTTCACAAACAACTTGGTTTTTGGCACCTCAGACAGGGTGTATGAAAAGCTAAAGGACCTGGAAGAAGGGATCCAAGCTCTGATGAGGGTAAGTCCCAGCATGACTGTGGAATAACAGAGACCTCCCAGGCATGGGGAACTCTTAGAGATCCACACACTGTGAGAAATCTCCCTGCCTTCCAGAGGGCATCCTTTGGACTTTCCTTCCCTTTAGATAACAAGATGCTGACCCCCCAGTGACAGGTCCCATCACTGAGGAGGGTAAGAACACAGGACAGTGTTACCTGCACTGTTACAACCCCTCAGGCAGTAGAATCCACAGGAATCACAATATTACAGATCCAAAATCTTCACAAACCCAGCACCAAAGAATTTCCAGTTGCTGAAATACGTTAGACAAACAGCAGCACGATATTTGTTACATCTCCAGGCATAGTACTTTGAAATGGGGCAAACTTCACAAGGTTTGCAATCTCACATTTTAAAAGCACATTTTTGTGCAGGGAAGGACTTGCTCTGATATTTCCCTCTTCCATTAATACAACACTTCAAGCTGAGAGCTGGAGAGTGATCTCTCTAAGGAAGATCTTGTCAGAGAATCCTAGAACGGTTTGGGTGGAAAGGACCTTAAAGCCCACCCAGTGCCACCCCTGCCATGGGCAGGGACACCTTCCACTGTCCCAGGCTGCTCCAAGCCCTGTCCAACCTGGCCTTGGACACTTCTAGGGATCCAGGGGCAGCCACAGCTGCTCTGGGCACCCTGTGCCAGGGCCTCCCCACCATCACAGGGAGGAATTTCTTCCTGAAACTTAACCTGAATGTCCCCTCCTTTAGTTTAAAACCATTCCCCCTTGTCACTTGCCCTCTCTTTTATAAGTCCCTTTAAGGGCTTATAAACCTTTAATTTGGTGTTTGTTGTTTTAAATCAAATTGCTCATTATCTGCCAGGACACCCTTCAGTTATGCTTATTCTATAGGTTTATCTGCCAGCATTACCCTGAAGCAGTAGCTGTGAGAAATGAGTTCTGGGCCATTATTTACATCTTCTAGCAGTTAAATAACGCTGCAAGTCAGGCCGTGTGAGCAAACACAGACCTTCTGTGCTGGAGTAAGCAGGCAAAGGAATCAGGACCACTGCAGACTTTGCTCTGCGTTCCATGTGTGTTTGGGCATTGGGAAGCCACACACAGAAATTACACAAATGTGCTCTTTTCACCAACCGATTTCCCTTTTCACCTTTTATGACACTTTTTACTTCA
Organism: Sylvia atricapilla; assembly: GCF_009819655.1. Lineage (NCBI taxonomy): Eukaryota > Metazoa > Chordata > Aves > Passeriformes > Sylviidae > Sylvia > Sylvia atricapilla. The sequence continues at coordinate 4,064,371 of NC_089166.1, read as the reverse complement.
CCAAAACCATTCTGTTGCTGAGCACAGCAGGTGGAGTGGCTGACTACAGATTTCCAGATGAAGATGTGGGACCGGATCAGAGCTTTGGAAAAGTGAGGGAAGAGAGAATTATTTGTGCAGCTCCCCATCTCTTTGGCTGGAGGGGCTGCAGAGAGACCCTGTGATTTTGCCTTTATTTTAAGCCCCCCCCTGCAGCCCCGTGTGTGTCACTGGAACACAGAGTGTGGCATCACCCCGTGGCACCACATCCACCTGTGCGTTCTGCCACACACACGCCCAAAACCATATCTGAAATCCCATTTAAGAGCGGGGGTGGGGGGGATCACCTGACCCAGAGGTCGGCAGGAGGTTTTTCCCTGGGAGATGCCCCTGCCCGGGATGTCCCCGTTGTCCCGCAGGAACTGGAGGAGCGGAGCCCGCGGGGAGTTCAGGTGCTCAAACCCACCTACGAGAAATTCGAGCTCCACCTGCGCGGCGAGGACGCGCTGCTCAAGAATTACGGGCTTCTGTCGTGCTTCAAAAAGGACCTGCACAAGGTGGAGACCTACCTGAAGGTGATGAGGTGCCGGCGCTACGGAGAGGGGAACTGCGCCCTCTGAGCCCGTCCCGCTCCTGGGAGAGGAAACTGGAGAATAAAACCCGCTACTACCAACACGAGTCTGGCTTTTGGGGGGTACAGCATGTTCGGGGGAGTGCAAGGGGCAAGATGCCACAGGGGCAATTTGGGGCTGAGGGGTGAGGGTTTGGAACTCGGAGGTGAATTTGGTGGTTGGGCGATGAGGATTTGGGGCTGGGGAGGGGAGGATTTAGGTCTGAGAATTTGATTGAATTTGGAGCTGGGGGAAAATTGGGGTGGATTTGGGGCTGGGATGTTGGATTTGGGGATAGACTTGGGACTGTGGGGTGGATTTGGGGTGGAGGGGGAAAACTAGGGCTGAGAGGGTGGATTTGAGGCTTTAGGGGAGATTTAGGGGTAGATTTGGGACTGGGTGGTGGATTTGGAGCTGGAGGATAAGGATTTGGGACTGTGAGGGTGGATTTGGATCTAGAAGGGTAGATTTGGGGCAGGGGGGATTGGGAGCGGATTTGAGGCTGAACAGCAATTTGGGGCTGGGGGTGGATTTGGATCTAGAAGGATAGATTTGGGGCAGGGGGGATTGGGAGCGGATTTGGGGCTGAACAGCGATTTGGGGCTGGGGGTGGATTTGGAGTGGGAAGGGTGAATTAGGGATTGGATTTAGGGTTGGGGGCCAAGTTGGAACTGAGGGGAGTGAATTTGTGGCTTGGGAGGGATTTGGGGGTAAATTTGGGACTGAGCAGCAGATTTGGGGCTGGGAAAGTGGATTTGAGGTCTGATGAGAGTAGAGCTGGGGGATGAATTTGGAAGGAGCTGATTCCAAGGTGATCTGTGTTGGTGGTGCTCACGAGGTGGGTGCTAGGGCCAGCCTTGATACAAGCCAATCTTGAGCACAGGATTTTCCTGTCACTGAGTTTGGGAACACCACAGCTTCCCTGGGGAGGCTCAGTTTTGTGCCCAGAGCCCACTCACCTGAACAGGTACAGGCACTTCTCAACACAAACCTCATGGCAAAGGCGGAAAAGCTGACAGCAAGCAAAGCCGTGGCCTTGCAGGGTCATGTTTTGTTGTTAAAGCAGCTGAAAGGAGGACACAGAGAGGTGTCCCCAAATCCCCTCAGTTGTAGCTCATTCCCAGTGCTCAACTCTACCATTGCTTTCTCTTGTGGTGTCATTTCCTGAGACCCTGTTGTGCTTCCATTTGTCCCACAGAAAAGAGGGTTTGAATTTTCTTGTCTGCTTGTAAGGAGCCCAGTCCAGGATGGCCTTGGCTTCCTTAGAGCTGCTCCGGCTGTGAGCCAGCCCTGGGCACTGCCTAGGCTCCCCAGGGAATGGTCCCAGCCCAAGGCTGCCAGACCTCCAGGAGCATTTGGACAGCGCTGCCAGGGATGCCCAGGGTGGGATTGTTGGGGGGGTCTGTGCAGGGCCAGCGGTGGGACTGGAATGAGCCTCCCAGCTGAGGATATTCCGTGGTTCTGACTCCTGCGGTTTGCCTGGAGCAGTGTCTGCCCACTCTTGATACCCTGTTCCCTGTGATGACACTGAGTCACCTGCTGTCCACAGGCACAACCGGTCCTTACTGAAGAGCAGCAGCAAAATGAGCATTTTGGGGTGTGATACAAGCAATAGCCATCAGATTTTTTGTTTATCATTTGAGAAGATGGAATTTCTGCTGGTTTGCTGCCTCTCCACACACATCCTTGCAGCCCCTACTCTCCAGCCCCTTCCAAAGGCACAGAGTGCTGACCTGACTGGTACTATCCACAGGGGAAGTGAGCAGCAGAGTCAAACAGAAACCTCTGTTCCTGCAGAAGTCATCCCTCAGCTTTCTGCCTACTTGCTTCCCTTGTGACAGAGTGTGGGAGGGAATTGGACACTCGCTCTTGGCAAGACACCATCCAGCCCAATGGAAAGGAGAACAGACAGGGATTTGGAAGGACTTTCTTGGGATGAGAGTGGCTCGGTGTCCTTCTGGCTCACTGCCTCGTGATGTCAGTCAGTTCTTCCAAAGCAGAAACATTTTCAAGTGGTAAATTCTGGGGAAGCTGTCCCTTACATATGACAAATATGTTCATAAGGCTGAAACTGAAACATGTTGTAGAGAGTAATTTGGCCTTGATTTCTCTCCCAGGCAAATGAATTTTCCTCGGAACAGTTTGACCTCAAAGAAGAAGTTTTGTTAGATCTCAGTTTTAATGATGCCACTGAATTGGAGCAACTCTCTCTTCATCATTTCCAAAAGTTTTGCAGTGTTTTATTAGAGATGAAAATTTAATGCTGTAAGACACCACCTGCGTCACATCCAACGTCTGCTTCTCCTCCAAATATGTAACAGCAACAGAAATGGGCAATAAAACCAAATGATACTAAAATTAGGCCCCAAAATAAATGCTGGTTTTGGAAAGGAGGTGTTTTCCTGTCAACTTATTGAGGTCAGCTATATCTGGAACCAGCAGAGCTGCAGGATTATTTAGACAGAGTATTAGATGTGTGCAGCACTTCCAGAAAAACAAAAGGAATGTGCCCTCCCTGCAGGAGCCCACGTAAATCCCAGAGTTGCTCTGAGAAAACTGAAGGTGCAAGGTGTTTTACCAGTAGGAGTAGCTGTGGGACTCGTTTGCACAGACACAGAAAAGTATTTCTCTAAGAAGAAAAAAAATAAATCTTGTAATAAATGTGTTGAGCCACAAGAGCCTTGTGAACCACAGGTGTTGAACCTCAAGTAGCTGGGGCATTAACATTATGTAAAACACAGGTTCTTTCTACTTTCAAACATGTTTTCCATTGAAAGAAATATGGTCTTGTAACCTGGTAATGAATGAATATCTGGGGCAGCTCAAGCAGTGGGAAGGGGCACCAAGCTCACCAAATCATGAAGGGAGTAGGGGAGTGTCTTATTTCACAACAAACTCTTTGCTCAGATATTTTGACCTCTCTTAAAAAAAAAAAAAAAAAAAAAAAAAAAAAAAAAAAAGACAACCAAAAACTGGGAGAGCTCAGAGATGAGCCACAGGAATGATGTGAGAATCCTCTTGAAATGAGGGAAATGTAGCCTGTTTAACAAAAAAGAGAGGAAAGGGGTGATTTGCTACAGGAGAAATCTGGCCCTGGCCCTGGCCCTGGCTGAGCTGAAAGCACAAGGGCAAAGGTAAAGCAAAATCCAATGTCTGGACACAGAACGTGGAGAACTCCAGGTCGGAAGATGTAGTGATTAACAAGGGGAGAGAGCAACCAGGGAACTTGGCCTCTGTGGAAATAAATCCCTCCTGGGGCATTTTCTCAGGTGGAAATGTAATTTCTATATTCTATTGACTTATAAATGCATCAAAATATGAAATTATCACCATCCCTAGCAGTGTGACCAGATGGTTAGGGGGGAATTCTGCCCCTTGCCCTGCTCAGGTGAGACACCACCTGCAGAGCTGCCTCCAGCCCTGGGGTCCCTAGCACAGGCAGGACATGGAACTGCTCGAACCACTCCAGAGGACACCACAATGTAATTCCCTTGTCTATTTCCTTGGATCCCCGTTCTTGCCTTGGATGTTATTCCCTTAGCTATTTCCTTACTGATATTTCTTTGACTCTCATTGAGTGTTACTTCCTTCACAGTTCTTTCCTTGGATGTTATTTCTGAATAAATGCTGGTAATAAATGCAGCCAGAGTGTCCTGTGAGTGGGGAGAAACATCTGTGCATGTGTTTTTGTGTGTATGTGCGTGTGTGCTGGTGTGTCTGGTGCAAGAAGCAGGACTCAGATTTCAGCTGGCTCCAGTCGCGGACACAGAGTCACGGAGCCTCAGAGTCACTGATGATGGAAAAGACCTCCGGGTTCAGCGAGTCTATGCTGTGCCCGATGCCCACCTTGGCAGCCAGGCCACAGCCCTCAGTGCCACCTCCAGCCCTTCGTTGGACACCTCCAGGCATGGGGAGTCCAGCACCTCCTTGGGCAGCCTCTTGCAAGGCCTGACCACCCGTTCCGTGAAGAATTTCCTCCCTCATGTCCGCGTTGCCCATCTCACACACCCTGATGCTACTGTAAAGCTGTTCTGGGCCACATTAAACAAATATGTGCGTTTCATGCACGCGCATTAAACCTCCTTGAGAAGATGATTCTTCTCGGTGCCAGCAGCCCTTCTGCAGGAGGTACAACCGAGCAACCATCAGCCTGGGAGCCAGGCGGGTGTGAGGGAGGGCAAAGGGAAGGAGGAAGAGAGGGAGACTTCAGGGTTGCAGAGGAGACAGTGCTGTTTGTGCCAGCACTGGTGCCAGCACCACGGGGGCACCAGTGCCATGGCCTCTGCAAGAGGCACGTGGTGACCCAGAGGGAGCTCGTGCGGTTCCTGGGCTGCTGGCAGTGCCAGAGCCATGCAGTGGCAGCGAGCTGGCAGAGGTAACGGGGAAAATGGAAACAGGTCCCTGCTCGGGGCAGCAAGGGGATCCCCTCCTGGCCCATCTCACCTTGCCAGCTCCCGCTACACAACACGGTGGAGGCTCTGGGCCTCTGGGGCCAGGACAGTCACAATGTGGACAAAGGCCCTTGCAGGGTGCAGGGGCTGCCCAGGGTGAGACAGTCCAGCCGCGCTGGTTGAGAGGCTCCCTGGGGACGCTGGCCTGAGGGGCAGAGGAGTCCAGGGCTGCTGGACGGTGTGCAAGGAGAAATCCTTGAAGGCGCAGGCAAGAACAGGCCACACCCGGGTGCCCAAAGATGAGCTGGTGAGGAAGCAGAGTGGCTGAGCAGGAAGCTTTGGCTGGGTCTCTGGGAAAACACAGAATTTACAAACCTCAAAGAAGGGCAGCGCTGCAGGAGGATGGCAAAGACGTCATTGGGGCATGCAGGGAGATAGATAGCAAAGCAAAGGCCCAGCTGGAACTGAATTTGGCCCAAGCCGTAAGAGGGACCAGAAGCTGCTTTTACAAATACATGAGGAATAGCAGGAGGAACGAGGACAATCTTCATTTTTATTGAATGCAGGGGGAATCGTTGCCACAAGGGCTGAGGAAAACACTGAGGTACCAACTTCTCTGGTGCCCCGAGCTCCTGGCTCCATGCAGCACCTTTCTTTGCAGCGTGGGCTAAATGTGCCAGGTTTTGGACTGCACTGCAGTGTCTGGGCAGAGGTACCTCATCCTGGGTTGATAGCATTTCCTCACTTTTGCTGCTTCTCTGGGGTGCTTCCCTCTCAAGTAACTGGAAACAAATAACAGGATAAAAGCTCCCAGGGAAAGCCTCACCACTTAATTTGTTGGAATAAGCGGTAGAGGAGAATAGTTCATGTGCAAATTACTGTGTCATCTTAAATTCTTTTCCTCCTCACCAAAGTGTTTTGCACTGCGTCTCTTCCTGGAATTCTTATTCTTTATTAAGGGCATCCATCATGTATTGAGATGAAGGAGGACACATCCTGAGCTGGACAGATGGAGCAGTGCCACACAGCTCTCCTATCTTCCCTGTGAGTTCCTTGCCCTTCTTCAAAGCCATGCATCTGGAGATGTTCTCTTGTAGAAGACACTGGTCCGTGCGATCAGAGGCTCCCTGGTTCTCTTCCCTCTCCCTGAGCACCTTTAGAAGCAGCCTGATCTTCAAGACCATCTTGGCACAGGCCAGCTGGAGTTGGGGCAGGCTGCAGTCCATCCTCAGGGCTTGCTCCACGTGGGCCATGAACGCCTGCAGGCCTTTGTCTGGCTCCAGCAAGCACAGGTGACACTCGACCGAGGTTTCCAAGAGCTCTCCTGGAACTGGCACAAGGTCTGGGCCTTGGGGCTTCCAAGTTTTATTGAGGAACCTGAAGCCTTACTGCTGTTGATTCCAGTGTGTGTGTGTGATGTTAGGGAGTCAAGAGGTGTCCACCTAGAGAGGAATGCTTCTCTCCACTGCTGCTCACCGCATGGCAGCTCTGAATCAATGGGTCAGAGAGAAAATCCAGGTTCCTGTTCAGGCGCTGCTCGTCTTTGGTGATGGTGCCTCTGGGCTCTCCTTCTGCTTTCATTGGATTCAAAAACTGGTAGAAAAACTGATTATGCCCAGCCCAATACTGGCTGTCCTCCTTGGGCTGTTTGTGACAGACTTCTGCCTTCGAGCTGGACCTTCCTCCTCATCTCTGAGGTGTCTGTCAACACACTTGTCATGAGTAGGGAATAACTCACCAGCTACATCCCACAGGTTCAATGCTTGCCACTTCAAATATGAGTCCTGCTTCTGGCACCAGGTCTAGAACACAACACTATACACCTGTGTGCAGCCCCACAGAAATGGGTGCAGCTCAGCAAATACATGGACACTTCCAGGACACTCTAGGTGTACAAAACCAGCATTTATTGGGAAAGCATTCCCACCTGGGAACAGATACAACAGCTGCACACAGAGGGCTGTGTAGGCGGACCCCGTCACATGCACAGGGTGCCCCCCAGGGTGTCATGGCCCCGGGAAGGCTGCGGCTCCAGAGGCTGGGCTGCGGTGACTGCTTGGGACACCCAGAGCTTCCTGGATCCCCCCTGTCACAGTCCCCAGGGGACTTTGGGGTGTCCTAAGCATGGCAGCCACCAGCAACATCCTCCTCTGCAGAGAGGGCTCATGGAGTCAGTGGTGCAGATCTTGGGGTGCTGGACGCAGGACAGGGCCCAGGCAGGAACATCTTGTCCCTGGATAACAGCATTTCTTTAGGCTTCTTCTAACTGGAATGACCACAGGAAAACAACATCTGAGGAAATAAGGGCAAGAGAATAGTAAAAGAAATAGCAGTAAGGAAATAACCAAGGAATAACCTCCAAGGCAAGAACTAGCATCCAAGGAAATAGATAAGAAAATAGCTTCCAAGGAAAGTTATAGCAGTTCTTCTATCGGAATAGGAGCTGGATAACAAGTGCTGGCATCCTACTTTCTTGTTCTCCACATCTTGAAAATCTTCCTCACTCGAGTTCTTCATGTGTGTCTTCCTGCAAGACATCTGTGTTCTCTTTCTGCATTTGCTTCTGCAATTCTTCCTCCTCTTTATCAAGGACATCCATGATGTATTGAACCAACAGCAATTCAGCTTCGCTGAGCTCAGGCAAGTCCTGGAAATTGCCATGTAAGGGAAGGATTTAGAGAGGTGAGGAAGAGCAGGTGGTGCAGGAAGAGGAACAGAACTGGCATCTACTCCCTGCCCTTACCTGCTCTGCATCCTCTGCCTCCCCGTACTTCCTTTTCTTCCATGCCTGTTGCAGTTTTACAGACAACCTGAAAAGAAAATAAGCAGGGAGGTTTGGCCAGGCAGGTCTGCAGGAGGTGCAGCACCTCTCCCTGCTTGGGAGTATTTGACCTGAGCCCAAGGAAGATGGGGCCCCAGAAAGGACATCCCTGGCTACCCAACACATGCACCCCATCCTGGGGAGCACCACTGGTGCGTGAAGGGCTACTTAGGCTGGGAGCTCCTGGCCATGCCCAGCGCTGTTGCTCAGGACCCCCTTTCCCAGAGCTTCCTCAAAGACCAAAACACAGCCAAGGGAGTCCTGGGCCGCGACACCTGCTCAGCTGTGGGGCTTGGGGAAGAGTTCCACTTCACAGGAAGGACTCTTGGTAGCACAGCAGTGGCATGGGCAGGGAGGAGTTACCTTCTCAGCCAAGATTTCGTGCTCAGTAGCTGTCGGCAAACAGCTGCAGTACATTTGGAACACACCTTGGAAAGGAGAGAGGCTTGTGTAACACCAGAGATTTCTTGACATTCTCTAGAGAACATGATACCAAAAACTCCTTCACCCAGCCCAGTCTTTTCTACACAGGCGCAAGTCTGTGCCAGCAGCCATGATTTAAAAAAGAACCTGTCCTTCCTTCCCAATTTCCTGTTTCTCTCTGCAGGAACTCCCAGAGCTGTTCGGAACTCCAAGAGCTCCCAATCTCATTGCTAAGTGGCTAAAGGCAGGAGAGCAAAGCAAAGCTGAGAGAACTGGGACACAAGTCAGGACAGGCTTCCCCCAGGCAGACTGAACCCTGCTGAGCTGGGTGCTGTGGAAGCTGCCGCAAGAGCTCCAGGCTTGGGAAAACATCTCCTGGGGTAGCCGGCACATGCAGAGGCATCTGCGGTGGCACATGGGACTGTGTATTAAACAAGATATTGGCTTACACGGCAGATGCCCTTCAGTATCAGTAAAATGACTGCGATGAGAGACAGCAATACAATGAACGTGACTGTGTCATCCATAGTCTCTGCCTTTGGCTGGGAAAAAAGGAAAAAAGATCACGGGGGTGAGAGGACTGCCCCACCCATTCTCCCTTGCTAAGAAGAACACAAACAGAAGGGCCCATGAGCTCTACTACCTTCCCTGTGGGCTCCTGATCCTCCTCTACAGCTGTGCGTCTGGAGATGTTCTCTTGCAGAGGACACTGGCCCATGCGATAGGAGGCTCCCTGGGTCTCTTGCCTCACACTGAGCGCCTTTAGAAGCAACCTGATCTTTGAGACCATCTTGGCACAGGTCAGCTGGAGCTGGGGCAGGCTGCAGTCCATCCTCAGGGCTTGTTCCACATGAGCCATGAACATCTCCAGAGCTTTGTCTGGCTCCAGCAAGGGCCGGTGATGATCAGCCACAATTTCCAAGGACTCTCCTGAAACTGGGCCAAGGTCTGGGCCTTGAGGCTTCCAAGGTTTATTGAGGAACCTGGAACCTTCGTGCTGTTCCTTCCAGTGTGTGTGTGGGGCTGTCAGGGATAGACAGGATGCACTTACTTGTAGACGGATGATCCTCCTCAGCCGTGGCCTCTCCACTGCTGCTCACAGCAGGGTGGCTCTGAACCAATGGATCGGACAGAAAATCCAGGTTCCTGTTTAGGCGCTGCTCATCTTTGGTGGCAGTGGCTCTGGGCTCTCCCTCTGCTTTCACTGGGCTCAAAAACTGGTAGAAAAGCCGATTATGTGCAAGCCAATACTGGCTGTCTTCCTTGGGCTGTTCTTGAGTACTGACATAGTTCTGCCTTGGAGCTGGATCACCCACCTCATACCTGAAGTGTCTGTCAACAGACTTACCATGAGTGGGCTTTGACCCACCACCTACATCCCAAGGGTTCAGTGCTTGCCAGTTCAAACGTGAGTCCATCTCCTTTTGATGCCAACTGGAGGGTGTCTTCCCCTCCACGTCCTCCAGCCTGTCAGGCTGGAGCTGGTGTGGGACAATGCTTTTTGCTGCCTTGATGCTTTTAGACTTGTGCAGCTTCTTCTTGAGCTTGGCCCTCCGGTCGTCAACACTTGTTTTGCCTTTGTGCCCCAAGAGGCGCTGAGGGGGATACGAATTTGTTCTGGAATTGTCCAGGCTGCTGACATCCCCCTCAGCGCTCCGGGTCAGGGCCACCGCAAGCGTTACAGTTCCATGATCTGCCAGTGAAGGCTCCTTGGGCTTGAGGCTCAACACTGGGCTGGTGTTCAGTTCTTCCATGTCCATTATTTCTCCCCGTGTCCGTACCAGCGCTGTGTGAGCTGGAGAACACCAAGAGAGCAGATCAGCGGCTCGGCACAAACACAGGCTCTGAGATTACCCCGAGCAGCAGAAGCTCATCTCAAGGCCAGGGAGCGTGAGAGCAGAGTGCGGCATGTGTTGTAGAGAGCAGAAGGCCCCTTCACCCCTTCAGTGCATCCCATTGTGCCCTCTGGGCAGAGCAGGGAGCTGCTTCCTTCCTGGTGTTTCCTGGGGCTCTGTTTGGATGGGAGGGAAGCATCCCTGGGGAACAGGTTTGCTGTCAGAGAGTTTCATCCAGCTCCAGATGAGCCGGGCTTGGGTTGCTCTGCAGGAGCCAGTGAAGAGCCAGAGACCCCCGAGGAAAGATCAGCACTGCCACGGGGGGCACAGACGGGCCGCGGAGAAAAGCCCAGGGACTCCTTTGCTCCGGGGCCGCTGCCAACAGCAGCAGCTCAAGCTGTTATACCATGAAAAACTTCCTCAAGGGCACCAGAGCTCTGGGACCGTGCTATGGGAACCCGGGGGCTGAGGCAGTGGGAGAAGCGAGCTCCCTGGGGACCTTGGAAAGCTGGCCGTATATGCCTTTGCAGAAGTCCAGCCTGGCCCTGCTGTGGATAGGATGTGCTCTGCCCTGTGCCCAGCTGCAGCTGGATGGTGCTTTGTTCCCACTGCACAGGCCAACGAGGGGATAACGGGGCTAGTGCTCACCCAGCAGAGCACATCAGGGGGCCCTGCCTTTTCTCCTGCATGTGGGCACAGGGGTGAGGTGGCACAGAAACCGGGCAGTTAGGGGAATTTAGGGGAGGTTAGGAGCAGATGTTGCCTTCCAGCCCCAGGGAAGGGCACTTGGCATTCCTGCTTTCCTTGCCTGGGGGCACAGTGTGGATTGGAAGCTCTTAGGTCTGGTGAGTCCAGTGAGCTGTTCCGTCTCCAGACAGCACTGGACACACAGGATATGTACAATCATCAGGAACTTTTCAACCCAAAGTGCTTTGGCCAAGTCCTGTACTCCAAGGGGAGATCAGGACCCCCCAACACGGGGCAGGGCTGCAGCGCCTCCTCCGGCTCGAGAGAAGTGGCAGGTTTGAGCTCCACACCCCCCCCAGCCCCTCCGGACACCAACCGCACTGCGGGGCGCTGGTGCTGCACAGCTTCTCGCAGAGGAACTGGATGGTCCTGCACGGGCTCTCGGTGCGGGGACGCTCCTGGCACAGGCAGCAGGCCACCTCCTTGGGCACTTGGCTAGAGACAAGAGGGCGTTATTAGAGGAGCACCCGGCCACCCCATCCATGGCTCCGAGCCCAACTCAGGGAACACACGGATACCCCGCATGGGGCTCGTGTGCCACAGCTCTGGGAAAGTCCCCTCACTCCCAATGCAAACCATGAAAAAGGGGATTTTATACTGGAGAGCGGAACTGCTCCCAAAATAGCACCTGACACAGAAATGCAACCAGCTGGAGTTGAAACTCCCCTTGGAGAAACCTGCAGCAAGTCACCCGAAAGGTGAAATTCTGCCTCCGAGCTGGAGTCTTCTGGCAGGTTGCCAGAAGGAAACGGCAAGCCTTGAGCTTACTGGGCTTGCTCTGGTTTTGTGGCACACCGATTTGTTTCCCAAGCAGAGCCCTTGTCCCAGCCCTCAGGGTGTGCTGGTGGCTGGGGTTCAGTCGCACACACAGGGTTTCCAAGCTCAGTGTGGTCTGCAGGAGCAGCAGCAGCGTCTGCGGAGTCACTCGGGTGGCGCTCAGGTCTCTGCAAGCATTGGAAAGACCTCACTGAGTTCTCTGGTGACATTGCCAGAATTGTGCAGTGAGAGCAAGCCCAGGCCCCTGATGAGTGTGGTGCTGTTGGCAGAGGCCTCCACGTCTGCCTGATCAAAGAGAAGCCGTTCTGGAGCCCAGCTTCTCTCTGCCTTGCCCTGCTCTAGACCAGGCCGTGGGAATGTGGACGACAGAGTCCTGCAGCTCTCGTGGCAGACGAATGCCACGAGGAAGGATTGCCCCGCTCTTGACCCCGCTGCTGCTCTCCCCTAAGGGCGGCTCCAGTGCCTGAAGGAGGCAGGAGCCTCGAGCTGCTGGCGTGAGTGCTCCTGCAGGAGCGCCGCTGATTTATTCCCAGAGCCACTCTTGCAGGCCCCAGACCTGGATGGGCTGTCGTCCCTGCAAGTTTGTGTCCCCGTTCCTGGCTTGCTTTGCAGCTGGGACACACCAGCACTGCTTGGCTTCTGCCTTGCTCTGCTGGAGCCGCGGGTAGTTGTGTCTCCAGCAGACTCAGGCTGGGCAAGAGGGAGATTTGCTCCTGCACCTCTGCTGCTTTCCTAAGAACAGGGCACTCGAGGGAGACACAGATCTTAGCGGATCTGCTCCAAAGGAGCCAATACTTACAGAGACCTCACTGAGGGCAGCTTGAAGAAGGCAGCGTCATCAATGACAGCCAGCGGGTTATTGCTGAGGATCCTGAGAAACAACAGAGCTCCGTCAGGGCTGAGGCAAGGTCGTGAGCTGGGCGTGCCGGGCACGTGGGCATGGCCTTGCCCGTTTGTAGGAAGCCTTGCAGGAGACAGGCAGGGCAGGGGAAAAGGCCTTTCCCGCTGCACACACTCTGGGTGCTCCCTGGCTGACATCCACAGGCCAAATCAGGACTTGCCAGAGGGCAGATCTGCTTTTGCCCCTTGACCCGCAGAGACCCTGCAGAGACTCGCCCTGCCCTGACTTTAGCCCTGGTGCCACTCACAGCTCCTGGAGAAACTGCATCCCATGCCAGGCCTGGAAAGTGCCGCTGTGGATGTGCGTGAGGTCATTCCCGGAGAGGTTTCTGGGGAAAGAGGAGGAGGTCACACTGAGGAATCGGGCCTGTCCTACAGGAAGAGGGGGCAAAGCGGGATGCCTTTGTAGGAAAGGTGCAGATCCCAGGTGAAAGAGGGAGGAAAGTGCCGCTTTCTCCGTGTTTGTGAACTGCCCAGGAGGGGAAGTGAAGGGCACAAGTGCTGCCTGTACTTGTGTTCCAGGATGCAGCCAAGGCTGCGAGAACTGGCTGCTCTGATTGTCTGCGTGTGGACAACCCCGCTGGGGTCTGTCCCCCCGGCGTGGCCGTCCAGCCATCGGCATGGACCTCTGCAGCCCAGCCGGGCTCTGAGCAGGGCAGATTCAGGGAGTGTTGGGAGAAGAAAAGGAGCGGTTTCTGACACAGGAAGGGTGCCCAATGCAGAGCCTGCGCTAAAAACACCAGAAAGAAACTTTCTCACTCACAGAAGCTTCAGGAAAGGCAGCGGCTCAAAAGCCCGTTCCTCAATGGACAGGATCTCATTGCCGGACAAATCCCTGTTGCAGTCAGAACACCAAAGGTCACTTCCATTTGCCCTGTCGCTTTGACTTGCCTCTGCAGCCTGGATCCCAGGAGGGACAAAGGCCACATGCCCGCGGGTGGGCTGAGCAGGAGGGCCCCATGGAGGGGCAGGCAGGAGCCCCCAAGGCGAGGGCAGGGCACGGTGCTTACAGGTGCTTCAGCAGGAACAGCCCCTCCAGGGAATGGCTCTTCACTGCCCGCAGCTCATTGTCCCTGAGCACTCTGCAAAGGGGACACAGAGACAGTGTGACAGCGGCCGCTGGCCAGCAGCAACTGGGACCGTGGTGGGAAAATCTCCTGCAGCAGCTTGACTCAAGCATCTCTTTGAAGCATCTCTTCAGGTGCCTGCTCCTGGTCGCCTGAAGCTGGCCACAGCTTGATCCCTGGGCAAACAGACCCGGCCCACGGTGCCCTGGGCTGCAAGAGACGCGGCTCCTGGCATTTCTTGCCGTGCTGGGAAGCCACGGTGATTCACACCCCTTCTTGTAGAGCAGCCCAACTTTGAATTCCAATGGAAACGGGTGGTGTGGGGGCTGCTGCTCCAGCCCCAGACCAAAGGATGGAAAACACCCAAAGTCCTGACTTTCCAACTGCTGCAGGGCACTTACAAGGTCTCAGTCCATGGGTAGTCCTTCCAGGCTTGTTTTCCAACAGCAGCAATGGAGTTGCCAGTGAAATCTCTGCAAAGAAACCAAAGACCTCGTCTCCTCTCAGGAAAACCCCTTTCCCTGCTGTTCGGGTGCCCATCTGGAAGCGGGCTTTCCCTGGAGAAGGCCCGACGTGCCCAGCCTGGCTTCACCCTCGCGCTGAGCTCTGGCCCCCAAACCCCCGCTGTCCTCTGGCCAGGGAGACCCCCGGGTGTTCCACGTGGGGTTCGCAGCAACAGGGAGCTGAGGAGGGGGAGCAGCAGGGCTCTGTGGGGCAGAGGGACTCACAGGAGGGCCAGGGCCCGACGGCGGCTGGCCGGGGGCACGGTGGCCAGGCCGGCGTGGCGGCAGTCCAGCCGCCTACGGCCTGGGCAGCGACAGGGCTCTGGGCAGAGCTCCTTGGCCGCTCCCGGGTAGGGGTCTACTGCCAGCAGCAGGGCCAGCAGGAGCAGAGCGCGCGTGAGACGCGTCACCAGGTCCATGGCGAAGCAGGACTGGCTGCAGTCACCTGGGACGCAGAGCTGAGGTGTAGCTGTGGCAGTTCCTGTGTCACAGTGGTGCTGCCAACATCACAGTGCTCCTTCTCATGTCACTGTAGCAATGCTTGCGTCACCGTGGTGGTGGCTGGCATCAGAGCTCGCAGCTAAGCTGAGTTCAGGGCAACGCTGTCACCAAATGACTCTGTCTCAGAGCCATCAATCTGCGGAATCACGCAGTGGATTGGCTTGGAAGGGGCCTTAAGGATGAAGCGGTTGCAGCCCCTGCCACGGGCAGGGACACCTTCCACTACCCCAGGTTGCTCCAAGCCCTGGCCAGCGTGGCCTTGGACACTTCCAGGCATCCGGGGGCAGCCACAGCTGCTCTGGGCACCCTGTGCCAGGGCCTGCCCACCCTCACAGGGTAGAATTCCTCCCAAACACGCCATCTAACCCTGCTCTCTGTCACTATGAAGCCGTTCCCCTGTGTATTGGGGTTGTGTGGCCAGGTTTTGGTATGGGTTTGGGGCTGTTGGAATTTCAACAGGCGCTGTTGAAAGCTCTTTTGCTTCTCATTATCCTGCACCGATTTTGTTGCTAATAAAGGTAATTAACGTTGCCAAGTCCTGTCTGTTGTGTCCGTGACGGTGATCGCTGAGGGACCTCTCCCTCTCTTTCGGCAAACTCATTTGAGCCTTGCGCCTGTGTTTTCTCTCCTCCCCTGTCCCCTTGGGC
The DNA here is from genome assembly GCF_009819655.1 of Sylvia atricapilla. Lineage (NCBI taxonomy): Eukaryota > Metazoa > Chordata > Aves > Passeriformes > Sylviidae > Sylvia > Sylvia atricapilla. Next base: position 4,049,169 of record NC_089166.1, on the reverse strand, counting down.
AGGGCGGTGAGGGCGCCGTGTGCGGGCACCGGGCATCCAGCCAGGCCCTGACCCCCGCCTGGCGCTGGGAGAGCGAGGGGAGCTTCCCGAAAGCCGGGCAGAGCTCGGAATGTCCCCGGGCAGAGGCTGAGGGAGCCGCAGCGCCTGTGGCGGGAAGCGCTGGGAGCCTGAGGGGCGGCAGCTCCGCCTCGGCGCGCCGGGAACAGCAGCGGCGGCGGCCGGGCCGAGCCCTCTGGAAGCGCCGCTGCAGCCGAGCCCCTGAGGCCTCCCTGAAGCGCCCCGGCACGGGGGGCTCTGGAGGCGGCAGCGCGGGGACACCGACGGCAAAGCTCCCGACGCGGCCGGAGCGCCACACGGGCGCCGGCACAGGCCGAGGAGGGCGGCTCGGCCTCAGCGCGGCGGCACCGGCAGCGGCCCCCGTGGCGAGGAAGCCGCGGGCAGCTTTGGGAAGGCCGGCACAGCCGCAGAAGCGGCGCCCAGAGAGGCGGCCCGGGCCCGGGCGGGAAGCGCGGCCGCTCCGCCGCACAGGCGGCTCCGGCTCCGGGCAGCGGCTCCGGGCAGCGGCGCCCCCGGCCTGAGGGGAAACGCGCGGGCGAACAGCTCGGGCCGGGGCAGCTCGGGCAGCGCTTGGGGCAGGACGGGCTCCAGTCGTGGACACGGACTCACGGAGCCTCAGAGTCACTGATGATGGAAAAGACCTCTGGGTTCAGCGAGTCTATGCTGTGCCCGATGCCCACCTTGGCAGCCAGGCCACAGCCCTCAGTGCCACCTCCAGCTGTTCGTTGGACACCTCCAGGCATGGGGAGTCCAGCACCTCCTTGGGCAGCCTCTTGCAAGGCCTGACCACCCGTTCCGTGAAGAATTTCCTCCCTTATTTCTGCGTTGCCCATCTCATACACCCTGACGCTACTGTAAAGCTGTTCTGTGCGCCATATTAAACAAATATGTGCGTTTCATGCATGCGCATTAAACCTCCTTGAGAAGATGATTCTTCTCGGTGCCAGCAGCCCCTCTGCAGGAGGTACAACCGAGCAACCATCAGCCTGGGAGCCTGGCGGGTGTGAGGGAGGGCAAAGGGAAGGAGGAAGAGATGGAGACTTCAGGGTTGCAGAGGAGACAGTGCTGTTTGTGCCAGCACTGGTGCCAGCACCACGGGGGCACCAGTGCCATGGCCTCTGCAAGAGGCATGTGGTGACCCAGAGGGAGCTCGTGCAGTTCCTGGGCCGCTGGCAGTGCCAGAGCCAAGCAGTGGCAGCGAGCTGGCAGAGGTAACGGGGAAAATGGAAACAGGTCCCTGCTCGGGGCAGCAAGGTGATCCCCTCCTGGCCCATCTCACCTTGCCAGCTCCCGCTACACAATACGGTGGAGGATCTGGGGCCGGGACAGTCACAATGCGGACAAAGGCCCTTGCAGGGTGCAGGGGCTGCCCAGGGTGAGACAGTCCAGCCGCGCTGGTTGAGAGGCTCCCTGGGGACGCTGGCCTGAGGGGCAGAGGAGTCCGGGGCTGCTGGACGGTGTGCAAGGAGAAATCCTTGAAGGCGCAGGCAAGAACAGGCCACGCCCGGGTGCCCGAAGACCAGCTGGTGAGGAAGCAGAGCGGCTGAGCAGGAAGCTTTGGCTGGGTCTCTTGGAAAACACAGAATTTACAAACCTGAAAGAAGGGCAGCGCTGCAGGAGGATGGCAAAGACGTCGTTGGGGCACGCAGGGAGAAAGATAGCAAAGCAAAGGCCCAGCTGGAACTGAATTTGGCCCATGCCGTAAGAGGGACCAGAAGCCGCTTTTACAAATACATCAGCCAGAGCAGGAGGAACGAGGACAATCTTCGTTTCTGTTGAATGCAGGGGGAGTTGTTGCCACAAGGGCTGAGGAAAACACTGAGGTACCAACTTCTCTGGGTGCCTCAAGGTCCTGGCTGCGTGCAGCACCTGTCTTTGCAGCGTGGGCTAAATGTGCCAGGTCTTGGGCTGCACTGCAGTGTCTGGGCAGAGGTACCTCATCCTGGGGTGATAGCATTTCCTCACTTTTGCTGCTTCTCTGGGGTGCTTCTCTCTCAAGTAACTGGAAACAAATAACAGGTTAAAAGCTCCCAGGGAAAGCCTCACCACTTAATTTGTTGGAATAGGAGGTAGAGGAGAATTATTCGTGTGCAAATTACCGTTTCATCTTAAATTCTTTTCCCCCTCACCGACGTGTTTTGCATTGCGTCTCTTCCTGGAATTCTTATTCTTTATTAAGGGCTTCCATCATGTATTGAGATGCTGGAGGACACATCCTGAGGTGGACAGATGGAGCAGTGCCACACAGCTCTCCTATCTTCCCTGTGAGTTCCATGCCTGTCCTCAAAGCCATGCATCTGGAGATGTTCTCTAGTAGAGGACACTCGTCCATGCGATCAGAGGCTCCTTGGTTCTCTTCCCTCTTCCTGAGCGCCTTTAGAAGCAGCCAGATCTTTGAGATCATCTTGGCACAGGTCAGCTGGAGCTGGGGCAGGCTGCAGTCCATCCTCAGGGCTTGTTCCACATGAGCCATGAACATCTCCAGAGCTTTGTCTGGCTCCAGCAAGGGCTGGTGATGATCAGCCAGAGTTTCCAAGGACTCTTCTGGAACTGGGCCAAGGTCTGGACCTTGAGGCTTCCAAGGTTTATTGAGGAACCTGGAACCTTCGTGCTGCTCCTTCCAGTGTGTGTGGGGGGGTGCAAGGGATAAACAGGATGCACTTGCTTGTAGACGGGTGATCCTCGTCAGCCGTGGCCTCTCCACTGCTGCTCACAGCAGGGTGGCTCTGAACCAATGGATCGGACAGAAAATGCAGGTTCCTGTTTAGGCGCTGCTCGTCTTTGGTGGCGGTGGCTCTGGGCTCTCCCTCTGCTTTCACTGGGCTCAAAGACTGGTAGAAAAACTGATTATGCCCAGCCCAATACTGGCTGTCCTCCTTGGGCTGTTTGTGACAGACTTCTGCCTTCAAGCTGGACCTTCCTCCTCATCTCTGAGGTGTCTGTCAACACACTTGTCATGAGTAGGGAATAACTCACCAGCTACATCGCACAGGTTCAATGCTTGCCACTTCAAATATGAGTCCTGCTTCTGGCACCAGGTCTAGAAACACAACACTATACACCTGTGTGCAGCCCCACAGAAATGGGCGCAGCTCAGCAAATACATGGACACTTCCAGGACACTCTAGGTGTACAAAACCAGCATTTATTGGGAAAGCATTCCCACCTGGGAACAGATACAACAGCTGCACACAGAGGGCTGTGTAGGCGGACCCCGTCACATGCACAGGGTGCCCCCCAGGGTGTCATGGCCCCGGGAAGGCTGCGGCTCCAGAGGCTGGGCTGCGGTGACTGCTTGGGACACCCAGAGCTTCCTGGATCCCCCCTGTCACAGTCCCCAGGGGACTTTGGGCTGTCCTAAGCATGGCAGCCACCAGCAACATCCTCCTCTGCAGAGAGGGCTCATGGAGTCAGTGGTGCAGATCTTGGGGTGCTGGACGCAGGACAGGGCCCAGACAGGAACATCTTGTCCCTGGATAACAGCATTTCCTTAGGCTTCTTCTAACTGGAATGACCACAGGAAAACAACATCTGAGGAAATAAGGGCAAGAGAAGAGTCAAAGAAATAGCAGTAAGGAAATAACCAAGGAATAACCTCCAGGGCAAGAACTAGCATCCAAGGAAATAGATAAGAAAATAGCTTCCAAGGAAAGTTATAGCAGTTCTTCTATCAGAATAGGAGCTGGATAACAAGTGCTGGCATCCTACTATCTTGTTCTCCACATCTTGAAAATCTTCCTCACTCGAGTTCTTCATGTGTGTCTTCCTGCAAGACATCTGTGTTCTCTTTCTGCATTTGCTTCTGCAATTCTTCCTCCTCTTTATCAAGGACATCCATGATGTATTGAACCAACAGCAATTCAGCTTCGCTGAGCTCAGGCAAGTCCTGGAAATTGCCATGTAAGGGAAGGATTTAGAGAGGTGAGGAAGAGCAGGTGGTGCAGGAAGAGGAACAGAACTGGCATCTACTCCCTGCCCTTACCTGCTCTGCATCCTCTGCCTCCCCGTACTTCCTTTTCTTCCATGCCTGTTGCAGTTTTACAGACAACCTGAAAAGAAAATAAGCAGGGAGGTTTGGCCAGGCAGGTCTGCAGGAGGTGCAGCACCTCTCCCTGCTTGGGAGTATTTGACCTGAGCCCAAGGAAGATGGGGCCCCAGAAAGGACATCCCTGGCTACCCAACACATGCACCCCATCCTGGGGAGCACCACTGGTGCATGAAGGGCTACTTAGGCTGGGAGCTCCTGGCCATGCCCAGCGCTGTTGCTCAGGACCCCCTTTCCCAGAGCTTCCTCAAAGACCAAAACACAGCCAAGGGAGTCCTGGGCCGCGACACCTGCTCGGCTGTGGGGCTTGGGGAAGAGTTCCACTTCACAGGAAGGACTCTTGGTAGCACAGCAGTGGCATGGGCAGGGAGGAGTTACCTTCTCAGCCAAGATTTCGTGCTCAGTAGCTGTCGGCAAACAGCTGCAGTACATTTGGAACACACCTTGGAAAGGAGAGAGACTTGTGTAACACCAGAGATTTCTTGACATTCTCTAGAGAACATGATACCAAAAACTCCTTCACCCAGCCCAGTCTTTTCTACACAGGCGCAAGTCTGTGCCAGCAGCCATGATTTAAAAAAGAACCTGTCCTTCCTTCCCAATTTCCTGTTTCTCTCTGCAGGAACTCCCAGAGCTGTTCGGAACTCCAAGAGCTCCCAATCTCATTGCTATGTGGCTAAAGGCAGGAGAGCAAAGCAAAGCTGAGAGAACTGGGACAGAAGGCAGGACAGGCTTCCCCCAGGCAGACTGAACCCTGCTGAGCTGGGTGCTGTGGAAGCTGCCGCAAGAGCTCCAGGCTTGGGAAAACATCTCCTGGGGTAGCCGGCACATGCAGAGGCATCTGCGGTGGCACGTGGGGCTGTGTATTAAACAAGATATTGGCTTACACGGCAGATGCCCTTCAGTATCAGTAAAATGACTGCGATGAGAGACAGCAATACAATGAACGTGACTGTGTCATCCATAGTCTCTGCCTTTGGCTAGGAAAAAAGGAAAAAAGATCACGGGGGTGAGAGGACTGCCCCATCCATTCTCCCTTGCTAAGAAGAACACAAACAGAAGGGCCCATGAGCTCTACTACCTTCCCTGTGGGCTCCTGATCCTCCTCTACAGCTGTGCGTCTGGAGATGTTCTCTTGCAGAGGACACTGGCCCATGCGATAGGAGGCTCCCTGGGTCTCTTGCCTCACACTGAGCGCCTTTAGAAGCAACCTGATCTTTGAGACCATCTTGGCACAGGTCAGCTGGAGCTGGGGCAGGCTGCAGTCCATCCTCAGGGCTTGTTCCACATGAGCCATGAACATCTCCAGAGCTTTGTCTGGCTCCAGCAAGGGCCGGTGATGATCAGCCACAATTTCCAAGGACTCCCCTGAAACTGGGCCAAGGTCTGGGCCTTGAGGCTTCCAAGGTTTATTGAGGAACCTGGAACCTTCGTGCTGTTCCTTCCAGTGTGTGTGTGGGGCTGTCAGGGATAGACAGGATGCACTTACTTGTAGACGGATGATCCTCCTCAGCCGTGGCCTCTCCACTGCTGCTCACAGCAGGGTGGCTCTGAACCAATGGATCGGACAGAAAATCCAGGTTCCTGTTTAGGCGCTGCTCATCTTTGGTGGCAGTGGCTCTGGGCTCTCCCTCTGCTTTCACTGGGCTCAAAAACTGGTAGAAAAGCCGATTATGTGCAAGCCAATACTGGCTGTCTTCCTTGGGCTGTTCTTGAGTACTGACATAGTTCTGCCTTGGAGCTGGATCACCCACCTCATACCTGAGGTGTCTGTCAACAGACTTACCATGAGTGGGCTTTGACCCACCACCTACATCCCAAGGGTTCAGTGCTTGCCAGTTCAAACGTGAGTCCATCTCCTTTTGATGCCAACTGGAGGGTGTCTTCCCCTCCACGTCCTCCAGCCTGTCAGGCTGGAGCTGGTGTGGGACAATGCTTTTTGCTGCCTTGATGCTTTTAGACTTGTGCAGCTTCTTCTTGAGCTTGGCCCTCCGGTCGTCAACACTTGTTTTGCCTTTGTGCCCCAAGAGGCGCTGAGGGGGATACGAATTTGTTCTGGAATTGTCCAGGCTGCTGACATCCCCCTCAGCGCTCCGGGTCAGGGCCACCGCAAGCGTTACAGTTCCGTGATCTGCCAGTGAAGGCTCCTTGGGCTTGAGGCTCAACACTGGGCTGGTGTTCAGTTCTTCCATGTCCATTATTTCTCCCCGTGTCCGTACCAGCGCTGTGTGAGCTGGAGAACACCAAGAGAGCAGATCAGCGGCTCGGCACAAACACAGGCTCTGAGATTACCCCGAGCAGCAGAAGCTCATCTCAAGGCCAGGGAGCGTGAGAGCAGAGTGCGGCATGTGTTGTGGTGAGGAGAAGGCCCCTTCAACCCTTCGGTGCATCCCATTGTGCCCTCTGGGCAGAGCAGAGAGCTGCTTCCTTCCTGATGTTTCCTGGGGCTCTGTTTGGATGGGAGGGAAGCATCCCTGGGGAACGGGTTTGCTGTCAGAGAGTTTCCTCCAGCTCCAGATGAGCCGGGCTTGGGTTGCTCTGCAGGAGCCAGTGAAGAGCCAGAGACCCCCGAGGAAAGAGCAGCACTGCCATGGGGGGCACAGACGGGCCGCGGAGAAAAGCCCAGGGACTCCTTTGCTCCGGGGCCACTGCCAACAGCAGCAGCTCAAGCTGTTATACCATGAAAAACTTCCTCAAGGGCACCAGAGCTCTGGGACCGTGCTATGGGAACCCGGGGGCTGAGGCAGTGGGAGAAGCGAGCTCCCTGGGGACCTTGGAAAGCTGGCCGTATATGCCTTTGCAGAAGTCCAGCCTGGCCCTGCTGTGGATAGGATGTGCTCTGCCCTGTGCCCAGCTGCAGCTGGATGGTGCTTTGTTCCCACTGCACAGGCCAACGAGGGGATAACGGGGCTAGTGCTCACCCAGCAGAGCACATCAGGGGGCCCTGCCTTTTCTCCTGCATGTGGGCACAGGGGTGAGGTGGCACAGAAACCGGGCAGTTAGGGGAATTTAGGGGAGGTTAGGAGCAGATGTTGCCTTCCAGCCCCAGGGAAGGGCACTTGGCATTCCTGCTTTCCTTGCCTGGGGGCACAGTGTGGATTGGGAAGCTCTTAGGTCTGGTGAGTCCAGTGAGCCTGTTCCGTCTCCAGACAGCACTGGACACACAGGATATGTACAATCATCAGGAACTTTTCAACCCAAAGTGCTTTGGCCAAGTCCTGTACTCCAAGGGGAGATCAGGACCCCCCAACACGGGGCAGGGCTGCAGCGCCTCCTCCGGCTCGAGAGAAGTGGCAGGTTTGAGCTCCACACCCCCCCCAGCCCCTCCGGACACCAACCGCACTGCGGGGCGCTGGTGCTGCACAGCTTCTCGCAGAGGAACTGGATGGTCCTGCACGGGCTCTCGGTGCGGGGACGCTCCTGGCACAGGCAGCAGGCCACCTCCTTGGGCACTTGGCTAGAGACAAGAGGGCGTTATTAGAGGAGCACCCGGCCACCCCATCCATGGCTCCGAGCCCAACTCAGGGAACACACGGATACCCCGCATGGGGCTCAAGTGCCACAGCTCTGGGAAAGTCCCCTCACTCCCAATGCAAACCATGAAAAAGGGGATTTTATCCTGGAGAGCGGAACTGCTCCCAAAATAGCACCTGACACAGAAATGCACCCGCCTGGAGTTGAAACTCCCCTTGGAGAAACCTGCAGCAAGTCACCCGAAAGGTGAAATTCTGCCTCCGAGCTGGAGTCTTCTGGCAGGTTGCCAGAAGGAAACGGCAAGCCTTGAGCTTACTGGGCTTGCTCTGGTTTTGTGGCACACCGATTTGTTTCCCAAGCAGAGCCCTTGTCCCAGCCCTCAGGGTGTGCTGGTGGCTGGGGTTCAGTCGCACACACTCACAGGGTTTCCAAGCTCAGTGTGGTCTGCAGGAGCAGCAGCAGCATCTGCGGAGTCACTCGGGTGGCACTCAGGTCCCTGCAAGCATTGGAAAGAACTCACTGAGTTCTCCGGTGACATTGCCAGAATTGTGCAGTGAGAGCAAGCCCAGGCCCCTGATGAGCGTGGTGCTGTTGGCAGAGGCCTCCACGTCTGCCTGATCAAAGAGAAGCCGTTCTGGAGCCCAGCTTCTCTCTGCCTTGCCCTGCTCTAGACCAGGCCGTGGGAATGTGGACGACAGTCCTGCAGCTCTCGTGGCAGACGAATGCCACGAGGAAGGATTGCCCCGCTCTTGACCCTGCTGCTGCTCTCCCCTAAGGGCGGCTCCAGTGCCTGAAGGAGGCAGGAGCCTCGAGCTGCTGGCGTGAGTGCTCCTGCAGGAGTGCCGTTGATTTATTCCCAGAGCCACTCTTGCAGGCCCCAGACCTGGATGGGCTGTCGTCCCTGCAAGTTTGTGTCCCAGTTCCTGGCTTGCTTTGCAGCTGGGACACACCAGCACTGCTTGGCTTCTGCCTTGCTCTGCTGGAGCCGCGGGTAGTTGTGTCTCCAGCAGACTCAGGCTGGGCAAGAGGGAGATTTGCTCCTGCACCTCTGCTGCTTTCCTGAGAACAGGGCACTCGAGGGAGACACAGATCTTGGCGGATCTGCTCCAAAGGAGCCAATACTTACAGAGACCTCACTGAGGGCAGCTTGAAGAAGGCAGCGTCATCAATGACAGCCAGCGGGTTATTGCTGAGGATCCTGAGAAACAACAGAGCTCCGTCAGGGCTGATGGCAAGGACGTGAGCTGGGCGTGCCGGGCACGTGGGCATGGCCTGGCCCGTTTGTAGGAAGCCTTGCAGGAGGCAGGCAGGGCAGGGGAAAAGGCCTTTCCCGCTGCACACACTCCGGGTGCTCCCTGGCTGACATCCACAGGCCAAATCAGGACTTGCCAGAGGGCAGATCTGCTCTTGCCCCTTGAGCCCGCAGAGACCCTGCAGAGACTCGCCCTGCCCTGACTTTAGCCCTGGTGCCACTCACAGCTCCTGGAGAAACTGCATCCCATGCCAGGCCTGGAAAGTGCCGCTGTGGATGTGCGTGAGGTCATTCCCGGAGAGGTTTCTGGGGAAAGAGGAGGAGGTCACACTGAGGAATCGGGCCTGTCCTACAGGAAGAGGGGGCAAAGCGGGATGCCTTTGTAGGAAAGGTGCAGATCCCAGGGGAAAGAGGGAGGAAAGTGCCGCTTTCTCCGTGTTTGTGCACTGCCCAGGAGGGGAAGTGAAGGGCACAAGTGCTGCCTGTACTTGTGTTCCAGGATGCAGCCAAGGCTGCGAGAACTGGCTGCTCTGATTGTCTGCGTGTGGACAACCCCGCTGGGGTCTGTCCCCCCGGCGTGGCCGTCCAGCCATCGGCATGGACCTCTGCAGCCCAGCCGGGCTCTGAGCAGGGCAGATTCAGGGAGTGTTGGGAGAAGAAAAGGAGCGGTTTCTGACACAGGAAGGGTGCCCAATGCAAAGCCTGCGCTAAAAACACCAGAAAGAAACTTTCTCACTCACAGAAGCTTCAGGAAAGGCAGCGGCTCAAAAGCCCGTTCCTCAATGGACAGGATCTCATTGCCGGACAAATCCCTGTTCCAGTCAGAACACCAAAGGTCACTTCCATTTGCCCTGTTGCTTTGACTTGCCTCTGCAGCCTGGATCCCAGGAGGGACAAAGGCCACATGGCCGCGGCTGGGCTGAGCAGGAGGGCCCCATGGAGGGGCAGGCAGGAGCCCCCAAGGCGTGGGCAGGGCACGGTGCTTACAGGTGCTTCAGCAGGAACAGCCCCTCCAGGGAATGGCTCTTCACTGCCCGCAGCTCATTGTCCCTGAGCACTCTGCAAAGGGGACACAGAGACAGTGTGACAGCGGCCGCTGGCCAGCAGCAACTGGGACCGTGGTGGGAAAATCTCCTGCAGCAGCTTGACTCAAGCATCTCTTTGAAGCATCTCTTCAGGCGCCTGCTCCTGGCCGCCTGAAGCTGGCCACAGCTTGATCCCTGGGCAAACAGACCCGGCCCACGGTGCCCTGGGCTGCAAGAGACGCGGCTCCCGGCATTTCTTGCCGTGCTGGGAAGCCACGGTGATTCACACCCCTCCTTGCAGAGCAGCCCAACTTTGAATTCCGATGGAAACGGGTGCTGTGGGGGCTGCTGCTCCAGCCCCAGACCAAAGGACGGAAAACATCCAAAGTCCTGACTTTCCAACTGCTGCAGGGCACTTACAAGGTCTCAGTCCATGGGTAGTCCTTCCAGGCTTGTTTTCCAACAGCAGCAATGGAGTTGCCGGTGAAATCTCTGCAAAGAAACCAAAGACCTTGTCTCCTCTCAGGAAAACCCCTTTCCCTGCTGTTCGGGTGCCCATCTGGAAGCGGGCTTTCCCTGGAGAAGGCCCGACGTGCCCAGCCTGGCTTCACCCTCGTGCTGAGCTCTGGCCCCCAAACCCCCGCTGTCCTCTGGCCAGGGAGTCCCCCGGGTGTTCCACGTGGGGTTCGCAGCAACAGGGAGCTGAGGAGGGGGAGCAGCAGGGCTCTGTGGGGCAGAGGGACTCACAGGAGGGCCAGGGCCCGACGGCGGCTGGCCGGGGGCACGGTGGCCAGGCCGGCGTGGCGGCAGTCCAGCCGCCTACGGCCTGGGCAGCGACAGGGCTCTGGGCAGAGCTCCTTGGCCGCTCCCGGGTAGGGGTCTACTGCCAGCAGCAGGGCCAGCAGGAGCAGAGCGCGCGTGAGACGCGTCACCAGGTCCATGGCGAAGCAGGACTGGCTGCAGTCACCTGGGACGCAGAGCTGAGGTGTAGCTGTGGCAGTTCCTGTGTCACAGTGGTGCTGCCAACATCACAGTGCTCCTTCTCATGTCACTGTAGCAATGCTTGCGTCACCGTGGTGGTGGCTGGCATCAGAGCTCGCAGCTAAGCTGAGTTCAGGGCAACGCTGTCACCAAATGACTCTGTCTCAGAGCCATCAATCTGCGGAATCACGCAGTGGATTGGCTTGGAAGGGGCCTTAAGGATGAAGCGGTTGCAGCCCCTGCCACGGGCAGGGACACCTTCCACTACCCCAGGTTGCTCCAAGCCCTGGCCAGCGTGGCCTTGGACACTTCCAGGCATCCGGGGGCAGCCACAGCTGCTCTGGGCACCCTGTGCCAGGGCCTGCCCACCCTCACAGGGTAGAATTCCTCCCAAACACGCCATCTAACCCTGCCCTCTGTCACTATGAAGCCGTTCCCCTGTGTATTGGGGTTGTGTGGCCAGGTTTTGGTATGGGTTTGGGGCTGTTGGAATTTCAACAGGCGCTGTTGAAAGCTCTTTTGCTTCTCATTATCCTGCACCGATTTTGTTGCTAATAAAGGTAATTAACGTTGCCAAGTCCTGTCTGTTGTGTCCGTGACGGTGATCGCTGAGGGACCTCTCCCTCTCTTTCGGCAAACTCATTTGAGCCTTGCGCTGTGTTTTCTCTCCTCCCCTGTCCCCTTGGGCAGGGCGGTGAGGGCGCCGTGTGCGGGCACCGGGCATCCAGCCAGGCCCTGACCCCCGCCTGGCGCTGGGAGAGCGAGGGGAGCTTCCCGAAAGCCGGGCAGAGCTCGGAATGCCCCCGGGCAGAGGCTGAGGGAGCCGCAGCGCCTGTGGCGGGAAGCGCTGGGAGCCTGAGGGGCGGCAGCTCCGCCTCGGCGCGCCGGGAACAGCAGCGGCGGCGGCCGGGCCGAGCCCTCTGGAAGCGCCGCTGCAGCCGAGCCCCTGAGGCCTCCCTGAAGCGCCCCGGCACGGGGGGCTCTGGAGGCGGCAGCGCGGGGACACCGACGGCAAAGCTCCCGACGCGGCCGGAGCGCCACACGGGCGCCGGCACAGGCCGAGGAGGGCGGCTCGGCCTCAGCGCGGCGGCACCGGCAGCGGCCCCCGTGGCGAGGAAGCCGCGGGCAGCTTTGGGAAGGCCGGCACAGCCGCAGAAGCGGCGCCCAGAGAGGCGGCCCGGGCCCGGGCGGGAAGCGCGGCCGCTCCGCCGCACAGGCGGCTCCGGCTCCGGGCAGCGGCTCCGGGCAGCGGCGCCCCCGGCCTGAGGGGAAACGCGCGGGCGAACAGCTCGGGCCGGGGCAGCTCGGGCAGCGCTTGGGGCAGGACGGGCTCCAGTCGTGGACACGGACTCACGGAGCCTCAGAGTCACTGATGATGGAAAAGACCTCTGGGTTCAGCGAGTCTATGCTGTGCCCGATGCCCACCTTGGCAGCCAGGCCACAGCCCTCAGTGCCACCTCCAGCCGTTCGTTGGACACCTCCAGGCATGGGGAGTCCAGCACCTCCTTGGGCAGCCTCTTGCAAGGCCTGACCACCCGTTCCGTGAAGAATTTCCTCCCTCATGTCTGCGTTGCCCATCTCATGCACCCTGACGCTACTGTAAAGTTGTTCTGGGCCACATTAAACAAATACGTGCGTTTCATGCACGCGCATTAAACCTCCTTGAGAATATGATTCTTCTCGGTGCCAGCAGCCCTTCTGCAGGAGGTACAACCGAGCAACCATCAGCCTGGGAGCCAGGCGGGTATGAGGGAGGGCAAAGGGAAGGAGGAAGAGATGGAGACTTCAGGGTTGCAGAGGAGACAGTGCTGTTTGTGCCAGCACTGGTGCCAGCACCACGGGGGCACCAGTGCCATGGCCTCTGCAAGAGGACACCGGCCATTCCACCTCCAGCCACCACCCTGAGCTCTTGCGCTCGCAGGAGTCACTGGTAATGCAAAAGTGTTGACCTTGGAAAGCTACAGGGGCCTTGGGACGTTTTAGAAGCATTGCTGCAAAGCCTTTTCCTTTGCTATCCAAAGAGCTATCCAGGAAGGCCTCGTTGCAATGAGAAGCCACGTTGCACCTGAAGCAGGAAGGGAAACACAAGTGCTGAGCAGCAAGGAGGTGACTGATGGCGCTGGGTGACGCTCGTACCTGCACCACCCCAGTGCAGGGCCAGCTGCCTGGCACAGGCAGACAGAAGGGCACAGACAATGGCAAGGGGAGCAGCAGTGGAGGGAAGGCACCTCTGGATCTGGGAAAGATCCCAAAGAATTGATGCACGAGGGAAGTGGATTGGGAAGGGACGTCCAAGCTGGAAAGAAGCAGGAAGGCAGTTTCCTCCTCCGAGACTTTGGCTTTGTCCTCATCGGCCTCCCAGATGAGAATCCAGCGGCGGTTTCCGCTGTTCAGTGCGCCATAGGCAGAATACGGCACGTGGTGACCCAGAGGGAGCTCGTGCAGTTCCTGGGCTGCTGGCAGTGCCAGAGCCAGGCAGTGGCAGCGAGCTGGCAGAGGTAACGGGGAAAATGGAAACAGGTCCCTGCTCGGGGCAGCAAGGGGATCCCCTCCTGGCCCATCTCACCTTGCCAGCTCCCTCTACACAACATGATGGAGGCTCTAGGCCTCTGGGGCCAGGACAGTCACAATGGGGACAAAGGCCCTTGCAGGGTGCAGGGGCTGCCCAGGGTGAGACAGTCCAGCCGCGCTGGTTGAGAGGCTCCCTGGGGATGCTGGCCTGAGGGGCAGAGGAGTCCAGGGCTGCTGGACGGTGTGCAAGGAGAAATCCTTGAAGGCGCAGGCAAGAACAGGCCACGCCCGGGTGCCCAAAGACGAGCTGGTGAGGAAGCAGAGTGGCTGAGCAGGAAGCTTTGGCCGGGTCTCTGGGAAAGCACAGAATTTACAAACCTCAAAGAAGGGCAGCGCTGCAGGAGGATGGCAAAGACATCGTTGGGGCACGCAGGGAGAAAGATAGCAAAGCAAAGGCCCAGCTGGAACTGAATTTGGCCCATGCCGTAAGAGGGACCAGAAGCTGCTTTTACAAATACATCAGCCAAAGCATAGGAACGAGGACAATCTTCGTTTCTGTTGAATGCAGGGGGAGTCGTTGCCACAAGGGCTGAGGAAAACACTGAGGTACCAACTTCTCTGGGTGCCTCAAGGTCCTGGCTGCGTGCAGCACCTGTCTTTGCAGCGTGGGCTAAATGTGCCAGGTCTTGGGCTGCACTGCAGTGTCTGGGCAGAGGTACCTCATCCTGGGGTGATAGCATTTCCTCACTTTTGCTGCTTCTCTGGGGTGCTTCCCTCTCAAGTAACTGGAAACAAATAACAGGTTAAAAGCTCCCAGGGAAAGCCTCACCACTTAATTTGTTGGAATAGGAGGTAGAGGAGAATTATTCGTGTGCAAATTACCGTTTCATCTTAAATTCTTTTCCTCCTCACCGACGTGTTTTGCATTGCGTCTCTTCCTGGAATTCTTATTCTTTATTAAGGGCTTCCATCATGTATTGAGATGCTGGAGGACACATCCTGAGGTGGACAGATGGAGCAGTGCCACACAGCTCTCCTATCTTCCCTGTGAGTTCCTTGCCTGTCCTCAAAGCCATGCATCTGGAGATGTTCTCTAGTAGAGGACACTCGTCCATGCGATCAGAGGCTCCTTGGTTCTCTTCCCTCTTCCTGAGCGCCTTTAGAAGCAGCCAGATCTTTGAGACCATCTTGGCACAGGTCAGCTGGAGCTGGGGCAGGCTGCAGTCCGTCCTCAGGGCTTGCTCCACATGAGCCATGAACATCTTCAGAGCTTTGTCTGGCTCCAGCAAGGGCTGGTGATGATCAGCCAGAGTTTCCAAGGACTCTTCTGGAACTGGGCCAAGGTCTGGGCCTTGAGGCTTCCAAGGTTTATTGAGGAACCTGGAACCTTCGTGCTGCTCCTTCCAGTGTGTGTGGGGGGTGCAAGGGATAAACAGGATGCACTTGCTTGTAGACGGGTGATCCTCGTCAGCCGTGGCCTCTCCACTGCTGCTCACAGCAGGGTGGCTCTGAACCAATGGATCGGACAGAAAATGCAGGTTCCTGTTTAGGCGCTGCTCGTCTTTGGTGGCGGTGGCTCTGGGCTCTCCCTCTGCTTTCACTGGGCTCAAAGACTGGTAGAAAAACTGATTATGCCCAGCCCAATACTGGCTGTCCTCCTTGGGCTGTTTGTGACAGACTTCTGCCTTCAAGCTGGACCTTCCTCCTCATCTCTGAGGTGTCTGTCAACACACTTGTCATGAGTAGGGAATAACTCACCAGCTACATCGCACAGGTTCAATGTTTGCCACTTCAAATATGAGTCCTGCTTCTGGCACCAGGTCTAGAAACACAACACTATACACCTGTGTGCAGCCCCACAGAAATGGGCGCAGCTCAGCAAATACATGGACACTTCCAGGACACTCTAGGTGTACAAAACCAGCATTTATTGGGAAAGCATTCCCACCTGGTAACAGATACAACAGCTGCACACAGAGGGCTGTGTAGGCGGACCCCGTCACATGCACAGGGTGCCCCCCAGGGTGTCATGGCCCCGGGAAGGCTGCGGCTCCAGAGGCTGGGCTGCGGTGACTGCTTGGGACACCCAGAGCTTCCTGGATCCCCCCTGTCACAGTCCCCAGGGGACTTTGGGGTGTCCTAAGCATGGCAGCCACCAGCAACATCCTCCTCTGCAGAGAGGGCTCATGGAGTCAGTGGTGCAGTTCTTGGGGTGCTGGACACAGGACAGGGCCCAGGCAGGAACATTTTGTCTCTGGGTAACAGCATTTCCTTAGGCTTCTTCTAACTGGAATGACCACAGGAAAACAACATCTGAGGAAATAA
The DNA here is from genome assembly GCF_009819655.1 of Sylvia atricapilla. NCBI lineage: Eukaryota > Metazoa > Chordata > Aves > Passeriformes > Sylviidae > Sylvia > Sylvia atricapilla. Next base: position 4,033,499 of record NC_089166.1, on the reverse strand, counting down.
GGGCAAGAGAATAGTCTAAGAAATAGCAGTAAGAAAATAGCCAAGGAATAACCTCCAAGGCAAGAACTAGCATCCAAGGAAATAGATAAGAAAATAGCTTCCAAGGAAAGTTATAGCAGTTCTTCTATCAGAATAGGAGCTGGATAACAAGTGCTGGCATCCTACTTTCTTGTTCTCCACATCTTGAAAATCTTCCTCACTCGAGTTCCTCATGTGTGTCTTCCTGCAAGACATCTGTGTTCTCTTTCTGCATTTGCTTCTGCAATTCTTCCTCCTCTTTATCAAGGACATCCATGATGTATTGAACCAACAGCAATTCAGCTTCGCTGAGCTCAGGCAAGTCCTGGAAATTGCCATGTAAGGGAAGGATTTAGAGAGGTGAGGAAGAGCAGGTGGTGCAGGAAGAGGAACAGAACTGGCATCTACTCCCTGCCCTTACCTGCTCTGCATCCTCTGCCTCCCCGTACTTCCTTTTCTTCCATGCCTGTTGCAGTTTTACAGACAACCTGAAAAGAAAATAAGCAGGGAGGTTTGGCCAGGCAGGTCTGCAGGAGGTGCAGCACCTCTCCCTGCTTGGGAGTATTTGACCTGAGCCCAAGGAAGATGGGGCCCCAGAAAGGACATCCCTGGCTACCCAACACATGCACCCCATCCTGGGGAGCACCACTGGTGCATGAAGGGCTACTTAGGCTGGGAGCTCCTGGCCATGCCCAGCGCTGTTGCTCAGGACCCCCTTTCCCAGAGCTTCCTCAAAGACCAAAACACAGCCAAGGGAGTCCTGGGCAGCGACATCTGCTTGGCTGTGGGGCTTGGGGAAGAGTTCCACTTCACAGGAAGGACTCTTGGTAGCACAGCAGTGGCATGGGCAGGGAGGAGTTACCTTCTCAGCCAAGATTTCGTGCTCAGTAGCTGTCGGCAAACAGCTGCAGTACATTTGGAACACACCTTGGAAAGTAGAGAGACTTGTGTAACACCAGAGATTTCTTGACATTCTCTAGAGAACATGAAAGACCAAAAACTCCTTCACCCAGCCCAGTCTTTCCTACACAGGCACAAGTCTGTGCCAGCAGCCATTATTTAAAAAAGAACCTGTTATTCCTTTCCAATTTCCTGTTTCTCTCTGCAGGAACTCCCAGAGCTGTTCAGAACTCCGAGAGCTCCCAATCCAATTGCTAAGTGGCTAAAGGCAGGAGAGCAAAGCAAAGCTGAGAGAACTGAGACACAAGTCAGGACACACTTCCCCCAGCTTGTCCCCAGGGGTCCTGGGTGACAGCACTGGGCACGGCCAGGAGCTCCCAGCCCGAGCAGCCTTTCCCACACCAGCACTAGGACGGATGTCTTGGGCTCCAGTGAGATCCCAAATTTCTGTGAGCACGAGCAATACCTCCCTGTTCCCAAAACAGTCTCCTCTGCTGATGGCTCTGCCCTATGTTGCCCCGCTCCCTTCCCAGAGCAGCCTGTGAAGAACTCACTCCCATCCCTTCCAGTTGCCTTTTGCACCCAGGGCTCATTCCCAGCTACTCCAGCCATTGCCAGCCCCGCTGGGGCTCCCCGTCTTCCTTAGGCTCTGCTGACGACACAGCCCCACCGAGCAGGGAGAGGGGCTGGCACCTGCTGCACCTTCCTCTGGCCAAACCGCACTGCCTATGCACCGGGAGCAGGGACCTCTCAGGATGTGATGCCCAGAAGCCTTTTTCTCCCCATTTACCATGCACACTCCATTGGTTTGCAGCGCTGGAAATGCCACTTCCCCACTCCCCCAGCGGCTGCTTCCCAGACAGGGCAGAGCACAGGCAGCCCTGCTACCCACAGCCTCCATCACCAGCTGCCTTCTCTTTTTCTCCCTCTTTTCCCTTCCTGTTTTTGGTTTTTTTTTTTCCAGGTTCTTCGTAAAACTGCCACAGAGAGGGAGGAAGGATACCAAGGAGGCACAGAATGTGGAGCAGAAAAGGGCAGGGAGCTCCTCCGAGTGCGGCCTCTGTTCCCCCGTCATTCATGGTGCTTCCCAGTGCTGTTCCCTGTTCAGTAGGTCGGAGCTGCCGTGGCTTCAACGCATCAGGGATGCCTATGAATCTCAGAGATAAGCATCCCAGGAAGAGACAGTGTGTGAAGAACTCAGGTGGAAGACTTTCAAGAAGAAGTTATTCGGATGCCAGCGGTTCTTCACCTCCCATTTTACTAAAGGATCTGCTGAGGCTCTGTTTGGAAGCTGTTTCATTGGCTTCCAATGAAGCATTTGTTAGGATTTAGTATAACCGGTTAAGGCTTAAATAAACTGTTGTTATTTCCTTGCATGTTTTTTCCTTGAATGTTATTTTCTTTCTGTCACACTGAGGGAAGGCTGGAGGGTACTGCGGGCGGCCACGAGCTCGGGGCACCCAGAGAAGGCATCAGTACCTCAGTGTTTTCCTCAGCCCTTGTGGCAACGATTCCCCCTGCATTCAACAGAAACGAAGATTGTCCTCGTTCCTCCTGCTCTGGCTGATGTATTTGTAAAAGCAGCTTCTGGTCCCTCTTACGGCATGGGCCAAATTCAGTTCCAGCTGGGCCTTTGCTTTGCTATCTTTCTCCCTGCGTGCCCCAACGACGTCTTTGCCATCCTCCTGCAGCGCTGCCCTTCTTTGAGGTTTGTAAATTCTGTGTTTTCCCAGAGACCCAGCCAAAGCTTCCTGCTCAGCCGCTCTGCTTCCTCACCAGCTCATCTTTGGGCACCCGGGCGTGGCCTGTTCTTGCCTGCGCCTTCAAGGATTTCTCCTTGCACACCGTCCAGCAGCCCTGGACTCCTCTGCCCCTCAGGCCAGCGTCCCCAGGGAGCCTCTCAACCAGCGTGGCTGGACTGTCTCACCCTGGGCAGCCCCTGCACCCTGCAAGGGCCTTTGTCCCCATTGTGACTGTCCCGGCCCCAGAGGCCCAGAGCCTCCACCGTGTTGTGTAGCGGGAGCTGGCAAGGTGAGATGGGCCAGGAGGGGATCCCCTTGCTGCCCCGAGCAGGGACCTGTTTCCATTTTCCCCGTTACCTCTGCCAGCTCGCTGCCACTGCTTGGCTCTGGCACTGCCAGCGGCCCAGGAACTGCACGAGCTCCCTCTGGGTCACCACGTGCCGTATTCTGCCTATGGCGCACTGAACAGCGGAAACCGCCGCTGGATTCTCATCTGGGAGGCCGATGAGGACAAAGCCAAAGTCTCGGAGGAGGAAACTGCCTTCCTGCTTCTTTCCAGCTTGGATGTCCCTTCCCAATCCGCTTCCCTCGTGCATCAATTCTTTGGGATCTTTCCCAGATCCAGAGGTGCCTTCCCTCCACTGCTGCTCCCCTTGCCATTGTCTGTGCCCTTCTGTCTGCCTGTGCCCAGCAGCTGGCCCTGCACTGGGGTGGTGCAGGGTCGAGCGTCACCCAGCGCCATCAGTCACCTCCTTGCTGCTCAGCACTTGGGTTTCCCTTCCTGCTTCAGGTGCAACGTGGCTTCTCATTGCAACGAGGCCTTCCTGGATAGCTCTTTGGATAGCAAAGGAAAAGGCTTTGCAGCAGTGCTTCTAAAACGTCCCAAGGCCCCTGTAGCTTTCCAAGGTCAACACTTTTGCATTACCAGTGACTCCTGCGAGCGCAAGAGCTCGGGGTGGTGGCTGGAGGTGGAATGGCCGGTGTCCTCTTGCAGAGGCCATGGCACTGGTGCCCCCGTGGTGCTGGCACCAGTGCTGGCACAAACAGCACTGTCTCCTCTGCAACCCTGAAGTCTCCCTCTCTTCCTCCTTCCCTTTGCCCTCCCTCACACCCGCCTGGCTCCCAGGCTGATGGTTGCTCGGTTGTACCTCCTGCAGAGGGGCTGCTGGCACCGAGAAGAATCATCTTCTCAAGGAGGTTTAATGCGCATGCATGAAACGCACATATTTGTTTAATGTGGCCCAGAACAGCTTTACAGTAGCGTCAGGGTGTGTGAGATGGGCAACGCAGACATGAGGGAGGAAATTCTTCACGGAACGGGTGGTCAGGCCTTGCAAGAGGCTGCCCAAGGAGGTGCTGGACTCCCCATGCCTGGAGGTGTCCAACGAACGGCTGGAGGTGGCACTGAGGGCTGTGGCCTGGCTGCTAAGGTGGGCATCGGGCACAGCATAGACTCGCTGAACCCAGAGGTCTTTTCCATCATCAGTGACTCTGAGGCTCCGTGAGTCCGTGTCCACGACTGGAGCCCGTCCTGCCCCAAGCGCTGCCCGAGCTGCCCCGGCCCGAGCTGTTCGCCCGCGCGTTTCCCCTCAGGCCGGGGGCGCCGCTGCCCGGAGCCGCTGCCCGGAGCCGGAGCCGCCTGTGCGGCGGAGCGGCCGCGCTTCCCGCCCGGGCCCGGGCCGCCTCTCTGGGCGCCGCTTCTGCGGCTGTGCCGGCCTTCCCAAAGCTGCCCGCGGCTTCCTCGCCACGGGGGCCGCTGCCGGTGCCGCCGCGCTGAGGCCGAGCCGCCCTCCTCGGCCTGTGCCGGCGCCCGTGTGGCGCTCCGGCCGCGTCGGGAGCTTTGCCGTCGGTGTCCCCGCGCTGCCGCCTCCAGAGCCCCCCGTGCCGGGGCGCTTCAGGGAGGCCTCAGGGGCTCGGCTGCAGCGGCGCTTCCAGAGGGCTCGGCCCGGCCGCCGCCGCTGCTGTTCCCGGCGCGCCGAGGCGGAGCTGCCGCCCCTCAGGCTCCCAGCGCTTCCCGCCACAGGCGCTGCGGCTCCCTCAGCCTCTGCCCGGGGACATTCCGAGCTCTGCCCGGCTTTCGGGAAGCTCCCCTCGCTCTCCCAGCGCCAGGCGGGGGTCAGGGCCTGGCTGGATGCCCGGTGCCCGCACACGGCGCCCTCACCGCCCTGCCCAAGGGGACAGGGGAGGAGAGAAAACACAGCGCAAGGCTCAAATGAGTTTGCAGAAAGAGAGGGAGAGGTCCCTCAGCGATCACCGTCACGGACACAACAGACAGGACTTGGCAACGTTAATTACCTTTATTAGCAACAAAATCGGTGCAGGATAATGAGAAGCAAAAGAGCTTTCAACAGCGCCTGTTGAAATTCCAACAGCCCCAAACCCATACCAAAACCTGGCCACACAACCCCAATACACAGGGGAACGGCTTCACCGTGACAGAGGGCAGGGTTAGATGGCGTGTTTGGGAGGAATTCTACCCTGTGAGGGTGGGCAGGCCCTGGCACAGGGTGCCCAGAGCAGCTGTGGCTGCCCCCGGATGCCTGGAAGTGTCCAAGGCCACGCTGGCCAGGGCTTGGAGCAACCTGGGGTAGTGGAAGGTGTCCCTGCCCGTGGCAGGGGCTGCAACCGCTTCATCCTTAAGGCCCCTTCCAAGCCAATCCACTGCGTGATTCCGCAGATTGATGGCTCTGAGACAGAGTCATTTGGTGACAGCGTTGCCTGACCTCGGGTCTGCTGCGAGCTCTGATGCCAGCCACCACCACGGTGACGCAAGCATTGCTACAGTGACATGAGAAGGAGCACTGTGATGTTGGCAGCACCACTGTGACACAGGAACTGCCACAGCTACACCTCAGCTCTGCGTCCCAGGTGACTGCAGCCAGTCCTGCTTCGCCATGGACCTGGTGACGCGTCTCACGCGCGCTCTGCTCCTGCTGGCCCTGCTGCTGGCAGTGGACCCCTACCCGGGAGCGGCCAAGGAGCTCTGCCCAGAGCCCTGTCGCTGCCCAGGCCGTAGGCGGCTGGACTGCCGCCACGCCGGCCTGGCCACCGTGCCCCCGGCCAGCCGCCGTCGGGCCCTGGCCCTCCTGTGAGTCCCTCTGCCCCACAGAGCCCTGCTGCTCCCCCTCCTCAGCTCCCTGCTGCTGCGAACCCCACGTGGAACACCCGGGGGACTCCCTGGCCAGAGGACAGCGGGGGTTTGGGGGCCAGAGCTCAGCACGAGGGTGAAGCCAGGCTGGGCACGTCGGGCCTTCTCCAGGGAAAGCCCGCTTCCAGATGGGCACCCGAACAGCAGGGAAAGGGGTTTTCCTGAGAGGAGACGAGGTCTTTGGTTTCTTTGCAGAGATTTCACTGGCAACTCCATTGCTGCTGTTGGAAAACAAGCCTGGAAGGACTACCCATGGACTGAGACCTTGTAAGTGCCCTGCAGCAGTTGGAAAGTCAGGACTTTGGGTGTTTTCCGTCCTTTGGTCTGGGGCTGGAGCAGCAGCCCCCACACCACCCGTTTCCATCGGAATTCAAAGTTGGGCTGCTCTGCAAGGAGGGGTGTGAATCACCGTGGCTTCCCAGCACGGCAAGAAATGCCGGGAGCCGCGTCTCTTGCAGCCCAGGGCACCGTGGGCCGGGTCTGTTTGCCCAGGGATCAAGCTGTGGCCAGCTTCAGGCGGCCAGGAGCAGGCGCCTGAAGAGATGCTTCAAAGAGATGCTTGAGTCAAGCTGCTGCAGGAGATTTTCCCACCACGGTCCCAGTTGCTGCTGGCCAGCGGCCGCTGTCACACTGTCTCTGTGTCCCCTTTGCAGAGTGCTCAGGGACAATGAGCTGCGGGCAGTGAAGAGCCATTCCCTGGAGGGGCTGTTCCTGCTGAAGCACCTGTAAGCACCGTGCCCTGCCCACGCCTTGGGGGCTCCTGCCTGCCCCTCCATGGGGCCCTCCTGCTCAGCCCAGCCGCGGGCATGTGGCCTTTGTCCCTCCTGGGATCCAGGCTGCAGAGGCAAGTCAAAGCGACAGGGCAAATGGAAGTGACCTTTGGTGTTCTGACTGCAACAGGGATTTGTCCGGCAATGAGATCCTGTCCATTGAGGAACGGGCTTTTGAGCCGCTGCCTTTCCTGAAGCTTCTGTGAGTGAGAAAGTTTCTTTCTGGTGTTTTTAGCGCAGGCTTTGCATTGGGCACCCTTCCTGTGTCAGAAACCGCTCCTTTTCTTCTCCCAACACTCCCTGAATCTGCCCTGCTCAGAGCCCGGCTGGGCTGCAGAGGTCCATGCCGACGGCTGGACGGCCACGCCGGGGGGACAGACCCCAGCGGGGTTGTCCACACGCAGACAATCAGAGCAGCCAGTTCTCGCAGCCTTGGCTGCATCCTGGAACACAAGTACAGGCAGCACTTGTGCCCTTCACTTCCCCTCCTGGGCAGTTCACAAACACGGAGAAAGCGGCACTTTCCTCCCTCTTTCACCTGGGATCTGCACCTTTCCTACAAAGGCATCCCGCTTTGCCCCCTCTTCCTGTAGGACAGGCCCGATTCCTCAGTGTGACCTCCTCCTCTTTCCCCAGAAACCTCTCCGGGAATGACCTCACGCACATCCACAGCGGCACTTTCCAGGCCTGGCATGGGATGCAGTTTCTCCAGGAGCTGTGAGTGGCACCAGGGCTAAAGTCAGGGCAGGGCGAGTCTCTGCAGGGTCTCTGCGGGGTCAAGGGGCAAGAGCAGATCTGCCCTCTGGCAAGTCCTGATTTGGCCTGTGGATGTCAGCCAGGGAGCACCCGGAGTGTGTGCAGCGGGAAAGGCCTTTTCCCCTGCCCTGCCTGTCTCCTGCAAGGCTTCCTACAAACGGGCCAGGCCATGCCCACGTGCCCGGCACGCCCAGCTCACGTCCTTGCCATCAGCCCTGACGGAGCTCTGTTGTTTCTCAGGATCCTCAGCAATAACCCGCTGGCTGTCATTGATGACGCTGCCTTCTTCAAGCTGCCCTCAGTGAGGTCTCTGTAAGTATTGGCTCCTTTGGAGCAGATCCGCCAAGATCTGTGTCTCCCTCGAGTGCCCTGTTCTTAGGAAAGCAGCAGAGGTGCAGGAGCAAATCTCCCTCTTGCCCAGCCTGAGTCTGCTGGAGACACAACTACCCGCGGCTCCAGCAGAGCAAGGCAGAAGCCAAGCAGTGCTGGTGTGTCCCAGCTGCAAAGCAAGCCAGGAACTGGGACACAAACTTGCAGGGACGACAGCCCATCCAGGTCTGGGGCCTGCAAGAGTGGCTCTGGGAATAAATCAACTGCGCTCCTGCAGGAGCACTCACGCCAGCAGCTCGAGGCTCCTGCCTCCTTCAGGCACTGGAGCCGCCCTTAGGGGAGAGCAGCAGCGGGGTCAGGAGCGGGGCAATCCTTCCTCGTGGCATTCGTCTGCCACGAGAGCTGCAGGACTCTGTCGTCCACATTCCCACGGCCTGGTCTAGAGCAGGGCAAGGCAGAGAGAAGCTGGGCTCCAGAACGGCTTCTCTTTGATCAGGCAGACGTGGAGGCCTCTGCCAACAGCACCACGCTCATCAGGGGCCTGGGCTTGCTCTCACTGCACAATTCTGGCAATGTCACCAGAGAACTCAGTGAGGTCTTTCCAATGCTTGCAGAGACCTGAGCGCCACCCGAGTGACTCCGCAGACGCTGCTGCTGCTCCTGCAGACCACACTGAGCTTGGAAACCCTGTGAGTGTGTGCGACTGAACCCCAGCCACCAGCACACCCTGAGGGCTGGGACAAGGGCTCTGCTTGGGAAACAAATCGGTGTGCCACAAAACCAGAGCAAGCCCAGTAAGCTCAAGGCTTGCCGTTTCCTTCTGGCAACCTGCCAGAAGACTCCAGCTCGGAGGCAGAATTTCACCTTTCGGGTGACTTGCTGCAGGTTTCTCCAAGGGGAGTTTCAACTCCAGGCGGGTGCATTTCTGTGTCAGGTGCTATTTTGGGAGCAGTTCCGCTCTCCAGGATAAAATCCCCTTTTTCATGGTTTGCATTGGGAGTGAGGGGACTTTCCCAGAGCTGTGGCACACGAGCCCCATGCGGGGTATCCGTGTGTTCCCTGAGTTGGGCTCGGAGCCATGGATGGGGTGGCCGGGTGCTCCTCTAATAACGCCCTCTTGTCTCTAGCCAAGTGCCCAAGGAGGTGGCCTGCTGCCTGTGCCAGGAGCGTCCCCACACCGAGAGCCCGTGCAGGACCATCCAGTTCCTCTGCGAGAAGCTGTGCAGCACCAGCGCCCCGCAGTGCGGTTGGTGTCCGGAGGGGCTGGGGGGGGTGTGGAGCTCAAACCTGCCACTTCTCTCGAGCCGGAGGAGGAGCTGCAGCCCTGCCCCGTGTTGGGGGGTCCTGATCTCCCCTTGGAGTACAGGACTTGGCCAAAGCACTTTGGGTTGAAATGTTCCTGATGATTGTACATATCCTGTGTGTCCAGTGCTGTCTGGAGACGGAACAGCTCACTGGACTCACCAGACCTAAGAGCTTCCAATCCACACTGTGCCCCCAGGCAAGGAAAGCAGGAATGCCAAGTGCCCTTCCCTGGGGCTGGAAGGCAACATCTGCTCCTAACCTCCCCTAAATTCCCCTAACTGCCCGGTTTCTGTGCCACCTCACCCCTGTGCCCACATGCAGGAGAAAAGGCAGGGCCCCCTGATGTGCTCTGCTGGGTGAGCACTAGCCCCGTTATCCCCTCGTTGGCCTGTGCAGTGGGAACAAAGCACCATCCAGCTGCAGCTGGGCACAGGGCAGAGCACATCCTATCCACAGCAGGGCCAGGCTGGACTTCTGCAAAGGCATATACGGCCAGCTTTCCAAGGTCCCCAGGGAGCTCGCTTCTCCCACTGCCTCAGCCCCCGGGTTCCCATAGCACGGTCCCAGAGCTCTGGTGCCCTTGAGGAAGTTTTTCATGGTATAACAGCTTGAGCTGCTGCTGTTGGCAGTGGCCCCGGAGCAAAGGAGTCCCTGGGCTTTTCTCCGCGGCCCGTCTGTGCCCCCCGTGGCAGTGCTGATCTTTCCTCGGGGGTCTCTGGCTCTTCACTGGCTCCTGCAGAGCAACCCAAGCCTGGCTCATCTGGAGCTGGAGGAAACTCTCTGACAGCAAACCCGTTCCCCAGGGATGCTTCCCTCCCATCCAAACAGAGCCCCAGGAAACACCAGGAAGGAAGCAGCTCTCTGCTCTGCCCAGAGGGCACAATGGGATGCACCGAAGGGTTGAAGGGGCCTTCTCCTCACCACAACACATGCCGCACTCTGCTCTCACGCTCCCTGGCCTTGAGATGAGCTTCTGCTGCTCGGGGTAATCTCAGAGCCTGTGTTTGTGCCGAGCCGCTGATCTGCTCTCTTGGTGTTCTCCAGCTCACACAGCGCTGGTACGGACACGGGGAGAAATAATGGACATGGAAGAACTGAACACCAGCCCAGTGTTGAGCCTCAAGCCCAAGGAGCCTTCACTGGCAGATCATGGAACTGTAACGCTTGCGGTGGCCCTGACCCGGAGCGCTGAGGGGGATGTCAGCAGCCTGGACAATTCCAGAACAAATTCGTATCCCCCTCAGCGCCTCTTGGGGCACAAAGGCAAAACAAGTGTTGACGACCGGAGGGCCAAGCTCAAGAAGAAGCTGCACAAGTCTAAAAGCATCAAGGCAGCAAAAAGCATTGTCCCACACCAGCTCCAGCCTGCCAGGCTGGAGGACGTGGAGGGAAAGACACCCTCCAGTTGGCATCAAAAGGAGATGGACTCACGTTTGAACAGGCAAGCATTACAGCCCTCGCATAGAGCGGGGATATTAGACCCTTATGACGATGGCCCTATCACTGGACACCACAGAGCTGAGAAGGAGGTTCCAGCTCCCAGGAAGAACTACGTCAGGACACGCAAACGGCACAAGAGGGAGGACAACCAGTATTGGCGTGGACATAATCAGCTTTTCTACCAGGTTTGGAGACCTGGGAAAGCGGAGCGAAAGCCGAGAGCCGATCAGGGTCTAAACAGGAACCTGGATTTTCTCTCTGATCCATTGGTTCAGAGCCTCTCTGCTCTGAGCAGCAGGAGAGAGGCCATGGAGGAAGAGCAGCATTCCTCTCTAGGCAGGCACATCCGTATCACCCCTGACAAGAGAGAGGAGGAGGACTCCAGGCTCCGCAATAAACCTGGGATCCCCCAAAGTCCAGACCTTGTGCTCGTTCCAAAGGAACCCTTGGACGCCGCGGCTGATCATCACCGGCCCTTGACGGAGCCAGACAAAGGCCTGCAGGCGTTCATGGCCCACGTGGAGCAAGCCCTGAGGACGGACTGCAGCCTGCCCCAGCTCAAGCAGGCCTGTGCCAAGATGGTCTTGAGGACCAGGCTGCTTCTAAAGGCGCTCAGGGAGAGGGAAGAGAACCAGGGAGCCTCTGATCGCATGGACCAGTGTCTTCTACAAGAGAACATGATCATTCACATGGCCTTGGGGGAGGGCGAGAAACACAGAGGGAAGGTAGGAGAGCTGCTGGGCACTGCTGCGTGTGTCCTTCTGGGCAAAGGAGAATGGCAGCATCAATCCTCTTACCCCTGTGTTCTTCCTCCCTTTCCTCACAACAGAAACTAGAGGCTGTGGTGTACGTGATCACCGTGGCGGGTTTACTGTCTTTCTTCGTCGCCGTTTTGCTGATACTGACGGCCATCTGCCACGTAAGTCAATATCTTGTTTGATACACAGCCCCACGTGCCACCGCAGATGCCCCTGCAAGTGCCGGCTACCCCAGGTGATGTTTTCCCAAGCCTGGAGCTCTTGTGGCAGCTTCCACAGCACCCAGCTCAGCAGGGTTCAGTCTGCCTGGGGGAAGCTTGTCCTGCCTTCTGTCCCAGCTCTCCCAGCTTTGCTTTGCTCTCCTGCCTTCGGCCACACAGTAATGAGAGCTTTCGCCCTCTCCCGATTGGCAGCATATTACAGGAAGAGTGAAGTTTAAAATATCCCACTTTCCATCCCCAGAAGCGTGTCCTATCTCACGAAGCTGATTCCCAAGCCGGTCACGATTCCCAAGCCCGCCACGCCAGGAAATTTTTCCCGAGAAGGTAACTCCTCTGTGCCCGTGTCACTGCTGTGCCACCAAGAGTCTTTCCTGCAAAGAGAAACTCCTCCCCAAGCCCCACGGCCGTGCAGGTGCCGCTGACCAGGACTCCCCTGGCTGTGTTTCAAACACATTGTGTTTGGCGGAGCCCCGGGGAAAGGGGTCCTGGGCGACAGCGCTGGGCACGGCCAGGAGCTCCCAGCCCGAGCAGCCTTTCCCACACCAGCACTAGGACGGATGTCTTGGGCTCCAGTGAGATCCCAAATTTCTGTGAGCACGAGCAATACCTCCCTGTTCCCAAAACAGTCTCCTCTGCTGATGGCTCTGCCCTATGTTGCCCCGCTCCCTTCCCAGAGCAGCCTGTGAAGAACTCACTCCCATCCCTTCCAGTTGCCTTTTGCACCCAGGGCTCATTCCCAGCTACTCCAGCCATTGCCAGCCCCGCTGGGGCTCCCCGTCTTCCTTAGGCTCTGCTGACGACACAGCCCCACCGAGCAGGGAGAGGGGCTGGCACCTGCTGCACCTTCCTCTGGCCAAACCGCACTGCCTATGCACCGGGAGCAGGGACCTCTCAGGATGTGATGCCCAGAAGCCTTTTTCTCCCCATTTACCATGCACACTCCATTGGTTTGCAGCGCTGGAAATGCCACTTCCCCACTCCCCCAGCGGCTGCTTCCCAGACAGGGCAGAGCACAGGCAGCCCTGCTACCCACAGCCTCCATCACCAGCTGCCTTCTCTTTTTCTCCCGCTTTTCCCTTCCTGTTTTTGGTTTTTTTTTTTCCAGGTTCTTTGTAAAACTGCCACAGAGAGGGAGGAAGGATACCAAGGAGGCACAGAATGCGGAGCAGAAAAGGGCAGGGAGCTCCTCCGAGTGCGGCCTCTGTTCCCCCGTCATCCATGGTGCTTCCCAGTGCTGTTCCCTGTTCAGTAGGTCGGAGCTGCCGTGGCTTCAACGCATCAGGGATGCCTATGAATCTCAGAGATAAGCATCCCAGGAAGAGACAGTGTGTGAAGAACTCAGGTGGAAGACTTTCAAGAAGAAGTTATTCGGATGCCAGCGGTTCTTCACCTCCCATTTTACTAAAGGATCTGCTGAGGCTCTGTTTGGAAGCTGTTTCATTGGCTTCCAATGAAGCATTTGTTAGGATTTATTATAACCGGTTAAGGCTTAAATAAACTGTTGTTATTTCCTTGCATGTTTTTTCCTTGAATGCTATTTTCTTTCTGTCACACTGAGGGAAGGCTGGAGGGTACTGCGGGCGGCCACGAGCTCGGGGCACCCAGAGAAGGCATCAGTACCTCAGTGTTTTCCTCAGCCCTTGTGGCAACGATTCCTCCTGCATTCAACAGAAACGAAGATTGTCCTCGTTCCTCCTGCTCTGGCTGATGTATTTGTAAAAGCGGCTTCTGGTCCCTCTTACGGCATGGGCCAAATTCAGTTCCAGCTGGGCCTTTGCTTTGCTATCTTTCTCCCTGCGTGCCCCAACGACGTCTTTGCCATCCTCCTGCAGCGCTGCCCTTCTTTGAGGTTTGTAAATTCTGTGTTTTCCCAGAGACCCGGCCAAAGCTTCCTGCTCAGCCACTCTGCTTCCTCACCAGCTCGTCTTTGGGCACCCGGGCGTGGCCTGTTCTTGCCTGCGCCTTCAAGGATTTCTCCTTGCACACCGTCCAGCAGCCCTGGACTCCTCTGCCCCTCAGGCCAGCGTCCCCAGGGAGCCTCTCAACCAGCGTGGCTGGACTGTCTCACCCTGGGCAGCCCCTGCACCCTGCAAGGGCCTTTGTCCCCATTGTGACTGTCCCGGCCCCAGAGGCCCAGAGCCTCCACTGTGTTGTGTAGCGGGAGCTGGCAAGGTGAGATGGGCCAGGAGGGGATTCCCTTGCTGCCCCGAGCAGGGACCTGTTTCCATTTTCCCCGTTACCTCTGCCAGCTCGCTGCCACTGCTTGGCTCTGGCACTGCCAGCGGCCCAGGAACTGCACGAGCTCCCTCTGGGTCACCACGTGCCGTATTCTGCCTATGGCGCACTGAACAGCGGAAACCGCAGCTGGATTCTCATCTGGGAGGCCGATGAGGACAAAGCCAAAGTCTCGGAGGAGGAAACTGCCTTCCTGCTTCTTTCCAGCTTGGACGTCCCTTCCCAATCCGCTTCCCTCGTGCATCAATTCTTTGGGATCTTTCCCAGATCCAGAGGTGCCTTCCCTCCACTGCTGCTCCCCTTGCCATTGTCTGTGCCCTTCTGTCTGCCTGTGCCCAGCAGCTGGCCCTGCACTGGGGTGGTGCAGGTACGAGCGTCACCCAGCGCCATCAGTCACCTCCTTGCTGCTCAGCACTTGGGTTTCCCTTCCTGCTTCAGGTGCAACGTGGCTTCTCATTGCAACGAGGCCTTCCTGGATAGCTCTTTGGATAGCAAAGGAAAAGGCTTTGCAGCAATGCTTCTAAAACGTCCCAAGGCCCCTGTAGCTTTCCAAGGTCAACACTTTTGCGTTACCAGTGACTCCTGCGAGCGCAAGAGCTCGGGGTGGTGGCTGGAGGTGGAATGGCCGGTGTCCTCTTGCAGAGGCCATGGCACTGGTGCCCCCGTGGTGCTGGCACCAGTGCTGGCACAAACAGCACTGTCTCCTCTGCAACCCTGAAGTCTCCCTCTCTTCCTCCTTCCCTTTGCCCTCCCTCACACCCGCCTGGCTCCCAGGCTGATGGTTGCTCGGTTGTACCTCCTGCAGAAGGGCTGCTGGCACCGAGAAGAATCATCTTCTCAAGGAGGTTTAATGCGCGTGCATGAAACGCGCGTATTTGTTTAATGTGGCCCAGAACAGCTTTACAGTAGCGTCAGGGTGTGTGAGATGGGCAACGCAGACATGAGGGAGGAAATTCTTCACGGAACGGGTGGTCAGGCCTTGCAAGAGGCTGCCCAAGGAGGTGCTGGACTCCCCATGCCTGGAGGTGTCCAACGAACGGCTGGAGGTGGCACTGAGGGCTGTGGCCTGGCTGCCAAGGTGGGCATCGGGCACAGCATAGACTCGCTGAACCCAGAGGTCTTTTCCATCATCAGTGACTCTGAGGCTCCGTGAGTCCGTGTCCACGACTGGAGCCCGTCCTGCCCCAAGCGCTGCCCGAGCTGCCCCGGCCCGAGCTGTTCGCCCGCGCGTTTCCCCTCAGGCCGGGGGCGCCGCTGCCCGGAGCCGCTGCCCGGAGCCGGAGCCGCCTGTGCGGCGGAGCGGCCGCGCTTCCCGCCCGGGCCCGGGCCGCCTCTCTGGGCGCCGCTTCTGCGGCTGTGCCGGCCTTCCCAAAGCTGCCCGCGGCTTCCTCGCCACGGGGGCCGCTGCCGGTGCCGCCGCGCTGAGGCCGAGCCGCCCTCCTCGGCCTGTGCCGGCGCCCGTGTGGCGCTCCGGCCGCGTCGGGAGCTTTGCCGTCGGTGTCCCCGCGCTGCCGCCTCCAGAGCCCCCCGTGCCGGGGCGCTTCAGGGAGGCCTCAGGGGCTCGGCTGCAGCGGCGCTTCCAGAGGGCTCGGCCCGGCCGCCGCCGCTGCTGTTCCCGGCGCGCCGAGGCGGAGCTGCCGCCCCTCAGGCTCCCAGCGCTTCCCGCCACAGGCGCTGCGGCTCCCTCAGCCTCTGCCCGGGGACATTCCGAGCTCTGCCCGGCTTTCGGGAAGCTCCCCTCGCTCTCCCAGCGCCAGGCGGGGGTCAGGGCCTGGCTGGATGCCCGGTGCCCGCACACGGCGCCCTCACCGCCCTGCCCAAGGGGACAGGGGAGGAGAGAAAACACGGCGCAAGGCTCAAATGAGTTTGCCGAAAGAGAGGGAGAGGTCCCTCAGCGATCACCGTCACGGACACAACAGACAGGACTTGGCAACGTTAATTACCTTTATTAGCAACAAAATCGGTGCAGGATAATGAGAAGCAAAAGAGCTTTCAACAGCGCCTGTTGAAATTCCAACAGCCCCAAACCCATACCAAAACCTGGCCACACAACCCCAATACACAGGGGAACGGCTTCATAGTGACAGAGAGCAGGGTTAGATGGCGTGTTTGGGAGGAATTCTACCCTGTGAGGGTGGGCAGGCCCTGGCACAGGGTGCCCAGAGCAGCTGTGGCTGCCCCCGGATGCCTGGAAGTGTCCAAGGCCACGCTGGCCAGGGCTTGGAGCAACCTGGGGTAGTGGAAGGTGTCCCTGCCCGTGGCAGGGGCTGCAACCGCTTCATCCTTAAGGCCCCTTCCAAGCCAATCCACTGCGTGATTCCGCAGATTGATGGCTCTGAGACAGAGTCATTTGGTGACAGCGTTGCCCTGAACTCAGCTTAGCTGCGAGCTCTGATGCCAGCCACCACCACGGTGACGCAAGCATTGCTACAGTGACATGAGAAGGAGCACTGTGATGTTGGCAGCACCACTGTGACACAGGAACTGCCACAGCTACACCTCAGCTCTGCGTCCCAGGTGACTGCAGCCAGTCCTGCTTCGCCATGGACCTGGTGACGCGTCTCACGCGCGCTCTGCTCCTGCTGGCCCTGCTGCTGGCAGTAGGACCCCTACCCGGGAGCGGCCAAGGAGCTCTGCCCAGAGCCCTGTCGCTGCCCAGGCCGTAGGCGGCTGGACTGCCGCCACGCCGGCCTGGCCACCGTGCCCCCGGCCAGCCGCCGTCGGGCCCTGGCCCTCCTGTGAGTCCCTCTGCCCCACAGAGCCCTGCTGCTCCCCCTCCTCAGCTCCCTGTTGCTGCGAACCCCACGTGGAACACCCGGGGGTCTCCCTGGCCAGAGGACAGCGGGGGTTTGGGGGCCAGAGCTCAGCGCGAGGGTGAAGCCAGGCTGGGCACGTCGGGCCTTCTCCAGGGAAAGCCCGCTTCCAGATGGGCACCCGAACAGCAGGGAAAGGGGTTTTCCTGAGAGGAGACAAGGTCTTTGGTTTCTTTGCAGAGATTTCACCGGCAACTCCATTGCTGCTGTTGGAAAACAAGCCTGGAAGGACTACCCATGGACTGAGACCTTGTAAGTGCCCTGCAGCAGTTGGAAAGTCAGGACTTTGGGTGTTTTCCATCCTTTGGTCTGGGGCTGGAGCAGCAGCCCCCACACCACCCGTTTCCATCGGAATTCAAAGTTGGGCTGCTCTGCAAGAAGGGGTGTGAATCACCGTGGCTTCCCAGCACTGCAAGAAATGCCGGGAGCCGCGTCTCTTGCAGCCCAGGGCACCGTGGGCCGGGTCTGTTTGCCCAGGGATCAAGCTGTGGCCAGCTTCAGGCGGCCAGGAGCAGGCGCCTGAAGAGATGCTTCAAAGAGATGCTTGAGTCAAGCTGCTGCAGGAGATTTTCCCACCACGGTCCCAGTTGCTGCTGGCCAGCGGCCGCTGTCACACTGTCTCTGTGTCCCCTTTGCAGAGTGCTCAGGGACAATGAGCTGCGGGCAGTGAAGAGCCATTCCCTGGAGGGGCTGTTCCTGCTGAAGCACCTGTAAGCACCGTGCCCTGCCCACGCCTTGGGGGCTCCTGCCTGCCCCTCCATGGGGCCCTCCTGCTCAGCCCAGCCGCGGGCATGTGGCCTTTGTCCCTCCTGGGATCCAGGCTGCAGAGGCAAGTCAAAGCGACAGGGCAAATGGAAGTGACCTTTGGTGTTCTGACTGCAACAGGGATTTGTCCGGCAATGAGATCCTGTCCATTGAGGAACGGGCTTTTGAGCCGCTGCCTTTCCTGAAGCTTCTGTGAGTGAGAAAGTTTCTTTCTGGTGTTTTTAGCGCAGGCTTTGCATTGGGCACCCTTCCTGTGTCAGAAACCGCTCCTTTTCTTCTCCCAACACTCCCTGAATCTGCCCTGCTCAGAGCCCGGCTGGGCTGCAGAGGTCCATGCCGATGGCTGGACGGCCACGCCGGGGGGACAGACCCCAGCGGGGTTGTCCACACGCAGACAATCAGAGCAGCCAGTTCTCGCAGCCTTGGCTGCATCCTGGAACACAAGTACAGGCAGCACTTGTGCCCTTCACTTCCCCTCCTGGGCAGTTCACAAACACGGAGAAAGCGGCACTTTCCTCCCTCTTTCACCTGGGATCTGCACCTTTCCTACAAAGGCATCCCGCTTTGCCCCCTCTTCCTGTAGGACAGGCCCGATTCCTCAGTGTGACCTCCTCCTCTTTCCCCAGAAACCTCTCCGGGAATGACCTCACGCACATCCACAGCGGCACTTTCCAGGCCTGGCATGGGATGCAGTTTCTCCAGGAGCTGTGAGTGGCACCAGGGCTAAAGTCAGGGCAGGGCGAGTCTCTGCGGGGTCAAGGGGCAAAAGCAGATCTGCCCTCTGGCAAGTCCTGATTTGGCCTGTGGATGTCAGCCAGGGAGCACCCGGAGTGTGTGCAGCGGGAAAGGCCTTTTCCCCTGCCCTGCCTGTCTCCTGCAAGGCTTCCTATAAACGGGCAAGGCCATGCCCACGTGCCCGGCACGCCCAGCTCACGACCTTGCCTCAGCCCTGACGGAGCTCTGTTGTTTCTCAGGATCCTCAGCAATAACCCGCTGGCTGTCATTGATGACGCTGCCTTCTTCAAGCTGCCCTCAGTGAGGTCTCTGTAAGTATTGGCTCCTTTGGAGCAGATCCGCCAAGATCTGTGTCTCCCTCGAGTGCCCTGTTCTTAGGAAAGCAGCAGAGGTGCAGGAGCAAATCTCCCTCTTGCCCAGCCTGAGTCTGCTGGAGACACAACTACTCGCGGCTCCAGCAGAGCAAGGCAGAAGCCAAGCAGTGCTGGTGTGTCCCAGCTGCAAAGCAAGCCAGGAACGGGGACACAAACTTGCAGGGACGACAGCCCATCCAGGTCTGGGGCCTGCAAGAGTGGCTCTGGGAATAAATCAACTGCGCTCCTGCAGGAGCACTCACGCCAGCAGCTCGAGGCTCCTGCCTCCTTCAGGCACTGGAGCCGCCCTTAGGGGAGAGCAGCAGCGGGGTCAGGAGCGGGGCAATCCTTCCTCGTGGCATTCGTCTGCCACGAGAGCTGCAGGACTCTGTCGTCCACATTCCCACGGCCTGGTCTAGAGCAGGGCAAGGCAGAGAGAAGCTGGGCTCCAGAACGGCTTCTCTTTGATCAGGCAGACGTGGAGGCCTCTGCCAACAGCACCACGCTCATCAGGGGCCTGGGCTTGTTCTCACTGCACAATTCTGGCAATGTCACCAGAGAACTCAGTGAGGTCTTTCCAATGCTTGCAGAGACCTGAGCGCCACCCGAGTGACTCCGCAGACGCTGCTGCTGCTCCTGCAGACCACACTGAGCTTGGAAACCCTGTGAGTGTGTGCGACTGAACCCCAGCCACCAGCACACCCTGAGGGCTGGGACAAGGGCTCTGCTTGGGAAACAAATCGGTGTGCCACAAAACCAGAGCAAGCCCAGTAAGCTCAAGGCTTGCCGTTTCCTTCTGGCAACCTGCCAGAAGACTCCAGCTCGGAGGCAGAATTTCACCTTTCGGGTGACTTGCTGCAGGTTTCTCCAAGGGGAGTTTCAACTCCAGCTGGTTGCATTTCTGTGTCAGGTGCTATTTTGGGAGCAGTTCCGCTCTCCAGTATAAAATCCCCTTTTTCATGGTTTGCATTGGGAGTGAGGGGACTTTCCCAGAGCTGTGGCACACGAGCCCCATGCGGGGTATCCGTGTGTTCCCTGAGTTGGGCTCGGAGCCATGGATGGGGTGGCCGGGTGCTCCTCTAATAACGCCCTCTTGTCTCTAGCCAAGTGCCCAAGGAGGTGGCCTGCTGCCTGTGCCAGGAGCGTCCCCACACCGAGAGCCCGTGCAGGACCATCCAGTTCCTCTGCGAGAAGCTGTGCAGCACCAGCGCCCCGCAGTGCGGTTGGTGTCCGGAGGGGCTGGGGGGGGGTGTGGAGCTCAAACCTGCCACTTCTCTCGAGCCGGAGGAGGCGCTGCAGCCCTGCCCCGTGTTGGGGGGTCCTGATCTCCCCTTGGAGTACAGGACTTGGCCAAAGCACTTTGGGTTGAAATGTTCCTGATGATTGTACATATCCTGTGTGTCCAGTGCTGTCTGGAGACGGAACAGCTCACTGGACTCACCAGACCTAAGAGCTTCCAATCCACACTGTGCCCCCAGGCAAGGAAAGCAGGAATGCCAAGTGCCCTTCCCTGGGGCTGGAAGGCAACATCTGCTCCTAACCTCCCCTAAATTCCCCTAACTGCCCGGTTTCTGTGCCACCTCACCCCTGTGCCCACATGCAGGAGAAAAGGCAGGGCCCCCTGATGTGCTCTGCTGGGTGAGCACTAGCCCCGTTATCCCCTCGTTGGCCTGTGCAGTGGGAACAAAGCACCATCCAGCTGCAGCTGGGCACAGGGCAGAGAACATCCTCTCCACAGCAGGGCCAGGCTGGACTTCTGCAAAGGCATATACGGCCAGCTTTCCAAGGTCCCCAGGGAGCTCGCTTCTCCCACTGCCTCAGCCCCCGGGTTCCCATAGCACGGTCCCAGAGCTCTGGTGCCCTTGAGGAAGTTTTTCATGGTATAACAGCTTGAGCTGCTGCTGTTGGCAGTGGCCCCGGAGCAAAGGAGTCCCTGGGCTTTTCTCCGCGGCCCGTCTGTGCCCCCCGTGGCAGTGCTGATCTATCCTCGGGGGTCTCTGGCTCTTCACTGGCTCCTGCAGAGCAACCCAAGCCTGGCTCATCTGGAGCTGGAGGAAACTCTCTGACAGCAAACCCGTTCCCCAGGGATGCTTCCCTCCCATCCAAACAGAGCCCCAGGAAACACCAGGAAGGAAGCAGCTCTCTGCTCTGCCCAGAGGGCACAATGGGATGCACCGAAGGGTTGAAGGGGCCTTCTCCTCACCACAACACATGCCGCACTCTGCTCTCACGCTCCCTGGCCTTGAGATGAGCTTCTGCTGCTCGGGGTAATCTCAGAGCCTGTGTTTGTGCCAAGCCGCTGATCTGCTCTCTTGGTGTTCTCCAGCTCACACAGCGCTGGTACGGACACGGGGAGAAATAATGGACATGGAAGAACTGAACACCAGCCCAGTGTTGAGCCTCAAGCCCAAGGAGCCTTCACTGGCAGATCACGGAACTGTAACGCTTGCGGTGGCCCTGACCCGGAGCGCTGAGGGGGATGTCAGCAGCCTGGACAATTCCAGAACAAATTCGTATCCCCCTCAGCGCCTCTTGGGGCACAAAGGCAAAACAAGTGTTGACGACCGGAGGGCCAAGCTCAAGAAGAAGCTGCACAAGTCTAAAAGCATCAAGGCAGCAAAAAGCATTGTCCCACACCAGCTCCAGCCTGCCAGGCTGGAGGACGTGGAGGGAAAGACACCCTCCAGTTGGCATCAAAAGGAGATGGACTCACGTTTGAACAGGCAAGCATTACAGCCCTCGCATAGAGCGGGGATATTAGACCCTTATGACGATGGCCCTATCACTGGACACCACAGAGCTGAGAAGGAGGTTCCAGCTCCCAGGAAGAACTACGTCAGGACACGCAAACGGCACAAGAGGGAGGACAACCAGTATTGGCGTGGACATAATCAGCTTTTCTACCAGGTTTGGAGACCTGGGAAAGCGGAGCGAAAGCCGAGAGCCGATCAGGGTCTAAACAGGAACCTGGATTTTCTCTCTGATCCATTGGTTCAGAGCCTCTCTGCTCTGAGCAGCAGGAGAGAGGCCATGGAGGAAGAGCAGCATTCCTCTCTAGGCAGGCACATCCGTATCACCCCTGAAAAGAGAGAGGAGGAGGACTCCAGGCTCCGCAATAAACCTGGGATCCCCCAAAGTCCAGACCTTGTGCTCGTTCCAAAGGAACCCTTGGACGCCGCGGCTGATCATCACCGGCCCTTGACGGAGCCAGACAAAGGCCTGCAGGCGTTCATGGCCCACGTGGAGCAAGCCCTGAGGACGGACTGCAGCCTGCCCCAGCTCAAGCAGGCCTGTGCCAAGATGGTCTTGAGGACCAGGCTGCTTCTAAAGGCGCTCAGGGAGAGGGAAGAGAACCAGGGAGCCTCTGATCGCATGGACCAGTGTCTTCTACAAGAGAACATGATCATTCACATGGCCTTGGGGGAGGGCGAGAAACACAGAGGGAAGGTAGGAGAGCTGCTGGGCACTGCTGCATGTGTCCTTCTGGGCAAAGGAGAATGGCAGCATCAATCCTCTTACCCCTGTGTTCTTCCTCCCTTTCCTCACAACAGAAACTAGAGGCTGTGGTGTACGTGATCACCGTGGCGGGTTTACTGTCTTTCTTCGTCGCCGTTTTGCTGATACTGACGGCCATCTGCCACGTAAGTCAATATCTTGTTTGATACACAGCCCCACGTGCCACCGCAGATGCCCCTGCAAGTGCCGGCTACCCCAGGTGATGTTTTCCCAAGCCTGGAGCTCTTGTGGCAGCTTCCACAGCACGCAGCTCAGCAGGGTTCAGTCTGCCTGGGGGAAGCTTGTCCTGCCTTCTGTCCCAGCTCTCCCAGCTTTGCTTTGCTCTCCTGCCTTCGGCCACACAGTAATGAGAGCTTTCGCCCTCTCCCGATTGGCAGCATATTACAGGAAGAGTGAAGTTTAAAATATCCCACTTTCCATCCCCAGAAGCGTGTCCTATCTCACGAAGCTGATTCCCAAGCCGGTCACGATTCCCAAGCCCGCCACGCCAGGAAATTTTTCCCGAGAAGGTAACTCCTCTGTGCCCGTGTCACTGCTGTGCCACCAAGAGTCTTTCCTGCAAAGAGAAACTCCTCCCCAAGCCCCACGGCCGTGCAGGTGCCGCTGACCAGGACTCCCCTGGCTGTGTTTCAAACACATTGTGTTTGGCGGAGCCCCGGGGAAAGGGGTCCTGGGCGACAGCGCTGGGCACGGCCAGGAGCTCCCAGCCCGAGCAGCCTTTCCCACACCAGCACTAGGACGGATGTCTTGGGCTCCAGTGAGATCCCAAATTTCTGTGAGCACGAGCAATACCTCCCTGTTCCCAAAACAGTCTCCTCTGCTGATGGCTCTGCCCTATGTTGCCCCGCTCCCTTCCCAGAGCAGCCTGTGAAGAACTCACTCCCATCCCTTCCAGTTGCCTTTTGCACCCAGGGCTCATTCCCAGCTACTCCAGCCATTGCCAGCCCCGCTGGGGCTCCCCGTCTTCCTTAGGCTCTGCTGACGACACAGCCCCACCGAGCAGGGAGAGGGGCTGGCACCTGCTGCACCTTCCTCTGGCCAAACCGCACTGCCTATGCACCGGGAGCAGGGACCTCTCAGGATGTGATGCCCAGAAGCCTTTTTCTCCCCATTTACCATGCACACTCCATTGGTTTGCAGCGCTGGAAATGCCACTTCCCCACTCCCCCAGCGGCTGCTTCCCAGACAGGGCAGAGCACAGGCAGCCCTGCTACCCACAGCCTCCATCACCAGCTGCCTTCTCTTTTTCTCCCGCTTTTCCCTTCCTGTTTTTGGTTTTTTTTTTCCAGGTTCTTTGTAAAACTGCCACAGAGAGGGAGGAAGGATACCAAGGAGGCACAGAATGCGGAGCAGAAAAGGGCAGGGAGCTCCTCCGAGTGCGGCCTCTGTTCCCCCGTCATCCATGGTGCTTCCCAGTGCTGTTCCCTGTTCAGTAGGTCGGAGCTGCCGTGGCTTCAACGCATCAGGGATGCCTATGAATCTCAGAGATAAGCATCCCAGGAAGAGACAGTGTGTGAAGAACTCAGGTGGAAGACTTTCAAGAAGAAGTTATTCGGATGCCAGCGGTTCTTCACCTCCCATTTTACTAAAGGATCTGCTGAGGCTCTGTTTGGAAGCTGTTTCATTGGCTTCCAATGAAGCATTTGTTAGGATTTAGTATAACCGGTTAAGGCTTAAATAAACTGTTGTTATTTCCTTGCATGTTTTTTCCTTGAATGCTATTTTCTTTCTGTCACACTGAGGGAAGGCTGGAGGGTACTGCGGGCGGCCACGAGCTCGGGGCACCCAGAGAAGGCATCAGTACCTCAGTGTTTTCCTCAGCCCTTGTGGCAACGATTCCTCCTGCATTCAACAGAAACGAAGATTGTCCTCGTTCCTCCTGCTCTGGCTGATGTATTTGTAAAAGCAGCTTCTGGTCCCTCTTACGGCATGGGCCAAATTCAGTTCCAGCTGGGCCTTTGCTTTGCTATCTTTCTCCCTGCGTGCCCCAACGACGTCTTTGCCATCCTCCTGCAGCGCTGCCCTTCTTTGAGGTTTGTAAATTCTGTGTTTTCCCAGAGACCCAGCCAAAGCTTCCTGCTCAGCCGCTCTGCTTCCTCACCAGCTCATCTTTGGGCACCCGGGCGTGGCCTGTTCTTGCCTGCGCCTTCAAGGATTTCTCCTTGCACACCGTCCAGCAGCCCTGGACTCCTCTGCCCCTCAGGCCAGCGTCCCCAGGGAGCCTCTCAACCAGCGTGGCTGGACTGTCTCACCCTGGGCAGCCCCTGCACCCTGCAAGGGCCTTTGTCCCCATTGTGACTGTCCCGGCCCCAGAGGCCCAGAGCCTCCACTGTGTTGTGTAGCGGGAGCTGGCAAGGTGAGATGGGCCAGGAGGGGATCCCCTTGCTGCCCCGAGCAGGGACCTGTTTCCATTTTCCCCGTTACCTCTGCCAGCTCGCTGCCACTGCTTGGCTCTGGCACTGCCAGCGGCCCAGGAACTGCACGAGCTCCCTCTGGGTCACCACGTGCCGTATTCTGCCTATGGCGCACTGAACAGCGGAAACCGCAGCTGGATTCTCATCTGGGAGGCCGATGAGGACAAAGCCAAAGTCTCGGAGGAGGAAACTGCCTTCCTGCTTCTTTCCAGCTTGGACGTCCCTTCCCAATCCGCTTCCCTCGTGCATCAATTCTTTGGGATCTTTCCCAGATCCAGAGGTGCCTTCCCTCCACTGCTGCTCCCCTTGCCATTGTCTGTGCCCTTCTGTCTGCCTGTGCCCAGCAGCTGGCCCTGCACTGGGGTGGTGCAGGTACGAGCGTCACCCAGCGCCATCAGTCACCTCCTTGCTGCTCAGCACTTGGGTTTCCCTTCCTGCTTCAGGTGCAACGTGGCTTCTCATTGCAACGAGGCCTTCCTGGATAGCTCTTCGGATAGCAAAGGAAAAGGCTTTGCAGCAGTGCTTCTAAAACGTCCCAAGGCCCCTGTAGCTTTCCAAGGTCAACACTTTTGCGTTACCAGTGACTCCTGCGAGCGCAAGAGCTCGGGGTGGTGGCTGGAGGTGGAATGGCCGGTGTCCTCTTGCAGAGGCCATGGCACTGGTGCCCCCGTGGTGCTGGCACCAGTGCTGGCACAAACAGCACTGTCTCCTCTGCAACCCTGAAGTCTCCCTCTCTTCCTCCTTCCCTTTGCCCTCCCTCATACCCGCCTGGCTCCCAGGCTGATGGTTGCTCAGTTGTACCTCCTGCAGAAGGGCTGCTGGCACCGAGAAGAATCATCTTCTCAAGGAGGTTTAATGCGCATGCATGAAACGCACATATTTGTTTAATATGGCCCAGAACAGCTTTACAGTAGCGTCAGGGTGTATGAGATGGGCAACGCAGACATGAGGGAGGAAATTCTTCACGGAACGGGTGGTCAGGCCTTGCAAGAGGCTGCCCAAGGAGGTGCTGGACTCCCCATGCCTGGAGGTGTCCAACGAACGGCTGGAGGTGGCACTGAGGGCTGTGGCCTGGCTGCTAAGGTGGGCATCGGGCACAGCATAGACTCGCTGAACCCAGAGGTCTTTTCCATCATCAGTGACTCTGAGGCTCCGTGAGTCCGTGTCCACGACTGGAGCCCGTCCTGCCCCAAGCGCTGCCCGAGCTGCCCCGGCCCGAGCTGTTCGCCCGCGCGTTTCCCCTCAGGCCGGGGGCGCCGCTGCCCGGAGCCGCTGCCCGGAGCCGGAGCCGCCTGTGCGGCGGAGCGGCCGCGCTTCCCGCCCGGGCCCGGGCCGCCTCTCTGGGCGCCGCTTCTGCGGCTGTGCCGGCCTTCCCAAAGCTGCCCGCGGCTTCCTCGCCACGGGGGCCGCTGCCGGTGCCGCCGCGCTGAGGCCGAGCCGCCCTCCTCGGCCTGTGCCGGCGCCCGTGTGGCGCTCCGGCCGCGTCGGGAGCTTTGCCGTCGGTGTCCCCGCGCTGCCGCCTCCAGAGCCCCCCGTGCCGGGGCGCTTCAGGGAGGCCTCAGGGGCTCGGCTGCAGCGGCGCTTCCAGAGGGCTCGGCCCGGCCGCCGCCGCTGCTGTTCCCGGCGCGCCGAGGCGGAGCTGCCGCCCCTCAGGCTCCCAGCGCTTCCCGCCACAGGCGCTGCGGCTCCCTCAGCCTCTGCCCGGGGACATTCCGAGCTCTGCCCGGCTTTCGGGAAGCTCCCCTCGCTCTCCCAGCGCCAGGCGGGGGTCACGGGCCTGGCTGGATGCCCGGTGCCCGCACACGGCGCCCTCACCGCCCTGCCCAAGGGGACAGGGGAGGAGAGAAAACACGGCGCAAGGCTCAAATGAGTTTGCAGAAAGAGAGGGAGAGGTCCCTCAGCGATCACCGTCACGGACACAACAGACAGGACTTGGCAACGTTAATTACCTTTATTAGCAACAAAATCGGTGCAGGATAATGAGAAGCAAAAGAGCTTTCAACAGCGCCTGTTGAAATTCCAACAGCCCCAAACCCATACCAAAACCTGGCCACACAACCCCAATACACAGGGGAACGGCTTCACCGTGACAGAGGGCAGGGTTAGATGGCGTGTTTGGGAGGAATTCTACCCTGTGAGGGTGGGCAGGCCCTGGCACAGGGTGCCCAGAGCAGCTGTGGCTGCCCCCGGATGCCTGGAAGTGTCCAAGGCCACGCTGGCCAGGGCTTGGAGCAACCTGGGGTAGTGGAAGGTGTCCCTGCCCGTGGCAGGGGCTGCAACCGCTTCATCCTTAAGGCCCCTTCCAAGCCAATCCACTGCGTGATTCCGCAGATTGATGGCTCTGAGACAGAGTCATTTGGTGACAGCGTTGCCCTGAACTCAGCTTAGCTGCGAGCTCTGATGCCAGCCACCACCACGGTGACGCAAGCATTGCTACAGTGACATGAGAAGGAGCACTGTGATGTTGGCAGCACCACTGTGACACAGGAACTGCCACAGCTACACCTCAGCTCTGCGTCCCAGGTGACTGCAGCCAGTCCTGCTTCGCCATGGACCTGGTGACGCGTCTCACGCGCGCTCTGCTCCTGCTGGCCCTGCTGCTGGCAGTAGACCCCTACCCGGGAGCGGCCAAGGAGCTCTGCCCAGAGCCCTGTCGCTGCCCAGGCCGTAGGCGGCTGGACTGCCGCCACGCCGGCCTGGCCACCGTGCCCCCGGCCAGCCGCCGTCGGGCCCTGGCCCTCCTGTGAGTCCCTCTGCCCCACAGAGCCCTGCTGCTCCCCCTCCTCAGCTCCCTGTTGCTGCGAACCCCACGTGGAACACCCGGGGGTCTCCCTGGCCAGAGGACAGCGGGGGTTTGGGGGCCAGAGCTCAGCGCGAGGGTGAAGCCAGGCTGGGCACGTCGGGCCTTCTCCAGGGAAAGCCCGCTTCCAGATGGGCACCCGAACAGCAGGGAAAGGGGTTTTCCTGAGAGGAGACAAGGTCTTTGGTTTCTTTGCAGAGATTTCACCGGCAACTCCATTGCTGCTGTTGGAAAACAAGCCTGGAAGGACTACCCATGGACTGAGACCTTGTAAGTGCCCTGCAGCAGTTGGAAAGTCAGGACTTTGGGTGTTTTCCATCCTTTGGTCTGGGGCTGGAGCAGCAGCCCCCACACCACCCGTTTCCATCGGAATTCAAAGTTGGGCTGCTCTGCAAGAAGGGGTGTGAATCACCGTGGCTTCCCAGCACGGCAAGAAATGCCGGGAGCCGCGTCTCTTGCAGCCCAGGGCACCGTGGGCCGGGTCTGTTTGCCCAGGGATCAAGCTGTGGCCAGCTTCAGGCGGCCAGGAGCAGGCGCCTGAAGAGATGCTTCAAAGAGATGCTTGAGTCAAGCTGCTGCAGGAGATTTTCCCACCACGGTCCCAGTTGCTGCTGGCCAGCGGCCGCTGTCACACTGTCTCTGTGTCCCCTTTGCAGAGTGCTCAGGGACAATGAGCTGCGGGCAGTGAAGAGCCATTCCCTGGAGGGGCTGTTCCTGCTGAAGCACCTGTAAGCACCGTGCCCTGCCCACGCCTTGGGGGCTCCTGCCTGCCCCTCCATGGGGCCCTCCTGCTCAGCCCAGCCGCGGGCATGTGGCCTTTGTCCCTCCTGGGATCCAGGCTGCAGAGGCAAGTCAAAGCAACAGGGCAAATGGAAGTGACCTTTGGTGTTCTGACTGGAACAGGGATTTGTCCGGCAATGAGATCCTGTCCATTGAGGAACGGGCTTTTGAGCCGCTGCCTTTCCTGAAGCTTCTGTGAGTGAGAAAGTTTCTTTCTGGTGTTTTTAGCGCAGGCTCTGCATTGGGCACCCTTCCTGTGTCAGAAACCGCTCCTTTTCTTCTCCCAACACTCCCTGAATCTGCCCTGCTCAGAGCCCGGCTGGGCTGCAGAGGTCCATGCCGATGGCTGGACGGCCACGCCGGGGGGACAGACCCCAGCGGGGTTGTCCACACGCAGACAATCAGAGCAGCCAGTTCTCGCAGCCTTGGCTGCATCCTGGAACACAAGTACAGGCAGCACTTGTGCCCTTCACTTCCCCTCCTGGGCAGTTCACAAACACGGAGAAAGCGGCACTTTCCTCCCTCTTTCACCTGGGATCTGCACCTTTCCTACAAAGGCATCCCGCTTTGCCCCCTCTTCCTGTAGGACAGGCCCGATTCCTCAGTGTGACCTCCTCCTCTTTCCCCAGAAACCTCTCCGGGAATGACCTCACGCACATCCACAGCGGCACTTTCCAGGCCTGGCATGGGATGCAGTTTCTCCAGGAGCTGTGAGTGGCACCAGGGCTAAAGTCAGGGCAGGGCGAGTCTCTGCGGGGTCAAGGGGCAAAAGCAGATCTGCCCTCTGGCAAGTCCTGATTTGGCCTGTGGATGTCAGCCAGGGAGCACCCGGAGTGTGTGCAGCGGGAAAGGCCTTTTCCCCTGCCCTGCCTGTCTCCTGCAAGGCTTCCTACTAAACGGGCAAGGCCATGCCCACGTGCCCGGCACGCCCAGCTCACGACCTTGCCTCAGCCCTGACGGAGCTCTGTTGTTTCTCAGGATCCTCAGCAATAACCCGCTGGCTGTCATTGATGACGCTGCCTTCTTCAAGCTGCCCTCAGTGAGGTCTCTGTAAGTATTGGCTCCTTTGGAGCAGATCCGCCAAGATCTGTGTCTCCCTCGAGTGCCCTGTTCTCAGGAAAGCAGCAGAGGTGCAGGAGCAAATCTCCCTCTTGCCCAGCCTGAGTCTGCTGGAGACACAACTACTCGCGGCTCCAGCAGAGCAAGGCAGAAGCCAAGCAGTGCTGGTGTGTCCCAGCTGCAAAGCAAGCCAGGAACTGGGACACAAACTTGCAGGGACGACAGCCCATCCAGGTCTGGGGCCTGCAAGAGTGGCTCTGGGAATAAATCAACTGCGCTCCTGCAGGAGCACTCACGCCAGCAGCTCGAGGCTCCTGCCTCCTTCAGGCACTGGAGCCGCCCTTAGGGGAGAGCAGCAGCGGGGTCAGGAGCGGGGCAATCCTTCCTCGTGGCATTCGTCTGCCACGAGAGCTGCAGGACTCTGTCGTCCACATTCCCACGGCCTGGTCTAGAGCAGGGCAAGGCAGAGAGAAGCTGGGCTCCAGAACGGCTTCTCTTTGATCAGGCAGACGTGGAGGCCTCTGCCAACAGCACCACGCTCATCAGGGGCCTGGGCTTGTTCTCACTGCACAATTCTGGCAATGTCACCAGAGAACTCAGTGAGGTCTTTCCAATGCTTGCAGAGACCTGAGCGCCACCCGAGTGACTCCGCAGACGCTGCTGCTGCTCCTGCAGACCACACTGAGCTTGGAAACCCTGTGAGTGTGTGCGACTGAACCCCAGCCACCAGCACACCCTGAGGGCTGGGACAAGGGCTCTGCTTGGGAAACAAATCGGTGTGCCACAAAACCAGAGCAAGCCCAGTAAGCTCAAGGCTTGCCGTTTCCTTCTGGCAACCTGCCAGAAGACTCCAGCTCGGAGGCAGAATTTCACCTTTCGGGTGACTTGCTGCAGGTTTCTCCAAGGGGAGTTTCAACTCCAGCTGGTTGCATTTCTGTGTCAGGTGCTATTTTGGGAGCAGTTCCGCTCTCCAGGATAAAATCCCCTTTTTCATGGTTTGCATTGGGAGTGAGGGGACTTTCCCAGAGCTGTGGCACACGAGCCCCATGCGGGGTATCCGTGTGTTCCCTGAGTTGGGCTCGGAGCCATGGATGGGGTGGCCGGGTGCTCCTCTAATAATGCCCTCTTGTCTCTAGCCAAGTGCCCAAGGAGGTGGCCTGCTGCCTGTGCCAGGAGCGTCCCCGCACCGAGAGCCCGTGCAGGACCATCCAGTTCCTCTGCGAGAAGCTGTGCAGCACCAGCGCCCCGCAGTGCGGTTGGTGTCCGGAGGGGCTTGGGGGGGGCGGTGTGGAGCTCAAACCTGCCACTTCTCTCGAGCCGGAGGAGGAGCTGCAGCCCTGCCCCGTGTTGGGGGGTCCTGATCTCCCCTTGGAGTACAGGACTTGGCCAAAGCGCTTTGGGTTGAAATGTTCCTGATGATTGTACATATCCTGTGTGTCCAGTGCTGTCTGGAGACGGAACAGCTCACTGGACTCACCAGACCTAAGAGCTCCCAATCCACACTGTGCCCCCAGGCAAGGAAAGCAGGAATGCCAAGTGCCCTTCCCTGGGGCTGGAAGGCAACATCTGCTCCTAACCTCCCCTAAATTCCCCTAACTGCCCGGTTTCTGTGCCACCTCACCCCTGTGCCCACATGCAGGAGAAAAGGCAGGGCCCCCTGATGTGCTCTGCTGGGTGAGCACTAGCCCCGTTATCCCCTCGTTGGCCTGTGCAGTGGGAACAAAGCACCATCCAGCTGCAGCTGGGCACAGGGCAGAGAACATCCTCTCCACAGCAGGGCCAGGCTGGACTTCTGCAAAGGCATATACGGCCAGCTTTCCAAGGTCCCCAGGGAGCTCGCTTCTCCCACTGCCTCAGCCCCCGGGTTCCCATAGCACGGTCCCAGAGCTCTGGTGCCCTTGAGGAAGTTTTTCATGGTATAACAGCTTGAGCTGCTGCTGTTGGCAGTGGCCCCGGAGCAAAGGAGTCCCTGGGCTTTTCTCCGCGGCCCGTCTGTGCCCCCCGTGGCAGTGCTGATCTATCCTCGGGGGTCTCTGGCTCTTCACTGGCTCCTGCAGAGCAACCCAAGCCCGGCTCATCTGGAGCTGGAGGAAACTCTCTGACAGCAAACCCGTTCCCCAGGGATGCTTCCCTCCCATCCAAACAGAGCCCCAGGAAACACCAGGAAGGAAGCAGCTCTCTGCTCTGCCCAGAGGGCACAATGGGATGCACTGAAGGGTTGAAGGGGCCTTCTGCTCTCCACAACACATGCCGCACTCTGCTCTCACGCTCCCTGGCCTTGAGATGAGCTTCTGCTGCTCGGGGTAATCTCAGAGCCTGTGTTTGTGCCGAGCCGCTGATCTGCTCTCTTGGTGTTCTCCAGCTCACACAGCGCTGGTACGGACACGGGGAGAAATAATGGACATGGAAGAA
The DNA here is from genome assembly GCF_009819655.1 of Sylvia atricapilla. Taxonomy (NCBI): domain Eukaryota; kingdom Metazoa; phylum Chordata; class Aves; order Passeriformes; family Sylviidae; genus Sylvia; species Sylvia atricapilla. The sequence continues at coordinate 4,002,229 of NC_089166.1, read as the reverse complement.
CTGAACACCAGCCCAGTGTTGAGCCTCAAGCCCAAGGAGCCTTCACTGGCAGATCATGGAACTGTAACGCTTGCGGTGGCCCTGACCCGGAGCGCTGAGGGGGATGTCAGCAGCCTGGACAATTCCAGAACAAATTCGTATCCCCCTCAGCGCCTCTTGGGGCACAAAGGCAAAACAAGTGTTGACGACCGGAGGGCCAAGCTCAAGAAGAAGCTGCACAAGTCTAAAAGCATCAAGGCAGCAAAAAGCATTGTCCCACACCAGCTCCAGCCTGCCAGGCTGGAGGACGTGGAGGGAAAGACACCCTCCAGTTGGCATCAAAAGGAGATGGACTCACGTTTGAACTGGCAAGCACTGAACCCTTGGGATGTAGCTGGTGGGTTAAAGCCCACTCATGGTGAGTCTGTCGACAGACACCTCAGAGATGAGGTGGGTGATGCAGCTCTAAGGCAGAACTATGTCAGTACTCAAGAACAGCCCAAGGAAGACAGCCAGTATTGGCTTGCCCATAATCGGCTTTTCTACCAATTTTTGAGCCCAGTGAAAGCAGAGGGAGAGCCCAGAGCCACAGCCACCAAAGATGAGCAGCGCCTAAACAGGAACCTGGATTTTCTGTCCGATCCATTGGTTCAGAGCCACCCTGCTGTGAGCAGCAGTGGAGAGGCCATGGCTGAGGAGGAACATCCCTCTCTAAGCAAGCGCATACTGGTCATCCCTGAAACCCCCCACACACACTGGAAAGGACAGCAGGAAGGTTCCAGGTTCCTCAATAAACCTTGGAAGCCCCAAAGTCCAGACCTTGTGACAGTTCCAGGAGAGCCCTTGGAAACTGTGGTTGATCATCACCTGCGCTTGCTGGTGCCAGACAAAAGCCTGCGGACATTCATGGCCCACATGGAACAAGCCCTGAGGATGGACTGCAGCCTGCCCCAGCTCCAGCTGGCCTGTGCAAAGATGGTCTCAAAGACCGGGCTGCTTCTAAAGGTGCTCAGTGAGAGGCAAGAGATCCAGGGATCCTCTGATCGCATACGAAAGTGTCCTCTGCAAGAGAATATCTCCAGACGCATGGCCTTGGGGAAGAGCAAGGAATTTACAGGGAAGGTAGGAGAGCTGCTGGTCATTGCTGCATGTGTCTACCTGGGCAATGGAGAATGGTGGGAGTAATTCTCTCACTCCTATCATCTTCCTTCCTTTTCTCTGAACAGAAACTACAGCAGAGAGCGGAAGTGGTCATGTTTGTTGTTTTGTTATCCATCGTTGTTATCATCTGTGTGCTGCTGAAAGTCTTCTTCCATGTAAGCCAATATCTTCTTTGACACAGAGATGTCTGTCTTGTAGCTAGAGTGCCCAGGTGACCAGCCGCACATGCCACTGCAGATGCCCCTGCACGTGATGGCTACCACTGGAGATTGTTTTCCCAAGCCTAGAGCATGTGGCAGCTTCCACAGCACCCAGCTCAGCAGGGTTCAGTCTGCCTAGGGGAAGCTTGTCCTGCCTTCTGTCCCAGTTCTCCCAGCTTTGCTTTGCTCTCCTGCCTTCGGCCACACAGTAATGAGAGCTTTCGCCCTCTCCTGGATGGCAGTATTTTAGTAAAATATAATAATAATATAATAATAATATTATATATAGTATATCTTTCAGGAAAAATGAAGTTACAAAGCTCCCATTTCCATCCCCAGATGTGCTTCCTATCACATGAAGATAATTCCCAAGCCGGTCACGATTCCCAAGCCTGCATTGCCAGGAAATTTTGCCCGAGAAGGTAACTCCTCTGTGCCCGTGTCACTGCTGTGCCACCAAGAGTCTTTCCTGCGAAGAGAAACTCCTCCCCAAGCCCCACGGCCGTGCAGGTGCCGCTGACCAGGACTCCCCTGGCTGTGTTTCAAACACATTGTGTTTGGCGGAGCCCTGGGAAAAGGGGTCCTGGGCGACAGCGCTGGGCACGGCCAGGAGCTCCCAGCCCGAGCAGCCTTTCCCACACCAGCACTGGGACGGATGTCTTGGGCTCCAGTGAGATCCCAAATTTCTGTGAGCATGAGCAATACCTCTCTGTTCACAAAACAGTCTCCTCTGCTGATGGCTCTGCCCTATGTTGCCCCGCTCCCTTCCCAGAGCAGCCTGTGAAGAACTCACTCCCATCCCTTCCACCCAGTTGCCTTTTGCACCCAGGGCTCATTCCCAGCTACTCCAGCCATTGCCAGCCCCGCTGGGGCTCCCCGTCTTCCTTAGGCTCTGCTGACGACACAGCCCCACCGAGCAGGGAGAGGGGCTGGCACCTGCTGCACCTTCCTCTGGCCAAACCGCACTGCCTATGCACCGGGAGCAGGGACCTCTCAGGATGTGATGCCCAGAAGCCTTTTTCTCCCCATTTACCATGCACACTCCATTGGTTTGCAGCGCTGGAAATGCCACTTCCCCACTCCCCCAGCGGCTGCTTCCCAGACAGGGCAGAGCACAGGCAGCCCTGCTACCCACAGCCTCCATCACCAGCTGCCTTCTCTATTTCTCCCTGTTTTCCCTTCCTGTTTCTTTTTTTTTCTTCAGGTTCTCTGTAAAACTGCCACAGAGAGGGAGGAAGGATACCAAGGAGGCACGGAATGTAGAGCAGAAAAGGGCAGGGAGCTCCTTCCAGTGTAACCCCTCTTCCCAGACTGCCCGTGCATACTTACCTTTCAGAGTCCTTCCCTTCCTCCGCGACTTCCAGGGCTTTTCTCTGTTCAAGAAATCTGAAATGCCCTTGCTTCAGTGTATCACGGATTCCTATGAAAGTGACAGAAAAGCATTCCAGGAAGAGACATAGTGTGAAGAACTCAAGTGACTGGAAGATTTTCCAGATGTGGAAGAAGTTAACGAGATGCTAACAACTTGTCTCCTGAGGCTGGCGAGAACCTGCTGAGGATCTCCTTCGATGTTGATTCATTGGCTGTTGTTATTTCCTTTGATGTTTTTTCCTTGAACGTTATTTTCTTTCTGTCACACTGAGGGAAGGCTGGAGGGTACTGTGGGCGGCCACGAGCTCAGGGCACCCAGAGAAGGCATCAGTACCTCAGTGTTTTCCTCAGCCCTTGTGGCAACGATTCCCCCTGCATTTAATAAAAACATAGATTATCCTCGTTCCTCCTGCTATGGCTGATGTATTTGTAAAAGCGGCTTCTGGTCCCTCTTACGGCATGGGCCAAATTCAGTTCCAGCTGGGCCTTTGCTTTGCTATCTTTCTCCCTGCGTGCCCCAACGACGTCTTTGCCATCCTCCTGCAGCGCTGCCCTTCTTTGAGGTTTGTAAATTCTGTGTTTTCCCAGAGACCCAGCCAAAGCTTCCTGCTCAGCCGCTCTGCTTCCTCACCAGCTCGTCTTTGGGCACCCGGGCGTGGCCTGTTCTTGCCTGCGCCTTCAAGGATTTCTCCTTGCACACCGTCCAGCAGCCCTGGACTCCTCTGCCCCTCAGGCCAGCGTCCCCAGGGAGCCTCTCAACCAGCGTGGCTGGACTGTCTCACCCTGGGCAGCCCCTGCACCCTGCAAGGGCCTTTGTCCCCATTGTGACTGTCCCGGCCCCAGAGGCCCAGAGCCTCCACCGTGTTGTGTAGCGGGAGCTGGCAAGGTGAGATGGGCCAGGAGGGGATTCCCTTGCTGCCCCGAGCAGGGACCTGTTTCCATTTTCCCCGTTACCTCTGCCAGCTCGCTGCCACTGCTTGGCTCTGGCACTGCCAGCGGCCCAGGAACTGCACGAGCTCCCTCTGGGTCACCACGTGCCGTATTCTGCCTATGGCGCACTGAACAGCAGAAACCGCAGCTGGATTCTCATCTGGGAGGCCGATGAGGACAAAGCCAAAGTCTCGGAGGAGGAAACTGCCTTCCTGCTTCTTTCCAGCTTGGACGTCCCTTCCCAATCCGCTTCCCTCGTGCATCAATTCTTTGGGATCTTTCCCAGATCCAGAGGTGCCTTCCCTCCACTGCTGCTCCCCTTGCCATTGTCTGTGCCCTTCTGTCTGCCTGTGCCCAGCAGCTGGCCCTGCACTGGGGTGGTGCAGGTACGAGCGTCACCCAGCGCCATCAGTCACCTCCTTGCTGCTCAGCACTTGGGTTTCCCTTCCTGCTTCAGGTGCAACGTGGCTTCTCATTGCAACGAGGCCTTCCTGGATAGCTCTTTGGATAGCAAAGGAAAAGGCTTTGCAGCAGTGCTTCTAAAACGTCCCAAGGCCCCTGTAGCTTTCCAAGGTCAACACTTTTGCGTTACCAGTGACTCCTGCGAGCGCAAGAGCTCGGGGTGGTGGCTGGAGGTGGAATGGCCGGTGTCCTCTTGCAGAGGCCATGGCACTGGTGCCCCCGTGGTGCTGGCACCAGTGCTGGCACAAACAGCACTGTCTCCTCTGCAACCCTGAAGTCTCCCTCTCTTTCTCCTTCCCTTTGCCCTCCCTCACACCCACCTGGCTCCCAGACTGATGGCTGAATTATTTTCATCCCTGATGCTCTCCTTGGGAGCTGAACTGAGTGTTGACCAGAGAGGGATTTCTTTGTGGCCCTTGAACCCCTGGGAGCAAAATGTTCTGAGCTTCTTTGAAAATCTGTAATGGAGAGGAAGAAGTACAAGGCAGAGGATGTAGAGTAGGTGAGATCAGCTACTATGTGCTTCATGGTCTTCCTCGCCTCTCCAAATCCTTCCCTTCCACTGTGCTTTCCAGGCTCTTCCCATTTTCAGCCACTTCATTCATGTCCAGTGTTCACAGCAAGTTGAATGGTGTATGAAAATGTCTGTCTCCACATCCCAGTACCCTGCATTGCACCGTCAGGGATTAATTTTCCTGGGAATTAAGGGCCTGGCCGATACTTTTAGTACAGGCAATGCCTGCACTTTTTCATCAGCTCTTGTTCTGATGTAGGAACTGCTGAGGCTTTCCTTGGATTCTGCTTCTTTGGTGGTTATATCCCAGGATATTTCCTTGGATCCCGGTTCTTTAGCTTTTCTTTCATTGTCATTTATTTGCTCCTATTTCCTTGGATAATACTTCCTTGGAGGCAATATTCTTGGTGTTTTCCTTACTACTGTTTCCTTGACTTTTTCCTTTTATTTCCTTCACGGTTATTTCTTTGCCCTTATTGCTTCAGATGTTTTTTCCTTGCTGTTATTCCAGCTGGAAGAAGCCTAAGGAAATGCTGTTACCCAGAGACAAGATGTTCCTGCCTGGGCCCTGTCCTGCATCCAGCACCCCAAGATCTGCACCACTGACTCCATGAGCCCTCTCTGCAGAGGAGGATGTTGCTGGTGGCTGCCATGCTTAGGACACCCCAAAGTCCCCTGGGGACTGTGACAGGGGGGATCCAGGAAGCTCTTGTCGTCCCAGGCAGTCACCGCAGCCCAGCCTCCGGAGCCGCAGCCTTCCCGGGGCCATGACACCCTGGGGGGCACCCTGTGCATGTGACGGGATCCATGTGTGTCCATGTGTGTCCAGCTAAAGTGTCCCTGCGTGCCCGGGTTACCGCGCGCAGCCCCGAGCGGCGTCCTCGGGGCGTGGCCTGGCGCTCTCGGGCCCGCCCCTCCGCACGATGACGTCACGATGGGCTGGACGTGCGCGCTCCCGGCACTTCCGGGTTTCCCGGCCGGAGACGCGGAGCCGGTGAGCGGGGGGCCGGCGGCGCCGGGGGTGATGGGGCCTGGCAGGAGGTGCGGGCTGAGGGGTCCCGTGGGGTGCAGGGAGTGCGCGGTGATGAGAGCCATGGGGTGCTGGGGGGTGCAGACTGACGGCGTCTAGCGAGGGGTGCGGGGTGCTGGAGTCAGCCGGGGTGCGGCCCATGGGGTCTGGCAGTGGGTGCCCGGTGTTGCAAGCGAGCGCTGCTCCCCCAGCTCCCCACGGCCGGGGAGGCCCTGATCCTTCCCCAGCCACCCGGATGCCCCCAGAGCCACCTCCGCCGTCCCCGGCCCGCCCGTGCCAGGGCCTGCACCCTGCACTGCCCAGCCCTGGCCCCTCATTCCTCCTCTCCGTGTCCCCCATGGTGGGGACAGCGGGTCAGATGTGCCTTTGCAAGGGGCTCCACTGAGAGTTGGTATCTGGTCCTCAATTCACTCCCACCAGTGCTGAGACCCCAAATCTCTCAGCCTGTTCCTCCCACCAGCCAGAGATCCCAGCACCTGTGGGATCCTTACAGCTTTCCCTGATTTATCATGTGTTGCATTCTCAATAAATCACGTTTTCTCACATAAAATGAGCAGTGGCAAACAAGCCCTGGTTAATTTTTGTGTAAAATGCAGAGATTAAAAAGCCCTTTCCTCACTGCCTTCCTCACAGCAAACACCATCCCCTTGCCAAGGGATGCGAGCCGCCCACCCAGCCGGATGGCACCAGGAACATCCACGGGGAAACTCCAGCACTGGGAATCCAAAGCAACACACAAACTGGCAATAGAAACCTGGGAACATCTTGCCTCAGCACGCTGGGGCCTTCACAACCTGCTTGGCCTGTACATGGTGGCTCCAGTGGCTGCAGCACCACGGAAAATCAACCCCAGCTCTCCCTGCGGCTCTGGCAAATTGTAGCCTGGTGCAGGAGTAGGTTATAGTCTGGAGGAAATTCCTGGTTTGGAGTGTTTAGGAAGCACAGTCTCACCACCCAGGCTGGGAGCTCAGTGGCTGCTCTTCCTCCCCCCACTGCTCCTGGGCCCCCTCAGGGCAGAAGCTAGACGGGCTCATCGGCGGTGACACTTCTGCAGCCACCACCAGGTTTGTCAGCTGTGACAAATAGGGATGAGGGTGGCGTGATGGTCCCATTCCTCACTCCGTGCCTGTGTTCCTGCCATGGGAATCCCAGCATACTCAGGCTGGGCACAGGGAAGGAGCCAAAGTCAGACCATGAGGGTCCTGCTGGGGCTCTGTCCTCGCCAAGCTGTTCCCAGGGATTTTGTCCTCCAGCCAGCCAGAAGCATCCCTGTGCCATGCTTCTGGCTTTCCTGCTCCTGGGCTGTCTCTGGGCCCAGCTTGCACTCAGCTCTGAGTGGAAAGCAGGAGCTGTGTAGGAAGAGCAGGTTGTCCCCACAGCAGCCCTTGGACCCACTGTGCCACCAGAGCTCCCATGTCCCCAGGGCGGAGGGTGACTGGCACAGCACTCATGCTTGGAAAATTACTTGCTCTGTGTCCATGCCTTGAGTCACCGCTCACGCTGCCGTCGTTGTTTTCCATCCCAGAGCACAGGCAGTGACCTGCTGTTTATTTATAACTCAACAGAGCGTTGCTTCTTGGGAGACCAAGGAGCCAAGCTCTGGGACAGGGGCTCTGCTCTGCTGGCATGAGGCTTGATTCCAGCTGTTTCCAAAGAATCTGGCTGGTTTGCAGCAGTTTAGGAAATCAGCAGCTCTGCCCTCGCACCATGACTCTTCTCCTGGGTAGGTTGGATTCCTTACCTGGGGTTGTTCCTCACCTATTTGCTTTTCCCTATGTCACCCAAGGAGCTGTGGGGTGGTGATTACTTGGAAACCTGGTGGGTTTTCTCGGCTGTAGCTGTGCTTGTGTCTTGTGTTTGCACATTCATCCTATCTCTTTATCTTCCAAGATGACAATGAACAGCCATGGCTTTCCAGGATCCACCTGGAAGTGCTCCAAAGCCCTCTAAGTCTTTCTAAATCCAGTGCCAGGGCTGCTGTTCCAATTTTCCTGTTTCATGTAAGATTCTTTGTGGTGAAATCCTCCTCAGAGCTGCTTCCTTGCACTCATTATTCAGGAAAATGCTGTCCCATAGAAGTGGTGCTGTGTGGATTCATGGCACTGGAACAAACTGGTTGGACTGGTTGTGATGGGAGAGTCCCGTGGTGAGGATGGCAGGTTGTTCTCCTCAGCTCTTGCCTCCTGCAGGCACTGGGAGAGGTGATGCTGGCAAAGGAGAGTGTTTTGGAGAGTAACTCTGACTTTGTAAAACTTAGACCAGGTTTTTGAGTCTTTGAAAAACTAAGATGAAGTCTTTTCTTCTCTCTGTCACCTCTGCTGTCACCCCTTTCTGTATGACTAGCTCAGGACCCCAGGGTGGTCCTGGAGCTGGAATACCTGTGCTGCCTCCCTGGCATGAGAAATACTACCCTGTGCCCCTCCTTGAGTCTCCCACCCTAGGGTCTCATCCTCAGATCTCCCTCAGGGCTCTCACCCTTGAGTCTTCTCCCACATTTGGGTCTCCTCTCACTCTTAGATTTCCCACCCTTGACTCTCCCATCCTTGGGTCTTCCACCTTCACTGTCTCGGGGATGATGTGCCTTTTGTCCTCAGGGTGTAGCAGGAGGTGGTGGGGAAAGGGGCAGAGGCTGCCCAGCCCTGAGCAGCTGGAACCTCCTGTGTGGAAGGCAGAGATGGGGGTGGCTCCCTGCAGTCCTTGTCAACCACTGCTTCCACTTCAGGAGCCCCTCACTCCCCCACCCACCCCCAGAAGCCCCTGAGCCAGAGGTTAACTTTCCTGTGCTCCCCCATTTCTGTGTTGCAACACAGGGAGAGGAAATCTTATGACAAGCCACAGCAAAAATAGTTTCATTTTCTCTGAAATCATCCGGGAGCCCTGGAAACACTGAGGATCTGTCCTGGGTTTGGCCCCAAGGAGTTCTTGTCCTCCTGCTTTCAGGAGGGCCAGCTGCTGTGCTACCTGCACAGGATGCTGTGGGTCTTGGTGATGTCTGGATTTGGGCTGCTCCGGACTTGAGCTACTCTGGGTTTGGATCACTGCAGATTTGGGCCACTCTGGGTTTAAACTGTTCCTGATTTGGATGGTGCTGCCTTCAGGACTGGCTGTGGCCATGTAGGAGCTCCTCAGCAAAGCATATTTCTGCCCAGACCTGGCAGGAGAGGGGCAGGTTGATGCTGTCAGCTCTACTCACACTGGGGATTTTATGTTGGCTTGGAAATAAAATCTGAGACATCAATGCCATTCCAAGCCTGTTGTCTGCTGGAGGTAGATCCAACACTGTGGCCACCAGCTGGGCTCTCCTCCATTTGGATGGCAAGTGATTCCATCTTAAAGGAACAGTTTGATAGGACAAGGTGGAATGGTTTCACACTGACAGAGGAGAGGATTAGATTGGATATTAAGAAGAAATGCTTCCCTGTGAAGATGGTGAGGCCCTGGCACAGGGTGCCCAGAGAAGCTGTGGCTGCTGCTGGATACTTGGAAGTGTCCAAGGCTGGGTTGGACAGGGCTTGGAGCAGCCTGGAATAGTGGGAGGTGTCCCTGCCCATGGGAGGGGGTGTGACTGGCTCATCCTTAAGGCCCCTTCCAGCCCAAACCGTTCTAGGGTTCTATAAATAAATTCCTTCTCCAGCCTTTCATATCCTTAGGAAGCTGTGATCAGTAGCAGGTGCTGGAGCAGCTCTCGGACCTCTTTTCATGCCAGGCCCTGCTGTGTCGGGTCAGGGATCCAGCTGTGGGCTGAGGCACCCAGCCCTGTTTGGAGAGGGACCCAGCTGTGCCATGGGTGTCCTTCTGACACCATGTGTATTTTTCAGAAGCTCTAGGCATAGCAGATGGGGTTTCACAGATGGCTCCAAGGGAGGAGCAGGGCAGGAAGTCCTGAAGTCCAGAGTCAGAAGTCAGAGGTCTCTTGCTGTCCCTGCAGTGGCAGATGACCTGGCCAGTTTGCTCAGATCAGTTGAGTCAGTTCTTTGCAGGGTTTTCCATGAAAGGAGGACACTGTTTTTTTCTCTGTCTCCCACCAAAGCAGCAGAGCAGCCCTGGCACCCCCAGCATGGGAAGATGCTGGGTTTCATTTGCCTCATGGCGAACCAGAAGCCTTCCAGTACTTAGAGGGACTTTTAAAAAATGTGGAGAGGGACTTTACATGGGCCAACAGTGACAGGACAAGGGAGAATGGGTTTAAACTAGAAATGGAGATTCAGATTGGGTATTGGTAAGAAAATCCTCCTGTGATGGTGGGGAGGCCCTGGCACAGGCTGCCCAGAGCAGCTGTGGCTGCCCCATCCCTGGAAGTGTCCAAGGCCAGGCTGGACGGGGCTTGGAGCACACTAGGATAGTGGAAGGTGTTCCTGCCCATAGCAAGGAGTGAAATGGATGGTCTTTAAAGTCTTTTCCAAACCAAACCATTTTGGCATTCCACAGTTCTTTCCCATCTTCCCAGACAGCTCTGTGCTGATAGGGTCCATCCCAGCTGGGTTTGGAGCAGCATCACTCCTATGGTATGTGACTGAGCTTAACTGCTCTCACCTCTCCCCAGGTTCTGCTCTGGGTCACCCCTTGTCTAGGCTACCTAATACCACTCCCATTTGGTTTTTGGGTGCCTTTTCCGGGCTTAGGCATTCCAGGTGACACAGGGACAAGGGGAGCAGTCCCTGGCCATGCTGGCCAGACCTGCCTGGCAGCTCCCCCAGCCTGGGGGCTGCCTGAGGGCCTCTCACAGGGGTTCATTACTCCCTCCTGGTCTCTTGGCCATACTCTGTTTTGCCTGAAACTCTCCTTGACCTTGGCAAGTGTCCCCGGGCATTGTCCCTGGGAATCACGGTACCTTTCCATGTAACTCGTTCCCAGCTCAGATCCCACAGTGTCCTGGCCATGAGCACCTGCAGAGCGCCTGAGGAAAGGATCCATCTCTTTTGGGTGACACCAGAAGCCCTTCTCCTGGCAGGTGAGTTGGGTGGAACCCCTGGGTGCTCAATCACGCCCTCCTTGTCCCACAGGTGACATGTGAAGGCAGCGTGGGGAGCAGCAGCAGCAGAGATGCATTCCAGCCACCCTGAGGACCCCAAGGAAGCCATCCAGGTGAGCCAGACCCCCAGTGCTCCCCAGACAGCTCCCAGTGCAATTCCACACACTTCTGGGGACAGGTAGGACTTGTGGGTGCTGCCAGCTGGGATTAGGATGGTTTATATTGGGATTGGAAAGGGATCCTTGATGGTTTGTCTGGGTTGGGGGATTAAAGGAAGTAAGGGGTTAAATCACAACTTGGCCTTTGTAAGACGTCATGTGGGGCAGGGAAGGTGCTCAGCTCTGATACCTGGATGAAGGAGTGTTGTCCCCATCAATTTGGGATCTCTTCACCTAACTTTGGGAGTCTAAATATATTCAGCAAGCGAAGTTCAACATGAGCAGTTAAACCCAAGTGTTTTATTCATCCCATGGATGAATCTCTGTGTGACTGATAAAATCCTTTGCCTCTTTATTCTTCTCAGCCCTCAGTTCTCCTTCCATGGAGCAGCAGACCTGTGGGGGGCAGCTGAAAAATCTGGAAAACAGCACCCCAAATAAGGAACATACTCTGTTCACTGGAACAAGGCTGTTGTCCTTGAGCTACAGCTGCTGGGAATCTTATTTAGATACTGAAAAAAAAATCCCAGGCTGGAAATTTAATATAGGTTTGTGCAGCCAAACCAGGCTGGAGTCAAAATCTGCAGAGCACTGCTCAGGGAATATTCAGCCTTTGCTGGGAATGTTGCATGGTGCTGAAACATGGATTGTTTGGTTAGAATTTGAGGAGGAATTTGTGATGTTTTCCAAGTGCCTGCTGAGAAACAAAGCCTTGGTTTAAAATAAGACTGGTTGAGATATCCAGGCTCAGCTGCTTTAGGAAAAATCTTCTTCACCAGCATGAAACTGTTAAATTCACCAAACTTGCTGTTTTCAGCTGGTGGAAGAGGAAGTGAAGCTGCTGGAAAGCAAAATTCCCACGTCCCAGCTTCAGAACCCACTGAGTCTGTCTGAGGGCAGCAGCTGAACCCCAATGTCCTTCCAAACCCCGCTGTTTTGGGGCCCCTCCCCTGAGTGTTTACTCAGCACAGCCAGTGAGGTCGATGACTTTGATTTCTGCTGGCAAGCCCCATGTCACATGTCACATGATGCTTGGGCTGACAAGCTCAGGAGATCCATTCCCTCCTCTGAGTTTCTTCTTGCTCACCCACACTTAATCCTCGTGTTTCCCCCGAGAGAGTGCCTGGAAAGAACCAATTCCTTTTTCACCATCCCCTTAAGCCATTTTCTTTCTGCAGAGGAAGCACCACACATTCTAAAGGCAACCCCAGTTCTGAAACACCAGCTAAAATTGCATAAATGATTATTTTTATTACAAAATAAGCCAGATGCCAGGAGTGTGAGTCCCCAGCATGACTGGTTCAGCCGCCCCAAAGGGTGAGGATGAGGCAGGAGTCTCATGGTACTTCACTGTGGATAGGCCTTACTGCTTTTTGAGCTCTTTTACATTAAATCCTTCCTAATATTTTCATTTTATAATCTAAACCTGCACCTCCTGTCTTGCAGCTGATCAAGAAGCAGCTGGTGAATGCCATCAAGGCCCTGCAGAAGCAGTATGTGAGCTCAGATGCCGTGGTCACCAGTGATGACAGCAATGCCAACACGCTCTGCAGCGCACTGGAAGCTGTGTTTGTGCACGGGCTGAAGGCAAAGCACATCAAGGCAGAGAGTGGGGGGAAAGTGAAAAAATCAGGGGGTCGGGGCCCCCTTCCCCAGCCAGTCTTTTGGGGCCTGCTGAAGAGCATCACACATCGGTGAGTGACTCTTGCTGCTGACAGAGATTCACACCCTCAGGTTTAGCCCTTCTTTTGATGCCATCAGATGCAGGGAATAAAGAGGATGGCTCAATGGACAGATGTGTCTCTACCCCATCTGTGTGCTCAGTCCCCTCAGCTGCAGGAAAGGATGCCCACACATCCCTGCTCAGTGTGTGCTGGGGGTGAGATGTCCTCAAAAAGCCGAGGATTGAAACTGAAGGCACACCCATTTCTTATTTATTTCTGGGTGCCAGGCTGGACTTCTGGGCCCAGTGGAACCCCAGTGGCCACACTGGTCTCCAGCAGTGGCTGCTTATGCACAACACAGGATCCGGGTTCTCTCCTGACCTGGATCTGCTGGGACTGGTTGGCCCCGTTTCTTTATGTCCCAGCCAGCCTTTGAGGAGGTCTCTCCTGAGTGATCACTGTTTACTGGGGTTTTCTAAGCCACTCCCTAAGTCAAGTTCACACGCAGTAAATAACAGCCCACACACAAATTGTTCTGAAAGCCTCATCCAGCTCCATCACCAACTCCTGAATTATGAAAGAGCAGAAGAAAATAACTCACATGCTATGGGGGATATTTTGTGCGCTTTGAAGGTTTTTTCTTCTGTCTTGAGAGACAGATTAGAAAAGAAGCCTTACAAAAATCTTTGCTCTGGTTTTTGAGGTGTGTGCAGTGAGCTGGGAGCAGGGAGGATCAGGGAGCATGGTGTCGCTGTTGGATTTTAGGAAAGAACAGCTGAAATCCGGAGTTTGGGATTACATGAGCTCAACCCCAACCAGGTTGTTTTTTTGGGGCTGCCACAACAGTTTTCACTGTGTTTTGACTGCTTTTAAATTTGAAGTGAGAATTTAGACACGTGGCTGTCACCAAGGAGGATCCAGCCAGCACAAACCCAACAAATACACAAAGACAGCAGGAATTCTCCCCTCTGCATCCTCGCCCAGTGCAAGCAATGAGTGGGAGATGCCTCCAGTCAGAGAGGAGGGTCAGCCAGGGGCACCACAGAACTGCCTGGGGTCCTTACCAGATATTTAGTTTGGGCCATTCAGGAGCCATCTCTCTCCATGGAAAACCACACTTTCCATGAAGGAGAGAGATTTTCCACAGCCGATTTTATCCCAACTCCTGAACTACCTGCAGCTGAGCAGGTTGGGCCATGTCTGATGAAGAAGGCTCTGGCCCTCCTGCACCCTGCAATGGACCAAAACAGAGCTGCTCACTCCTGTTCTGTTCTTTTTCCTCCCTTCCCAGAAATATTGTCTCGGAGCTGGAACAACTGATGTTTATCAACACGGACGTGGGGCGCTGCCGGGCCTGGCTGCGGCTGGCGCTGAACGACGGCCTCATGGAGTGTTACCTGAAGCTGCTGCTGCGGGACCGGACCCGGCTGCATGAGTACTACCAAGCCCCAGCTCTGCTCCTGGACACTGAAGAGTGCGAGTTTCTCCTCTGCTACTTGCAGGGTTTATCATCCTTAACCTTTGAGCTCTCCTACAAGTCAGCAGTTCTGAATGAGTGGACCATCACCCCGCTGTCCCTGTCAGGTCTGTGTCCTGTGTCTGAGCTATTGGAGCCCCTCACATCCTCAGCCTCCGAACCCCACAGGAAAGCATCGCTGGGCTCCATCTCCCAGTCCTCGGGCTCGGATGAGATTGAGATCCAAGCCCCTGTCCTACCCATCAGCAAAGCCAGCAGCAAGATCAAGCTCACGTCGTCCTCGCTGAGCTTGAACACCACGAGCTCTTCCCAGCTCTCGTCCAGCCTGGGCTCTGACAGCCTCCCCCCGGTGCCCTGCGCCCGCAGCCTCGAGCGCACCGAGGAGCCACTGTCCTGCGACTCCGACCTGGGCACAGCCACTGCCGAGGACCTGGACAGGTCCCTGCAGGAGTGAGTCTCTCCCCACATCTCTCCAAAGGGATTTTTGTCCCTCTCTGTGTGGGCTCTTGTTACTTTCTCTCTGTCAGCAGGGAGTTTTTCCCCTGTATGCCTTTAACAAGCTCTTTGACCCTTCTGGAAGGAGCTTTTGTTCTTTTCATGAACTGCTCAGCATGGCTTGTTGAGACCCTGCTGCCACTGCAAATGAGCTCATGGCCACTGAAGTGTGTGTGTGTCCTCTATACCAGGGCAGAAATGTCAGAAAAATGCTGCTCCCTGGTTTCAGGAATGTCACATCTTCCTGGCGTACACTGGGGGATGCTCCAGGGCTTTCCACAGGGGAAAGAAATGAGTTTGGTCACAGGGAAGGGTTGTAATTTGCAGCTTCGGCAGATCATTCAGAGAGGGAGGTTGTTGGTTTGTCATCCTTGTGATTTATTCCTGCCAAGCATCCAGCACAAAGATTTCCAGGGTTATATAAACTCTGAGTAATCTGTAAATATTTTGCCTGTCGCTTTTAGAGTATGACTCTGAGGGAGCTGAGCCTTAGGGTGATGCCTCTTCCCAGTCTTCAGGAAGAGTTGGAGCTGCAGATTGTGCTTCCCCATCTGTAACTGCATCATTCCCTACTTCCAGGATTTTGGATCTTCCAGTGATTCTGGGATAACCTGCCTTGATTGGATTTAACTCGTGATGGAGAAGCTCCTTTGAGTTTTCATCTTGGGCTTGATTAATTCTGGGGCTGGCAGTGGAGTGGGACCTCGGGAACAACTGATCCTCTGGCCAAGCTCCACTGTTAATTGCTCATTAATGAAAACAGTTGGAATTTGGCATATAGTCCAAGGCTATAGATTCTTGTCCAGGAGCTGTACATGGGGCTGGAGCTGTGGGGAGCACCCAGTGCTGTCCCTCCACCCACCAAATTAAACCCCATTAATGGGTGTAATTGGAGAATGCTCACAGGCAGGGTCCTGCTCCGTGCTGTGAAGGGGGGATGCTCTGTGGAGCACAAATCCCGCATTTTTCTGTTGGCATCACTGGGATTTTCCAGCCACACTATGCTGCCATCCCACAGAGGCCAGCAGTGACACTGAGCCCTTTTTACATAGTTACAATTTGCAATAACGAGGAGGGGGTGGGTTATAGTTTTTGGCTATTGAGCTGCCTTCAAACGATCTCTTTTCCATTTCAAGGGTGTTGTCTGAGTTCAGCAAGGCCAGGCCAAGCCCAGACGCCCCGGAGGGACAGCTGCTCCCCAGCGTGCTGGGCTGCTCCCCCCGGCCTCCCCCGGGCCCCCCGGTGTTGCCCACCTGCCCGGCACCGACCCACGGGATTCACCAGCAACCTCCCCCCAGCAGTGACATCTCTGCTCAGACGGGAGACCCCGCACCCCCCGGCCATGGGGATGGAGATGCCAGCAGCACATCTGGAATTCCAGCCCCTCGGGATGGTCTGGGCAAAGCAGAGAGTGGTGGCAGCGAGGGGGACCAGGCTGTCCCCAGCCCCACAGCCCAGCGCCTGCTCTCTCCCCTGCTGGGGTGTCCGGTAGGTGCTACAGCTCCCTCTCTTCCCATCTCCTTGGGTTTTTACCCAGTGGTGAAATAGGTACCCAGAAGGGAAATAAAATGGGACAGCTCCAATAGGCAGTGCTTTCCTAGAATCAGGGAATCCCAGAATGGTTTGGGTTGGAAGGGACCTTAAAGTTCATCCAGTTCCACCCACTGCAATCAGCAGGGGCACCTTCTGCTAGACCAGGTTGTTCCAAGCCCCATACAACCTGGCCTTGGACACTTCCATGGATAGATTTCTCCAAACTCTCATCTTCCATGCTGCCCCCACTTGGTTATCATGTGATGATTCCCACCACATGGAGCTGTGGCCATGCAGCTGCTTTGAGAGAAACTGGATCAAAATCTATATTCCCTAGTGAAAGAGGCACCAAAGCTTTTGAAGCCATGCCTGGCCTGTCAGTCATCCCTCTCCAGGAGCAACTGCAGCAGGAAGCTTTGGGTTTGTTACGGATATCTGGAGAGGGGTGAGCTCTTACACAAATCTGGCTGTGGGCTGTGTGCAAGTGATAAAACAGCCCCAGAGTTGAGGTTCTCATGGGGACTTTTCTTCGTTTATGTTCCACGTAAGAGGAGGGAAAAGGGTTGACTGGACAGGAAACAAACTGGTTTCCAGTGGGAAAATCCTTTTGCAGAACATCTGTTCCCAGAGTGGTATGGTATTCCTGGGTGTTGGTCTTGAGCAGCACCGGATTTCCCCTGCTGCCACCAGAAGCAGATCCACATCCACTGGCTTCTGCTTTTATGAAATTCTTTGAACAGCCCTGTCCTCTGCCTAATTTGTTACTGACTGTTCCATCCTGGTTCCTATTGTTTCCATGCTGGTTCCCATCCTTTCCACACTGGTGAGGGTAGGATATACCTCACACCCCCCCAGACGATTTCTCCTTTTGCTCTCTGCTCCTCTCGGTTCCCTCCCGCTTATCCCATTTCCGCTGCTTCCTCCTGGCCCAGAGCCAGTTTGACCTAATCTATGTATAACATACTGTGTCAACAGGAAATTCCCCCTGCTCTCCATGACTCATGGAGCAACCTGCATTCCTGCCCCAGGAGTAATCCAGGAGCTGCCACCCGTGATCCTCCCCGCAGGGTGGTGACAGCTCTTCTGCTGTCACTTAGGTTGTTATTCAAAATAAAAGGCTCTTGGAAGGCCACGAAGGGGAGTTGAAAGTACATTCCTGTTGGGATGCAGCCCTAGAAGGATCTAGAAATGCTGGTCTCTTGTGCCAGGGCACTGAGCAGGGTTGTTTTTTCCTCCTAGTGTTTGCTCTGGGACCTTGTCCCAGAACCTTGCTTCTTTCAGGAGGAATTTCTTCAATGAAAGGGTGGTCAGGCCTTGGAAGGGAGTGCCCAGGGAGGTGGTGGAGTCCCCATCCCTGCAGTGTCCAAGGAACACCTGGACATGGCACCCAGTGCCCTGGTCTGGCTGCCAAGGTGGGAATTTGGCACAGGTGGGACTTGAAGGGCTCTTCTTCCTTAATGATTCTGGGATTCTTGTAGCCAGAAAAGCTCCTGAAGAAGCTGCAGTCAAATTTTTTTCAGCTCATGGATCTCATAACCTCCTGGCACATGCAGAGGCTTCTTCTGCTTTCCCTGCTTTATTTTTCCCCTGCATAGCTCAAGCCCTTGTAGCATCCTCTTGTGAGCCATAGGTTTCTATTTCACCTTGGACATCTCTGTGCCTCTCCCCATCTCTGTTCATCCTGGTGCTGCTGTTCCAGCTCATGCCCTTCCATGGCAGGGCTGGAATTTCAACCCCATCAGTAAAACTTCATGGACCTGTGGTCATTGCAGGGAGTGTGCTCTCCTTCCACAGTGATTTTAGGGGGAGAGAATAGGTTGATTTTTATTTTATTATCCCACCAGAATACAATTCCAGTATTTTCCAGCTGTTGACACAGTTCCATGGATCATTCTCTGACTGGAGGGAGCAGGGGAGCCATCCATCTGGGAACGGCCAGCAGAAAATCAGTCATGGAATGGTTTGGGGAGGAAGGGACCTTAAGACTCATCACATTCCCAACCTCCTGCCATGAGCAGGGACACCTTCCATTAAATCCACACATCTGTGCCTGGGATTTGGGCTGCATAGCAGCAGCCCCCAAGGAGGGGTTGCTGTCAATGCATATGTTTGAGGGGCACAGGGTGTTTGATGAGCTTAATAATTAATAATATTTCATTTTTTATCGGAAGAGCTGGATCTCAGAAGATGATTTCTACAGACCTTCCCCAGGAGTGAGCAGCAGGAGCACAACCGACACCAATGGCTTTGGGCCAGAGGGGGACAGCGAGGGGCCAGCCCCAGGCCTCATCAGTGCTCTGGACTTGGAGAGGCTCTCAGTGTCATCCTCAGACACTGGGAAGCCCAAAATGTCCCCAGAGCGGGAGCAGAAGGGCTTCAGCGTGGTGCACCGCAGACAGATGGGTATGTTCCACCACTGGGGACTGCTCCAGTGGGGATGGGCTGTCTGGGGAGAGCCATTGCCTGATGTGAGCTGATGGCAGCACTGGGAGCTACAGAACGCAGTGGAGCAGCTTCCCAAGGCATTGCTGAGCCCAGGGAAGCTCTGGTGGAAGCATTTTAGTGGGAGAGGGTCTGACCATCCTGTGGGATGCCTTTCCTTTATCCCACTTGTTCCCAGCCTCAAAAACCAAATGCAGGGGGACAGAAACCCAAATGCAGGTGTATAGTGATGGAGACCAAGGTCCCATCAGCTCCTGCCGCAGCCCACCATGTACCAGCGCTGGCTCTCACCCCTGCCATGCCTCTGGGTGCTTGCTTTGAGCCCCTCTTGGCTTTTCTCTCCCCACTAGCTTCCCTTCTCTCACTTAAACTGAGTCATCTATTGCCCCAGGTCTTTCCAACCCTTTCCGTGGGCTGCTGAAGCTGGGCAGCCTGGAACGGCGAGGAGCCATGGGGATTTGGAAGGAGTTTTCCTGTGAGCTGTCCCCGCTGGAGCTGAGGCTCTTCCTGGACCACGAGGAGCGGATCTGCGTGGAGACCTACTCCCTGCTGCGCTGCGAGTCCCTGGCACTGACCCACTCCGACGGCCGCTTCGAGCTGGTTTTCCTGGGGAAAAAGCTCTTCCTCCGAGCCCCTTCCCAGGACGAGGCTGAGGACTGGCTGGACAGGATCCGCGAGGCGCTGCGCAAGTGCCGGCCGCAGCTGGAGGAGGAGGACTGGGAGACTCTGGAGTGTTCCGAGGATGGAGGCGAAGCCCAGCCCAAGGGCGATTCCAGTGCTCTCCAGTACAGTGATGGGCCTGGGAACAGCTTGGACTGGACTTCAGCTCCAGAAGCAGAGCTGGATGCAATCAAAGAGGCTGTTCTGTACATGGACGTGGACAAAACCTGGGTCCCGTTTATTTTTTCCCTGTCTCTAGAAACTCTGAAGTGCTTTAAAATCAGAAACAATGACAAAATTTTAAGCAACAGTTATGGCATAGAGACCATCCAGGACATCCTTCCAGACACAAGCCTGGGAGGACCCTCGTTCTTCAAGGTGATCACCTCCAAGGCTGTGCTGAAGCTGCAGGCTGAGAATGCAGAGGAGGCAGCCTCGTGGCGGGAGCTGGTCCGAGAGGTGCTCATGTCCTACCTGGAGAGTGCTGAGGAGGCGCTGACCCTGGGGGGCAGCTTGGATGGACACTCCCAGGTTGTCCTGAAGAACACTGTGAAGGAAAACAGCTTCTTGTTGCAGTACCTGGTGGCCATCCCCATGGAGAAGGGCCTGGACTCGCAGAGCTTCATCTGTGCAGGTACAGAACCATGGAATGGTTCGGGTTGGAAGGACCCTAAAGCCCATCCAGTCCCACTCCCTGCCAGGGACAGGGACATCTTCCACTGTCCCAGGGTGCTCCAAGTTCTGTCCAAGCTGGTCTTGAAAATCCCCAGGGATGGGGCAGCTGCAGCTTCTCTGTTTTCCCAGGGACCCCAGCAACACAAGATCTCCTTGGTGGGGCTTCCTGTCCCCAGTCAGGGCACCTTTGGCATCCTGCAGGCACAGGGTGAGGCCCCCATGCTGAGTCCCCATCCCACCCCAGCCCAGTCTAACTGGGACGTTACTGGGCTCCCATTTAAGATGCTTTTGGTACAGACAGTGGGAAACTGGGGTTGAAGCAACCTTAGGTGGATCAGGAAGCTCAGGACTCTCTTCCTGGGCATTTTGAGGCCCCAGCCTGTGTGGAAAGTGCAATCTGGAGCAGTTTTTCCAGTAAGGCAGCATGGGAGCAGGGATTGCCATGGGTGTGACAGGCTGATTTTGCAAAACAATCATTTACCATTCCCCTGACGCCTCTCGGCACGCGGGGAGATTTTGATGGCACCTTCACTGACCTCCATGAGAGCTGTAATTTGCTCTTTACCTTGCTAAGTTAATTAAATTTCAGATTTCTCTCCTGCTTCAATTATATTTCTTGTACCCTCCAGCAGGTTGGTTTTTTTTCTTTTAATCTCTCTCGTTTTTTAATATATTTTTTCTCCTGGTCTGTTTGGTCTCTGCCTTCCGTTCCAGACTCTGTCCTGCATCTTCCACCTCCCCACAGCTGGAAGCCACCAGCCAAAAAGACAAATTCACAGTTTTTCTGTGTAGGTTTTTTTTTTAGGGATCTGCCTGCCCTGTTTTCACCCCCCTCCCAGCCTGACACCTGATGTGTTCCCTTCTATCTCAGAGTAATGAGCAATAAAGGCTGTTTTTTCTTATTAATTCAGAAAGCAACACATGATCTCCATGAATATTTTGAGGAGATGAGCTCCAGCTATTCCAGAGTGCAGTGGACGGGGTAGTGAGTTCCCCACTGCTATAATAAAGGTGTTTCGGGGTTAATCCATCCTGATCTCATCCCTTGCAGATGAGGTTTTGGTACCTTGTGGCAGCAGCAGAAAAGAAAAGAAAAGGGCTGAGTGCAGGAAAAATAGTGCAAAGTTACTGGTGGAGGTGATGGGACAGCAAGTGAGATTTAGGTTCTTCCCAAAACCACTGGGATGTTGCCAGAATTCACTTCTCCTAAAAAAAAAAAAAAAACAACAACAACAACAAAGAAACCCCCGAACAATTGAACCACTTGATGGATAAAAATAGGTTCACAGATAGTTCAGCCTCCTTTTTATGGAGAAAGAGTGAAGCAGCAACTGTTGAACCATCATAGGCTTAAATCCATGAGGAGGGGGCTGGAGGCCTCGCACCAACTGTCCTGCAGGTGCTTTAGGTGTTCTCTACCCTCACCCAAAACTTTATTGTTCAAGTCCACGCTGCCAAAAGTTTCTCCCCCATCCCGGCAGTGGTGGGCAGAGGCTGTGGGCAGCACAGTCTCCTCTCACCTCCTGCTCCCACAGGCTGCTCCCGGCAGATCGGCTTCTCCTTCGCCAGGCCCAAGCTCTGCGCCTTCTCCGGGCTCTACTACTGCGACAGCTGCCACCGGGACGAGGAGACCGTCATCCCCTCCCGCCTCATCCACAACTGGGATCTCACCAAACGAGGGGTGAGTCCTGCGCTGGGTCCATGCAGGGAACAGGGAAACGCTCCAGCATCTGCTTCCTGAAGGTCCATCTGGGCATTCCCTGGGCTGGAAATGCCCACTCTCAACCACCCTCTGAGCTCTAGGGCTGCACCATGGTCTGTGTCCACCTGTCCCCTCTGTCTGTGCCCCAGGTGTGCAAGCAGGCCCTGAAGTTCCTCACGCAGATCCGAAACCAGCCACTGATTGACCTGAAGCTGGTCAATGAGAGCCTCTACGAGCACGTGGAGAGGATGGGGCGGATCCTGCGCAGCCGGGAGCAGCTGAAGCTGCTGGGGGATTATCTCATCATGTGCCGCAGCGGAGCCCTGAAGGAGCTCAGCAAACGGTGAGGTCCTTCCCGGGGTGACATTCCCCTCTCTTGGCACTCTGGTGGTCTCCTGGTCCCCCTCCTCACTCACCATGGGAGCAGGGAGCAGTGCTGCCAAGGCTCAGGCTGATTTTTCCCTCCATATTATCTACTCTGAGGAGTTATCCATCTGTTGGCTGGGTCAGCACAATGAGCTGTGACTCAGGAAACACCTTCCTGGCTGAGGAGCTTCTGGCTGGACAGGAAACACCTGGCAAAAGTGATGAGATATTTATTTTCTTTTTCCCCCTCTTTGAAATGCTCTCACATGATTTTCAGTGGCAGGATTTGGGATGTGAAAATGGGCTCTGCAGTGATTCACTTCAAGAGGCTGCTTCATCCAGGCTCCTCCTTGCTCTAAAGCTGTTGGAGGTGTGATGGAGATCATCTGCCCCCTTCCTCTCTATGCTTCTTTGCAGGCTTGATCACAGGCATTACCTCCTGGAGTGTCCCCACAAATACAGTGTGGCTGATCTGAGCCAGGTGAGAGCTGTGCATAGTCATAGAATCACAGAATGGTTTGGGTTGGAAGGAACCTTAAAGACCACTCAGTCGCACCCCCTGCCATCCAGTTCCACCTCCCACTAGACAAGGTATCTCCAGGCCCCCTGGCCTGGTTGTTGGGGTTTTCCAGGTGAAAACACCCGGGTGTCTGTGGGGATGCCACGTGCTGCTCCTTCAGCAGGAGGTTCCAAACAGTTGGGTTTTTCAGTGATTCCCAAGCTGGGAGCCCCATCCTGGCAGGTTGTGGGTGCTGCTGTCAGCAATCCGGGGTCCCATTGCACCCCAGGCATGTGGGGTGGGGGTTGTTTTGGAGGACAGCCCTGCAGGTGGAGCCCAAAGAATGGGTGTGACACAGCAAACCCCGCTGGGGCCGGACTCCAGGAGCGCTGACCCCTGTGTCCCCCAGATCGCTGACGGCGTCTTCGAGACCTTCCTGCAGTCGCTGCTGCAGTTCGCTTCCCACCACGTCTACAGCTGCGACCTGTGCACCCAGCGGGGCTTCATCTGCCAGATCTGCAACAGCAGCGACATCATCTTCCCCTTTGAGTTTGACACTACCACCAGGTGAGTGAGCCACCCCTGCCCCGTCCCACTGGAGCCAGGACACCCAGGGTCACAGGCTGACTGACACCAGGAGCCCAAACCAGTCCCTAAGTTCTGCTCAGGGTCTGCAAGCAGACCCCACATCCAAGGCAGGTGGGAAATTGGAAACAGCTCTGAGGTGGTGGTGCATCCTCATGATGCCCACAACCTTGTGGTTCCAATGTCCCTAACCATGGGAACCATATTGTGGTGCCCATGTCGTTGTGAGAGACACATCCTTGTGGTTCCCTCATCCTCGTGGGACTCATCCTCACAGTTCCCACATCCTTATGCCCATGTCCTCATGGAACTCATCAGATCTAGATGGTCCACACCAAATCCAGGCCATTTGGGCAGGAGCAGACCACAGAGCCAGGATGTCGCCAAGAGAAGTGACTTTGCAGACTGAAGATGCAGAACCACCAGCACCTTGCTGTCAGCCTGAAAAAGCCTTGCTGGGTGCTGGGTGCCAGGGCTGCCAAGCAGCTGGAGGAGGAGGAGAAGGAGGAGGAGGAAGCTTTCGTATGTCCCTGTCTTGCTTACCTGGCCAGTGCCTCTCCACTCAGGGTCAGTCTGACCCCTTGCAGGGACTGCAGGAGGGAAGGGGAAGCAGCAGTGGGACTGTCCTGCATCCCTCTACTGCCACGGAAGGAAGGACACATGGACATAGATCTCATAGAATGCTAAAATGGTTTGGGTCGGAGGGACCTTAAAGCTCATCCAGTGCCACCCTCTGCCGTGGGCAGGGATGCCTTCCAAGTCCTGTCCAAGCTGACCCTGGACACTTCCAGGCCTAGGGCAGCCACAGTTTCTCAGTGAGCAGAGATGGATGGGGGGCAGCACTGTGGGATATGCTAGGGCAGGCTGAGTATGTTCCCAGCAGGAGAGGGGTGATAACTGGCTCACCCTGGGTTTTTCCCCTCCTCACAGAGCTTCCATTCCTTACAAGGCAGAGGGACCTGTCCTGCAGAGGGGTCAGGGTACAGCAGCTGGACAAAAGTTGGAATCAGGATGGGAATGGTGTTAAAAGGGAACTCTTATCCCCACCATCGTCAGGGTTTGCTGAAGAAGTCAAACCCTTCCAGCCAAGGAGCCTGCTCCATTGTAGGTGGAGAGATCCATATCTCCATGGTTATGTCATAGAATCATGAAATCATTCAGGTTGGAAAAGCTCTGTAAGATCGAGTCCAGTTCCCCCAGCACTGGACCACCAAAGCTGCCACTGACCCTTGTCCCCAGGTGCCACATCCACACGGCTTTTAAATCCCTGCAAGGATGGTGACTTCACCACTTGCCTGGGCAGCCTCTGCCAGAGTTGGACAACTCTTTCAGTGAAGAAATTTTCCATAATATCCAACCTAAACCTCCCCTGAGGCAGCTTGAGGCCATTTCCTCTTGTGCTATCGTAGCCTATTTGGCACTGAGCACAATCCTGGCAGAGAGATTTCACAGGCTCATGGGCTGCGTGGCTTCACTTTGCCTGGCAATCCCTAAAAGTGAGCAGCAATACCCAGAACCTGCAGAAAATACCGTGGGATCCGTGGGTGCTCCATGTGTTCCAGGGCTGCGAGTATTTCCGTGGAGGAGGAGGAGCAGTGCTGCTCGCTCCCCTCCCTGCCACAGGGACAGCACTGAGCTCATTATCGAGGACAACAACATCCCCAGGGGACCGATTTTCTCTGGAAAAAGAGCAGCCGGGCTCTGGAAAGTGCTGGCACGCAGGGCTGAGCTGGCTGGCAGCCGGCCGGAGGTCTCCTGTCCCGTGGAGCCGAGCTCTGAAGTTTGTTGACGTCTTTTTTTCTCACCCTGCCGGAGGAGGTTGTGCAGCAGGAAAGCAGCTCAGCCGACATCCTCGCGGAGCTAAACGCGGCTTCCTGCCCCTCTGCCCGCCCTGGGGCCGCCGGGTCACACCGGCACTCGCTGCAGGATGTGTCTGCAACGCCTCAAACAATGACCCCGCCAGCGCAGAACCCTCTCCTGCTCCGGCAGCTCGGGGGGAGGTGGAGACAGGAGATGCCACTTCCCACTCGGAACTACGCCGGGTAAAACCCGGCTTCCCAAATCCCTCCCACACCTGCGGAGCAGCCGCCACCGCCGCTGATCTGGAGAGGCCACATGGAAGCGTGTTCCACCAGGGAAATTCGTATTTTCCATCCTAAATGCTGCCTGTCCAGGCATGAGCCTTTCCCTGTCCCGAGTCCCTTGGGGTTTGTAGCTCCTCTCTGGAGCAGGATTTAGCCCCAGCTGTGATGATGTTGTCCCTTTCCTGGCACTGATGGGTGTTTCTCTGCCTCTGTCCCATGCATCCTTTGGGGAATTAAGGTGTTTCATGCTGTTCACACATGGATTGTGCACCAGGTATTTGCACAGTGAAGGTAAATCTGGCTGCCCCACTGGCATGTGGCTGAGCCACATTTTACTGCCACTGAGGAGTTGGGGATCACAACCCAGAAATTGACCTCAGCCCTCATAGCAGGGACATTTCTGCTGATGACTGAGCAGTGAAACCCCTGCCCTAGCTGGGGTCCTTCACAGCATATCACATTCCTGCTGCTGCTGAGCCAGATCAGGGAGCTCCGACACCTCCACGGAGCCACCTGCTCAAGGGCAGCTCCTTCCTGGCTGCCTGTCCCTTCCCTGCAGCTTCACTGTCTCCACAGCCTCCCTGCCACATGCAGGTCAGGGTGGGGTGTCCCACTCCAGCCATGCCAAGCAGAGGGTCCCAAACAGTGATGCTGTCACAGGGCTTGGTGTCACAAGATTGGTGTCAAGGAATCAGTGTCACAAGGGTCAATATCCAGGGTTTGGTGTCACAGGGTTTGTTGTTGCAGGGGTGTTGTCACACCCTCAAAGCTGTGGTCAGTGCTGGGAGAGCAGGGCACAAACCTCAGCTCAAACCTCACTCCCTTCTCTCACACAT
Organism: Sylvia atricapilla; assembly: GCF_009819655.1. NCBI lineage: Eukaryota > Metazoa > Chordata > Aves > Passeriformes > Sylviidae > Sylvia > Sylvia atricapilla. The sequence continues at coordinate 3,976,434 of NC_089166.1, read as the reverse complement.
TGGCAGCTGCTGGCAGCGCCCACCACACTCCTTCCGGCCAAGCTGCTGCGCTCAAAGCTGCTGAGATGGATGTTCCACTCAAGCAGCTGCTGCTTCTGCACTCAAGGCTCCTCCTGAGCTGGAGCTGGGACTCTGCTCAGTGAGTGCTCAAAACACACCAGGACAGGGAATTGTCCCCTGGTTCAGTGGGGGAAGTTTGGTCTTTGCTCTGATGTTACCAACACAGTGGGTTTGTTTTTTCCCCTTTTTCCCCAGGTGCAGTGAATGCAAAACTGTCTTCCACCGGGACTGCCATGCCCGGGCCCCGTCATGCCCACGCTGTGAGCGGCGGCAGCGGTACCAGCGGCAGCTGGAGGCCAGCACAGAGCCCAGCCTGTAGCCTGGCACTGACCTCGACACTGACCTTGGGATGGGGATGGCGGAAGGAACAGAGCACACCCTCCCTGCCTGAGCCTGTCCTGCGCCTGGTCCCACCCTGGGGACAGGGACAGTGTGGGGTGGGTGCTCCTGACCCACGGAGGGACCTTCTGCCCACCCAGGGCTAAAGAAGGGGGCTGGAAAAATCCATCCCCTTTCACACTAACCAGGTGCTGTTCCCTGTCACCCTTCTGGTGCCAATGTCCCCTCCCAGTGGAACCCAGCAGCTCTTCAGGGTGTCATCCCAGGATTCCAATCAAGAGTGTGGAGAACTGACATTGATCAAAGCTCTAGTTTTTTAGGATACTGAAAACCGGTATTTTTTTATATGGGGGTTTTGCACAACTGGGCTGCTCTGGGTGGTGGACCCATGCAGGGAGGGGACAAAGTGACACTTGTGCCTTTAGGGACCTGCGTGCCCCAGGGGGACTCTGGGTGCCCCGAGCATCTCCTGCTCAGAGAGCCCAGCCAGGGCCGTGGCCTCCGGGGAGAGCCGGGGAGAGCCGGGCTGCTCCTCCCCACCTGCTGCTGCTCATCCTCGGGAAAAGTTTTATTTTCCTTTAACCCCTCCCCACGCAAACATAATTAAAGTCTATTTAACAACAAGTGAAGCTATTTTTGAGTTTGCTTCTCTGCAGTGGGACCTCATCTGAGTTTGAACCTGACACAGTGTCTGTGGGAAGAGGTTTGGGAATGGGGATGCCGCCTGTCCTCCATCCTCCCTGCCCATCCCCCATCCCTCTTGCCCATCCTCCAAGGTTTCGCTTTGTCAAGTGCTTGGGGGTCCCTTCCCCATTTTCCTTCCCGGCTGCTCCACACTGGTGTCAGCCTCCTCCATTGTCTTCCTCACCACTCACGTGCTGGGAGAACTTGGGACGCGGCCACCAACACAGCAGAACTCCCTGGGATGCGTGGGTACAAAAACCAGGGCAGGGCAGCTCCCGTGGGCCCCCCCTAATGGGGTCCCCATCCCACTGCCCAGAGAGGCCGCGCCAGAATCCGGCAGCAGCGCAGATCCCGGCTGAGCCGTGGGGCTGGGCCCTTCCTGCGGCAGGAACCTCCCGAGGAGCCGTTTCCTCGTCGGGCGGCAGCGGGTCCCCTCCGCCACCGTCCCTCCCCGCCCGCCGAGGGCAGTAAAGGCGCCCCAGCACCCCGCGCTGCAGCCGGGGACGGGGCACCCACCCCGCCGCGGAGCCCGGCCCCATCTCTCGTCGAGGCGGCGGCGGAAACCGGGCGAGTTGGGACCGGCCCGGCGCGGGCACGAGCGGCACTGCGGGCGCGCACCCGCCCCAGCGGCGGCCGCAGGTGAGAGCGGGGCTCGGGGGTCCGGGGGCTCGGGGACCGGCGGCTCGGGGGCTCCGGGGGCTCAGCGACTGGGGGCTCGGGGGCTTTGGGCTCTCGGGCATGGTGGCAAGGATGGTGGCGGTGACCCCAGGGCTGTTCCAGCAGGTTCGGGCGGTTTGCGGAGCGGCCGCGTTGGGCTGGAGCTCAGCCGGGACCCCGAGGGAGCTGAGCTGGGGAGTCCTCAGCCCAGGAGGGCTTGGGCGCTGCCGTCACCCTTCCCCTGCCCTGTGTCCCGCAGGCGGAGGCGCGGGGAGGCCATGGAGCCGGCGGAGGAGGCGCTGGTGCTGGTGGAGTACGGCTTCGAGTACCGCGCCAAGGACGGCACCTTGGTCTCCATCAAACCCAACGAGCGCTATGTCCTGCTCAAACGCACCAACCCGCACTGGTGGCACGTCCGCAGGAGCGGGGACGCCCGGCCCTTCTACATCCCGGCCCAGTACGTCAAGGAGCTGCCGCCCATCGCCGCCCCAGCCCCGCTTGAGCCCCCGCCATCGGGACATGCTGCGACAGAGCCGGCCACGCTTGTCCCTCAGCCCCCGCCAGCCTACGAGTATCGGTTCATCGGCACCGCCGAGCCGGGGGAACCGGCAGGAGGGTGCCCGGTGCCCCGCAGGGACTCGGTTCCCAGGAGGGACTCGGTTCCCAGGAAGGACTCGGTGCTCCAGAGGGATTCGGTGCCCAGGAGAGACTCGGTGCCCAGGAGGGACTCACCGCCATCACTCAGCTCTTTTCGGGTCCTCCCGGGGATGACGCCACACCCCGCTGAGCCTGTGAGACCTTCGCACTCCCTGGATGACCTGGCGCGGGTGACTCCAGCATCACGCACTGCCACTGCCATGGGGGCACGCGGGGACCCCCCAGGACAGGCTCGCCCGCTCGGGAAGAGCCGCTCCGAGACGCTCTGCGCCTCCGGCAAGGACAGGGACGTGGCCAGGAGGTGGCCGGGGGCCGGCCCCGCGGCTCAGGTACGGTGACATCCCCACTGCTGTCCCCAGAAGCTGCGCTGGGGGGGGTTAGCGGGTAGGGGTGTGGAGGCTGGGCCCTCGACTGATTCAGTGGCCGTGTTCCCCCACCATAACCCTGTGATCCCCAGCACGGAGTGTGGTGACACCCCGGCACCGTAGTCACTGCTGGGACTCCCCATGTCTCGCCACCGAGCTGACCCCATGGGACAAACCTGCAGGTGACCCCACCGTAGGGGTTGGCCAGAATTAACCATATCGAGGGTGTGAGTGACCCCCCACACAGGGACCCCTCTGCACACACTTCACCCTCAGCCCCCTGGCCCGTGCCTCAGCTCCCCCACCCTCGTGGTCACCCTCACTCTGCAGAACCCCTGGGGCAGGGAAGGGCGCTCGGTGTCACCCAGGGGGTTTTGGAGTGTCCCCCTCGGGTTCCCGGAGCGTTCCGGGATGAGAGGAGGCACAAAGGGGTTAACAGGGAAGCACGGCAGCTCCTCCCTGCCGGGGCGGGAGCCTCACCTGGGTGCAGCACCTATTGACCGAGGTGGGTGCTGGGTGCATCCCGGCATAGGCCAGCGCCCCGACACCCCAAACCCAGGCTCACTCCACACCAGTAAGTAGCAAAGGGCTCTGCCCTGGGCTTGCACCTCCCCGGAGGGGGCACCCAAGGGTGGGCCCCCCCGCCCCCGGCCACCAACGCGGGCTGGGGTACACAGTGTGAGACAGTGACGGCAGAGGGGTGGGTCCCACGACCTTGTCCCTTTCTCACTTGTCCCTGTAGACCTCACTTTGGAGTAACCCCAGGTACCTGGAGCACCCCAAGCTTGGGTGTCCCCCACTTCAATCCAGGGCGGGATTGTGCTGCCTGGGGCAACTGCTGGAGGAAGTGGGGTATTGGTGGCAGGGGGCTGTGTTTTACACCCCATTTTGAGCCCCATTTTCACCTTATTTTCACCCCATTTTACACCCTGTGCCCCCAGCTGTGCCTTTTGCACACTCAAAGCCAATTACTCCCCTCTAGATGTGACCCAATATAGTCCTCAACCCCAGTGCCACCACTGGAGCATTCCCCTTCCCTACCCAAATCCAACCAGTGCCAAAACCATCCAGCATCAGGCATGGCAGGACCATGGTGACCTTGGTACTGCCACCATCTGCACCCCTCCGCTCGTGGGATGGGGTGGAATGGGATGATCCCTGTGTTGTGGGGATGTAGCAGCCCCAGATCAGCTTCTGGTGGAGCAGTGTGACACCAGATGGGCCACCCGAAATTGGGGGGATAATCCCAATGCAATTCCTGCTCGGCATCATCCTGGAGCAATTCCTGCTCGGTTGGCTTTGGCTTTGCTGGAGCGGGTGCCGAGTGGCAGGTCGTGGATGGCGGGTGACAACAACCCCAAGAGAAGCCAGTTCCGCCCTGGGCGTCTCTTCCGCTGCCTGAGCCCCGGCAGGAAGCACCGTGGGTGCAGGGCCCGGCTCAGGGTGCCAGCGGCGTCACCGGAGCCTCACGGTGTCCCCACGGCTGTCCCTCCCTGGTACCCCCAGTGCTGTCCCAGTGTCACCACGATGGGTGACCAGGCACCAGGGGGTCCACAGCGGGCCCGGAGCAGGGTGTTGCAGCTGCTGCACTTGGGGAAGGTAGGCAGCACCCAAGGGTGCACCCAGCCGGGGGACAGGGGGGTGTTTTGGCGTCACCCCTCACCAAGCTTCCCTTTGGGTTTCCCTGCGGGTTTATGGGCACCGGTGGGTGCCACAATGTGCATCCCAAAGCAGGGAGGGGCATCCAGCCCCCCCGGCAGTGAGGAACCCCCAGGGATGCAGCCCTGGGGGAGGGAGAGGTGCTGGGGGGGCTCCATGCCAGGAATCTGCCCTTGCCACCCCCATGTCCCTTGTCCCCAGGAGGAGGGCAGACCCCCCAGCGGCTTCTGGCCTTGCTCACCATGGTGCGGGGGTCATGGGGTAATGGGGGGAGGATGAGGGGTGTCATCGAGCTGCTGTTCCACTCTGAATCAGGGTGTCCCCAGGGACCCACTGTCACCTCCCTTGGGTGGAGACAGGGCTGGAGTTGGGACCTTTGTCCCGCAGCCATTAGTGAGAGACTCAGGCTGTAAAATCAAAGGGTGACAGGAGGGAGTTCCCTGCAGGCAGCACCCTTCTGGTCCCAGGGGACACATCCCCCTACCCCAAGCAGCCCCACAGGTGGGAGTCAGCCAGGCTGGTGCTGGGGATGCTATTTTGGGATGTGGTGATAGGACTGTCTGGTTTGGCATCCGGCTCTGGGCGGGACACCAGGGCTGTCTGTGGGTGCTGGAAGTGTCCCAGGGTGCAGGCAATGAGGGTGCTGGGGTACAAGTGTGGGTGAGATGGGTGTGAGTTTTGGGGTGCTGTTGCTGGAGAGGTGGGAGTGGAGGCTGCGGGTGCAGGGGATGAGCAGGTTGGAAGCGTTGGGACCGCAGATGTCAGATGACCGCAGAGGTTGTGGGTGTTCGTGGTTTGGGTGCCAGTGATGTGGGTGCTGCACAGAGCAGGTGATGCACGTACCAGTGGTGTAGGTGCCAATGATGCAGGTGCTGTATGCAGAGGGTGATGCAGGTACTAGTGATGCAGGTGTGGATGATGCAGGTATCAGTGATGCAGGTGCTGAAGTGGATGCTGATGATGCAGGTACTGATGATGCAGTGACAAGGGAACCAGTGGTGCAGATGATGCATGCAGTTGGTTGTGCATGTGCCAGTGACGTGGTGCTGGTTGTGAGGGTGCTGCCAGCAGCAGATGACACATGCAGTAGTGACACAGGTACTGGCACTGGGGACCTCCATGTCCCTCCATGTGCTCATCCCTGTGTCCCTGGGTGTGCTCTGCCCCACTCTGGGTGCTGTGGGTGCCCCTCTCCACCTCCTCGCCTCCCACACCCCATCACTGGCACCTCCTGCCCCATAATTTTAGGGGCCTGGGCACGAGGGTGACCCAGCAGCCAAGGCAGGATCCAGCTCTTCAGTACCTCACCCATCAGCCACCCGGTCACCATAGTGGGGACGTCCCAGGAATGCCATCCCAGCTGCAGCAGTGACACATGCGTGTTCCCCCAGGCACACAAGGAGTCGGAGGAGACACCTGATCCCATCTACCTCAACATCCAGGAGCTGCGGGAAGAGGCTGCTGCCGCCAGCTCAGCTCCAGAGGAGCCTGGCAGCTCCGTGTCAGACTGGGAAACCCACACGGACACGGACAGTGGACATTTGTTTTATTATAACCCGGTGACGGGCGAGACCACGTGGGATTGTCCCTTCGGGCAGGCGGCCGATGGAGTGAGTCCCGCCGCCTCTCCCGCCTCCTCACTCGCACACAGCCCGGAGCTTCCTGAGTGGGAACAACACGTGGATGAAGGAAGCGGACAGACGTTTTTCTATAATTCGGTGACAGGTGAGACGTCGTGGGACCCCCCCACTGCGAGAGACACAGGCAGCCCCCAGGAGATGCACCCTGGGGGGACGCGGTACGGGCCCATGGAGCAGAGGGTGAGCACCCGGCGAGGCGCGGGGATGGGCTTGGGGTGGGAGCAGAGACGGGGATGGGGATGGAGATGAGAAAGGAGTGGGACGGAAATGGAGACAGACTGGGATTGAGAAAGGTGTGGGAGATGCAATGGAGATTGGGATGGAGATGGAAACAGATGGAGACAGATGGGAAAGAAGACAGATGGACATGGATATGGATACAGGGATGTAAGAAAGGATGAGAATGCAAATGGAAACAGGGGCGGGATGGAAATGGAGGCAGAGCTGAAGATTGAGAAAGGATGGGAGATGCAATGAAGATGAATATGGAAACATTGGAAATGGAGATGGGAACAGATAGAGGGATGTAGAAAGGGAGGGGAATGGAGATGGAGACAGGGATGAAGTTGGAGATGAGAGACAGGGATGAGAATGAAGATGAAGGCGCAGATGAGGATGGAGATGAGAATGGTTACTGGGATTGAGATGGAGATGGCAACAGGAATGGGAATGGAGATGGAGACTGGGATTGAGAGGGAGACGGGAATGGAGATAATGGAGATGGGGCAGCCCTCACCTGGACAAGCAGTACAGGGATGCAGATCTCTTGGTTGGGCCAAGATCTTGAACTGTCTCTTCCCTCCAGCCACCCACTCCAGAAACGGATTATCCTGACCTGTCTCCAGATGAGCTGGAGTGTTATCCTGAGGAGGACTATTCGCCTGTGGGCTCCTATGATCAGGGGGCCTCTCTCTGCCTGTCCCCAAGGCGCCCCGAGGAGCTGGGCTCACCCCCAGGCTGGTACGGGCACAGCCACCCTGAGGGAATCATGTTCTACCCCGAGCACTTCGGCCGTGACAAGGTATGGGACAGGGATGGGAATAGGGATGGGAATGGGGACAGGGAAGAGGACTGGGAATGGAAGATGAACACAGGGATAGGAGCTAGGATGGGGGACAGGGATGGGTTATGGATAAGGACAGGGTTAGCAGTGGGTTTGGGGACAAGATCAGGGACAAAGATGTAGAGAGAGGTGACTGCCAGGGATTAACATACAAGCCCACAGAGCAGGGGTTACAGGGGCTCTGGGGTGCCACTGGTGCACAGCACAGCCCCCTCCTAGCAGGGACACCTTGGGCATCACCTGACCCCTCCCTGCCCAGGTGCCTTTGGGCAGCCGCCAGGAGCGGGCCAGCAGCAGCTCCAGCCAGGACAGCGGGCTCTTTGCCTGGCATGGCGCCATGTCACCGGCACCGGGAAGCAAGGAGGAGAAGGTGAGCATCAGGGAGGGGCACCCAGCCTGCCCTCACCCCAGCACCAGGGAGAGCAAGGGGCAAATTTGACATCCCCACCTTTACTTTCCAGTTTAAATGCCTCGAAAAAGCCGGCGTGCTCAACCGGACCAAGACATTGGACAGAGGGAAGCGGCTCCGGTAAGAACATCCCCGTGTCCCCTGCCACTGGAGACAGGAGACAGCAGGGGGAAGGAGCTGTGCTGTCCCACAGCTCTGTGTGACCCCTGCTCTCCTTCCCAGGAAGAACTGGAGCTCTTCCTGGACCGTGCTGGAAGGGGGGATCCTCACCTTCTTCAAGGACTCCAAGCACTCAGCTGCCAGTGCCTTGGTAAGAGCCTCAATGGCCTTGGGCCAGGGCAGTGCCCATGGGATGGAACCAGCACCCATGGGACAGGGCCAGCACCCATGGGACAGGGCCAGCACCCTTGGGGCAGGGCCAGCACCCTTGGGGCAGGGCCAGCACCCATGGGACTGGACAAGGACTAACAGGATGCAGCCAGCATATGTAGGATGGGGGCAGCACCCACAGGGAACACGGTGCTGGCCTCACCTCTGGGGTGGGGGTTCAGGGCTCTGTCTAGGGGGTGCAGAGGCTTTTGGGGAAGGGAGACCATAGCCTGCACCCACAGAATGGGGCCAGCATCCACAAAATAGGACCAGCATCTGTAGGACAGGACAAGGATCCACAGGGTGGGGTCAAAGCTGCAGGATGGGACCAGCACCCATAGGATGAGGCCGACATCCAGAGATTAGGGCTAGCACCCACAAAACAGGACCCCTGGCACCATGGGGGGGATCAGCACTTGAAGGATGGGACAAGGACCCACAGGCCAGGGCAGGTGCCCTGCACAGAAACCCCAGCACTGGGACACGTCCACTCACCCTCCCAGCACACACACACACTCCCACGGGTGCCAGTGTCGGAGCACCCGGAGCTGGTGGGAACCAGCAGGAGGAAGCAGAACCGGCCTCAATCCCCCCCGCGTCCAGTCCTCCCCCGCAGTGCCCAGCGGCTGCCGCAGGATGCAGAAGTTGCTGTGGGTCTTGCAACACCCTGTGGTGACAGCGGGCGGGGGGGAAGACAGGGAACCCACAGCTGGGGGAGGCAGTGCTGGCCTCCCCTCGGGGGTTCAGGGCTCTGTCTGGGGGTGCAGAGGCTCTTGGGGCAGGGGGATTGTGGCCAAAGTACTCCGAAACCCAGGGCATGGGGGGAAGCAGTGGGTCTGATGCTCTCCCACTGCAAAATTCCCCTCCTTGAGGGCAGCCACCCTCTCCCTTCCTGCAGTGACACTGAGAAGGGACCCCAAAGCTGGGGCCAGCCGGGGTCCCTGGGGAGGGCTGGAAATCTCCCTTGAGATGATGGCAGCCCTGGGACCTGGCCATCCCCAAGCTGGTAGCCATGACCCTCACCCCACCACAGCAGTCCCATGTCCTAGTCTTGCAGAGACCATAGGAGGGGACAGAGGGGTCCCATAGAGGACATCTGGCCACCTTGACTTTCTGGGAGGGCAGCCCACACCCCCCAGCAGGATCCCGGTGTCCCCATCTCCTCTGGGCAGGTGCCACTCTCATCCCCTTGTCCCCACAGCGGCATCCCAGCACCCTGACGACCCCCGAGCACACGGTGGAGCTGCGCGGGGCCACCCTCACCTGGGCTGGCAAGGACAAGTCCAGCAAGAAGAATGTCCTGGAGGTAAGCAGGTGACAGCAGGAGGGACACTGGTCACATCCCAAGGTCCACACGTTGGCCACAAGGCAGTGCCACACCTGCCCAGTTCATCCCAGCAGTGGTGCAGGGGATGGAAGTGGGGACACTGGGGACATGCCAGGGTGGGACGGAGTACAGAGACACTGCACTGCCAGTCACTGTCCCGTTCTGATGGGCACGGAGAGGTCACCAAGGGACATCTTTACTCCCAGAGGGCCTTTGCACAAGGAGCAGCCGCTCCAGCTCCTCAACAAATGGCACCGTCTGCTGTCATCGGAGTTGGCGCCAGGCTCAGCCATGTCCTGGTTCCCAAATCCGAGTGGTTGCAGCAGCCCTGTGCCCTTTCCCTGACCTTTGCCTCTTGCTCTGTCAGCTGAGGACGCGGGAGGGTTCAGAATTCCTCATCCAGCATGACTCGGAACAGATCATCACCGCTTGGCACAGGGCCATCGCCGACAGCATCGGCCGGAGGGTGAGCAAGGTTCCCCGCCCCGCAGCCACCCTGGGGCCAGGCCCCAGCATCTCACAGTGCCCCTTCCTTAGGGCTCTGACATCCCCGGAGAGGAGGAGGAGGCTGAAATTCGGGCTGAATTCGGCTCCCGGGAGAAGCTGGGGGGTGGCGAGGAGAGGAGGGCAGGTGAGCACTGGCACCCGGGATGGGCACGGGGACCCCGGCAAAACCACCCACCCTGCGGGTCCCCGGGCATGGGACGGGCCTGGGAGGCCCTGGTCAGACCCTCAGGATGGTGCTGACGTGTGCCGTGTCTCCACCAGCGGCCGGGCAGGTGACGGGCAGTGCCGAGAATGACACCAGCAGAGTCCGGAACAAACTCCGCAAGTTCCTGCAGAGGCGGCCGACGCTGCAATCCCTGCGGGAGAGGGGCTACATTAAGGGTGGGTATGCGGGGCTGGATCAAGGATACATGCTGAGATGTGGGTAGATCTGGACTAGGTGCTGAGATGGGGTGTCAGGGCCTATCGAGAGTGGGTGCCGAAATGGGCCTGAGTCCCTCGGGATGTCTCCAGGCTGGAGAGCAGGTGGGGACAGCCAAGGATGAAGCTGTGACACCAGGTTGAGTGACCAAGCCCACCCCTGACCCAGCATCTTGGTGTCGGGCTCGAATGTGTCCCATCACCTCCAGCTACCCAGCGAGATACTCCTATGGGAACAAGACCCTCTGTCCCCAACCCTGTCCCCCACTAGCCACCCTCCTGGTGTCCCCTGGCCATGCTCATGTCCCTGCTGTGTTCCTAGACCAGGTTTTTGGCTGCTCGCTGCTGGCGCTGTGTGAGCGGGAGCGGGGCACGGTCCCACACTTCGTCCTGCAGTGCATCTGGACCGTGGAGAGGAGAGGTACTGCCCTGGGGACAGGGACAGCCTGGGGCACTGGTATGGGGAAATGGGGACAGCTCCAGGGACAGCCTACATGGGAAGTTCGGGTTTTCCTTGGAAGCCAGGTGCTGGCTGCTGTGAGCACAGCTCTACCAGTCACTGTCACCATGTGCCACCTGGCTGTGGGCATCCTCTAGGGGACAGCAGAGACATTGGAGTGTCTTCAAGAGTGCCTAATGTCCCATTCCAGGGTGGATTGTTTAACTGGGAGCTTTTCCCTATCTCTGTCTGCCCAGGTCTGGACATTGATGGGCTGTATCGGGTCAGTGGTAACCTGGCCACCATCCAGAAACTGCGCTACAAAGTGGAGCACGGTATGGTCACCTGTGGTGACAGTGGGGTATAACCTCCTCCAGAGGCAGAGGGACAGGGCTGGGGTTGGGGAGGGGGAGCCAGGGACCCCCACCCATCTCTGGGGCTCTGGACACACCTGAGATGCTGCCCACCTCCAGATGAGCAGCTGGACCTGGATGACGGGCGCTGGGAGGACATCCACGTTGTCACCGGGGCGCTGAAGCTCTTCCTGCGGGAGCTGCCAGAGCCGCTCGTCCCCTTCAGCCACTTCGACAAGTTCATCGCTGCCATCAGTGAGAGACAGGGACAGGGCATGGGGTGGGGTGGGGTGGGGAAGGGATGAGGATAGCTATGGGATGGGGACAAGGACGGGGTTGGAATGGGAGGCGATGGATACCAGGATGGGAACTGGGATGGGATGGAATGGAGGTCGAATCGGGAGTGGTATAAGGATGAGGTTGGGGACAGGAATGAGATAGAAGAGGAATGGGAATGGAGACAGGATTTGGGGTGGTGATGGAGATGTGATGAGGGTGGGGATTAGGATGAGGATAATTAGGATGGGAATGGAGGTGGGGACAGGGGTGTTGTGACTGCTGGAGCTAACATCCCACCGTGCCCTCCCTCCCTGGCAGAGATTCAGGACCTGTCTCTGCGGGGCCGCTGCATCCGGGACCTGGTGCAGTCCCTGCCACCCGCCCACCATGACACCATGAAGGTCCTTTTCCGCCACCTCTGCAGGTGACACCCACTTGTTCCCCCAAACCCAGCCCAGTGCAGGAAGGAAGAACATGACTCTGGGGACAAGCCCCAGGGTCAGGGCCATGCCAGTGACACATCCCCTGTCCCTGCAGGGTGGTGGAGCACAAGGAGGAGAACCGCATGTCGGTGCAGAGCGTCGCCATTGTCTTCGGCCCCACCCTGCTGCGGCCAGCCAGCGAGGAGGGCAACATGGCCATGCACATGGTCTTCCAGAACCAGGTGGTGGAGCACATCCTCAACCACTATGGATACATCTTCCCAGATGGATAAACCCTGGGGACACACATGGAGACAATCTCGGCAGTGGGGACTTGATGGAGCAGTGTCTCCAGGAAGAACTTGGCCATGTGTCACCTTGGTGGTGGCTCCATGAGGGGCAGCATGATGACCCGGCTCAAGGGAGGGACACCCAGTGGGTTCTCCTTGGCCACCCTGTCCCACCAGGGCCAGATCCAGGGGGGTTGAGCCCCAGGGGGTGTGTGGGGCTTGGTGGGGTCCCCGTGGTCAGTGGAGCCCTGCAGTGCCCAGCTGGCTGAGCTGGCATTCTCAGGGTGGCAGTGGGGAGTGTCCAGGTGGGCAGGGCCTGCTGGACAGTGGCACCGGCGGGCGGGCAGGGAGAGGCCAGGCAGTGCCGTGGCTGGAGCCCCCCGCCCCGTTCCCAAATAAAGAATCCAGTCAGACACAAGAGTGGGGTGTTGCTGGCAGGACATGGGGACATTCCAGGGACGTGGGTGGCACAGCAGGGGTTCAGTGCTCCTTGGCTCCTGGTGACCCACAGGGACACCACGTGGCCTTTGTACCCCATGAGGATGAGGGGATCTGAGACTGCAGGACACAGCAGTGACTTGGGACACCATTCATGGGTGGCATCACCAAACGCTGTGTCACCACAAATGTCACCAGAGACAATGAGAGCCACACAGTCATGGGACATGAGTTCCCATCACCAAGAGCCACTTCCTGGGCTGGGAGCACTTTGGGTCACCGATGGTGGTGGGCTGAGACACAACCAGGACTGGATGGGATGCAAAAAGGATGGCAAGGGAAGGGACACGACTGAAGTGCTTTGGGACATAATGGGGACAATAAAGGGCATGGCAGGGACACTAGGAGGAGGTGTGAAGACATGGGACTGGCTTTGAAACACAGCAAGGACAGCACATGGCGGCAATTTGGGACACAGGGACGGCTGGGGTACAGAGGGGACACTTGGCGGTGCAGCACGGGCATTTGGGGTGTGGTGGGGATGTAATGGGGACATTTTGGGACAAGACAGAGACACTTCGGGGTGCAGTGGGGTCATTTTGGGGCACAAGGATTTTCAGGATACAAAGTCCAGGAGTGCAGGGACACAATGGGGACAATTTGGGATGCAACCAGGACACAAGGGGACACAACTGGGGACAGGAAAGGGACTATTTGGAATGCAGGGGGTAATTTGGGGGCACAAGGGGATACCTTGGGGAACAAGGTAATGCTTCGAGGGTGCAGCAGGGGCACTTAAGGACAGAACAGAGCCACTGGCATGCACTGGGGCCGCTTTGGAGCACAAGGCGGTGCTTTGTGACAAGAGGGGATTCTTCAGGAGTGCAGTAGGAGCGCTTTGGGACATTCAGCGGCACTTTTGGATGCATGGGACGCACTTTAAGAACTTTGGGAGGCGCAGGGGACCCCCGGGGCGGTGCGGGGCGGGAGGGGGGCGGTCCCGGAGGCAGAGCCCGGCCGATCCCCGCTCCCGGCCCGATCCCACCCCGCTCCCGGCCCGATCCCACCCCGCTCCCGGCCCCGCTCCGCGCCCCCCGCCCGGCTCCATTTTGTTCGCGGCCGCCGCGGAGCCGCTCCAGGTGCGGGGGGCCGGGAGGGGCTGGGGGGATCCGGGAGGGTCGCCGAGGGAGCCGGGAGGGGATCTCCCGGCCGGGACCCCCCCAGCCATCCCCCAGGCGCTGTAGGGCCCCCCTGGGAGCGATCCCTCCCATAGAGCCGTGCCGAGACCCCCAGAGAGCCCCCTCGGGGCCCCCGGAGTGAGCCCCAGGCCCAGGCGGGACCCCCTCAGCCCCCCGGCAGCCGGGGCCGTGCGGGGGCGGGCAGCGCCAGCAGCGACTCCCCCAGAGCCCCCCGGACAAACACCCCGGGTCCCTCCTCCAGCAGCGACCCCCCACACCCCCAGACACTCACAGCGTCCCCTGGGCCCGCTGAACAGCGGAGCTCCCTCCGCCAGATCCTCACAGCGCCCACTCAGCCGCTCATCCTCCCCCACAGAACGTCATGGGACCCCCGGCACCCCCCAGACCCTCACAGGGACTCTCCAGACACCCCCCGGCAGCTCCCGGCCCCCCCAGACCCTCACAGTGCCCTCCCAGCAGCAACCCCCCGCTCCTCGGACCCCCCAGACCCCCCAGCAGTGACCTCCCCTCCCAGTGCCCCCCCAGACTGCCCCTTCCCCCTTGGTGCCGCTCCCACCTTCCCTGGTGCTGCACGGGCAGAGTGCCACCGCCACCCAGCCGGGACAGGGACACCCCCTGGGGCTGGGGGCGGCGCTGGCGACACTTTGGGGGCCCTGGGGACACCCCTCGGGCTGTCCCGTCCCCTCCCCCGCCCAGGACCAGGCACCAGGGGGTTACAGCAAAAGCAGCTTTGGCAGCCAAAATCCCTCCTAAGGCTTTAATCGCAGTGAGAAAGTGGCCGAGAGGGGGCGGGGGCCACCTTGTCCCCCCCTCACTGTCCCCTTGTCGGGTTGCAGGGACAAGTGCAGCCGGGCTGGAAATTTAAGCCAAGTCCCTAAACCTGGCTTAAAACTCAATGGGATTTAGGGGAGAAAGAAAACAAAACCAGGGTGGGAGGAGGAGGGGAGCAGTCGGCCTGGAGGGTTTCGGGGGCCCATCCCGCACCTCCCCTTAGTGGGGGGCCCAGGTGTGAGTCAGGGGGCGAAGGTCGGCGCTGGCCGTGTTTGCACACCCGGCACGGAAGTGGCACCGTCCCCGCGTGTCCCCGTGTCCCGCCCGGCGGTGCCTCCCGGCTGGAGCAGGTAGGGAGGGCAGGGATGGAGCCCCCGGCCCGCGGGGTGGGCACGGGGGTGGTCCCCCCGCAGGGTGGGGACCCGACAGGGACTTGGAGTTCGTTCGTGTGGGGACATGGGGTCCCCTGGGCCTGGTATGGCTGGTGTCCTGCTGTCTATGGGCACAGGGACACACAGGCTCTGCTACGGCAGCAGGGGTGGCTCGAGGGTCCCCATGGCCCAGCTGGGATCAGATTTGGGGCATCCCCATGGAAAGGGGCCTCTGGAGGTCCACATGACCCCATAGGAATCAGAACTAGGGGTGTCTCCTTAGGGACCAGACTCTGGGAGCCCCATGGGCCTGTAGGGAAAGATCCTGGGTGTCCTTGTGGCCCCATAGGGACAGGAACTCTGGGGTCCCTATAGGGATCAGTCTCTGGCGTCCCCATGGCCCCATAGGGAAAAACTCTGGGGGTCCCCATCAGGGTCAGGCTCTGGGGATCTCCATGTCCACATAGGGACAGGGCTGTGGGTGGGGGTCCCCAGAAGGACACATCTGGGGGTACCCACACCCCCCTATGGCCCAAGCCTTGCTCTCCTGATCCTGGCCCCTGTCCCTGTGTCTTCATGGCCATGGTGATGGGATGAGGGCAGCCCCCCAAATCCTGCTGCAACCCACACCCAGAGTCCCCTAGGTGACACTGCCTAGAAAGACCCCGGGGACAGGGCGTGACACCAGGTCCTGGCCGGGCATTTTGGGGTGTGGGGATGGAGAGGAGAAAATCTGTGGGGTTCCAACCCCCCCAATCCCTCTGTCACTGCAGCCCCCAGCGTGCTGTGATGGCATCGGACGCCTGAGCCCCTTCGTCGGGGACAACAGTCATGGAGACAGTTGTCATCGTGGCCATCGGGGTGCTGGCCACCATCTTCCTGGCGTCCTTCGTGGCACTGGTCGTGGTGTGCAGGCAGCGCTACTGTCACCCCAAGGACCTGCGCCACCACTACGACACCAAGTGAGTGAGCCCACAGGGGTGGCAGTGTCCCTGTCCCCACCAGGGAGGGACCCCAACCCCCATGGGCTGGAGACAGTGCGACATGTCAAGGAGACAATGTGGGGGACATGTCCATGGTCATCAGGGGGACAAAGATGGGGACACATCCACCATCATCAGGGGGCGAAGCTGGGGACATGTCCAACATCATCCAGGGAACAAAGATGGGGACACATTCACTGTGATCAGGGGGATGATGCAGGGGACATCATCATAGGGAAGAAGTTTGGGACACATCCACATCACCAGGCGGAAAAGGTGGAAACATGTCCACCAGCATCAGGGCCACGGGGGCTGTGGAACAGCCCAGGGAGGTGGCCCTTGGTGGGATGTCCCCCATGTTTCTGACAGACCCATCGTGGACCTGATGGGGACCACAGAGACGCCGTCAGAGCCCTCGGAGCTGGAGCTGGATGACGTGGTCATCACCAACCCCCACATCGAGGCCATCCTGGAGAATGAGGACTGGGTTGAGGATGCCTCGTGAGTGTCTCCTGTGTCCCCCCCACTGCTAGGGAGCCCTGTGCAGTGCCAGCCCCCCATCATGGGATGCAGGGGACAGATTTGGAGGTCACCAAGGCATGGGTTTGGTCCTCAATATGGTCTTGGGATGGGAATATCCCCATAGGTCGGGGGGGGCACGGGGGTGGGCTGGTGGGAGAGGGGGGACACATGAGGGACAAGGACAGAGCAGGGGGGCACAGGTGGATTCACACCCTTCTCCCTTTCCACAGGGGTCTGGTGTCCCACTGCATCGCCATCCTGAAGGTGAGTCAGGGCATGACACTGGTGGCAGTGGTGACACTGGTGGTACTGGTGAAACTGGTGGCAATGGCAGCACTGGTGGTACTGCTGGAGCTGGTGGCAGTGGTGGCCAGTGGCACTAGTGGCAAGGGTCACACTGGTGGGAGTGGTGGCAGCAGTGGTACCAGTGGCACTAGTGACATTGGTGTCAGTGGTGGGCAGCACTTGCGGTAATGGTGGCAATGGTGTCATTTTTGGTACTGGTGACACTGGTGCTGATGGTAGGTGGCACTTGTGGCACTAGTGGTGATTGGTGGCACTGAGTGCCCACCGCTGTCCCCCAGATCTGTCACACGCTGACAGAGAAGTTGGTGGCCATGACCATGGGCTCGGGTGCACGTGTGAAATCCCCAGCCAGCCTGGGGGACATCATCGTGGTGGCCAAGCGCATCAGCCCCAGGTGACAGGGGATGTCTGGGGGGGTCCCAGGGCTCTCAGGTGGGGTCCTGTGGCTCTGGGGTGTCCCTGGGGACTAGGGGGGGAATTCCAGGACTCTGGAGGGTCCCCAGAGATTTGGGACAAAGTAGGTCTGGAGGGGTCGTGGGGCCTCTGGGGGTGTCCCCGGGCTCTAGGGGGGTTCCTGAGGCACTGGGGGGGACTTGGGGACTCTGGAAGGAAACCTGGGGACTTTAGGGGTGTCCAGGGACTCTGGAAGGTGTCCCAGGGCCCTGGGGTAATTTTGGGACTCTGGGAGGAGTCCTGGGGCTCAGGGGGTTCTTGGGGCTCTAGGGGGGGTCCCAGGGCTCCAAGAGGGCTCTTGAGGCCTGGGGTGGGTATGCTGGAGGTGTCATCACAGTGTCGCCTGGGGTTAATGCTGTCCCCACCACAGGGTGGACGATGTGGTGAGATCCATGTACCCCCCGCTGGACCCCAAACTGCTGGATGCAAGGTGACAGCAGCGGGAAGGACAGGGACACTCCTGGGTGGGGGGATACCTGTGGGTGGGGACACCCCTATCCCATACCATACCTCTGGGGACACCCTTGGGTGACCCAGCAGGACAGGGAGGCCCCTTGGGTGTGAGCAGATCACAGAATATCCCCGAATATCCCAGGCTGGGAGGGACTCCAAGGATCACTCAACAGACCCCCAACAACCCCACCTTGGGCATCCCTGGCAGCGCTGTCCAAAGGCTCCTGGAGCTCGGGCCGGGACCATTCCCTGGGGAGCCTGGGCAGTGCCCAGCACCCTCTGGGGGAAGGACCTTCCCCTGAGCTCCATCCCAAGCCCCCTGCTCCATCCCAACAACCTCAGGCCATTCCCTGGGTCCTGTCTCTGGTCACCACAGACAGACAAACTAGGGGCCGTGGGGCACCGTGGGGCAGGGGGTGACAGGGCGGTGACAGCCCCGTGTCCCCGCAGGGCCGCGGCGCTGCTGCTGTCGGTCAGTCACCTGGTGCTGGTGACCCGCAGCGCCTGTCGCCAGCCGGCCGCCCGCCACTGGGTGGAGCGGTCGCTGGCGGCCGCCGAGGAGCACATGGCCGTGCTGCGCCAGGCTGCCATGGCCACCGAGCCCGAGCGGCCCCCGGGCCCCGCCGAGCCCCCCCGCCAGGAGCAGTCGGCCATCTGACCCCAATAAAGGCCCCGTGTGCCCCCCAAGCTCGGCACCGGCGGCTCTGGCGTGGGCTGGTGATGTGCTGTCTGGATGGAGAGGAGATGGGGAGGGGTCCGGGGTGGGGGAACGGGGGTGTTGAAGGGGAGGTTGGGGGTCTGGGGAGGGATTGAGGGGCTTGGGAGGGAGTGTGGAGGGGGGCTGAGGGGATTTCAGGGCATTGGAGGGGGATTTGGAGGAGCTGGGGGGGTCTAGGGAGGGGTTGAGGGACTTGAAGGGAGTGTGGAGAAAGGTTGGAAGGGGAGTTTAAAGGATTTTGAAGGTCAGAGATGGTTTGCGTGGGTTAGAGGGGATTTTGGGGGGTTGGAGGTGGATTTGGAGGGGGTGGGGGTATAGGCAGGGTTTGGGGGACTTGAAAGGGAGTGAGGATGTGGTTTGGAGGGGTTGGAGGCAGATTTGTTGGGGTTAGAGGTCTAGGGACAGTTTTGGAGGGCTTGGGAGGGAGTTTGGAGGGGGTTTGAGGGGTTTAGAGAGAATTTCAGGGCATTGGAGGGGGATTTGGAGGAGATGGGGGTCTGGGAAGGGAGTGTGGAGAGAGGTTGGCATGGGCTTAAAGGACTTTGGAAAGGTTGGAGGTGGTTTGGGGGGTTTGCAGTGGATTTGGGGTGTTGGAGGGGGAGGTTTGGAGTTTAGGGAGGGTTTGGAGGGAATTGAAATTTAGGGGGGTTGAAGGGAGATTTAGAGAGTGTTGGAGTGGTTGGAAGAGATTTTGAAGTGAATTTATTGGGACTGGGGAGGGGGTGATTTGGAGAAGAAAGAGTTGGTGTAGGAGTTGGGAGTTGAGGGAATGTTTGGGGAGGTGGAAAGGGGTTTGGGGGGAATTTAAGGGAGCTTGGGGAGGGTGGGAAGGGCTTGGAGAGGGAGGTTGGAAATTCTGGGAAGGGTTGGAAAGGTTGAAGGGGTCTTTGGAGCTTAGGGGGTTGAAGAGTATTTGGAGAGGATTTAGGGGCATTGGGAGGGAAGATTGGGGAAGTTTGGGGGGCAAAGATTGGAGTTTTTGAGAAGGTCGGGGAGATTGGGGAGGACTGGAGGAGGCTGATGAAAGTTTAAGGGGGTTGGGGAGGATCTGGGGCGGTCTGGAGATGCTGCCTGCCCTAGGAGCGAGGTCTGGAGGGCTCAGCAAAACCGAGGGGCGAAACCCTGTGACCCGGGCAGCAGGGTCTGTGTGCCCCGGGCAGGGGTCTGTGGGGTCTGTGTGCCCCGGGCAGGGGAGGCTATGGGGTGTGTGTGCCCCGGGCAGGGGTCTGTGGGGTCTGTGTGCCCCGGGCAGGGGGTCTGTGGGGTCTGTGTGCCCCGGGCAGGGGGTCTGTGGGGTCTGTGTGACCGGGGCAGGTCTGTGGGGTCTGTGTGCCCGGGGCAGGGGGCGTCTGTGGGGTCTGTGTGCCCCGGGCAGGGGGGTCTGTGGGGTCTGTGTGCCCTGCGCAGGGGGGTCTGTGGGGTCTGTGTGCCCTGCGCAGGGGGGTCTGTGTGCCCTGGGCAGGGGGTCTGTGTGCTCCGGGCAGGGGAGGCTATGGGGTCTGTGTGCCCCGGGCAGAGGGGTCTGTGTGCCCCGGGCAGAGGGGTCTGTGTGCCCCGGGCAGGGGGTCTGTGGGGGCTGTGTGCCCCGGGCAGAGGGGTCTGTGTGCCCCGGGCAGAGGGGTCTGTGTGCCCCGGGCAGGGGGTCTGTGGGGGCTGTGTGCCCCGGGCAGAGGGGTCTGTGTGCCCCGGGCAGAGGGGTCTGTGTGCCCCGGGCAGGGGGTCTGTGGGGTCTGTGTGCCCCGGGCAGAGGGGTCTGTGTGCCCCGGGCAGAGGGGTCTGTGTGCCCCGGGCAGGGGGGGTCTGTGGGGTCTGTGTGCCCCGGGCAGGGGGTCTGTGGGGGCTGTGTGCCCCGGGCAGAGGGGTCTGTGTGCCCCGGGCAGAGGGGTCTGTGTGCCCCGGGCAGGTCTGTGGGGTCTGTGTGCCCTGGGCAGGGGAGGCTATGGGGTGTGTGTGCCCCGGTCACTGCGGGGGTCCGGCCGAGATCCCCCAGATTCCATCGCCCGGAGCCCCGGGGGGGTGGGGGGTGCGGTCACGTGAGCTCCCGTCACGTGACGAGGGTTGTGGCGGCCGCTGTGCCCGCCCCCTCAGCCCCGGGCTGGCCAATGGGGGCGCGGCGCATAAGGCGGACGGCCAATGGGCGGAGGGGGTGGGGCTTGCGGCCAGCGGGAGGGGGGCTTGCGGCAGGGACCGGGAGAGGGAACTGGGAGCGCTGGTGGGTACTGGGAGGCACCGGGGGTCAGGGGTGACTCGGAGGGACTGGGAGACAGCGGCACACACGGGGGTAACCCTCATGGACTGGGAGCACGGGAGTCACGGGCAGAGCTGGGAGGGACTGGGAGCTGCTAGGAGGAACTGGGAGTCCCGGGAGGAACTGGGAGTCACGGGAGGCGCTGGGAGGTACTGGAGGGACCTGGGAGTCAAACGGACGACGGGGAGGTGCTGGGAGCATTGGGAGGTACTGGGAGGCAGGAGGGAGCGCTGGCATTCCCCGGGAGAACCTGGCGGTCGGGGGGAATGTACGGGGAGTTCCTGCTGGGAGGCGTGCTTCGAGCACTGGGAGCGCTGGGTCTGGTGCTGGGGGATGTCGGGGGTAGAGGCCAGCCCTGCCCTGGGAGGTTGCAGGGGTGGGGGGCGTGCAGTGACACCAGGGTCTCCCCGAGCCGTCCCGGCAGCGAGGGGAGCAGAGCCCCCGCCGTGAGACACAGCGGCCCCTGTGACACCCCTGGGCGGCGGGGAGGTGTCACCAACGGGGAAAGGGAAGTGAAAGTGATTGTGGAAGTGGGACGGGACGGGGAGCGGCGGGGGGGCCGTCCGGCGCCGCAGGGAGATGTTATCGGGGCGCGGTTGGGGTGCCACACGCCGCAGTGCCCCCCCGCTTTCTGTGGGGCACCCCCAGCCCCCTGAGGTGCCCCCCAGCACCCTGGGGTGGGGGACTGGGTGAGGTGGGTAAAACCGGGGGGCTGGGTAAAGGGGGGGGAACTGGGTAAAGCGGAGGTCTGGGGTTTTCCCAACACGTGGTTGAAAGAAGAAGTGAGATTTGGGGGCCAGAGGTGCCTGTCTGCTCAGTGAGAAGGGAAACTGAGGCCGGGGGGTTCGGGGGGGTCCTGCAGGTGCCCCCAGAGTCATGAAGACCCTCCTGCTGCTGTGGGTCGCCCTGGCTGGCGCAGGGGCCCAGCTGCCCTGTCCTCATGGAGGACCCTGCCCCGTCACCCCGGTGAGTGCACAGGGTTTGGGGGGTCTGGGGGGCTCAGCAGGGGATGATAACCCCCCTGTGCCCCCCCAGGTCCTGCCTGCCCAGAGTGCAATGGGGTGCCAGGACAGCTCATCCTGCCCTCCCACCAGCTGCCAGCTGCCAGAGGTGAGCCCCATCCCCTGTGCCTCAGTTTCCCCCCTCTCCTTGTCATCATTTGAGGAGCCCTCCCTGACACCCCTGTCCTCCCACCCCCTTCTTTCTCCTCAGAGTGTCCCCTGCGCTGGGGGCCACCACTGCTGTCCCCGAGGGTCCCACTGCGGTGCTGATGGGGAGTCGTGTGTCACAGACCTGGGTACAGGGACACGGGTGGGTGGGGGTCAGGGGCGGGCCTCGAGGGGACAGGATGGACACGGGGATGCCTCACCTGTCTCTGCAGCCCCCCGTGCTGTCCCCTGTCCTGATGGCCAGTCCGAGTGTCCCGATGATGCCACGTGCTGTGTGACGAGCAGCGGTGCCTGGGGGTGCTGCCCCATGCCCCAGGTATGGGGTGTGGGGACATGGGGACACTGAGGGGGGGACCTGGCGTGGCCATCGCTGTGACGAGCGCGGCTGGCACCCACAGGCCTCATGCTGTGCTGACAAGGTGCACTGCTGTCCCCATGCCACCATCTGCGACCTGACCCACGGGCGCTGTGTGTCCCCCACCGGTGACACTGACGTCCCCCTGAGCACAGCCTTCCCTGCCTGGAAGCGCCAGCCCCCCACCCCAGGTAAGGGGTGTCCCCTCGGGGTGCCCTCACTGTGCCCTCAGAGGGGACATGGTGACACTGTGTGTCCCCTCAGTGGCACTGCGCCAGGTGCTGTGTCCCGACGGCCGCTCGGTGTGTCCTGACGGGGCGACCTGCTGCCAGCTGTCCCCAACGCAGTACGGCTGCTGTCCCCTGCAGAACGTGAGTGCTGGCACAGCCGTGGGCACCCCAGGATGGGCAGCTGTGCCAAACCTCCTGTGCCCAGCACCCCAAACCAGCCACCCCTTACTGAGCACCCCAAACCAAGCACCCCATGCCAGACACCCAAATTCTGGCCATCCTCCATCAGGCACCCCAAACCAAGCACTCCTTGCCAGGCAGTCTGTGCCAGCCACCCCTCACTGGGCACTCCAAACCAGGCACCCCACACCCCCAGCACACACCACTCATCCCATACCAGTCCATGCAGGCACCCTATTCTGGACATCCCAATTCCAAGTATCACACAGTGTTGCCAGGCACCCTATTTTAGGCACCCTGTCCCAATCATCCCACACCAGACACACTTTGCTGGGCATCCTGTGGTAGACACTGGGCCCTGGACACCCCTCCCCGTGCCATGTCCCCATACCAGGCACTCTGCACTGTACTCCAGGCACCCTACGCCATGCCCCCCATGCTCTTCACACTCTGTCCTTGTCCCCAGGGTCCCTGTCATCCCATATCTCTCCCCCAAAGCCATGTCCTGCAGTGATGGGCAAAACTGCTGTCCCCAGGCAACCTCCATACCATGCCCCTATGCTGTGCACCCCCTTGTCCACATCCCCAGGGTCCTTGTCATCCCATGTCTCTCCACAGGCCGTGTGCTGCAGTGACAAGCAGCACTGCTGTCCCCAGGGCACCACCTGTGACCTGGTCCACTCCACCTGCACCTCCCTGGGGGCCTCTGCACCCCTGGCAGCACTGCCCACAGGTGAGATCCCCAGGGAGCAACCACCCCCTGCCATGTCCCGGGGAGGGGACACCAGCCCTAACTGTCCCCTGTCCCCAGCTCGTGATGTCAGGTGCGATGAGAGAACGAGCTGTCCCGATGGGAACACGTGCTGCCGCCTCATCTCGGGGGCCTGGGGGTGCTGCCCCCTTGAGCAGGTATGGCCCCCTAGGACAGGCAGATGTCCACTGTCCCCCTGGGTGGGATAAGGGCAGCTGTGTCTTACTCCACTGAGGAGGACAAGGGTGGGTGTTCTTGTACTTGCCCAGGACAACGTTTGATGTCCACTTTGGGAGGGACAATGATGAGGGTCCCCCCTGGAGGGACAAGGATGCCCCTCCCGGACTGGGAGATGTCCCCAGGAGGGCTCCTGTTCTCTGATGTCACACGGGGATGGGGGTGACACTTTGACAGTCCTCGGTCAGACTCCCTGTACTAACTGGGACCAGTTTGGGGCTCCACTGGTGGGAGGTGGTAAAGGGACATGAAGCCACCAGGATGCTCAGGGATCTGCCCGAGTCCCATTGAGGAGGGAAGTCAAGAACAATGAGGGGGTCCCCATGTCCCCCATTCCTCACTGCTGAGGCAGGGGCAGGAGGGGACACATTTGTCCCCCCTCCTACAGAGCTGGCAGTCCCTGGGGTGTTCCCCTGTGCTCAGCCCCCCCCTCTTTGCCCCCCAGGCTGTCTGCTGCCCCGACCATGTGCACTGCTGCCCCCAGGGCTACACCTGCGACCCCCAGGGGGGCAGCTGCCTGCAGGAGGGGGGCACCCGCCGGCCCTGGGTGCGCAAGACCCCGGCACTGCCCCGGGAGGGAAAGGTGACATCAGGGAATGTAATCTGTGATGAAACGACGAGCTGTCCTGATGGGACCACGTGCTGCCGGATGAGCCTGGGCACCTGGGGGTGCTGCCCTCTGGAGCAGGTGTGGGGGGCTCTGCCCATGGGGGTCCATACCTGTGTGGAGTGGGGGGCCTGGAGATGCACCTAGGGGAGCAAGCTGTCCTGGACTGAGCAGAGATTCCACAGGGTCCTGGGGTGTCCTTGGTAGGGGGGAAAATGCCTCAATGGACCCCAGGTGGGGAGCACCCAACTGGGGAACATGGGAACATTCAGCAGGGCACAGACACTACCTGTTCCCCTCAACAGCCCCATGGACTGAGGGTCTCCTGTGCCCTGAGGGGACAAAGGCCAATGTTTCCTTTTCCCCAGGAGGGTCAAGGCCAGATGTCCCCCTTTGCTGCTTGAAGGATGAGGGCAGATGTCCCTTCTTCTCCAGGATGGGCAGGGCAGGCTCCAAACCCCTGATGTCCCCATGGGACACAGGGCCCCTTTGCTGCCACCCAACCCCAGTCAGACGCCGTCTGCTAACTGGGACCATTTGGGGCTCCAGTGGCAGGTGACACAGGCACACAAGACCACATGAGGATGCTCATGGGACATTTGTGCATCCCACAGAGGGGCAGAAGCATCACAAGGGGCTCCTCATATCTGCCCCCCTCAAAGTGGGGATGCAGCCAGGCTGGGTCTGGGGGGGACACGGAACAGGGGAGGGCAGGAACAGGTTGGAGGGGACTTGTCCCCTGGAGGTCCCCAGCTGTGTTGCTGGGGGTCCCCTGTGCTCAGCCCCCCCTCTTTGCCCTCCAGGCTGTCTGCTGCCCCGACCACGTGCACTGCTGCCCCCAGGGCTACACCTGCGACCCCCAGAAGGGCAGCTGCCTGAAGGAGGGGGGCACCCGCCAGCCCTGGGTGCTCAAGATCCCGGCACTGCCCCGAGGAGGACAGGTGACACTGAAGGATGTCAAGTGTGATGAAAAAATGAGCTGTCCTGATGGGAGCACGTGCTGCCGGCTGAGCCTGGGCACCTGGGGGTGCTGCCCCCTCGAGCAGGTCGGGGGAGTACCTGGAGTTTGGGGTCCTGGGGGTGGGGGCATCCCAGGGATGGGATGTTGTCCTGGGGAATAAGGATTTGGGAGTGGAATGGAAGGGGGTTGGGACAGAGCGTGTCCCCCCCCTTTGGGGACAAGCACAGCTTAGGGGCACCAGGGACATGGGACATTCCCACGTTTCTCACTAGTCCCCTCCATGGATGCTCTGTGGGCACCTTGGGGACAGGGTTTGGCACACTCCCTGGGGCTCTGCCAGGGACACTCGGGTACCTGGGTCCCTGATGTACCTGTGTCCCCCAGACACCCATGTCCCCCACTGACCCCATCCTGAATGTCCCGCAGGCTGTTTGCTGTGGGGACCACCAGCACTGCTGTCCCCGGGGCTACACCTGCAACGTTGCCACCGAGAGCTGTGAGAAGTTGCTGGCGCCCACCCCACTACTGCCAACCCCCGCAGCCCCCCACCAGGCCCCCTCAGCCCCCCGCCGGGCACCCCCCATCCCACTGCGAGCCACTGGCACCCAGCCGGGTGGCCTCGTGCCCTGCGGTGCCGCTGGCTCCTGCCGCAGGGGCCAGCGGTGCTGCCAGGCCCGGGGAGGCTCCTGGGGGTGCTGCCCCTTCGCCCAGGTGAGTGGGGGGACACCAGGGTGGGGGTGGGGGTGGCATCACCCCCCTCTCACTCTGTCTCTCCCTGCAGGGCTCCTGCTGCTCCGATGGCCGCCACTGCTGCCCCGCGGGGTCCCGCTGCACTGCGGGGGGCTGGGGGTGCAGCCCCCAGCGCTGGGACCTGCTCTGACATCTCTGGGGACACCATCCCCCCCCTTCCCTGAGTGCCACCACCCCAATAAACGGTTTCTAGGAGAAACTCCATCCATGGCTCCTGGCGAGGGGGAAACTGAGGCAGGAGGCGGAGGCAGGGGGGATTTTGTGTGTTTAATATATTAATGCCTCTAAGGAGCAGGCAGGACGTGCAGGCAGGTGCAGGCAGCAGCTCCCTGCCCAGCCTGGCACCCGGGGGGGTCCCCATGGCCCTCCCTCTGCCAGCCTGGCCCCAATGACCCCTCTTCATCCTCACCACGTAGAAAACATTTAGAAACACAGTTAAAATTCGAAGGGGGATGAGGGTGGGGGGACCGGAGTCCCCCGGCTCCTATGGCAGCTTGGAGGCACCGCTGGCTCGGGGGGCAGTGCCAGCCCCCCCTGTCCTGTGGGGACACAAGTGGGGACATGGCTCAGGACTGGGGGACATGGAGCATGCAATTCCCACCCCCAAAAGACAGGGAGGTGGATGGTGGTGTTGGGATGGCATGCAGAAGGGACGGGCAGCAGGATCCCGTGTGGCAGAGCAAGCAGATGGAGACACAGGTGGCCTGGATGTGGTCTCTCTGGCCTCTCCCCTGGCAGGACACTGGGAGGGACTGGGCAAGGAACAGGGACCAGAATGGATGAGAAGAGTGGGAGGGCTGATGACAGAAAGAGAGCGTGGTGGTGGGATGACGTGGTGGTGGAATGGGGTTGTGGTGGGGTGGGACAGTGATGTGACACGACGGTGGCAGGAGAGGATGGTGGTGGGCTGGGACAGTGGTGGGAGAGGACAGTGACAAGGCAGGATGGTGTGGGGAGGATGGTGGGATGGCATGGCAGTATAGGATGGGACAGTGACAGACACTGGTGGGAGGGTGGGATGGGGATGACAGTGGAGGGATGAGGTGATGGTTGTGTGGGATTGTGGTGGGATGGGACTGCTGGGACAGGATGACAGATGGGATGGTGGTGGGATGAGATGGTAGTCGGATGGCACAGTGACGAGACAGTGATGACAGAGGACGGTAGTGGGGGACAGTGGCCGGGCGGGACAGTGGTGGGTTGAGATGGGTGACAGCAGCGGTGTCCTCACCATCTCAGCACCCCCCGGGACTCGGCCCCCACCCCGGGACCAGGGGAGTGCCCTCCCCACACTCACTTGACATTGAAGACCATCAGAGGCCGCTCCTCCCGCTTCTGCCAGGGGCTCTTGCGGTCACCCCCCTCGTCCCCTCCGTCGCCCGCCTCGGCCAGCGCCTCCTCCTCGGGGCTGGTCAGGGAGTCTCGGGGGGCGTCGCTGGCGCTGCTGCGCCCGCTGCCCCCCCCTCGCCGCCCCCCGCTGCCCGCTTCCAGCAAGGGCGCCAGCGAGCTGTCCTCGGGGGAGGCTGCGGGCAGCGGGGGCCGGGGCCCCCCGTCCTCCTCCCCGCCTCCGGCGGCCCGGGGAAGGCGGGGAGGGGGCGCGGGGCCGGGGCCCCTCTCGCTGCCCTGCAGGTCGATGTAGGAATGCCGAACCTGGGAGGAGCGCCCGTCCAGGGACACGAACCAGGCTCTCGGGGGTCGCGGCCCCCCAAGTTCCAGGAGCTGCTGCCCCGCCAGCGCCTGCAGCTCCCCGTTAAGCTGGGCCACCGCCGACCCGTCCAGCAGCACCGGGATGGCCACCGAGCCACTCACCGGTTGGGGGGCACGAGCCCCGCCCCAGTTTTCCCCTTCTTCGAAGGGCTGCCCGGAGGACGGGGGGGGCGGGGGCGCGGCCGTCGCCGCCGTTGAACCGGGGCCCCCGTCGGCTTCGGGGGGACCCTCGGGCTCGCCGGGGGCCAGGCGCATGTAGCGGGCGGGGATGAGGAGGGTGGGCATCACCCCCCGGTAAACATCCTCGGCCCCCCCGCCCCGGTCCAGGGGCCCGCAGAGGAGCAGGGGCCCGGGGGGGGCCAGCGAGGGCGGGCGCGGGGGGGGCTCAGGCAGCGGGTGCTCGGTCGGCTGCGCCCCGTAACGGGAGAACGAGGGCGAGGGGGGCCGCGGGGGGAAGGCGGCGGCGGCCCGGGGGTGCTCGTCGGGCGGTTGCAGCCCGTCCACCGAGCGGGCGGCCCGGAGGCCGAAGGCTTCGCCGGGGCGCCCATAGTCCTCGTGGGCGGGGGGCTGGCGGCGGCGGGGGGCCAGCGTGGCGGCCGGGGGCCGGGGGCCGGCGCGGAGCGGGACCGGGGCCGGCGGCTGGAAGAAGTCCGGCCGGGCGGGGGTCAGCTCGCGGGTCGAGGGGGGCAGGCTGGGGGTGGGCAGGTCGGTGTCCCCCCCCGAGGAGGCGGTCTCCAGGTGGCTGCCCCCGCACAGGAGGTCCAGCTGGGACACCGAGGTGGCCTGGTCCCGGCGCGCCGCGTCCAGCGGCCCCGGCAGCGGCAGCTTGCGGTGCTGAGCCCGCGGCTTCAGGCACCGCCGCCTGCGGGGAGACGGGCGCACGTGGGGCCGGGGGTCCCCCTGCTCCTCCCCTCCCTCGCCTGCTGGAAGGAGCTAGAGGAGGGGGGGCTATAGGGCACCCAGGCGTGTTTGGGAGTGGTGTGTCACCCTCCAAAACCAGTTATAGGGCACCCAGGGGTTCTGGAGATTAGTGTCTGGCTCCTAAATTCAGCTGAAGAGCACCCTGAGGTTCCACAGGCTGGTGCCTCCTCTCCATAGCCAACTATAGGGATTTGGGTGGTGACTCCCCAGAATGGCTACAGGGGATTCAAGGGTGCCAGGAGGGTGCTGCCCCTTCCCCATAGTCAGGCCCGAGGCACCTGGGGATGCCATGGGGTGGTACCCCCCCTTCCCAAAGCCAGATATAGAGCACCCAGGGGTACCAGGAGGATGCTGCCCCCTCCCCATAACCCATAACAGGGTGCCAGGAAATGTTCCCCCCCAGCTATGAGGTACCCAGGGGTTACAGGTGCTGACCCCCATTCCCACATGGAATGTCTGATTCTGTTCCCACCCCCCACCGTGGTCAGGACGCAGCCGGTGCTGACCTGCAGTAGTAGATGAGGAGGCAGAGGAGGATGAGGACGAGCAGGGCCAGGGCACCCAGGATGGTGAGGAGGAAGATGGTGTGGTAGGTGGTGATGTCTGTCACACCTGCTGCCATTGCCACCAGCCCTGGGGACAACAGGGTCGGAGGGAGAGCCCCTCCTAAGAGTACCCTGGAGGGCTGCCCCCAGAGAGGCCCAGGACAGAGGGGCAAAGGGAACCCCCCACCAGAGCACCCCAGGGGGCTGCGATGTCTCCCCAGCCTCACACAGCCCTGGGGACAATGGGATATGGGGGAGCCCCCACCCCACCAGGAGCACCCCAGGGTGGTCCCAGCTCCCTTAGGCCGCCCTGCGACGGGGGGGCATAGAGGGAAGCACCCCAAGGTGCTGCCAAGGGACACAGGCTGGGAGGGCACCCACAGATGTCACCTTACCTGTGCTGGGGGAGGGCAGAGCTGCTGCCCAGTATCCCAGCTGGGAGGAGACAAATGTCCAGTACAGCTGCCGGCCTTCCTTTCGGATCAGCCCCGTCCCGTTACGGACCCACAGCCCTGAGGGGACACACCGGGCTGTGACCCCCTCAAACTCATCACACCCCCCGGCACCCCCAGCAGGAGCTGTGTCCCCCTCTGCCACCCCCCAGTCAGCACTCACCGCTCTTGGGGTCAAACCTCCAGGCTGGCACAGTGGTGGCCACCACAGCCGCGGCGTCGGGGCCCAGAGGGATGGACAGGTGGACGGGGCCGGCCAGCGGCACCTCGGTCCCGTTCCCGGTGAACAGGTGGACGCTGACAGCCACCACCGGCGCCAGCTCCAGCCAGGTGCCATTGGCTGCGGGAACAAGGACGGAGACATTCCTAAGGGGAGGCCACATGGGGTGTACCCCCCGCTCCGCAAGGCCCCTGTGTCCCCCGTACCGGTGCCGTCCGGCTCGGCCCCGAGGAAGGCGGGGAAGGCGCGGGCCAGGCTGGGGCCGGAGGCGGTGGTGAGGGACGCGGCGAGCTGGCTGTAGGTGGAGCTGCGGGGGAGGCGGGCTGCCCGCCGTGGAAACTGCGCCCACGGCTGCCCACGGCCACCTGCGGGGACACGGCGGGTGGCAGCACCTGGGGGCGCGGGTGGTGCCACCCAGCTCCAACCCCATGGTTCAGCTGGGGAGTGTAAGGCAGGTGGCAGCATCCGGGGGGGCTGGTGGTGACACCCACTGCCATCCCCGGGTCTCACCTGGGGATCCTAGGAGGATCTGGACCAGGTCCTCGTAGAGGATGAGCGTGGCCGGACGCTCCGGGAGCAAGTAGAGGCTGATGGAGGCGTAGACTGCAAGGGCAAGAAGGGGTGATGGGAGACCCCCAAAATACACACTCCTCCCAGGCTTGTGGGGACTGATGGGGAGAGGGGGAAGATGGGGTCTGCAGAAGCAGTGGGGGAGACAGCAAAGGGTGAGGTGCATTTGGGGACAGGGACTGGAGGAACAGGTGGGGACAGGCAGTGAGCAGGGTGGGACACACCCTCCATAACCCCATCCAGGAACTCTCCATCCCTGTCCCTGTATCACTTCACTCCAGTACCCCCCATCCCCCATCCTGTACCTCACAATCCCTGTACCCCCATTCCCATCTGCTCAGCTGAGTGCTCCCATGTGTGCCACCCCCCCCACAGTGACCCCCATTGATGCCACCCCCCACTCTCCCCTGCCTTGGGGAAAAGAGCTGGAGTGTATCCCAGGGGGCACCCCCAACTTCCCCTGCCCTGGGATGGCATGGGAGGATTCGGGGGCCACTAGGACATGGTTGTCCCCTCCTGAAGGGGACAGACTCCTCCCAAATACCTTTGTGTAAGCAACCCCTAAATTGAAACCTATAAGGGGTCCCCTGTAAAGAAGGGACTGAGGACCCCACAGCAGGGCTCAGAGCCCTCCAGTTAGGAATTGAGGACCTCCAACCAGACCCAGAACCCTCAGGAAGGGATTTGGGATCCCCCATCATGGATCAAATCCCCTTAAGAAGGGATTGTGCCCCCTAGTCAGACCCAGAGACCACGGTAAGGGATTGGGGACCCCCAGCCAGAGCTGCCCAGGAAGAAACTGGGGTCCTCTGCAGGTTTGGGGTCCCGCTGACTCACGTGGCAGTTTGGTGACACGCCAGGGGACGGAGGCGGTGACGTATCCGCGGCACGTGGCGGTGACAAGCAGCCAGGAGCCCAGGCGGTAGGGCACAGGCAGCACCCCGGTGCCCGTGTGGTCGGTGGTTCCGGCTGCCAGCGCGCGGCGGGCGCCAAACACGTCCAGGGCCACCTGTGCCAGTGGGGCCAGCGTCCCGCTCTCAAACACTTGCACCCGCAGCAGCACCTCTGTGGGGACACAGGCGGGGACATTGGCGTGGACACAGGCACGGGCACAGCACTCCAGGAGCATCACCGGCACAGGGACAAGGGTGGGTGGGACACACCTCGGGAGTCACAGCCACCAACCCAGTGGGAACGGCCACCATCCCAGCAGGGGGTGGGAAACAACCCAGGGGTCACAGACACCATCTCAGCAGTTCATGGCCACCATCCCCGGGGGTCACGGGCACCATCCTGACGGATGATGGGCACCGCACCAACAGGTGGTGGGGACCTGTCCTGCTGGGTCATGGCCACCATCCCCATCACAGGCAGTCATGGCCAATAGCACAGGTGTGTCATGGTCACCATCACAGCCACAATCCTGATGGGTGATGCTCACCACCCCAGCAGGTGGTGGGACCTATCCCAGTGGATCCAGGCAGGACGGAGGGACTCACCCTGACAGGTTACAGGCACCATCCCAGAAAGCCATGGGCACCATCCTGGTGGGTCATGGCCACTATCCTAGCAGGTGGTGCACCCATCCCAGTGCCCATCATTCCCAGCAGGTCACAGCCACCACCCAAGTGGGTCACAGGTACTCCCCAGTAGGCAGCAGGCACTGTCCTGAAGGGGTGTGAGCATCACTGTTGTGCCCAACCTGTGCCCCCTTGAGGGGGTGCTGGCCCCAGGGTGCCGTGCCCACCCAGGTGGCTGCACCCAGTCACGTCCTCTCAACCCCCCCAGCAGAGGCCACCCCCAGGTGCTGCTCACCCCTGTCCCAAGGTCGGGTGCCTCGCCCCCAGCGGGCCCCACCAGCAGAGAGGGAGGGATCCCCACGGCAAGTCCCCGCTGCAGGGCCCGGCTCGAGGGAGGGGGGGACCCTAAACCCCCGTGTGCCCCCGACCCCCCCGAGCCAGCGCCATCCTGCGCATGATCCGCAGCCCTTGGCAGCGGTCCCGGCTCCGGCGCCGTCACCCAGGCAACGACCTCCTTCATCCCGCCGCCCCGGGGCTCCCGCCCGGCCCCCCGCAGCCCCGGCCCCCCGGAACCCCCCCACTCCACCGGGCACTCCACCCCGGCCCAGACGCGGCCCAGATGTGGCAATGGGAGAGGGAGGGGGGAAATTCGCAGCAGCTGCTCCAGCGATGCACAGGGGCGGGGGAGCGAGTTCCAGGAATGGAGGGGCCGAGGGTGTCCCCCCCACGGCAGGGACAGCCGGCACCCGCCGGCAGGAATGTCCTCGCGGCCACCCGCAGCTGCCGGGGGACAGCTGGCACCAACTGCCACCCCACTGGAGAGGGGGGGGCCCATTGTGCCACCCCCAGCGCGGGGGCAAAGGCATGGCTGTCCCCATCCCCACTCTCTGTCCCCTCACTATCACCAAAGGGTCCCCGGAGGGTGGCACGGCCACTGCGAGGCACACCGGCCCCTCGCCGGCTCCCCAGTGCCTCCCAGTCTGACCCCAGTGCCTCCAGTCTGACCCCACGGTCCCATGAGGCGCGGCGGAAGATGCCAGGCCCTGGGGTGGCAGTGAGGAGCCCTGTCATGTCTGTCACCCCGCGGGGACGGGGATGGGCAGGGGTGACGCCAGCGAGGAGCTGAGCCAGCACAGACAAGACGAGTTAGGGACCCCTTCGCCCCACAGCCCCTCTCTCACCCCCGGACATGCCTCACCCTGGCACAGGGGCTCTGCCAGGAGGGTTTGGGGTGCAGCAGGGGGTCACAAGGAACCGCGGGGACCCCAAGGCCCACCCTGCCTGCCGGATGCACCCCCCCACCATCCTGCACCCCCGGGTGCTGCTCAGGACCCCCCTGCCCACCCACCATCATGCACCCCTGACCTGGGACCTCCACCCAGCATCAGACACCCTCAAGGTCTACTCAGGACCCCCACCAACCCTCTGCTCTGTCCTCGATCCTCACCCAACTTCCTTCACCCCCTGGTTTGTGACCCCCACCCACCATTACGAACCCTCGGCGTTGCACGGGACCACCCCCCCCCCCATCCTGTACCTTAAGGTTTGGGACCATCCCCACCCTCTCGTCCCCGCAGGCTCTGTCCGTGACCCCCACAAAACCAGCTACACCCCCTGGCACTGCCCAGGCCCCCCACCCATCACCCTCTGGCCGCCGGTGGCCAGAACCGCCCGGGGAGGGGGAGGCAGACGGACAGACGGGGGTGCGGCCGGACAGACAGAGCCGGGAACGGACAACGGGCATGGACGGGGGAAAAGGACGGGGGATCGTGGGCGCGGTGGGGGCGCGGTGGGCAAGGACGGGGATGCCGGAGCTGGGGGGGCCGGGGAGTGTCGGGGCCGAGGGGGCCGGGAGGGGTTGGGGGTGTCGGGATCGTGGGGGTTCGGGGCGAGGGCAGGGCGGGGATGGGGGTGTGGGGCCGGGGGGTGTCGGGGCGGGGGTCGGGAGGGGGCCGGTGCTGCTGAGGGGGTGACGGAGCCAGGGGATGCCGGGGGGGTGTCGGGGCGGGGTTCGAGCGGGAATGAGGGGGCCGGTGCGGGATCGATCGGGGGGTGGTGCGCGGGGGGGGCGATGGGATTCAAAGGATGCCGGGGGGATGTCGGTGCGGGGCTCGGGCGGGGATGGGGGAGTGGGGGCGTCGGTCGGGCTGGGGTGGTGCGGGCCAAGGGGTGGGGACCAAGGGATGCCGGAGGGATGTGGGCGCGGGGGTCGGGCGGGGAGGGCGGCGAGGGTGTTGCCGGCGGCGCCCCCCGCCCCGCACACAAAGGCCGCTCTCACCGTGCGCTCCCGGCTCCGCCGCGCCCCGTGCCCGCCGCCCGCCCGCGGCCGCCAGCAGCAGCAGCACCGGCAGCGGCGGCAGCGGCGGCAGGAGGCGGCGGGGCCGCATGGTGGCTCCGCGCCGTTACCCCGCCATGCCCGGCCCGCCCGGCCCGTCCGCCCGCCCGCCGCGGGGACCGGGCTCCACCTGCCGGAGCCGCCGGGCACGGCCGCCCAGTGCCCACCCCCGGAGCGGCACCGCCCCGGCACCGGGACCACCCCCGGCACCGCCCCGAGACCCCCAGACCAACCCCCGGCACCGCCCCGGAGCTCCGGCACCGCCCCCCACAGTGCCCCGAGCCCCGAGCCCCATCGCCGGTGCTGCAGCAGACGCCGGCACCGCTGCCCGGGACCACTCTGGCACCTAGACCGGCACTCCGTATCGTCACCGGCATCCCGGGATTGACCCTGATACCGGCAGCGGCATCTCAGGACCCACCCCCGACATCGGCCCCGATCCCCGGATCCACCTCTGACACTGCCTCGAGCCCCGATACTATCCCCGGTACCGATCCCGACCCGCTGTATCCACCCCCGGTACCGCCCCGAGACCAGGACCGGGACCCGGTACTGCCGGATTCACTCCGGTACTGGCACCGGCAGTCTTGCACTGCCCCCGGTACCGCACAGGCCTCCCGGGACCCATGCCCGGCTCCACCCCAAGCCCCGGCACAGGGACATGGTACCGGCACCGTCATCCCGGGACTGACCCTGTAGCAGCATCAGCATCCCAGACCCCGCTCGTGGTACTTCCTTGAGCCTCACTGTCGACCCCCGGTACCGCAGCGGCATTTTGGGACTGGCCCTCGGCACTGCCCCAATCCCCCGCTCCCATCCCTGGGACTGACCCCGGTACCGTGACCAACCCACGCTACCAGCACCGGCCCCAGCACGGATCCCCCCAGCCCTGCACCAGCTCCCGGGACTGACCCCGGCACCAACCCCCCCGACTTCCCTCCCGGGGCACCCCACAGGGGCACAGAGTGGTCCCCAAAAGCCTCCCTGCTGTTCCCTGTCCCCTGCCAGACCCCGCCGGTGCAGGTCAACCACATCCACAACCACATCCCCATGCGCAGCACCCGAGGGCGGAGCGGGGATTTATTGCCCGGGCGGGGCAGAGCGGGGTGGGTAATGGCAGCTGCGTGGGGCACAGGGGACACCCCGGGGACGCCGCTAGTCCTCGGCACTGCGCGGCTCCTGGGCCTGGCCGGGCTCCTGCGCGTCCCCCTCGGCAGGCGGCCGCGTCCTCTTGAAGAAACCAGTCTGGAAGGGCACACGGTGACAGTGATCCCACATTATCAGCCCCCCAGAGATCCCCGTGGCTCCACCGCAGGGACCCCATGACATCACTCCTGAGGGGTCCCCTGGCACCAGCCTCTGGGGACCCCACAGTGTCACCCACCTGGACTGCACGGTGTCACCCGGGCTGCTGTCCCCTCGTCCCGTCCCACAGCCCCCACGCCCAGCACTCTGTCCCACGTTTCATGGTCCCTCCGGTGCCGGTGAGGCCCCAGCACCGTGGTGGATGTCACCAGTGTCCCCAGTATCTCCCTGAGCCCACTCACCTTCCACATTAGGAGGATGAGGAGGGTGAGGAGCAGGAGCCCGGCCAGGACCCCCAGCACCACCCACCACACCGGCACAGCCCCCTCGGCCCCGGGGCTGGCGCGCACCACGCGGGTGTCGGTCTGCAGAGGGACAGGCGGGTGACACCCCTGCCATCACGGCCTGTCCCTGTGTCCCCACACCCACGCCAGCCCTACCTCAGCCTTGCCAGTGGGCAGGACCCGGGGCAGGACGCGGTAGGGCATGGCCGAGGTGTTGAACCACGCTTGTGACTGGATGAGGAACTGCGTCAGGAGGTGCTCGTGCTAGGGACAGATGAGGGGACAATCGCGGGACACATGGGGACCTGGCATCAGGGCTGCTGGCAGCTAACTGGGTACCCGTGACCCCACACATGGTATCCTCAGGGTGGTCTCTGGGGACCACCGTGCACGAGGGGACATTGCAGGGACGCCCTGGGGCCGCAATGCCACCGCATCTCCTCTGTCCCCAGGAAGGGACAGTACCTGCTGCAGGGTGTCCATCCAGAGCAGGGCGTGGACGCTGACCAGAGCCCGCTGGTCCTTGCCCAGGCTGGACACGTGGCAAGTGATGTCCACGCACGTGGCATTGTCGCAGTCCTGAGGGACACGGTGGGTGTTGGGGGACCCCCACGGCAGGAAACACTCGCAGCCCTGTGCCCACCATGGGCTGCAGGTGCCCAGGGTCACCCAAGGGATGCGGCCCCACCCTGGCACCCCCAGCCCGGATCCATCGCAGCCCGCAGGTGCCCAGGGCCACCCGCTCACCACACGGACGAGGTCCCCCAGCCCGGCTCCCGGGGGCGGCTCCGCCTGCCGGCGCTCCCGCTGCTGCCTGCGGTTCCCGGGCGCTGCGGCCGTCGGACGGGGGATCTCCAGCTGGAAGGGGACACAGGGGTGACACGCACCTCCCTGACATGACCCAGCGCCCGCCGGTGCGCAGTGATCCCGCAGCCCCTACCTGAGCGGGGTTGAGGGCGGGATGGTGGGAGCAGTTCATGCCCCCCTCGGTGCCCAGCTCCAGCAGGTAGAGCAGGACCTGGTCACCCAGCAGATGGGGGATGGCGAGGCTCAGGGTGACCCCGCTGACGGTGCCGGGACCTTTGTTGTGGAGCTGTGGGAGGACGGTGGGATCATGCCCAGCACAGGGGGTGACGCCAGGAAGGGGACAGAGGAGACATCCCCCAGCAGCCGTGGGTGCCATGTCCTACCTCATAGACATGCTCCACCTTGATGCCGTGGTCCTCAAGCCGCCGGCTGCCCTCCACCCAGTGCCAGCTCGTGGGCAGCACCGTGGTGGCAGGCAGGGAGTTGCTGATGGGAGAGGGGGGTCAGTGTCTCCCTTTGTCCCCCCATTATCCCCACGTGCCCCAGACCCTCACCCTCGCAGCTCCATCTCTGCCTCTGCCTCCACGGGCACTGTCACCGTCACCGATGCATTGCTGGGGCTGGGGCTGTTCTTGCTGTGGGGACAAGCGAGATGTGGGATGGACACTGAGTTTAGGGATATGCAGAGGACACTGAGCCCAAGGTGCCCGTGTCCCAGCAGTGGGTGGGAGACAGGCGGACAAGCAGGGTGTCACCTCCGCAGCTGGAGGTGGAAGGTGATGGCATCCCCCATGTCCTCTAGCCCAGACACGCTCAGCTCCATGTCCACGGTGATCTGGGGGACAGCAGAGGAGAGGGACAGGTGGGTGACCAGCCCCAATGGGTGGCAGGCAGAGCAGGGACCCCCTGTCCCCTTACCCGAGCCCCTGCTTTCATGGGGTTCCCCAACTCGCAGAGCACCACGTGGGTCCCATTCTCCTTCTTGGGGTTGCAGCTGAATTTCTCCTGTCCCTGTGGGGTGGGGACATGGAATGGGGACACATCATGGACCCCTCCATGAACCAACCACCCTAGAGTTCTATATGAGCTGAGGGCAGAGCTTAAGCCCCACACCCCAGACATCCCTGAACACCCATCACCAGTGGGGACCCTGTGGAGAGTGACAGCCACCAAGGGCAGAACATGAACCCCCAACCCAGGATCCCTGGGCACCCATTCCCACCAGACTGCCCCATGGAGGATGATGGAAATGAAGGACACAGTGTGAGGCCTCTGGCCGTCAAGGACACGGTTTGAGCCCCCCACCCTGAGCATCTCCCAGCACCCACCAGCACTGGGCACCCACAAAAAGGGTGACGGCCACCAAAGGCAGGACATGAGCCCCCCCACCCCAGACACCACCAAGAACAGAATATGAGCCCCGGCTAGCCCTGTGACCCCCCACTCGACACCCACTGGGATGCTGCTGCGGGCAGCCTGGTAGTGGGTGCCGGGGGGCAGCTGCACCCTCAGCTCGGCCTCGAAGGCGCCTTCGCCCGCGTTGGTGGCACTGGCACGCAGCGACAGCGCAGCCTCCGCGCCGATCAGCAGGCGTCGGCTGGGCCTGGGGACATGGGGACAGGGCTCAGGACCTCACAGGGACACCAAGCACCCCCTCAACCCCCCGGTGCTCACGTGTCAGCGGCCAGGTGGAGGTCGGGGATACAGAGGTTGTCATCACCACAGTCCTCCAGGATGATGTGGGTCTGGGAGGGGGACAGAGAGGGGACAGGGGGACCCCCCCATCCAGGGTGAGGTGTGGGAGGGGGAGTCACTGGGGACAGCAGGGGCTGCAGGGGGCCATCTCGGGGAAGGATTGGGCTGATGAAGGGGCCAGAGGGGACATCCCAGAGGGGAGATTTGGGACAGTGCAGAGTAGAGAGGAGACATTCCAGGGAGAGACGGGATGGAGGGGAGGGAGGTGACATCCCGGGGGTGACTGGGGACATCCCCTGAGACATGCCAAAGGAGGAGCAGGGACAACTAGGAGACATCCTGGGGAGGGATTTGGGATGGCAGAGGGAACAGAGAGGACATTCTCTGGGTTGGGAATGGGGACAGTGCCGGGTACAGAGGGCACATCCAGGGGAGGGATTGGGGACTGCAGGGTGAGCAGAGGGCAGAACAGGACAGACATGGCAGGGGGTGGCAGGGACAGTGTGGGGGCACATACCAGGGGGATGGAGGGACAGTGTGGGGGGTAGGAACCACACCCTCGTGGAAACTGGGGACAGTGCGAGGGGACAGAGGCAATGTCCCGGAGGGATGTTGGGGACACTGGCACAGGCTGGGGATCCCGGAGCTGGGCACAGCCAAGCTGGGGGTACCCACATGTATCCTGGCCCAGCTGCCAGGGATGAGCTCACCCTATGTCATCACGATGACGTCCCCCCATTGCCATGCCCCCCCCTACCTGTGCCTGCACCAGGGTGTCCCCGTAGAGCACCAACCCCGGGGCCTCTTTGGGCAGTGTCAGGGCCACACTCAGGGCCACCGGGCTCAGCTTGTCCTTGAACTCGGCCTCATCCTGGGGACATCCAAGAGCACTCTGGAGGGCGTGCAGTGCCCACCGCACCCCAGGGCCCCCACCCACCACTGCCTCCATCCCTGTTACCCACCCTCCTGGGAGAGGCAGACACTGTTATCCCTGTCCCCAACCCTGTCCCTATCCTGGCTGGAGACGCCACATCCCCGTTCCTGTCCCCCGCCCTCCACGGATTGTCCCCGCCCTCTGCCGCTCTGTCCTTGCGCCCGTACCCGCAGGTAGGCGGTGAGGTTGCTGCACACAGGGGGTGTCCCCGGTGCCACTACCAGCTGCTCCTGCCAGGACGCTTGGTGTCCCCGCAGCAGCAGGACCCTCCGCGACGGCCGGGGCTTCAGCCGGTCCAGCTGCAGCTCAGCCTCCAGCTCTGGTGGGGAACAGGAGGGTGGCGCTGGTGACACCCGCGGTGACATCCCAGTGGTGTATGTGTGTGACAGCGGTGCCCCCAGGGTGACACTGCACTCACGGATGCTCTGAGGGATGTGCTGGCCCGTCACGCTGACACAAAACACCACATGGAAGCTGCGGGGGGACGACAAAAACAGGTGCTCAGGGCCCTGTCCTGTGCCCACGGTGGTGCCCCATGGTCCCCACAGTGGTGTCACCACGGTAGTGTCCCCTCACCAACTGACACGGACACCGGAGTCGGGCAGGACACAGTCCAGGGTCTCAGGGTTCAATCCGTCGGGGACACTCAGCTGGGTCTTGGCCACCACCACGGGTAGTCCCCTGGGGCACGGGGACATTGCTGTGGTGCCAGGGGATCCAACAGGGAGCCCCGGGCCACCGCAGGGACGGGCACTCACTGGTACACGGCCACCTTGGCCGCCCCGTAAGCCCCCACGAGCAGATCTGCAGGGACAAGCAGCGGGTCGGTGCCGGGGTGGTGACACAGGGGTGGTGACACAGGGGTGGCAGGGCGGTGGCAGGGCCGTGTCGTGCCAGGGCTGTACCCGCGTAGCCGTTGCCGTCCAGGTCGGTGGCCCCACGCAGCGCGAAGCCGAAGGCGGCGGGGCCGGGGAAGGGGCTGTTGAGGCGCTGCGTGGGCACCGGCACCAGCCCCTCGCTCTGCCCGCGGAAGATGAAGACCTGCCCGCTGCCACTGTCACCCCCCTGCGGGGCGCCCACGGCCACGTCTGGGGACAGAAGGGACATGAGCACCCACTCGCGCTCCTCTGCCTCAGTTTCCCCAAGGCGCGGCAGCGGGGAAAGTCCTTCCTCCCCACCCCGCCGCGCTGTTACCGCCGAAGCCGTCGTTGTCCAGGTCCCCGAGGCTGGCGATGGCGGCGGCGAAGCGGCCGTAGGGGTGAGTGCCCGTCAGGGTCTGGGGGGGCCCGGCCAGGGGCTGCTGTCCCCGCGCCAGGTAGAGGTAGAGGCGCCCCAGTTCGCTGCGCTGCCCGTCGGGGCGCCGGGCCATGTACAGGGGCGCACCCACCAGCAGGTCGTCCCGCCTGTGCCCGGAGCGAGGGCAGGGTCAGAGCCCGCAGGTTTGGGGGCTGCGGGTACTCAGCGGTGTGCCAGGCACGGGGAAGCACCCCTGGGTGTCCCCATGGAGGAGGGGGGAGACGACTGTCCCTGCTCTCACCCGTCCCCATCGACATCGGCCACTGCCACCGTGTGCCCGAAGTACGAAGCCACCTGGAAAGGGTCCGGGTAGAGGGTGGCGCCGGGGGGTGCCAGGGGCGCAGTGTCCGGGCAGGCTGGGGGAGCAGGGGGGTGCCGGGGTGCTAGGGGAGGGGGCAGCAGTGCTGTGGAGCACCGGGGGTGCTGGGGGTGGCACAGGGCAGGGTACCTGCTCACTGGCGATGCCCCGCAGCCGGCGCAGGGTGTCCCCCGCAGTGAAGATCTCCACCTGCCCAGGGCAGTGTCAGACGCCGGGCCCAGCCCGGGGCGACACATGGTGGCGTTCCCTGGTTGTCCCCGCGGCCAGGCGCCGGCACCAGGCACTCGGCAGCACTCACCTCACCCCTCGTGTTGCTCTTGTTGGGGACCCCCACCACGTACTCTGTGAGGGAGGAGAGGCCTGAGTGCCCCCAGTGGGACACTGAGGGGGGGCACGGGGATACCCGCGGCGTTGGAGTGGGCACAGGGTTGCCCCTGGTGCGACATAGGGGCATGAGGGCACAGAGATGGACGGGCCCCCTGTCCTGACACAACCTGTCCATCCCCTCGAGAAGGGAAGCAGGGTCACTCTGGAGCCCCGGGGTGCCCCAGGCCCATCAGCCCCTGTTCCCTGCACCCCCCAGCCTTACCTTTGGTTTTGGGGTTGCCGTCAAACTCGCCCACAGCCACCGAGTACCCTGCACGGAGATGGGCACTGGTGACCCCAGGGTATCCCAGCAGGAGCTGGCAGTGGGGCAGGGTGCCCGTGCCCGCTTGCTCACCCCGGTACCCGTCCTCGTAATCCCCGAACACCGGATTTGTGGGGCGCCCGGGGCTCCCCAGCCACAGCAGGGACGTGCCGAGGAAGCGCCTGAGGATCTTGTCCAGCTCCACCGAGTACACGAGCCCTGGGGGGCACCGCGGCGGAGAACACCGGCACTGATGGGCACCCGCTGCCACACGCCCTGAGCTGCCAGTGCCACTGGCCCTTATGGGGTACCCCAACCGGGGCGCCCTCCTCCCGCCGTGCCTACCCAAAGGGACCCCCCGGGAGCACCAGCCGGGGTTGCAACGCCGGCAGGAAGGACTCACCCGAGAAGTAGTACCCGCCGGGGGCACCCAGCACCAGCGTCCCGTCCTGCGGGAGGAGCAGGCTCAGCACCACCCCAGGGCACCCTGGCATCCCCCCAAAGTATCCTCACCCAAGTATTCCCCACCCCAGTGTTTCCCATCCTGGCACTCCCACACCAGCATCCCCCCCACTCCTAGCACCTCTCGTCCTAGAATTCCCACTCCAGCATCCCCCATCTCAGCATCCTTACCCCAACATCCCCCGCCGCGACACCCAAGTCCCGTCCTGGCCACACCCTCTGCATCTCTATCAACACCCCACGGGCGCCGCCGCCTGATCTCCCCAGGGTGCCCGAGCCCCCCGAGTCCCCCAAGCCGTTCAAGTCCTCTCTCACCGGCGTGACAGCGGCGCTGAAGCCGATCTCGCAGTAGCGCTTGTCGTGCACTGAGGGCACAGGGCAGGGTCAGACGGACGCAGGGCTGGTGGCAACCCCCGCAGCCCGGTCCCCCCTCACCGTAGTTCGTCTGGCGGTAGGTGCTGGCCATGGTCTGGTCGCGGCAGGGCGAGTACCACACGGCGCGCCGCTGGCCCGGGCTCCGCACGAAGCAGGCGCCCGTCGGGGTGCGGAACGCCTCGTGCTGCCCCTCTATGGCGTTCCAGTGCTGCAGCGGGGCACAGACCTGGGCACGGCGATGGGACAAGCTGGGTGCCCACCCCGCCGCCACCCACGGCTGCCCACATCCCCCCCCCCGGATGCACCCACCACCAGTTTGCCGTCCCAGCTGGTGACGGACGCTCCCAGCCACTGGTGCGACTTGTAGGTGTGGAACTCCAAGGTGCTCTGGATCTCGCTCTCGTCCCCTGGGGGAGCGGGAGGGGGAATGTGCGGAGCTGGAACCCCCCCGCGCCCACCCCCCGCCCCACGGCGCCCACGCACCTGCAGTGTCGATGGGGAGCGGGTGGCAGGGGGTCTCGTCGGGGGGCCAGGAGCAGAGGAAGACGGCGCCGGGCTGAGCCACGCCGGGCTGGGAGGTGTTGGCACGGGGGGCCCCCACCGCCACGCCGGGCCTGGGCGGCAGAGCGGGTGTCAGGGTCGGCGGCGTGTGCCGTGCCCGACCCCGGTACCCCGGTGCCTCCCTACCTTCCCTCGCCCATATGGAAATCCAGGGCAAAACCGAAATAGCTGCCGGGGGGTCCCTCGTAGATGATGGGGGGGTCCTGGAGAAGCCCCAGCATGGGGGGCAGGCGCAGCCCCCCGAGGAGCAGCAGCACCCGCAGCAGCCCCATCGTCACCCCAAAATGTGGCCACAGCCGCCGTCCCGGGGCGTCCCTGCCTTATCTCGGGGGACGCAGCTGGGGACGGGGCCAGCGGGAAAAGGGAGCACAGGAAGGTTCCCCCCGGACCCACATCCGCTCCTGCAGGAAGCCAGAGAGGTGCGGGGGAGACGGATGCGGCCGAAGTAGGGCGGGGGACACGGTGACAGGGTGGGGGGACACGGCCACCGCAGCCTGAGCCTATCGCCCCCCGGGGCCGCAGCCAGCCCGCCGCGGGGGGGCAGTTTCGGGGTGGCTATTTCGGGGTCTCCATCTTGGGGCGGCTATTTCGGGGTGCAGGCAGCCCCTACCAGCGGAAGGGTGGCGAGGACAGCAGGGCACAAGGCCCGTCCATCGCCCCGATATCCCCTCCGCAGCCGGATGGAGCTGACAGCACTGAGGCCGCCCGCGCTGGGCATCACCCCCACAGTGGCCCCTTTGGGACAGGGACACCCCAAAACCCTGCCAGGGGAGAGGCAGCACCAGCGCTGTGCAGGGCAGTGGCTCTGCCAAGGGCGCGGGGGCAGGGTGAGGGCAGCCCACAGCCAAGTGAAGCCCCTGGAAGAGCCGGCGCTCGCAGCCAGGCCCGGGGCAGCCGCGGGGGCTCAGCCCTGCCCGCACAGCGGCGTCAGCCCCTGAACCCACTCAGAATTCCTTTAAACTCAGTTAAGGACTCTCAGGCTGCCCGAGATCTCCGGGGGCTCCTCCTGCCAACCCAGCACCAGTGGCCGGGAGAAGCCCCAGAGCATCTCCCTGGGAGGCAGC
The DNA here is from genome assembly GCF_009819655.1 of Sylvia atricapilla. Taxonomy (NCBI): domain Eukaryota; kingdom Metazoa; phylum Chordata; class Aves; order Passeriformes; family Sylviidae; genus Sylvia; species Sylvia atricapilla. The sequence continues at coordinate 3,932,793 of NC_089166.1, read as the reverse complement.
CCGTGTGAAACGGGGGCTTTGGGGGGCACCTTGGGCCCTGACGGGGAACACAGCCCCCGGAGCGGGGTCTGCTCCAGCCCTTCGGAGCAGCTGCAGTTGGAAGAGAGCGGGATTTGCCCAAAGCCGTGGCAGAGCTCCGAGGGGTGGGAAGGGTTTAGCTGAGCCCGGCTCAGCTCCGTGTCCCGGGAGAGGAGGACATCGGACTGAGGACATCGAGGAGGCACAGCTGCTCCTCCTCGGGAGGTCTCGGCCCCAGCAGGCAGCAACACCTCAACGCAGCTGGAGCCCACACCAGACCCCCTCAGGGCAATTCGAGTTCTTTCTTCTGTCCAATTGCTTAATTTCCTGATTCTTTCAGCACTTCTGCACCACCCCTCATCAGCCACCTCCTCCCAGGGCCACCGCCAGGGAAGGGCAGGTGGCACGCTGGAAGCCGACCCTGCTGGCATGCAGGGGGGTGGAGTTTTTTCCTTTAATCAAACCAGGGCTTTGGTTAAGAAAGGAGAAGCTGGTGCTCTATACGGCAGTTCCCCATCACCACACACCATCACATCTTTTTTTTCCACAAATCATTGGTTTATTAGAAAGGTTTTTTCCCTCATTTTACAGCATATATATATATTTATATATATATATATCTTATGTGACAAAGTTAAATACAGTCTGTTTATGCTCATTAAGTAATGACAGGTTAATTATTTTAGCGCTATCCTTAAGTCCAAAAACAATCCCTGCCCACAGCATGATGGGGCTGGGGCACGGATGGGCCCTACAAAGCTCAGCTCTGACAGTAACACTGAATTGTTCGGTATTTACAGGAAATTTGAGTCCCTTTTTTGTGACCGCTGTCACTCTGACCTGCTCCAATTTCTCGTTTACACGGTGAGGGAGCTCAGGGGGTTTTGATCCTTTGACTTTGCCTGGTCTCGTGCTGCACTCCAGGAGGGGACAGGGAAGAGGATGAGGAAGGGGACAGGGAAAGGGATATCACCATATCCCCACACTGCTCTCAAATCCCTCCCTGCAGCGGTGGTGGCCCAAGGGCTGTGACACCGGTAGTGCCCTGTGAGTGGGGACAGCAGCAGCTCACCCCTGCACGGGGGTGCAGAAGCTCCCACGGGCAGTGTCACCTGAGCCAGGTGCTGCAGGAAGAACTGGGAAATCCTTTATGGACCAAGTTGAGGTAACCTTGTGTGCAGGATGGGAACAGCCCCAAGGCTCCTCCTGGACCAGCAGGATCCACACGTTACTGCTTCCAATGGAGGGGGTGGGGTGGGGAAGAAAGGGAAAAAGAAAAAAAAGGGCTCTCCATACTCTGGGAGCACCCTGAATTCCTGCTCCTCCCCAGGCTGCTCCAGTGCCCATTCCTATGGCAGGGAGGAAAGCAGCATTACCTGCCAGAGCCACTGCTACCCCCACACTCCTCACCATGCCCAAGTCTCACCTGTTGATTTTTTTTTTTCTTCTGCAAAATTCTAAATGAAGATTTTTTTGTTTTTACATTTTATAGTACATAAAAACTTCAAAAATACATGAGCTTGATAAAATATACATGCTTAGCTGTTCTGCATCTAGCTGAAACTATAAATTGAACCTTTACAAGTGTCTTGGGTCACCTACAGCAAACATATTTACACAGAAGCCACCAGAACAAGTACCACTAAGAACTGGCTGTAAAAATATTATTGCGATATACTACAAATGTAACCTTTGATAGGAGCTACAAAAGCAGCATCTTTGTTTACAGAGTTCAGTGCAATTCTTTACATTAAAAAAAAATTCCTATAAATTAATAAGGAAACCATCAGTGTTACAGAGGAAAGAACACGCTTTGCATCCCGGCCGCGCTCCCCCATCCTCTGTATTGCTTCAATTCCTAACAGGATTTTCCTTCCCTCTCCCATCCCAGTGCCTCTTTCCCAACACCACAGAAGATGGAACTCAAGAGTGGTATTTTTTCCCCCTTTCAGGAGAAGAGTGGTCAAAGCCCAGGCTGGAATCCCAACCCCTGACCCGAGAACCTCTCTCCAGTCTGGGATATCCAGGCATGGTCCTGGTGCAGGAGAACACAGATGCAGGATGAAGAAGGACGGGAGCTCTGGGCACACACACAAAGTTCCTCCTCCTCTTTACAGTAAGATATTACTTCCAGCTTTGCTGCTCACACCAAGAAAAACCCATGTGTGCAGTGACAGAGACCAAGGAATCTCCTGCAATGCCTGAAAACTGAGGCCTCCAGTGCCTCCACAGCCAACAGCTCCTGATGTTGCATCGCCGATTACAAGCTGGATTCAATCACGCTATTTAATTAGATGACCTCATTAAAAGGATTTTTTAGAGATCTTATTAGTGTGTACGAAACCTCATTTATCATATACAAGGTGGCAGAAGGAAGATGACCAAGTGTGTGAATCCAGGGGGAAAAAAAGCCTTTCCAAGTGTCTCACTGTTCTAAAGGTGAAATGGTTCTTCCAGAGCGGTGCTGCTGCGTGCACGGAGGAGTCGGAGTGAGACATCCCTGGGATGCAGCCAACAGCCCAGCCCTCGAGCCTCCAGCTTCTTTGGCTGCTCAAGAGTGAAAGGAAATGCTCAGGCCTCACCTGCCCACTGGCTCAACTCCAACTCCTTCCTGAAACACCAAATATTCTCCTCCCTCCGAGGTTCCTTCATTTTGTCCTTCATGTGCCGTGACTGGGTGGATGCTGCAAGTCCTGTCCTGAGAAAATGGGGTGCAGCAGGGGGTGGAGGTGCAGGGCTGTGGCGGCAGCAGCGGCTGCGGGCCTCGGAGCCAGGAGGGTCGGGTAGAGAGCGTGGGGAACAGGGTGGAAGGTGAAGGGGCCCGGGTGGATGGCGGATGCTGGAATGATGTGGATCGGGTGGCTGGCCAGGAACGTGGCAGGGTGCCCCGGAATAATGGAGTGGGTCAGGTGGGACAAGGAAATGGGTGTCAGGTGTGGCTGGGGGATGTGGTGGACCTGAGCGAGGGGCTGTGGGTGCGGGTGGGGGTGGATGCCGATGGCGGCGGCGGCGGCGGCGGCGTGGTGCTGCAGGATGGCGTGCTGCACCGTTGTGATGGACGTGGCCGACGCTGCTGCCGGCTGCTGGATGTGGATGGGCTGGAGCGCGGGCGCAGCTGGCGCCAGGGCGGCCGAGGTGGGGAAGGCCTTGACTTGCTTGGCCAGCAGCTGCTGCTGGATGTGCTGCTGGGCGGCCTGCTGCAGCTTGCTGTACTTCTCCATCTCCTCGGGGGTGAAGGTGATGGGCTGGCTCTCCAGTGGGGCTAGAGAGGAATCTTCTCCCCCTTCCTGATCCCCTTCTATGCTCGGCTCCCCGCTCTGAGGCACATAGCCAGGAAAGTGCTCAACATCTGGAACTAGGGGCATCATACTGGTTTCCACTGGGACCGGCTGGTTGCCCCCATCCATAGGCTCCAGCCCGTCACCATCACTCGGATCCGAGAGGAAGCTGTGTGGCATGACCAGATCCCTGGAGCCAAAGCACTCGGGGAGTGCTGGTGCATCCAGGGGAAGGGACTGCATCTCCACAGAGGCTTCATCACATTTCTGCTCATCCAGAGGTTTGTCCTGAATTACCATCACCACATCTTCCAAGAGAGCCTGGCCAGCCAGCTGACCCTCCTCCATGCCTTGGGAACCATCCTCAGCATCTGACAGCTCCTGCTCCTCGCCCCTCTCCAAGCCAGACTCTTCGTATCTTTTGGAGTTTGGTTTCCGAATGGTTGGCAACTTCCCAATTAAGGGCAGAACCGGTTTGTTGCCTAAGGAAGGAGGCAGTTTGGGGCCAAAGTAGCCCTGGGGAGGATCTTTGAGCTTTATGCCCACCTTGTTTGCCCCTGACACCATCTCGTCACTGACACAGGGCTTCTTCTCAACCTTCCTGGACTGCACCTTTTCCAGGAGCAGCTTTGCAGTGACAGAGTTCCTCTCCTCAGGACTGCAGTCCCCTTCCGAGGCCCGTCCCGTGCCAGAGCTGCCACTGTTCTGGGAAAGGGATCCAGATCCTTTCAGATCCTCTCCTTTGCCATCCTCCTTCTTCAGCAGTGACCCTTCAGCTCGGCCTGTCCGGAAACAGTGAGGAGACTGGGAGCGATAGATCTTGGACCTGATGAAGTCCCTTCTGCCAGACCTTCGCTCCTCGGGGCTCTCGTGGCCCCGCGAGCCCTTCCGTGACAGGGACCTCTGCGAGTGGCTGCGGGTGCTGCGGCTGCGGTCCCGGCTATAGCTGCGGCTGCGCTTCCAGCTGCGGCCCGTCACGCTGCGGCTCCTCCTCTTGCTCCGACTGCGGCTGCAGCTGCTGCTGCAGCTCCTGCCACGGCTCCTGGACCTTGACCTGCCTCGAGGGTGGGTTCGGCTCCTGCTCCGACTCCTGGATCTGCTCCTGCTCGAGCTGTAGTCATCTTCCGATGAGGAGTATTTGCGCCGCTTCGAGCGGTGGTTTGAGCTGTTGTAGTCAGAGTCATCCTCTGAGTCCTGGGAGCGCTTGGAGTGGCAGCGGGAGCGGTCACTGTAGTCGCTGTAGCTGTCATCTGAGTAGCTCCTGTGGCGGCTGTAGCGGCTGTGCTCTGAGGACGCATCCGAGCTGGTGGAGTAGGACCTGTGCGAGGAGTGCCTGCGGCCCGAGCGGGAGCGGCTGCGGGAGTGCTCGCTGCCCGAGTCGTAGTCATCGCTGTACTGCGACGGGGACTTCTGGTGGCAGTGCTTGCCGGGGGAGCCCTCGTCGCTGTCATAGTCGCCGCTGCTCTGCCGGCTCCGGCGGCTGCTCCGGGTCTGGGACAGACCTGGGCAGCGCCTCCTTGCACCAGGCACCTGTTGCAGCTCAGTCTTGTGTCTTTTGCTGCCGTGCTCCTGGCAGGAGTTACCCCCGTCCTCTTTTTTACCGCTGCTTCCCTCCTCAGCAGACAGGGATTTCCTCTGGGACTCCTGGGAGCATCGCTTTTTCTTCTGGAAATGGCTGCAATCTTCAGACTGTTCAGGTTTCAGTGTCCGGTCTGACTCTGTCGAAATGGAGGATTTACCTTTTTTGTGCCTGTGCCTTTTCCGTTTCTTGGGTTTCTCTTCCCCCAGCTCAGCTTTCCGGGCCTTCTCCTCAGCTTCCTCCTTGTGTTTGCGTTTGTGTCTGCTGGACTTTTTGTGCTTCTTTTTCTTTTTGTGTTTATGGGACCTTCCAGATTTACTCTTACCCGTTACACTCTTACTGCTGTCCTCCCCCTCTCCCTTACTGACGTTTCCCAGACCAGACTCCTGTTTGCTCTGGGATTTGTTTTCCATTTTTTGAGCAGAACTGTTCCCTACACTTTCAGCCTCCTTGGATTTGCTCACCTCACCAGGTTCTGTGCTCTGACTGTTGTCTTTACAAAGCCCCCCTGGATCCTTGGATTTCTCAGCCCCTTTCCCTTTTGCATCCTTGTTACGGGAGAGCTTGAAGTCGAAGTACAGAGGATTGCAGCTGTAGGACACAGAGGGCTCAGCTTTGGTGAAAATGAGCAACTCTGAAGGCCACTGCAGTGTCGTGCTCTCGTCCTTACTCAGAACAGGGAAAAAAGGTCCCATGGGGTGCTTTGGTCCCTCTGAGCCATCTCTGCAGCCTGAGGCAGGAGGAGGAGCAGTGTCTGGCTCGGGGGGATTGCTCTCTGGAAGGTGCTTGCTCTCCTGTGTATTTTCATTCTCTGGGATGTCTTTTCGTTCTGTTTTGCCTTGCTGAGCTGCACTTTCAGTAGTACTCTGCTCCTTCTGCTGTCCTGTGCCCTCAGCAGCCTTTTCTGTGTGCTTGCTGGGTTTGGGTTTGGGGGAACTCCCCTTTTTCACTTCGTGCGCGTTTTTTTTGTTCACATTTTCTGCTTCTGTTTGCTCAGTAGCCTTCATGAAAAGCAGGAATTGAAAGTTGGGCTTTACTTTACAGTGGGCTGGGGGGATGTAGTGGTAATATTCTGGTTCCACGGCCGTTGGTCCATCTTCTCGTCTCATCTTCTTCAGCTTGGATAAGGTGCTGGCCAGAGCCCCGCTGTCCTTGTCGTGGTGGTCATCATCCTCCGCCTTGCCATCAGAATTACTGGTGCCTTCACCCTCCCCGGACTTCTGCAGGCTGCCAGCCTCTGAGGACCCCTTCTCATCACCTTTTGCCCCATCTGCAGAATTGGACTCATCCACATGGTCCTTGAAAACAGAAGCGATGGTCTCCAGCTTCACTGGGGTCTTCTTGGCGAAGGAAAAGGACACCCCAATCTTCTGCAGAGGAGTTCCCAGAGAGCTCTTAATGCCAAAGCTGATGGCCTGTGCCCCCTGGGCAGACGTCTGGCCTGGCATCACAGTGCCTTGTCCAGTGTTCAGGAAGCCTCTGTCCGTGGTCATCTCTGTGGGCTGGCCAGAACTTGTCTGGATGAAGGAGCCACTGCTGGCTGCGGAATCATCATCATCTCCACCTTCCTCATCCACAGCCACCGTGGTGGTCCTGAACATGGGCCCACTTCCAGGAGCACTGGAACAGGGGAAAGAGAAAACACAGCTGACTGGTGTCCCTAGCCCTCTGCAGGAGGATCCATCCCTCAGCAGAGACAATCTTAACATAGTTCAAGTGCTCTTGCACCCAGACACATGCATTAAAATATCATCAGACAGGCACTCAAAGTTTTTAATGACATTAAATTACTGAAGAAAATACCTATTGCTGGATAAAACAACATACTCTTTATGATCAGTTCAGTGAACTCCTACCAAAACCACAGCATGAACCCCAAACACAGTGTGAAGTTTTGCCCTCAAAGCCTGTGCAGTATCCTAGAGCAGGAATGCCAGCCCAGCCCAGGACTGCAGCCCCCAAGACTCCTGGGCTGCTGAGGACCACCCAGACTCACCACTCAGGCTGCCTCCTCTGCTCAGCCAGCTCGTGCAGGCGCCGCAGGGCTTTCTCCTGCTTCCTCTCATCTTTCCGGGATCTCGACGAGACATTGCGAGCAAATTCCCTTTGCTTGAGATCTTTCAACCTCTGAGGCAAAAGAAAGTAGGGATGAATCAGATCAAAGGTGTTTGTGGTTTATCCAAGAGCAGCTCTTTGCTGTAGCACTGGAAATTGTGGTGTCAAGCCCCTCCCCAGGGACATTCATTGAGCCAGGATGGAGCAACAGGATCTCAGCTCAACAAACCCCACGGAGCACACTGCCATCCTCCCAGCAGCTGAAGGAAAAAACAACCGGTGGTGACTTTTGGCTATGACTTCAAGTTCTGTGTATACCCCCTTCCAATCAACACTACTGGTTTTCTTTAGCATGGACAACAAAGCTGATTTCAAAGCAACAAGCAAATTCTGGAAGGAAAAGGGGAAAAGAAGGAGGATTGTTTACTTTGCTGCCCTTGCAGGGTGCAGATGTACTTGACAAACAGTGCATGACACAAGTCAAGAGCATGGGCCAAAGGACAGGAAGGATTAGCTGGTGCCAGAGTTACCCAGGAATGACATCTGACAAAAGCAATGTACCATTACATTGGAGAAGGAGCCAAAAATCACATGCAAATGATTTTGTAAGCAAATCCAGAATACAACATACACCACAACCAGTTACTTGTTTTCCTGACAGTAGTTCTGAGAGGGTCAAGAAACAAACTGCTCTAAAGGCAGGAGGATGTCTTGGGGTTGAATACTTTGAGGGGCAGAAGCACCATGTTCCCCAGAAATCTTACCACGAGAGAGCAAACCCAATCCCAAGGAATTTCAAACGTACTAATATCACTGAGGAAGTCTAGATAGCCAATTCTAATAGAATATAAGCATCCAAGGCTTCAGAACATTTTGGAAAGTCCTTGTCTCAGAGCACTAGGAGAAGAGGCTGCTGCTTTTCCTTGGAATACATATATATATATGTATGTTGTGGATATTCACATTTTTTTAGAGTGCTTTACAGAAGTTTAAGTAACAGAAAGCAACGAAGACAGACCTTGACCATCCTAAGGGGACTCACTGTTCTTTTTTTAGTGCACAAAAAAAAACCCATTTCAAAGGGCCCAGTTCCAGAACGCATCCTGTACCCAGCTTTTGGAAGAAGTTTCATGTTTTTCAGGCATTTCATGCAGGGCCTGGGAGACTAACAGGACTCAGAGCAGGAGTCACTTTGGAACAATTCTTGTACAGGATGTACAAATCACTGGTGAATTCTAAATACTTCTGGCTGGCTGACTCTGCCTCTTTCCTGGAGCAGAGTCAGACTGCCACACACAGAAACAGTGGAGCTGGAAACCAACCCAAAGCTCAAATTAGAGGAATTAAGCTAGCCCAATGTAAAGAGAACATTGCTTTGTGAAAAAGGGGGAGACTGGACAAGACAGAGGATTCTCTTACCTAATTGTATTTACTAAATGTGGTTGATTGTTACCAAAATCAGACGGGAGGACACACAAATAAGATACAACTACAGACACCAGCAGAAAGAAACTCACTCTTGTGATCTGGACTCCCAAATTAGATGGGTTTGCTTTCAATACATCAGCTGAAAATGTCACATCACAAAGAAAAAAAGAAAGTAAAAATATAACAAGAGTGGAAGATAGAAAAAAAAAAAAAACAACAAACAAAAACAAGCAAGCATTACTAGAGAGCTGTGGGGGAGTGTGCCAGCTATTCTACAGAGCAGGAATGGAGCCAGTGGAGCCACGGGACTGAGCCAGGGTCTGGAGCAGGGGGACACACATGGACACGCACGGACACAGCAATGATCCCACCTGGAACAGCAGAACTACTTTCACCAGGACAAGTAAAGGGCTCAAGGGTTTTGTGGTGTATGTTAAATGTTGAAGAGTAATTTTTTTTCCAAGAGGAAGGAAAAAAATATATATATAGATGGACTGAGCAACGCTATCAGCTTTTTCATGCTGATTTTGAAAGTGTGTCTGAAATGCTCTGAGAAGTTACAGCCACCAACAGCTGACAAAACTATTTAATGGGGGCTGATGCCAAGTCTGGAGATCACTCACCCATTTGGAAAAAAGTATGACCCAGCTATTTACACCAGACATGAACTGTGACCTTTTCCTCTCAAGAGGAAGGTGCAATGGTGCACTCAGAGCCCCCTGTGCCCCCACGCATGGTCCTGATCATCCCCCAGGACACAAACTGGGCTCAGAGCTGTTGGGAACCATGCGGCTGCCCCCAGGCTCTCCTGCCTCCATTACACGGCAATTTGAATGCAGACAGAATTAAATGCCTACTATTAAATGCTGACCTTTGTGTGTCTCTGCTCCCCCAAACCTCTCACTCTCAACACTTAACATTTAGAGGTGTGAAGTAAATTAACTACCCCAAAGCACTGTAACTCTGGAATATGACCCACAACAACTCCCAGCTGCACCCAAACCTGGGCCCTTTTAGCTGACAAACCACTGGCCCTGGTGTCAAGACTGCTGACAATCTGGGGAAATTTTTCTCCAAAAACTTCCAAAATTGGGGAAGAGTTGGTCTGGTTTCCAAAGGGACCAAGAGATCTCAAGGCTGAGTTTCTTTTTGTCACACAGGAGTCAGGAGAAAAAAAAGAGTCTTTCTGGCGAAGTACAGGATAGAAAAGCTCATAAATGCACCATGCCAGCTCCTTGGAAATGTAAAATACAGAACAGAACACAGCTCAGTTTCTTAGACTGACCTAAACCAACACACCTATCATCGGAAATTACACCAGGGGTGCAAGAGACCTGGCTGGACTGCATTATCTTCCCTAAATGCATCCTGAGGGAGGGAAAGGGGGGAAAACAGGAGCCCACACTGCTCATCTGTAAGAACAGCCTGCTGCAGGAATGAAAAATACCCAGAACTTCTCAAAACAACCTGTAACTCTCTCCTCACTTATTGTTTCAAATATGTCACTGAATCCAGTGATTGATCCCCTCAAAGACTGGGTAATCAGTTCACTACAGCCATGTCCACCCTGCTCCCCAGTCCTGACTGGGAAGGAGCAATCTAAAGCCTGAAGTACAATTTCATTGGGTGAAGGGAGCACATGGAGCACTGAAATACTGCTCACACACTCCCAGGTCTCAGCCTGCCCTGGAAATCATTTGAACTAAACAGATATTTATAAGCTCAACTTACACTGAAGAAATTTACATCTAATCCTGAGGAGAGTGTTATTCTAATCCCCCAAAAACCTCTAAATGACTTTTTGGACCACACCATATGTGTGGGTGTGAGGGAGGCTGGAAGAGCATGGTACTGCCCCTTCCCCAGCACCACGGCAAAATTCCAACAAGGATTTAACAAAGCCACTCAACCATCCTCAGGGAGCTTCTCCCCTCCACAAGGAGTCCTGCGAACTCGTACTTTTGGGATGAATCCTTCCTTTTTAAGTCTTCCTATTGTGCTTAGCAGGACGATGATTTTTTCAACAGGATTAGAGCCACAAAACCTGTATTAAATCAAACACATGCTTCATGCTACTACAGGATTTCAAAATTAAGGAGCATTTCTTTCTTCATTTGCAGCATGTTTTCTGAGGAAGCAGCAGTTTATCTAATCAGCAACATCCTTTCAAACTGCAGGAGCATGAGGACCCATAAACCCAAGGAATATTCTGCTGGTTTATTACTTCAGCTGTCAGAAGGGCCACACTGCAGTGACCAGCACTGACACGAATCACTTACATAAAATTTCTCCAGATTTCCAAATGCTGTAGGCAGTAGTTCACTACCTTCAGCCTTCCTGGGGTTTATTAATAGCTGCCACCCCCCTCAGCTTTGGAACAAAGAATTGTATTTTAAGTTTCCAGCCTTGTTTCTAACAAAATTCCAATCTCACCTCCACATTTCCACAGGAGTGGAAATCGAGCTCCTAAAGAGCAGGTTTGGTATCAAATCTGCAGCTACCTCTGGACTGCAGCACAAAGAGGCCACAGTGCTGGATTATCTCCCAATCCCTGCATGGCTCAGGAGGGGCCAAACTGGCAAACACCACAAGTACCTTCCAATTCTCACAAAGCAGCTTAAAGCAGCTGCAGTACAGCACTAATGAAAAGCTCCTGAGAGCCCATCCCAGGCACAGCAAAGTGGGGAAATCAGGGGGGTGAGCAGGAGACAGGAACTGTTGCAACAGGAAAACCACTGGATCATCACAGGATGTCCTAAGCAGGAAGGAATCCCCAAGGATCATCCAGTCCAACCCCCTCAACAATCCCACCCTGTGCATCCCTGGGAGCATTGTCCAAGCATTCCTGGAGCTCTGGCAGCCTCGGGGCCATGAAAAAACTCAGCACACCTCAGATTTTGCTGATGGTACCAGGTAAGATCTCCCCAGTACCCAGCTGGGGTGCAGAGCTTTACAGGTTCAGAACCAGCAGTACATGGATTTTCTCTATTTAAGGTGACAAAGCCACACACCATCACTGAACTGAGGCCCACTGAGAGACATTCTTTGCCTAAAAGTGCAGAACAGTAAGGGCCCCTGTTATTCTCACAAGACAAAAGCACTGTCACCAGACCTGAAGATGTGAGACTTTCATGCCAAACCTTATACTGAGATGGGTCAGAGAAGATCCACCTCTGGGGCTCGAGGCAGGAGGCAGCTCCCATGACATCAGAGCCCCCTCCTCCCTTGCCATTGTTCTCAAGTCTCTCTGGCAACCCACATTAAATAAAATAATAATAATGTACTTTTCATTCTGTGCCAGCAGATTTATGGCTTTCTGAACTTTTGATGTCTGCTCGATTCTTTGCCCCAAAAGCTTCTGGGAGTGAACGACACCATTAAACACAAGCTCAAAGAATGACAACCTTGATCATTTTATTGAAGTGAGAACACAAGCCTGGCTTATCTTTGGTCATCAACATTCTTTGCACACTTATAAATGAAGTTAAAAGAACAGAGAGGAAATGGCCTGCAAATGCAGCTTTATTTCATCTTATTTTCCTCCCTGGAAAGAATCAGTATTTTTCTTAGCTGGGTTAAGAAAAATATAGAATGGGTTGGGTTGGAAGGGACGTTACCCAGTCCCACTCCTGCCATGGGCAGGGACACCTTCCACCATCCCAAGCTGCTCCAAGTCCTGTCCAACCTGGCCTTGGACCCTTCCAGGGATCCAGGGGCAGCCACAGCTTCTCTGGGCAGCCCGTGCCAGGGCCTCCCCATCCTCAATGGGGAGAATTTCCTCATCATCTCTAATCCAAACCTACTCCCTTTTCAGTTAAATCCATTACCCTTTGTTTTATCACTCCATGCTCTTGTCCAAAGTCCCTCTCCAGTTCTCTTGTAGCCCCTTTATTGTTAACTGGTGGGTTTTCTGAGGGCAAAGTATTTCTGAAGCAGAAGAACTTCCCATGTAACACCAAGTACCTCAGAGATTCCCTCCTCAGTCTCCTCCATTCAAGCTGTGCTTGGAGGTCTAAGGTTTTGGAAATCCTGAGTTTCCCCAAAACAAAGTTCAGAGTTTGCATTCAGAATATTCCTCAACCCCAGCACTGACTGTATTGGTAATTTTATTGTGCTTGAACAGATCTCTCCCCCTCGGCATGAGAAGCAAAGATGCAGCTCATTAGGGCACAAAGAGAACTGCACATCTATACTTTCAGTTCTGAGTTCCACCCTCTTTCCCAAAGAACTTCTTTATGGAATACACTCCCTTTGTCCTTTTACAAAGAGAATCTAGACAGAATTAATCACCTACACCTCCAAAACACCACACACTTAGGGGAAAAAATACCCAGCTACATAAAAGCCTGCATTTCAATGCTGGTTTGTGTTCTCCCAGGGAACCTGGCACAGGTTCACTCAGGAACACGTTTGTTTTTCACAGAGAATGCAGAAGAGGAATGTTTTGATTCTGTTGGGTCAGTGACTCAGTAAACAGCTCGAGCCCTCAGCAGGCACACAAGCAGAACGAGGTGACAGTGGGAGATTCTCTCCAAGTTCCTGGATTGTTAAAAACCCCACATAGTAAAAGGTGACTGTAAATGCTACATAACTGATACTCAAGGTAATTCCAACCACAACTTTTGCAGGCTGCTCCAGGTGCTGGGCCCTGCACATACAGGTTTATTTGACAGGAACCCACAGACTGGGCACAACCCAGATAAGGGGCTTGCACTCATCTTCACACAAATCTAACATGAGGCCTTTATCTTAATCTCAAAACCCCAAACCAAATAAGGAGCCCTCACAGGTGTAATGCCTTAAGGACACATTCCCACTGGGTCCAGAGTGTTCTAGGACTGTGGGAGCTGCTAAAGATCAGGACATTGTGGATCTGCAGTAAAGCAGAACAGAAATCACAGAATCACAGACTGGTTTGGCTTAGAAAAGATCCTAAAGATTACCTTGTTCCACCCCCTACCACAGGCAGGGACCCTCTGCACTATCCCAGGTCGCTCCAAGTCCTGTCCAACCTAGCCCTGAACACTTCCAGGGATATACACGGGGTCCATCTTCACCACCCAACTTCTTCTTAGCTGCAGAAGCTTTCTTTCTACATTTGCCACCTTTTGTCTTTTGCTTATTGTTAATTATTACTCTGTTGACTGTCAGGGCTGGGCACCATCAGGAGTGGGGGCCCTTCATAACCTACCAGGCTTTCAAGATCAAAATCTACAGCTAAAAAACCTCACCATTAAAGACATCAGCAGCTGTACAAGTTGTTATGAGATGCAGCCTTTTCCAGTTGCTCACTGAAGGGTGTGTGAGAGAACCGAGCTTATTGTCCCTCCTGCAGGGCCATCTGCACCCACTCAGCTGCTTTCAGGCCCCTGAGAGGGACAGGCCATGTGCTGACCAGAGGGTGACTGGTCCCTTAAAACAGCTGCACTTCTCATCTCAAGTATCAACCTAATTAAAAACAGCTCCAGAACAACACTGCACACCTCCAACACAATGGCTAAAACACGCCAATGGCTTGGAAGAATAAATGCTAGGATCTTTTCCCAGGTAAGGAAATGCTGCCTTTTGGAGAAACTTGGTGTTGAGGTTGATTCAGATGTAGCCAAATGGTCTATGAAACCAGGACAGGCAGGAAATAAAGAGAATAAACCTCCCCTTTAATTGTTTGGTGTTGACACAATTTTGGTGGGTCCAAAATTCATCCGGTTGGGATCAATACACTTACCTATCATCCCTGTTGGGCAATAATCCCGAGTTCCTTCCTGGAATACAAGACAGTGCCTTTATAACTCGGGAGTGGAAAGGGATCTGAGGATGGAACATCTATTTACAGGGACAGCCTAATGCTTGCTGAGCCACAGAGGGATAACCAAACACTCCAACGTCAGGGGGATGTGGAACTAAAAATACTTAAAAGTAAAAATGCTTTGGAAACTGAGCCAAGAAAAAGGCAAAAATGAGCTCTGTTGCCTTAAGAATTACCACTGAGACAACAAAATCTCGCAGATGATGTATACCAAGCTGGGTTGCTGTAACTAAGATACTGCAATGGCCTTTCTTTCCAAGAAAGCCAACTGATGGCCAACTTTTAGGAAAAGCTCATGTTTTTCCTCAAAAACTTTAGGCTCACCTTTCTGCAACCTCACCTTCTTATATCTAAAGAGACATACTATAAAACATCAACATGCAACATATCAAAAGCACAGCTTTTTTTTTTTTTTTTTAAATACTGTTTTAAAATTTAGACTGGACTGCTGGATATGAGCCTTCCTGCAGAAGGAGGGAGCACAGCAGTGAGATAATGTTACTTATGCAAATTCACTGTCATTTTGTCTCGGGGGTTTCAAGTTCACTCCCTGAATGCTGACCCAGTGGGGTCACACATTTCAGCCTGACAAAGCTGGACAAGCAATTTTTTCCCCTAAGCAAAGCATGATTGCTTCTTTGTTTAAATCCCTCTGTAACTAGAAATTAATGCTGGGTGATGCAGCCAGAGTTTGGAGGCTCATTTTCTCCAAAGCCTGCCTAAAGTGACTGCAATGGATGGAATTATCCAAGAACATAATTCCTCTCAACATAATCAGCAGTACTAAGCAACCTCCAAATTCTTTCTCCTGATGAGATGACCCCACCCTGTGGGTGCACAAGACATTTTTCTCTCAGGCCACTCCTGCTGATGACTCCTTTTATTGCTTTCCACAGGTTGGTTTCCTCCTCCACAGCATCTCCAGCTGCTGGAAGAGCTCTGAGCCTGGCCAGGCTCACGTCAGTGCCCCATCAGTCACAGAGGGTTGGAGCAGTTCATGGAATACCACAGCATCAGCACACCAAGAATGTGACACAAACAGGTCCTGCCACCTCCCAGATGAACGCAGGTCACTGCACTCAGGTTTCAGCCAAACTGATGGAGACTTTCCAAGGGAGTTCTCTGCTCTCAGATGTCACGACTGAGCTCAGCCAAAACCACCCCTTTGCCCAATAACCAAAGGAATAAATAATTTTCTGCTCCTGATTCTACCAAACCTCAATTTTTACAGAGCCCAACAGCCCTGCTATGAGAATTCCTGACAAGACTCCCTTAGTTCAAAGCAGATTCTCTGTCAGTCGTATCCTGCACTTAATACACACACACAAAAATCATACTCTAAAGACACATTCTTGTTTTTAAGCTGTTTTCACTGCTATTTTGCAGCTCTACAGCACATCCTCCTTGAGTTACCAGCAGTCTGATGATTGTGTTGTTAGAATTTATGACTAGGAACATCAAATCCCTCCTCTGAGCCCTTTCAGCCCTGGAGGAGCCCAACACTGCTATCTGCTGTGCAGTTACATCTTATTTAGCAGTTTAAATGGTCAAACAGATCAGGCTAACACAAGAACTCCCATTACTTACTGTGCAGCATGAAGACACTACAGTACATCCCTACCTTGGGGAAAAAAGCCAGCTCCACAAAGACTCTGAGCCCACCTTCTCCTGAGAATTACAGAATTTGGGAAATGCTCCTTTCTTAGGATTCCTTTGATACAGCCCATTATTTCCTAGTCTGTTTTCAGTAACTCCACAGAACACAGACAGTAAAATGCTCACATGTGGGGATCATGACACCCCAAAGCTGTACTAATGCTAAATGCAAGCTGGGAGCCATCCACCTCCAAGTGTACTCTCCTCAGTTTAACACCAGCACATTGCTGCCCGTGGGTCTTTCAGAAGTGCGGCTCCTTGATGCCAACCATGGAGTGAGGCTTGGGGTTCTGTTGCTGGTTTGTGTTCTTAAATGAATGATGGGCACAAAAATCTTACCCAGCGACATAAAACACCTATTTCTGGACCAGTAAGGAAAACAGATACATCAGGGAAACTCCAAGTATTGACCACAAACAAGACCACCACAATGAATATCAAACTGATGAACTGTGCTGTCTACAACTGGTTACCTGCTTGTGAGCATGGTCGTAAGAGTTGATGTGGTTGTCAAACTCTTGGTGCTTCTGATACTGCTTGTCACAGAGTTCACAGTAGAAGTTTGCTCTGAGGTCTTCCAAAGCCTTGGCAATGGCCTTTTCTTTATCAACATAATCCTGAAAATTAACAAAAAAAATGCTTCTGTTAAGTGTCCTGTAGAACAGGCTGGAAGTTGGTGGGTTAGTCCTTTAAGGAAAAATAGTGCTTCATAAAAACTTTGTGTACATTGATTGTATTTATTACAGGATCAGTGAGGCTGGAAAACACCCCCAAGATCACTGGGTCCAACCTGTGCCAAATCCCCACCTTGTCCCCAGCCCAGGGCTCTGAGTGCCACATCCAGGCCTTCCTCGGACACCTCCAGGGATGGGCACTCCAAACCTCACTGGGCAGTTCCAAGGCCTGAGCCCCCTTTCCATGGAGAAATTCCTGCTGCTGTCCACCCTGAGCCTGCCCTGGCCCAGCCGGAGGCCGTTCCCTCTCCTCCTGTCCCTGTGCCCTGGGAGCAGAGCCCAACGCCCCTGGCTGTGCCCTCCTGTAAGGGACTTGTGCAGAGCCACAAGGTCCCCCCTGAGCCTCCTTTTCTCAAGGAGGAGTCCCTCTGCCAGCTCCCTCAGCCCTTCCTGGGGCTCCAGCCCACTTCCAGCTGTTCCCTTCTCTGGGCACGCTCCAGCCCCTCAATGTTCTTCCTATCACGAGGTGCCCAGAACTGGACTCAGCACTTGAGGTGCCCCAACAGTGCCAGCTCAGGAGACAGTCAGTCAGTGCCAGCCCTGGTCCTGTTGTCACCCCACCTGGGACAGCCCAGGTGCCATTTGCATCATGCCCACCTGGGCACTTCTGGGCTCATGTGCAGCCGCTGCTGACCAGCACCTCCAGGCCTGCCCAGTTTTCCAGTCACTTTTCCCCCACCTGGAACATCCCATGGAGTTACTGTGACCCAAATGCAGGTCCCAGCACTTGGCCTTACTGAACCCAGCTTACTAAGCTGAGCAGCTTTGGCAAATTCACAGATGGGAATCCAGAACTTTACAATGCTACCAACCTTGGCTCCATTTGCTACCCAGAATCACAGAATATTCTGTGTTGGAAAGAACCCTCAAGGACTGAACATCTCCTGGTCATAGCAGAAGTATCACTAAAAGGAGACTGCTTAAAACAAGACCTGCAGTGCTGATGGGGGAAGGCAGGGCAGCTCTGCCTCATGGGAGCCTCCTGGATTGTTTGTGCTCCAAGGAGAAGTTCAAAACCTCGAGCTAACCCAGAGACACACTGGCATCAAACCTAGGAGGATCCTTGCCTTTGGAACACAACCTTACAACTCTAAAGCTGACACTGCTCCATTTTGAGTGCTATGAGATGTCTGCTTAATCTTGGTTTGGCTGCCTGAATTCAGGTGGGAGGAACATGGCTCTGGCTGGGAATTATCCTTCAGAGCCTGCCAAGCCCCATCCACTGCAGTGAAATATTCCCAGGAGCAGAACTGTCCCTCAGGCTGGGTTCAGCACAGAGCCCACACTGCAGTGGACACAGAGAGCTGCATTTAATGGACAGGGGAGGGAGACAGCCTTGGAGTGCTGAGAGGGTCTTTGCCCTTCTATAACTGAACATTTGCACAGGTGGAAAACCAAACCTCCGGGCAGAGATGAGGTGGCTCATCTGGCAACAGCCATATCCTTCCCTCTTTTGCTACAGGTTTTGAACATGCACTGAGCTCCAGGACTGGGGAAATCCCAGTCCCTCAGGTGGCTGCACTGGCTGGAAATCCAGGCATGGAAGGAGCCTGTGCTGCCCCAGGGTTGCTGCACATCTGGGGGGCTCCATCACACACCTGATGCCGGGACAGAGGGACCTCAGGGCTAAGCAGCTGTTCTCTCTTGCCAGGCTGTATCAATTACAGCCCCACCGGTAGAATTAATAAAACATCACCACTTTTCACGAGCTCTCTGGGGGGGGTTTACCCTGAGGGGGTGGAAGCTTTTACTCAAAATCAGCTACAAATGCTGCATCACAAAGCCCACTGTACTCACTGCAGCACTCCCCATATAACCATTGACCACAGGCATTTCAACTGGAATAAAGAGAAATTATATAAAAAAACAGCCTAACATTAGAGAAAAAGCACTTAAGGATCTTTTTTTCCATCTTCAATACAAACTTCCTATGGGAAGCTTCCTTCCTCAGCAAGAGGAGGCAGCAAACATTTAAGAGAAAACTCAAAGGTTTTTCCTTTGAATTTCAGATCTTGTTCAAAGCAATATGGTTTATCTCCTAGTTACCACATCAAAACTGGCATTAAAATAAAATTACTGAGCACGTTTTATGATGCCAAGTTTATATAAAAAATTTCAACACCCCAGGAGAGGAAAAAAAAAATCTAAAAAATTTTAGTGTTCATGTTTGGGATTGCTTTCAATTTAAAGCACTGTTCATTTCTACATAAAAAAGGAAGCAACTTCCTGCCTCCATCTATTACCAAATGCCCTTGTTAAGGGAAAAAAATAAACCAACAAATCTGGAGTTTTGAGCCTGAAGCAGGTCCCCAGGAAGACAAGAAAGGAAAACAGAGCAGCATGAACTCCACAGAAGACGGACATTTAAAGTTCCTCTGAATCCCAGACAAGCTTCCTGTGCCATGTGTAGGTTTTTTTTTTGAGCAAGCATCCTGTGGCTAAACAATGAAACGCAGCCATTTGAGTGATCAGAATCTATACAAAAAAAGGGAATTAAAAAACCTTTCTTGGCTGCAGAGTTATCCGAAATTCCTGGGAGGCTCCCTGAATGGCTGATCAGGATGCAACGCCATCAGCAGTTACATAATGGGCTCCTGTGGAGCAGCAAAAAGTAACGGCTACAGAGATTTTTCACAGATTAGTACCAAAATGCAAGGGGCTAAGGATGAACTGAGCTAATAAAAACCCACAGGAGCTGGGAGAGACTGCTACTGCTCCAGAGCTCCTGAGAAAAATCTGTGCTGGATGAGGGCACGAAGAGAAAAGACTCTCAGAGCAACACAGGTTGGGCTGCATTCAGAAAGATAATTGCAAACCCCAAGAACTCCAGGATCACAAAATTATTTTGGTTGGGAGGGACCTTAAAGCTCCCCCCAGTCCCACTCCCTACCATGGGCAGGGGCACCTCCCACAAGACCAGGTTGCTCCAAGCCCCATCCAACCTTGCCAGGGATGGGGAGTCCACAGCCCCTCTGGGTACCCAAACACCTGCAGTTCACATACCAAACAAGTCAAGGTCTCAAGGGGGAGAAAAAAAAAAAAGAGGAGAAGAAGCTATAAATTTTCATAGCTGAACAAACTGCCTGAAGAATTAACTGTTCAGCTGGGGAAATGGAATTTTAGATTTGCAGAGGTTATGTTTAATTTTAATGGCATTGAAACTACTTTCCCATTATTTCTCAAATAATTAAAATTTATGCAAGACTGACACTTCATTTGGATGTCTTGAGCTCTTCCTCAACCCTGGTACTCCCCAAATCTCCAGACAATTGAACAAGTAGGCTTTCCTAAGAGCTGATGGACTGAGGGGCTGAGAAGCAGAAGAGTGGATTAAAGGATGAGTAGAGACCATGTCTCCATAGAGAACCCAGTTACAGCTAAGCCAAGAATACTCCTGCATGTCACGCTCAGTCCCAACACCACAGCTCATTTTTATCAGCCCTTGGCTTACAAAATAACCCCACAGGTTTTGTAAATCCCATAGAAATACAGAATTTGTCCTTTTTTTTAATGCTGCCTGAACAATTCCTCCAGAGAGCTCCAGCCCATCCATTTCTCCAAGCTGGAGCCATGTCTTATCTTTCCAAAGCAAGCAGAATTTATGCAATTACATCATAATGTACTGCTCACTCCATACAACACAAGAGCTCCTCCCTTCCCAGCTGGTAACTGCCCCTCTACCACCTGCAGGTTTTGTCCTGACATGGCAGACTCACTCGAAAAATCTAGCAGCCCTGAGTGTAGGGAAGGAAATGTCCTGCTCACCCCAGGACTGTTCATTCCAGAACAGGAGCAATGCACACAGAGAAAGCCCTGCTGCTGTCTGGGGGCTCTTCAGCAGCTAAACAAACAGGAAGGCTGATGCCAGGAAGTGAATAACCAGTGTGTTAAAATACAAATCATCCCCACAATGACCGAACCCAAGAGCAGTGAATTTCTACCACCATCACTGCAGCAGAATGAGGAGAACCCAGCCCCATCAGAACAGATCTTTTCCCAACCAGCCCACAGACACTGTGATGTTGATGCCCCTCTCTCTGTACCTTGTACTTCTTCCTCAGCTCCTCAGTGTCTTCCTTCTCCACCTCCAGCACTCGCCTCCGCTCTGTGGCATCCTCAGCGTAGTCGAGCTGTTTAAAAAAAACAGAAGAGATGCAATTTGGCCCATAAATACATAGCACTATCAAATCTACCAGAAAGCACAACTTAACAACGTCAGCTGAAACAGGATCTATGCAAGCTGTACTTTGCTTTCCCCGTTTTGTCACCACAAGTGTAAATCAGCTCATTAATCCCCCTGATGTGGAGGGCCCTGGCAGGCCCATGGCAGCTTTGGGGAGGGGAAATCTCAGAGCCCAGGGATTCTGGGGAGCATCCAGAGCTCAGAACTCAGGCTCACAGGGATAAACAGAGGATGCAATTTGCAGATGAGTGTTTTCTTACTGCGCTTATTTAAGAGCAAGTTGTTCTTTACCTCGGATGCACAAATTCTCACTTTTCCATGTCTTTCCCACCCACTCCCCAGAAGCCCTGAGGGTTGAGGGGAGCTCACCTCCATCTCCATCCGGCCCATGCCCATGACATCATACTTGACGACGATAGGGATGGGATCCGTCCTCCCTGGAAGAGGAACACACAGAGAAGGGTCAGCAGCAGCCCAGCACCACAGCTCACTGTATACATTGGGTTTGGGTGGTTAGAGATCTTGCCTTGGAGTGCAGAGACCAGAAAGCTACAGTGAACCAAACACGAGCCATTCTCACAGCTTACAGCCAACCCTGCGCCCAGCTCCCAACGGCACCCAGGAAGATAAATGCATTTTCTGAACATTAACTGCTCATGTAAGAGCTTCTCGTGGTTAATGTTGCCCCATGACAAACCCTGGGGCAGGGCTGATAACAGGACTTGAGCCTTTTCCTCAAGGCTTCCACATCAGGCTCCTCATCTCCCCACAAGAGTGAAGAAGCTGCTAATCACATTCCACTGTTGCAGCTCATGAAGAATTGATTGAACTTCCCTGAAAACGATGTGGAAGCCTCCCTCCCACCAGCTTTTGCCCTCCTCAGGAGTAAGGAATGCTGGGGAGAGGATGGCACAGAAGCCAAACTTCCCCCATCCAACCACCCTGTCTAGGCTGGGGTCAGTCCCTGCTCCCCCAGCCCCGGAGCGATGCTCTGGCCCCGCTGTGTCACCTGTAAGCTGTGAAAAGGACTGGTTGCGAAGAAAATTGACTTTGAACTAATCAAACTATGCTGGAGATTTATTTTTTTTAAAAAACGTATCTTTAATCCACTCATAACCAGCCAAACAAAGCAAAATGGGGCAGACAAGCACTTTACTACCACAGCTTTTTTTTTTTTTTTTTTTTTTTTAATTATTATGATTTTGATTTTTACATCACAACTGGCACTGGTGGTTGTGATGTAACCCACTGCCAAAGTACTTACCTTCTCCAATGCAAACCTTGAGTGAAAAAACAGAATGTTTACTTCCCTTATTATTGCTCTTGTTTGGTGTAAACAACTCTTTTGTTATACACACATACACAGGTATTATACCTTTGGGCTAAAAGATCAACAGTCATGCCGAAATATTTCACTGCCATCCACATATGCAAAAGGTTAAAGTCTTTAAAACTGCCTCAGAAAACCTGGAGAGGTGTGAACTCTTTGCCAGCATCAGCCATTACCCCTGCCAAAAACACAGCCCCAGAGGGGCTTTTGAACCTTAAGGTACAGATATGTGGTTTTATTCAGAAATAAAGCCATTTAATTAATTCCTTTACAGCTTCATTGATATGCCCAGGAATTTGACAGGCAGGTATCCAGCAGGTCCAAAAGTAGTGATCACATTAATCTGAAATGGTTTGGATTGAGCTTTCCTTTGTACATTTAATGCTCATCTTTGACAAGGATTCTCTTACGCCCAATGGTATAATACAGTAAGCAGTGACTGCAATTTTTAGCAAAAGGACCAAATTAAAGACAGGTTATAAAAATGACTTCCTAGGTGCAATATCACTTTCATAACGTCTCAGTCAGGGATTTACTGGTAAGCGGTGAAACCAAATTGAATGGCTGGCACCAAGTGCCAACAATTTATTATTCAAAATATTTTCAAGCTTTTTTCTTTTTGTTTTGCTTTGGTTTTGGGTATTTTTGGTTCATTTTTGTTTTGTTTCTCCAGCAATCAAAATCTTTTGATGCAGCCTCATTGCCCTGGTAAACCCCTGTATACAAACAATGCATCAGTACTTTTGCCTTCTAAGGCAGTCAAAGTTTTTGGGTTGGTTCTTTTTAATTCAAAATCTATTTGGAAATTGCAGTAGCAAGTGCTAGTGCCCATCGTGTTGGGGGGGGGGGGGAAATCAAGTTTGGACAGTATTAAAAATTTATGTTTAAACTGATTTTGGCAGTTCTAACACAAACAGAAACATCCCTTCTTAGCAATACCCTTTAATGAACAAGGATCAGACAAGTGTGCATAAAGAAAGGAAAGGAAAGGAAAATGAAAGACCAAGCAGAAGGATGATGGCTACAACAGAGAAAGTAAGCCTAACATTGGTGCACTGATGACAAAAGGAGTAATTCAGTCTGAAAATAAAAAATTACCACTGCTAAGTTTACCATCACCACAACAAGTCCAGGATCATAACGCTGTAAAAAAGAAACACCATTTGTTAGGCAGAAACCATTAGGGGCAGAAAATAGGCCGTTTGGCAGGGAGGATGGGTTACAAAAAATAACAGGAGGCTTCTTGCTCACCCCTCCACCCCACGACCGTGCTGCAGTACCAGGGAGCCACTGGAGCAGCTCTGGCTCCTGCTGGGTGTTGTGAGAGCTCCTGGGGACAGCCTCCCTCCGAAGAGGCACTGAGGCACAGGTAAGCAGGCAATTTAAAAAGGAAACAAATCAAGATCTTAAGGAAGTAACAAATACTCAGGACCAAAAGGAGCTCTGCTTGCAGCTAAGAGAGGATATTCCATATGGAAAGTGATGCCTTTGTTTTAAACTGAACCATCATTTCATTACGAATGGAAACTCATGTGTGTCATCAGGTGACCAGTGGCACATCCAGGAATGTAACACAGCTATGGCAGCAGTGCCAAGCCCACATGGATCCCCCTGGAGCCAGCTGGGGCAGCAGGACATGCTGCTGGGCACTGGGGTGGCCTTGCTCCATGTCCAAGGAAAGCCATGATAGTGAGGGGACAGGGACAGGCTCCGGGCCACCCCTGGCCACTGGCTGCCAGGTGGGACATGGGGAGCAGCCAAAGGGGAAAATGGGACTCTCCAAGTTCAGCTCATTACTCCTCCTTTGAAGGAACTTCCTTGAGCAAAGTTTATCCTACTGCTGACCGTGACAACGGGATCTTTCCCAGCAGGCGAACGTGGCTCAGATGTCAGGAGCCTCCCAGGTTTGGTGTCCCTGCTGAGCCTTTCCTGTACACCAGCATGCTTTGAAGGGAATGTAAGCTTCCAAGGCCCAAAATTCCCACATTTCTTGCAACTCAGCAAGCTGCAAGTAGTGCCACACGGACAGCTAATTTCCAGGGGAAATCCTGCTGTATCCTTGTCCCAGACCCCTGCAGCCCACAGCATTAATTTTCTTTTTGAGGCAAGTTACAACTCCTTCACAGACTGGTCAATGTACAGGCTGCAGACCCCAAAGCAGAGAGGGTTATTGCATAAAAGACTTCCACACACGGGGAAAATCTTGTGGAGAAAACAGAGCAGGAACCTCCAGCAGGATGGGAAACAAAAAAAACAGCTCACACAAGAGTCACAACTTAGAAAATCCAATCTCCAAGTGAATTAGATTAGTAATGATTCCCTGGACTCAGAAATTAAATGAGATTCCCAAACTGACTGGCTGTACCTGTTTTGCTTTCCTCTCCCCAAGAAATGGGAAAACCTTTCTCCCAGCTTGTGAAAAATTGCTCAGACCCAAACAAACCCTGACAGCCACCTCTTCCCAGAGCCCTGCAGTGGCAGGGAGAAGGGAGCACGTGGCCAGGCAGGCTTCTCCAGATTCCCTCCTTTTTAACTGCATAAAGTTACTGGATATGAGCAAATACTTCTCCTCCAGTGCTATAAATGAATAAATCTTTGGAAAATTCATCCTAAGGCTTCAGGGCTTTGGTATCAGACACAGGTCATGGTGCACACGCAGGACTGTGAGTTCAGGGCCATGCCCTGGCTCTGGACATGGTGTGGATGCTGCGCTGCCCTCCTGAACGGGAATACCCCAGCTGGAGCTGCCATCTGAGCCTGCCTGGAAACACCAGCATTGTCAACATCAGCCCATGTCTTAGCCTGCTTTTAACAAGTCAAAACAGAAAACAGTTTTCATCAGATTTGCAGATTCAGAGAAACTCCTCCCTCCAAAAACAGCATCATGGCAATAGAATCCCAGAATGGTCTGGGTTGGGAGGGAATTTAAAAAACAGTTCCTCCATGGAACAGAGACACCTTCCATGAACTCTGGCTGCTCCAAGCCCCCGTCCCTTTGACACTTCCAGGGATGAGGCAGCCACAGCTGCTCTGAGCACCCTGTGCCATGGCCCCACCACAGGGAAGAGTTTCCTCCCAGTATCTCATGTAAATTGTTCCTTTTTAAAAGTTATAACATCTACTACTTGTCCTGTCCCAACAGGTAAATTTCTCCGTTAAAGAGACATTCAGATATAACAGGATGAAAGAGAAGTACCCCAAAAATTCTATGTTAACATAATTCAATCAAATCTCTTCCAGTGCGTCCATTATGCACAGCATGTAAGCATCACAGAAGTGACACAGCAACTGTAATCCTGCTTGTCTTGTTGACATCTTCATAGAAATTCCCCCCAGGTACAAGCTTTGTAGGATCCAATTCTAGAGGACTGATTGATATCACACTTGTCACCAGAGGAGACTTTCATAAACTCAGCATCTCCAGGGGACACAGACAACAGCATCTGATCTTGTTGGACACAGAGGATTTCTCCTTATTTGTTGTCTTTATGCTGCAACTGAAACCCACAGTAAGACACAAACCTTCCAGGGGCTTTTAGCTGCTCCTGGAAAGGGATCATCACCCAGCTGCATGCAAGACAGTTTCATGACCACAGCACTGGGTTGCTCTGGTGGATAAGGGTTGGTTTGTTGAGTCAGTACAAACCCCACTGCAGGCTCTGGAAGGGAAACAGATGCCTGGAGTCAGCAACCAACAGCTGCAGGGATTGATCCACAGGGACAAGGCTCACCTTCAGCTACACTGTCCAGGAAGACAGAGATAGAGAGGAGTCCCTGTGCTCATGAATGAGTTGCATTTTCAAAGACAAGGACTTTGAAACTCGTAACTCAACACTCCTGGGATTGTTTTGATACAGCATGGCAGAGCTGGGCTTTGCTTCCAGGGAACAAGTGACAGGACAAGAGGGAACAGCCTCAAATTGTGCCAGGGAAGGTTTAGGTTGGATATTGGGGAAATTTCTTCATGGGAGGGGTTTTCCAGCCTAGGCAGAGGCTGCCCAGGGCAGTGGTGGAGTCTCCACCCCTGAAGGGACTTAAAAGCTGTGTAGATGTGGCAGCTGGGGACAGGGATTAGTGGTGGCCTTTGCAGCACTAGGCTCCCTAAGAGTCTATGAGAAACCAAGAGCTGTCATGTTGAAAATTCAGACTCCTCATTCAGCATATCAAAAGGGGAGAGGGGAGAAAATCCACTTGTTTTCACTGGTGCAGAAGCCTGGGTTGCTCCTCACTGGGAAAAAATGACACCACATTATCAAACTCATTCCAACTGCTACAAGAAGCAAATGAACGAACAAGGGCAAGCTTTAATCCCAGTCTCCTTTGGGAATTTGATTTGTGAGCTCATCCTGTTTATGTCAGATTTCTGGAAGGGGTCAAAAGCAATCAAGAGATTCAAACAAAGGTCCATCATCCTTGGTGGCAAACAAAGTTCCAGAGAGGAGACAGTGCTCTCCAAGAACACAGAAACTGCCCTGTGAATTTAATCCTTACTAAGCAGGGGAGAGACGACGAGAGAAAGCCAAGTTGTAAACACCCTAATCACATGGAAAACTTCCAACGGGAGCTCAAAACTCCACAGACACACAAACCAAGGATGCCACTTGCAGAAAACCAAGCTGAGGTTTGACACTGAGGCACCAGTGAGCTGAGCTGAGCTGAGCTCCCCGAACTTTTGCAGGGGAAGGAACATGTGGAGTCTGGGTCAAAAAACATCCCTACTCCAAATGCTGAACAATAGATTAAAAAGCAATGCACAAAGTGTTGGAGCAAGAACACAATTCCTGGTTGATTTGGGATAGGATTTCAAGGTAAGAGTTGCTATCTGTGCTCATCTGTGTAAGTGGACAGGACTGAAGGGTCTGGTTTGATTCAGGACTGCACTGAGGAGTGAGGCAGGCTGTGCATGGTCATGGCTTCTCCCTCTCCCAGTTTGATAAAACTGCTCTTCCATTGCACCAGCACAAAGGGTTGTCCCAAACCAGGTGAAGGCTGCCTGTCACAACAAACACGTGGCACTGGAAACACAATGATTTCAGATTTGAAATCTGAAATTTGAGTGGCTACATCCACTCAAGCAACACAAACTCACCACCTGTAATCAAGAGAAGGACTTGCACCTCCAAAAGCAAATGAAGGGGCAACTGCTTCCCCCAAAGGACACTGAGCAAACCTCCTGTTCAGTCTGTGGTCTTCTGGGTTTTAACACAGCAGTGAAGAT
Organism: Sylvia atricapilla; assembly: GCF_009819655.1. NCBI lineage: Eukaryota > Metazoa > Chordata > Aves > Passeriformes > Sylviidae > Sylvia > Sylvia atricapilla. The sequence continues at coordinate 3,905,508 of NC_089166.1, read as the reverse complement.
GGGTATGATGACAGCAGCCAGGTTTCTAAAGCTAAGTTCACATGAAAACATCACTCTTAAAACTACTGGCATGATTTGTGTTGCAAACACAAGCATGGAAATGTTCCTCCATGCCAGGACTGAAGTTCCTGTGAGGACATGTGAAAATAGAGGAAGAAAAGAGAGTGTTCACAGCTATTTCTTGGGTAAGAACCAACCAAAACAACCCATACCTCATGAATAAAGACACTGTTAAGCATTTTTATCTCCTGTGTTTTCCCGTATTTATTACAAAGCTCGAAAACCCAGAAAGAAACCTGATAGCCCTCAGTCCCTCAGATGCTCATTGTTCAACGTTCACAGGCCTGACACACATCCACCGTCTGCCTCCACAAGATCAGAGGAGCCAACAAATGGAAAACACATTAATATCTGAGCTGAAGCCATTTGGTGAGCGGGTGACAGTGCCAGGATTCAAGACCCTGGAATGCAAACCCTGAGCTCATTTCTCCAAGCTGCAGCTGCCAAGTGATCACATTTGTGACTGATCTCAGTTGCTTGAGTGGTCAAAGCTCTGTTTATTGCTCCCCACAGCCCGAGGAACATCCAGCAAAGGCAGCGCCCGCAGCCACCTGGCACCACCTTGGAACGGGGACTCAGATCCGGCTCCATCCCAGAGATCACCCCAGGGGCTGCCAGGAGAGGATATTTCCTGCCTGAGCCACGGGATCATGGCTTCACCTGCAGCTCTGAGCAGCTTCCAGCTCTTGTCAGACGCTTCTGCTCCTCCACTCTGCTCAGCCCTTGGATCAAGAGGGAATGTTTTCCCTTTTCTGAACAGATTTGGGGAGGAATGTGCCAAAGAAGAGCTGCACCATAGTGGTGCTGAGGGGGAAAGTGCTGACTATATTTATCCTTACAGAATTTGCAAGTCAGAGCACAATTCCACTTGTGCTTTTTCTTTTAATTGAAAACCGTGCAACAAAAATACAGCTTAATGGAGGAACTGGATTTTAGCATTTGCTAACAAATTTGCTATACCTGACTTTTCTACCAAGCTGGATGTACTCATGAAAGGAAAAAGTAAACCCAAAGCACTTTTTATTAACTGCTGCTCCCTGTCTCACCAGGATGATTTATACGATCAGTGTGGGGCACACCTTGGTGAACAGGAACAGCACTGCCCTGACAGTCTGTGCAGGTTTATTGCTTTCAGCCTGAGCGGAAGGGAACAAAGATGCAGGAAGGGTTCCCAGCTCTGCATGGCACTGCCAATGACACAGGCACAGCCCTGCCCTCTCCTCACAGCATTACATCAGCAGAGCTACTCCCCAAGGAGATGGAAGCAGCCCTTCCAGAACAGTTACACTGAAACTACGCCAGAACTTGGCCAAAACCATAAGCAAACATGAAGGAAGTTATTACTAAATAGCCAGAGGAAGCAGGGGACAGAAGGCATTCCTTCAGGACCAAAGGCTACAGGGCAAGTTCCTGTCACTGCAAGGACCTGTCCCAAAAGGGAGGTCCCTGCCCTGAACAGAACAACCTGCTGCTTCTACTTCCTGAGTACTGGAGATAATCCAAGTCTCAGTATAGACCAGCAGCCAGCCACCTTGAAACTCCTTTTGGTTTCACTCTGAGCACTTTCATGACAATAACCAAGCACCGAATGAGCTGCCTCAGCCCTTGAGGAGCAAACACAGGAATTCCAGAGCTACACTGAGCCCCCACGTTACCTGAGCTGTTTGATTCACAACTGAGACACTGAGGAGCAGCTCTGCCATGACAAATCGTGTGATTCCTGTTGCCATAGCAAAGTACTACATTGGGATTCACCTCTCAGAGATGCCACAAAAGATCAGGATAATCTTAGTCTTGGGAATATCGTGGGAATGTGCAGTAAATCGATGCCTTTAAACATATCAAATTAATCATACAGAACACACTCTGTGGTTTAGGGGAACTTGTAACTGCTTCTATACAGGTGGGGCTGTTTTTAAAGGGTCAAGGCTGCAATCAGGCAAGAATCTTTACAAAAGAGAACTTGAGAGGTAAATCTGTCTTGAATAATTACAGTTGTTACCCAGACTAGCTAAGGATGAGCTGGACCTGCCCACCAGAGCTGGTCAATCCTTCCTCAGAGTCCCCTCTCTGGGGGGTAGTTAGGCCAGTAAACACCAAACCTTCCTCCTGCCCTCTCCAAACCCTGCAGAGCTGCCCACCCTCCTCAGACCCTGCTATGACCCAAGAAGCAGCAGGATAACCTACTCAGTTTCCCCATGTCTAATTAAATGAGATTAGATTACTGGTTTTAGTCTTGCAGATGAACCTCTAGAGTACTATTACTTCATATTAAACACACAAGTCCAAAAGAAAAAAAAATCCAGAAGTTTTCAGCACAGTTATTTTTCTCAAACAAGACTTGTTAAAAAATTGACAGGGAAAAGGCAAAGAGCTTATAAAAATATTTTCAAATGTACGATTCAAGTTATCCCACTTCTGCACGTCAGTCTCCTGGCTTTTCATAATACTACTTTAACTTGATGGGAAATACTCATTCCAAGAGAAATTATTAGAGTGTGGTTAAATTCAGATTTCCCTCAGCCCTCTCATTCCCCTCCTGACTTACGTAACTCCTGATTTATTCACAATCCTTGGGCTCATTTAGCACAGGACTTCACACGAAGGTCAGGCAATGCTTTTAACCAATCTTTTGCTAGCTTCATTTTTTCAGGAGACCACAAAATTCTGGATTATCAACTACAGGCATGCCCCCCAATGATAAAAGAAGCCACAATCACCATTTTCTGACTTGTCAGAGCACAACCATCACACATCTCTATGGAAAAGTGGCTCCCTAAGCCGTATTTTCCAAATTAAAAAAGATCCCTGTCAACTGGCAACCCTCTCTCCCGCTTTTTCATATTCACTGGCTGTTAGCAAGCTGAAGCACCATTTCCAAATATAACACAAGTTGTTTGTGGGAAAAATGATGAAAAACATCAGGGAAAGAGATGAGCTGAAGGATGACTCTGCTGAATTCCTTCTGAGTACATCTCTGAAGCAGGACCCCAGCACTGGCGTGGTCAGAGTCGACAGCACTGTCCCTGCCTGATGCTCCACTCAGCACACGTCCCTAATTCAGTGGAAGATGCAGATGTTTCAGCCAGAACACAGTTGGTGACAGCTGTGTCACTCAGGCCATGGGCTCTGTGCTTCCCTACCCAAGGGCTCAGCTCTTCTCAGTAACAAGATTTATACCCAAGGCAGCTGCCCCAGGGGGTACAAAACGCCCCTACCTCTGGAATTTTCCTGAGAATGAGCTACCTTGCACCAGCAGATTTTTATCACCAGCAATTGGCAAGTGTAGATTTCAGGCTGTTGCAGGTCAAAAGACAGCTCAACACTCCCCACTGGATTCCATCCCCCAGTGGATAGTCAGGATGAAGGAACCCATCACAGGGTAAAGTCCTGCAGTGTGAGGTTCTTGCTGAACACCACCACAAGAGGACAAGAAAGAAATATTTCTGCTTGGCAGATGTAACACAGCATTACTTTGGGATTCAACAGAACAAAAGAGGGAGCCCCAGCTCAGATGAACAGCTAGAATTAAAAGCAACATCACAAAACTCAGCACACTGAGCTCATCTGCTTCCCTTCAAGTTAAAGTGCACAGAAAGTAGCTGAATGTGGTATCAATTCCATACATGCAACCCAAAATTTTTGAGAGTTTGATGTAAGGACCTTCTGCAAGAGGTCAGACACTACACCCACAGCTCAAGGCTGCTTGAAGGGGTTCTGTTTCTGCTGCATCTCATCATAGGCTGTGTAACACTTTAGGCTCAAACAGTGTCAAGCAAGAAGAATTTAAAAGGAACACACCTACATCTCTTTACATCTCCTGGTCTTTCCTGAACAAGGGAGTGCAGAAGAGGGGAAGAACTTCTGTACTGCTCCTCCCTTCTCACTGCACATCAAATGACTTCACTCTTCAAACTCTCAGAATAAGATTAAATTTGGATGCAAATGCCTCCTTCCTGACATTTTATATTTGGATTTTTGGGCCAATCTAAGATTCATGCAGAAAGGTCACTGGATAATGAATTAAACAATCCCAACACAATCATCACCAACGCCACAGGCACGAGCTCTGTCTGCTGAGAACTCAGAGGATAAAAGCTGGAGCACCAACAGCCTCCCTTCCACATCCTCTGCCTGCCCAGACCTCTGGAGAAGTTGACTGTCAGGTAGACAGGGCACTTCCCTTCCAAAGGGCAGAAATTCCTGCTTATGTTCCAAAGTCTACATTAGGAAGGCCCCAGCACTGAACTGGGTTAAATTGGGTGAGTTATCTTCACTCCTGTGCTCCTGTGACCATGCAGGAGGCACAGGAAAGCCCTCAGAGCCCACATCCATGATTTGCCTGTAGCTTCCACACAGCCCCAATCAGCAGAGCTTCAATGATACGTGAGAGAACCGGAACAGCTCCAGCGCAGTGAGAGGCACAGTGGGAACATCTAAATCTGGACAAGACTCAAACTCACCACCCTCTGCCCTGACTCCAGAGCTCGTCCTGTATTCCATGTTCACTCCAGCACATCTGAGCCTGCAGCACCCCAGGCCCTTGGGCTGTGCCTTGGGATCCACCCAGGGCTGGGACAAGGCTTTTTCCTCTTTCAAGTCTCTGTGTTTTCACACTGATGACACCCAGAGCAATCCAGGGAACCCAAAAGAGAACCACACCAAGTTCCACCCCATGATGCACATCCCACATGCCAAAGGAAAGGCCCAGAGGTGACAGTTACAACCCCACCTGAGGTCTTGCCCAGCAGGGACACGAGAGGACTGGAGAGCACCATGCATCAACTAGAGAACTCCAATGAAACCATGTTAGAGGAAGCCAGAAGCATTAACCAGCAAGGCAGTCCTGCCTGAGAGGTTAGAGAGCCTTAGTCCAAGGGATTAATAAACATTCCCAGAGTTTGGAGAACTCATTACCTCTGCACAGTCCTTCACAGCACAGACACCCCCATCTCTAACGGGCTCACTCATGGAAGATGGATTCCACAAGCTCCCAGGTCTTCAGACTACGGGCATGGGAACATGAGTGAGTTATCGAGGGGCTCAGGGCACACCTGAGCTTCAAACACTTCCACAGGTTTCTACAGAAATGGGGTTTAGTGTCACAGGAAGAATTTAGGCTCAAGACAGCAAGGTCTGGTGTGTGCTGGTTAAACCAGCACTTTGGTGTCCCAGTGAGATTTGCTAATCCCTGACAAACTGCTGGGAACAGGAATAAGTCCAACCTGTGACAGTCCTGTGGAGAAACCAGGAGTGAGCCTCTCCCATGCAGAGAACGTCTGCCACCACTTTCCATCTTCAGTGGGCCCTTTTCTGGCCTTCTAAAGGCTTCTGACCCCAGTGAGCACTGACAGATCATGGGAACTACCTCCAATCTTTAATTCCTTTAACACAAGAACATCAGCACAGTTGGAAGCTGCACGACTCCCTGTCAGTGTGGAAAGTGAATCCTCCTCCCTCCACACTGACTCTCACACATCCACCACACACACAACTGTAACCTGTACCAACAAGTGAGGCAGCAGCTTTCACTTGCAAACTGCCAAACACGAAACTCAACAGTGCATTTGTTTGGATATATTAATAATGGAAAGAAAAGCTAATCTAGGAACAAAAAGCAGAAATAATTTTGTTAAAGACCGAGGCTGGAGTTGAAGGTTTCGGACACAAGGGACTGGACTTACCCTGCAGTGACTTTCCCAATCCCTGGCCCAGCTTCCACCCATGTTTCTGGAGTAAGCGGTGTCCAATATTATCCTGACAGACAGAACAGAGAAAACAAACCAAAAATATTCCAATAATATATTCTTCCCTTCCCGCTGACATTTAAACATGTGATGAGCAAGAGATTTTTCTACATATATATGCATGCAAAAAAATGCTACTGAAAAGGCAATATATGCCCAATAAAGGGAAAGACAAATGTCAAAAATTGCTGGCTAGAATTTTTCCAGGGGGATGGGTATTGGGGACGGCCACTTTCTGATGGTGTGCTGGGCAACTTTTGTGCATCACATTTAAAAGAAATTAAAAAATAATAAAAATAAAAAGCAATGTGGGAGAAAATAAAGTGTACCAATAAAAATTGACAGTAAAAAGCATAAAATCAAGCTATTTATACAATCATATCCATCACCTAGACAGCACCACTTAAGATTTTTTTTTGTAAAGAAAATCTACAATGTGTTTAGTCATTTTGTTTGTGTGTCAGGCTTTTATAATACTGAGTAAGTTGTAAGTGCAAGACTGCCCCACCACTAGAAACCAAAACACAATCAGAGCAAAATCCAGGCTAGACTTGATTGGGTTTTTTAAATATATGTATATATATATATAAACTAGCATGCAGCCAATATTAAACTGAAAAAACAGTGAGGTTAGTAAAACAAAAAAAAAATAAAATCAATTAAATAAAATGAGCTCAAGCACAGACTGGGTGATGCATTTCACATGTAAACTAACAAAAATACTAAGATGTTAGAATGAAACAGGCCTAGCAATAAGTTAACAGCAAGGAACCATTAGTGCATGTAGGGGAAACAATAAGCATAATGTCTCATCTTCCTAAAAAAAAGCTATTTTGGAATAACTGGAAAAGTACTGATGCAGCAATTAAGTGTCAGCTTTTGGCAACGGGGCTGAGCAGGGCTCAGTGTGGAAATTGTGTTTTATGCAAGGTTTCTGCCCCCAGACAAAGAGCAGAGCACTCACAGCACCCTCGAACCATCTCAATCTGCCAGCTCAGTGACCAGTTCACCCAGTTACAAGCAGTGACCAGCTCCTCAGAGAAGGACTCTTGGCTGGGACCATGTTCACCTTCTAATCACAAAAAATAAAAATCAAAATCAGATATGAACTTATTGATTATTCATCATCATCAGGCAAACCACAACCCGAGGTATCAGAGAAATACCCTGAATTATAACAGGATGTGACTCCAGAGTCCTGACTGGTACATGGAATCCTAAAAAATAATTATAACTATATGCTACAGGTTTCTTTAATTAAATAACAGCCATCAACAGAAACCAGAGTAGGTTTTGTCACTCCACAGTGAAGAAGACAACCACAGGGTTTGCACAGCTTTGGTGAACCAGCTTGAAAGGCACAACCTTCCCAAAGATATTGGCTGCATGGATACATTTTTCCTCAAAAAGATGTAATCAAGTACCATTTTTGGATTTTCTTTCTGATATCCTAGTAAAGTCAGACATTTTGTATTCCTGTATTTCCCAAGGAATAATGTACATTTTCCCCACACTACCAGCTCTGCCCCAGGACATAATTAGGGCTACATGGAAGAAAAAAATTAAACCAGGAGACATAAGGTAAATTCTGGGGAAAGGTTAAATGCAAAAAAACCCAAAAAACAAAAAACACCAAACCAAAAATCAAACCAAAAAAAAAACCCAAGGATGGATCCCCACCACAAGCACCATGGAGAAGACTGTCTGTTGGGAAGACAGGAACACTTACCTGCAGGCACACCAATCCCAATGGCCACAGAGTGCCCCGTCCTGGCACAGGGGCTGCAGCTTGGGATATGTTTGGGATAAGGCACTAATTGCCCTACCCTGACAAAGGATCACTGAATCTAAAAGCCGCTGCTGACAAAAATGGCTGCGTTTTCCAAAAGAAAAGAATAAAAAAAATAAAATAAAAATAAAAATCCAAAGGACAAGGAGTACTTTGCAGTCTTGGCCAAGTGGAGATGAGACATTGTGCTGACTGTGTGTGTTATGAATGCACTAAAATAAAGACAGATGAAGCAGAACGCTATTCCAAAAGCAGTGCAAGTGGAGTGAAAGCATTTCCATACGAACCTGGCTTTAAAAACTGGGCTGTCAAAAGAACAGTTAAATGTAACACAAAGTAAGAAACTGTCCAATCACTAATGGTAGTTTTTTTCTTTTGCTTTGTTTTCAATTCACTGCTTGCAAGTAATGTATTTATTAAAGAAGAGTGAAAGCATAAAATAAATTCAACAAGTCAAGACCAGCTGGGAGATTCAAGAGCGGTGTGTTGTGACTGACAGTGAAGGGGGAAACAAATGTTAAAGGGAAAAAGAAAAACTTAGAAAGGTTATACACATTAGCACCACTTTTACAGACCCACTCAAGAGGATGGTCCCGAGTTGTTTGACATAAATTGGAATTATGTCTGAACATTTGCCCTGTCTCAGTCCCCAGGAGGGAGTCGCCTCCCCACAAACTTTTCAATTTGTTTGTTTGTGCAGTGGAACTACTCCTTAATTTTAGATCCTACTCAATTGAAATGGAGCATCTTCTGTTGCACCGAATAAGGAGAACAACTGTAATAATTTAAAATTAACTTTTAAGTTGGGACCTGGCCATCACTTTGCTTCTTTCTGGCTATGTTTAGCTCCTCCTTCCTTTTCCAATGGCTAACCCAGACCTGTGATGGAGGCAAACTGATGGAGCTGCTCTTCAGTGCAAATGCTGCCCTAAAAACTCAATTATGGAAGGCCAGGCTTGCTTGATCCTAAATGAGAGCCTGTCTGCAGAGCCTAGGGAGTAGCCAGGGATATTGGGACCAAAATGTGACATGGGACAACAAATGTTGCAACAGCTGATAGCTTTTCTTTAAAATGCATTTTTAAGTGAAAGTTCTGTAAAAATACAGCTACTTTCATATACAAGAGATGGGGCTTTTCCCTGCAAGCTTCTTGCGCATGTCAAGAACTGTCATTCCTTTTGTTAGGGATGCAATACTGCTGCATACTGCTGCAGTTTTCCTACAGAAGAGCTGCAATGATCCAGAGAAACACCACAGCCTTAGGAAGACACCCCTCATTTCTCAGCAGAGAGCTGACATGAGTGTCCCCACTTTCTTCCTCTGCTATTTGGGAGCTCCTTCTGTTACAACCACAATAAAAATTATTGAGGCCGCCAAAATAAGTCTCCCAAAAGGTGTTTGGGTGAGCAAGGGAGCTCTCCTGGACCATGTGGGCACAGGCTGTGGAATGCTCCACGGAGGGAGAAGGGCTTGGCAGCTCTGGGTAGGACAATGCCAGCTCTGGAGTTGGGCAGCACTGATGCAGAGCTCTGCTCTAATGACAAAGCAGAACTTTTCCAAAGGTGTAGGAAATGCAAGGCCCTGAGTCCACCACACCTTCACAGAGCTGAGTAAAGTGATTGGGAAAACCTCATCCAAATGACTGGGCTCCACCAGCTCTAACTAGTTCCCCATCCTGTGCCCTAATAAGATGCCCTTGTTTGCTTTCCATGGGGATCAGTGATTCCTGAGCACGATATCCCCAGTCCAAATTTCTCATCAAAGTCCTGGCCAATAGGAAAAAAAAAAAAAAAAAAAAAAAAAAAAAAAACAACTTACAATCAAAAGATAGGTAGAAGAAGCTCAAGGTTTGATGATGCCTGTGGGATGTAACCCACATGACCAGTTCTTCCTAGCACAGGTTTTTCATGAGATTCCCACGACTCCATTGCTCATCCCATTGCGGACAGGAACCATTCCTCTCTTGAGTGAATTGTAAACTGTGCTGACTGTGTATGGAGGAATCTATAAGCAAGGATTGGATGCTACTGGGTGAACCCATGCAAACAAGAGGTTGAAAAGATTCCCAAAACAAAACCTAGAGCTCACTACAGATGACACAATGAAGACCAGAGAGAAAAGCCAAATAGTAATGCTACACCATTCAGCTTCCAGAAGCACATTATTTATAGCGCTGTCCACATATGGCTGCTGCTAAATGTCAAATCAGCAGCCTCATCAAATGACACTTTGGAACTAGTGGAGTCCACAGATCCATACAGATTTCCAGTGCCACAACCCCGGCTCCGGCTCGGTCAGGCTGTGACAGCCCCTGGTGCCAAAGCACCACCGACTGCAGCGTGACACGGGGGGGCTCAAGGCGCTGCTTGTGGCACCGAGCAGCATTAGAGAGAGGGGGAAAGGACATTTGTTAGTCAGGACAAGGACAAACTAACAAGCTCCAGGAGAAGTGGGTGATTCCCAGTCTGGCCTCCAACCTGCAGCGGTGACGGCGTGGGTCGACCCCTGACACTGTCTGCATGGGGCCAGGGCTGCTCCTTGGGGGCTCTAAGGGTCTATCGCTGTCTCCTACTCCATCTGCACTGCTGGGATGAGGAAAACCAGGAATTCACAGCAAAGAGACTCAATAAACAAGTAGAGATAAAGGATTAACGTGAAGAAGAAAATCTGGATTCTATTAAAGCTGCAGTAATTTGTGACTTCCCATTCAAGTACCTGAACTCAGTGCACTCAAAATGCCCCGAAACAAATGCATGCAGCTTCTTGAATTTAGAAAAAAAAAAAGGTGAAGTGCTCTGATTTTTCAAGGACACCAGTGATTGCACTGACATGGACAGCCAGTGTAAGTGCAGCATCTTTCAAAGCACAACAAGAAAAAATGTTACTTGTGGGGGGGAAAAAATATCAGTATTTGTAGCTCTGAAGAGTCCATTGATATGAAATACTTTCTTCAATTTAGTAATGGAAAACAGCTGGCACTCATTCAGGCCACGTCCATCCCTAGCTCCTGGCAGCTCTGTTTTCCATAAATGTACTCTGGTTAAGAGTCGCATGTTTCAGTCCAGACATCTTTGGCCTAAACAAGCTGTACACAGCAGGATTTCCACAGGAACAACACCACCAGTAGGCTAATTGAGGACACGTTTCAACATTGTAATGATCTGTAGACTCCCAAACCTATTTTTCCAGCCACCTTTGAGTTGCATGCTGTAGCAGTACAGTCAGCACCTCTCAACAGATAATGCTGCAGAGATGGATGTCACTCACATCAGGGGGCACTGTCACAGGGACACGGCACAGGAGACCCTCCCTGCACCCCCAAACACCTGCAGGCTTTGGAGCACTTTCCTGTCACTAAGATGAGGGAAGCTGCAAGGAGCACATTTATGAGAATACACCTCATCCACTCTTGGTTCTGAAGAATGACATTTTAACTGGGAAGTGCTTTGATCTGCCACGGGTATAAACACAGGATGTTCACCACCCAAACTGCTTCCATAGCACGAAGCACAGGCTCACTCATGACTCTGAGCAGATTCCTTGGAAAAGGCCAGTTGGGCTGCTAACAGAGAACTGGTTAGGGATTAAAACCCAATTTGTTAATATTGAAATACTTAAGATGTATGCTAGTTCTAAAACATAGATTTGTCTTTCCTGCTTCCCTCTCAATTTTGGTTCTGGGTGAGCAAACAGCATAAAACAGAAGGGGAAAAAAGCCAAAAAAGCAGAATGATCACTCCTTTCCTGGTGAAATATCTTCCACTAGAGGTGCCCCACTGAATTCTGCAAAGGAAACTGTTCCTTCTGGTAATGTGTGTAATTTGCCAATTCAAAAAGCCCACTCATCATTAATAGTATTGAAGCAAAACCACCTCCACAGGTGTCAGGAAACACAGTAAAGTAATTCCTGCTTCCCCAATGAGGAATTTAAAAATCAACAATGTATTTTTAAAAAGACCATGTGGACCAAGGGACTAGTTTGTTTCTGACACTAAACTTGTTCAGGAGGCCAAAACCTCACCTTGTGCAGCAGCCACAGCTTTGAAATCCTGGGACTGACACCAGCACGGCTGCCCTGGGAAGCGCTGGAGTCACCACCCCTATGAGGGTTCACAGGCCACGGGGATGTGGCATCTGGGGACACGGGTTAGGGGTGGCCTTGGCAGTGCTACGGGATTGGCTGGACTCAGTGAGCGCTTTTCCAACCTCAGTGATTCTATGATTCTCTTATTTCAGAAAAAAGAGGAGTGGAGTAAACTTGATTTTAAAGAACTATTTGAGGTTTTAACTCTTTCTCCTCCCAAAATAAGCCATTCTCTTGTCCTCTTCATTCAACAGTTTTCAATTAGGTTGAACTGTACCTACCAAGGAGTTGTAAAGATTAAAAATGTCCTGACATTTGGATGGTGAGAGACATACATGAATAAAACATTAAAGCCATAATTTAATTTATTTTTTCTGCTGAAGTTCAGCATTAATCAAACTGCACAAAGCATTACTCCTGTGGATGATGAGAGCTGCACAGTGAGCCCACGTGGGCCCAGGGTACCTGTTCATGCTTTACACACTTCCCTAGGCATCATTCCCTCTGGAACACCAGAGATGTAATCTGTGACCACTTCTATTCCTCTCTTTGGGAAAGCACTTTTGGAAATCAGGTAATCAGTCTAGTCTGTAAGCAGCATTTGAATTATTTTGAAATGCTAATTTCCAGTGTAGCCCATAGTAGGCTATCAACACGCATTTCCCGTGATATTTCCGTTCAGCTTGGCATTTTAATTCAAATCCCCGTGTCCCAAGGTAAGACTGAAGTATTCAGGAGAACAGTGAATACCAATTCCCATCTCTGCAGCATTATCTCATGCGTCATCAATTACTGCCATGCCTAAATCTAGCATCATGCCAGCACATTAAGACAGTAGGTACTATATGCAGTGTTCACTGGACCAGAAGAACAGAAATAAGAAGGGGAAAGGAAACCCTAGAGAAGAAATTAAAAAAGGCAGACCGTGCAATACAAACCAGATCATGGCTGCTTAGCTAATATGGGCCAACTGCTGCGGAAGAAAAATGTCGAACACCCCAAGTTGTGTAAATTTTTGGTAAACATCTAACACACACACAAACACACACAACACCAACCTACACACCAACAAAAATATATAGTGGGCTTTGGCTAACACTTGTTCTTCTAGGGGCTAAGGTGGAAAAACTTTAACTTCAATTAACAGGCAAAAGAAACACTTGACAAGTGCTTTCTTAACAAAAATCTAGACTTAAGCAGAACACCACTAAGTATCCCTTGGTAATTCACTACAAGTTTTCTTGTTTCTGAAGGAAACTGCAAATGAGACTTAGCTAAAGCTAAATGCCAAACGTGGGTCCAGCTTAGGCTGAACAAGCCGTTGTGCCTAAAACCAGTAGAGGGTGCTTTGCAAAGAGAAAAATTAAAAAAGCTCCAAAAAGCTTAAAGAACTAAAACTAAACAAAACCTACTTTTTCTCCATCTTACAGCAGGAGTCTTCACAACTAACTCAAGGTTAAGCAACCTTAGAGAATGGCTTAGGGCAGTTTCAGCTCTGTGGGGAAGGACTGCTGCACTAACACTGATCCCTCTCTCCATACTGCCAGGTGTCATTTTAACACTTTAAACACACCGGTACTTTTCCAAAAATATAAACTAAAAAGGATCAAAATGTATTTTACTATACTATTCCATCAAGTTCACATTTAAATTAAAGTGATTCTTCAAAGAAAAATACAAAAACTTAAAATAAATATCTCTGAATGAATGTATTATTTTAAATAATTCCTGAAATATCATGCTGGGCTCAAATTTCAGGTTTTAGTTTTAAGACTACTTCAAGATTAAATCCCAGGCCCACTTAAGGTCAGCATGCAGTTTACCACCAATTACCCCTCACTGCCAACAAGGTGCCCACTGCTATCAGGTTTGACTGCATTCACATCAAGGACCATCCGAGCACGGCCTAATTCCAGAGGGAACGATGCTGATCGGGGGGGGCCTTACCGATTCGATGGGCTTGTCTAGAGACGCCTGCTCTATCTCCAGGTGCCCCTCTTCATACTGATCAAAGTGATTCCCCTGCAAAGAGAAAACCTGCGTCAGTTCCACAGCACAGCACAAACTTCCGACAGTTTAGTGTCCACACAGGTTTGGTTACAGTGCTATATTTCACATAATTTTGCTAACAAATGAACTTACACTGAATAGTAAGCAAGCCTGTGTTTAGTATCAGCTCTAAGGACAAAAAAAACCCCTAAAAATTAAGTCAATTTGATGACAAACTATTAAAGTTGGCAAAATGCCAAACATTTACAATGATTATGCTTCTGGATTTTTTCCTTAGAAATTCTATGAAAACACTGAGCATAAGCACCAATGCCAGCATGGAAACCACATGCACCAAGGAGCAGCAGGAATGGATGTCCCACCACCAGAAGGCTTTCCCTGAACCAGGCATTTGCTTGAAGGATACATGTGATTTCATACACCTTAAGCCAACAAAACCCCGCAGCAGTACCAAAAGAAACCTGTCCCTGTCCCCACAGTGCTGGTCCATGGTGTGGAGCAGCCCTTTCTGCAAATCTGAACAGCAATCTGTCTGTGGAAGTGCTGCCCCAACACACCACACATCCTTTAGTCCCGACCTGCAGCAGCCCCCATGCCAGCTGACCACTATCCCCCTTGGAAAAATTGCATCTTCCCACGTTTCTGGGTGGATACTGAGAATGCAGGCTCCTGAGCTAGAAAGACAATTGGCAACCTCTGCTCCCCAGAACAAGTGTTGCTGCTGGAACACACCAGTGAAAGGCCATTTCAGGAAAAACAAACACCTCCACTGCAGCTCTGTCATAATTTGAGGTTGCTGAAACCTCAAATTCCTGAGATTTCAAACATGGTGAACCATTTTTGGCTGTTCAAAAGGTCCATGATGCAACACATCCACTGTCACTAGCACAGATCTGGAAAGGAAACACTCGGACTTTCCAGCTGCAAACTCAGAAGCAGAAGTGAGATTCCTGCAGATGGGGTGAGACCAAAAGCCACTGAAGGGGGTGGTTTTAGCGGGCTCTCCTTCACTGCCAGGGCCTGCCCAGTGTCACAGGAACTCCAGGAGGTGCCACGTTTTGGCTGTCAGCTCCCATTCCCTCCTCAGTGCCACTGCAACCTCTGGCTGCTCTGTGCACACCAAACCCTTGGCAGGTTCTATTTGCATCCCAGATCTACAACCCCTTGGAGCAGGAACACACAGCACTGCTGCCAAGAGAAACATGTTGTCACCCTCCTCCTTCCTCCAATACCAACTTTTCCTTCTGCAAGAATTTTAATGGAAGCCAGGATGCCAAAGAGCAAATGACAGTTGTAACACACTGATGGCTGGAATATTACAAGCCAGTCACCAGTCTCCAAAACTCCTCTGGAAGGAGTGTTCCTATCCAGCAAAGCAAATCTGCAAAGGAACATCTTGACTAAAACCTGGTGCCAAGGGAAGGTGCCTTGATGCTGTGCCCCAACTTCCAGCCCATCCATCATCTGCAGGCCCTGGTGGTAAATCCACCCCGTCCATGCTCTGCTCCCAGGCATTGTCTTTCCCATGGCCTCTCCAGAGCAAATCTGGGGTTTAATCTGCAGGCAGCAATCCACTCCCCACCCTTATTTTTTTTGGACAGCCTTCAAGGAGCAAGCTGAAGGCAAACTTACTATGCACAAGCAGTTGTTGAACTGCTTTGGAAGGCTAACAACACGGTGTTGTTAGAGACAGCATGGTGTGGATGCACAGACTTAGTGTGTGAGGCATCCAGCAGCCCACACCAAAAACCTGCTGCAGTGGTTGGGGGACAGCCCAGCCTCCCAAAAAATAGTGCAGAAGAGAACTACAGCAGTCAGGAGTGCACATGCTGCCAACACTGGCAAAAACACATTGCTAAACTTCATCTATTAAAACATTATACCCACATAATGTTCAGTTAACCAACAGCTGAAACCCTCTCAGCACGAACCCAGACACGTCCCTGCGCCTCCTTTCACCTGCTGCCTGCAGGTAGCTCAGCACACACCACTAAATTACCTGGAACAGCTAAATACTCCTGCCAGCTCCTCTGGTGGGCTACCTGCCAAGCACTGAAAGCTGTTTTTACCGAGGCAAGGGTCAATCCCAGTTCGAGGGGAGCACGCCTTGCTGCTCAGAGGCTTCACGAGTCACTTTTTCGATGCTTAAAACAACATCTCCTCCCTGAAACTATGCAAAAAGCTGAGCACTCCCTGTGCCACGGCCAGAGAAACAAAGAGCAAACAAAGCCTTTATCTCTAAGTTCTGGTGATCCCACCACTACCCACTCCATGTATTTTAGGGGTTGTCTTATGCATTCATGTTCTTTGGCATTTATTATCTACTTCATCTCTACTTATTCCTGGTCCAAACAGCTGCAATTCTAAAACTGGAGCTTCCCCAGAGAGGCAGGTGCTGCTTGTCAGCTGGAAGTCCTGGGCAAAAAAAGGCCATGGAGCACAGAGAATAGGTCCCATGGGAATGCTGCCAGCCTGCTCCTGGGTCAGGAGGGTGTTCCAGGCTTGGAAATTCAAGGCTTCAAAATAACAAACTATCCAAACCGAGCTGAAATCAATACTCATCACAGAGACTGCTCTTTATTTATCAATATTTAGAATAAATGATAAAGGAAAAACTCCCTTCCACCATAAAGCAGCTCATCCTGGAAAAAGGCAAGCAGACAATCCGATGGCTATTGTGAAGCTGAATTTATGCGGGTTCAGCCCAGTGATGTTTAATCACGTAAGAGAAAAATGCTTCTATAGCTATGATCACAATGCTGCTTGCCTTCAGGGTGATCCGGAGGCAGCACAGTCTGTCCCTTTGCCTCATCACTGGAACTGGCTAAGGAACAAGTTGGGAGGAATTCCATGTTTCCCCCTCTTTTCCAATCCTACAACCTGGTGCATCAAATGCACCATAAAACATTTCTGTTTTGCTGTACCTTAAGACAATGAAGCAGAAGAACATGAAATACTTTAATACTTAAATCCAACAATTAATTAAACCCCAAATGCTGGATCTGGTGAGAATACACTTCTGGCAAACACGAACCCCAAGCACTGACCACGTTTCAGTTTGATTTTGAAGTGTATCTTCTGCAGACTTGAGGGATGCTTCCCACTTCAGAGAAAACCTCCATGTGAAAAGAAGGATTCAAACCCTTGGATTCAACCCCATGGATACTAGAACATTAAATAACAGCTGCATTAACCCAGCACTACTCAAAACCTATTCCCAAACCTTCTTCCTGTATGACTGTTACAGAGATGCAGTAAATGCCCAGCCCTGGGAGCAAACAGCAGAGCTTCCACCTGCTCCCGTGGACAATGATTTTGGGGCTAACTGCAGCACCCTCCTCCCCCTCATCCTCCACCCCTCCATTTTACAGCTGCTTGTATCAGGGTCTCTGACTTCTGCTTTGTGAAACAAGATGTGTTGCGCTGTCCCTTTCTCACAGACACTTCTCCATCCACCCTGGAACAGCACAGCAAGTAAGATAAGCACTTCAGCAGCATTTATTGCTCTCACTTTATGCTACACCGAGTGCTCCGACACTGGTGCTTCCCTACAACCTCACTGAAATTCAGTACATTTTCCTACTTCGTGAGAAGCAAGGACAAGCCTTCAGAATGCAAACACTCCTCATTATACACCACACACACCACTTGGCTGCCTTGTGCATTCGTCTCCAGCAGCCAACATGTTTGTGCCCTGTAATTTTTGTGTATCATCTGAACTTTGGCTCTCTACCCACTCCGGTTACTCACAGTCACATGTTCTCTGCTCTCTCCTCCACTTTCCCATTGTTTGATCTTTGCTCGAAGCTCTTGGCCAAACCTTCCTAGAGCTCTCGCACACTGAATATGGCATTTGAAAAATCAACCAACAAAAGCTGCCTCCATGCAGCATTTCAACTCTTGTTCTCCCTTTTTTGGACTGTAAATACTTCGGAGCCCCGGCTTGACAAATGCCATTTTGTCCCAGACTATACTCAGTAGAGCTACTGCATTTCCTGAGACAATTCAAGTAAATGGCTCACGGGAAGAGCATTGCTGCTTCTTTCCTACTTACAAGGTCCCAAACATTGTGGCAATGAAACCAAACCCAGTCAGCATAATTTAAAAAAAAAAAAAAATTAAGAACTTAATTACACTTTTATCCCAAAATCCTTAGTGGCAAGAACTGTTGCAAATAAATCGCTCAATGCAAGTGAAATGAATTGTTGATAAAGTCCATTTATCACAGTTTAGTACCACAGAATTCATCCTCTCCTCTACATGAAGTCCCTCCATGAAGGTGGGTCACCACAAAGCCCATAAGACACACAGAATCACTGAGAGGGGGAACCCTGTAAAAGCACCTTCACAATGACAAGCAGAAGAAAATACACTCTCTCTGTCCCTCTCACACCCCAAGGAGCGTATCCAAAACTAGAGCTGGGTCATGAGCACTGCCTGAATTTCTACGTCACCTAAAGCACTACACAATGACAAAATAAGGATGAGTCACTTCAACTGCTTTAGGACCATCAGACCTCCCGGGATATTAATTACTGGACTGCTCTGTGCAATCCACCCGAGCATTAAGATGTCAGCATGCAGAACACATTCCATATAGTGCCCATTCCTGATGGGAATGAGTAGTTTCTGTGATAAGCAGCCCTAAGTTATCCATGTATTATTCCCAAAGAAAATGCTGCAGCCTTCAGCCCAGCAGCTGGGGACACAGAGCTCACATGGAGCCGGGAGTGGGACACAAAGGAGCAGGACAATGGAGCTGGGGATCCTTTCAGGACACCTCCAGCTCAGCTGTCCTTGGGCTCCTGCTCCTGCAGAGCCCCATCACACCAGCCTGCTGTTATTGACACCACAGAGGATAAGGTGAGTTATACGCCCAACACAAGTCAGAAAGCAAGAGCCTAGGATTGGAAAACACTGCCTGCTCCAACCAGAGGGACAATGCCTTCAACGCTGCGAATAGAGCAAAATAGGAAAAGATTCTGGCATAAAACCCTGCGGCTCTGCCTGGGAGCATTAAACAGGGACGGCTGCAGAGGGAATGGGCAGAATGCAGCTGCTGAGACGTCACGGCAGAAACAATCTATTTACGTCCCTACTGGATTTTCAGGAAGGCGCTCAGAAACACCGCTGCCTGAGATCACGCCAATAACAATCTAAAGAAAGCAATTTTGTAGAAAAGCCTTACTATACTCACTGTTATTATTTCTTAAATGCACTGGAAAAGAGCACAGCGTGATCATGACTGCTTAACTGCACTCAAAAAGAGTGCAGTGTGCTCCTTAGATATTCAAAAATTAGTTTTACGCTAGGAGAGTACCAGAAAAAGACTCAGAAAAAAACCCCACATTTATATTGCATTTACCTTAGAAAATGGAATTTTAAAACACTACAGCAAATCAGCACCACTTCTTCATATTCTATTTATCCATCAATTCAATCAATAAATCTTAAATTCCAAAAATATTACGCCAAGCCATAAAATTCATGGTTATTACCCACAAGTATCACTTGAAAGTATTTAACCAAGCCCACTCCCCACTCCCAAAAGCCCTGCAGGCATTAGGCTGCGAACAGCAGCTGAGGCACAGGAATATCCAAAAAGAGAAATGAGTCCTCCCCAAAAAAAGCCATTTTCTAGTGTGGATAAAGCCAGGGCAGGCCGTGTGAGCCGCAGATCCCGGAATGTTTTGCTCCTGCGGCTGGGAAGCACAGCTGACATTTCCTGCAGCCTCTCGGGACGGGTCAGCACAGACACAAGGTCTGAGCACAGGGAACTGGAGCAGCATCTGAGCACAAGGGAGCAAATGCCATCCTGCCAAATCCTCCCTCCCTGCATGCACACAGCACTCCCACAGAGCAGGGAAAAAACCCCTCTGATTCCAGAAGCGAATACCCTGTTAAAACTGAATTCTTTTTTTAAAAAAAGATGCAGCAGTTACAGAATCTTTAGACAGATAAGGCACCCTCATATCCATCTGCTTTTCCCAAAGCTGGCTCCCAACACTCCTGCAAACATCCCATATGCAGGACACCTGGCTGAATGCTGCCTGGCCAGCACCAGCACAGCTGCCAAGAGGCTCAGGCATTGCTCTGCTAAGGCCCTGATGGAGCACCAGCCTCTTGCCTGACCCAAAGACCAGGAATTTCAGCAAACCACCATCAACACTCATTTGGTATTTAGTTCTCTTTTGACAAACCTTTCCTTTCGGGCAGCTGTTCCCAGACACGCTGGTTTCACTTCTCTGCACGAGGCCTGAGGGTGAGACACCCACCACCTGCAGCTCCAGTGACACGTGTGGGACAGGCAGGATAAAAACTCATCCCAGGCATGGATGAGATACAAGAGGTACAAGTGCCAAGGTCTGCCAGTGCTCTGATTTATTTGTGGGGCTCTGTCACCAACATCACCACTGATCTCACGGCGAGTTTCAGCCAACACCAACGGGGGAAGGAAGGCGTTAAATCCAAATGCAGCTCTCCATGACTGATCGTTGTGTTTATTATACACAATCAAAATGTAACGGGTTTCTAATACCTCTGCAAGATCCACACCTCCCTACGCAGGCTGACTGCAGATCACAGCAGTAATTCAGGCTGCCCTTTGCAGCTCGGCAGGGCCTGATGACTCTATACCATGGAAGGGCTCCAAAACGTAATTGATGCAGACAACCATGTTGACGTTTAGAAATCCACCCAAAGAACTCAAAAACAACTCCAGGAAAGTGTAGCTTACAGTGTTTTCTGAATATTCATTATGCAGTCAGAAAAAAATATATTTTTAATATCAACATGCACCTAGGAGACTGCTCCATCCAATCCTGGAAACTTTCCTGGATAATTTTAAAAGACACATGGGTTCTCAAAGCTATAAAAAGCAATACAAAAGCAACTTTGTATTGGCACCTGAAAAGCCTTTGTTAATGCTTCCCAGAACAAAATTATCCTTTTTCCTGTTATTCCCTGTAGTGTTTGCAAAGACACAACAAACCCCACAGATTCTTTCCTAGCAACACAGAGGTGAAGCATTCCCAAAAAACACATTCTCACCACCCTCCACGTTAGGAATTGCTTTCCCAGACCTTTCCCTGCAATACAAGTAGGAAGTACGGACATGGCACATCTGCACACCCCCAGAAACAGCTGAATATTTACAGTCAACATCTTGTGAAAGCTGCAGCAAAACCTCATTTTCAGCAAATGCATACATCAATTATTCTGAGAGTACTTAACAGGAAAATCCTCTCAAGTCAATACAACAAAAGCAATCACTTGAGACTCAGAGATGAATTTAAATTGGCATGGTTTGAAAGAAGCACCTTGGAATTGCACATAGAGAAGTTGACGGTACCTTTTGTTTACCAAACTAAAAACTAATTTTGACAAAACTATCCCTGCTAAATCCAAAAACACTGAAAACTCACTCAGCAGAACACATTTCAGACTAGTCACAGGTCAAGAGGTTTAAACCAGGAAAACGTGCATATAAATACCCACTTAGAGCTGTCTAAATAAAAACATGTTCTACAGCTCAGAGATAAACAGCTTGTACCACACAAGGAGTGGGAGCCAGAGGCAGGTCTCTGCTTTGCATACTTTGGCACCGAACAAGAACAATTTCATGTCTTTCAGATTCCTTCTGCTGCACCAACACCAGCTGTGGATCTGTTCCAGCACACAAGGGATGCTCTGCAGTCCTCCAGCAAGCTCAATCCAAGAGCCAGCACTGGCCTCACTCACACAATTTTCTCTTTGCCATGTTTAACGGGCCCTGGATGCAGAAGTTGCTGCAGCTTCTAGCACCCACACCTTCATGGCTAACCAGAACCTTCAAACAAAGAAAGAATCATGGAAGGGGCTGGATGGCAAAGAAACCTTCAAGATGATCTTGTTCCATCCCTTCCAGGGGATGGACAGGACACCTTCCACTGTCCCAGGCTGCTCCACCTGCCCTTGGACACTTCCAGGGATCCAGGGGCAGCCTCAGCTTCTCTGGCAACCTGTGCCAGGGTCTCATCATCCTCACAGGGAGGAATTCCTTCCCAGCATCCCATCTAACCCTGCTCTTTGTCAGTGGGAAGCCATTCCCCCTTGTCCTGTCCCTCTGTCCCCAGTCCCTCTCCAGCTCCCCTGGAGCCTCTTTAGGCCCTGGAAGGGCTCTGAGCTCTCCCTGGAGGCTTCTTCTCCAGATGAACACCCCCAGCTCTCCCAGCCTGGCTCCAGCCCTTAGAGCATCTTTGTGGCCTCCTCTGGACATGCTCCAGCAGCTGCATGTCCTTTCTGTGCTGGGGACCCCAGGGCTGGAGGCAGCTCTGCAGGTGGGGTGTCACCTGAGCAGGGCAGAATTCCCCCCTCATCTCCTGCCCATGGCTGGTTCCTGGGCTGCAAGTACACACAGCTGAGTCACTGAACTTCTCATCAAACAATACCCCCCGTCCTTCTCCTCAGAGCTGCTTTCAATCCATTCTGCCCCAGCCTGGATTTGTGCTTGGAATTGGCCTGCCCCAGGTGCAGGACTGTGCACTTGCCCTTACTGAACTTCACGAGGTTCACACTGACCAGCCTCTCCTGTCCAGCCCCCTCCAGATGCCACCCCTTCCCTCCCGTGTGTGACACAGCAGATAGTACAAGGCAAAGAGAAATCACCCTGGTGGGACAGGGTGCTAAGTATGTAATATTTAGGGTGTAATCTATTTACCACTATGAACTTCCAAGCTTCCATAATAATATCTGCCTTTTCTTTCTTACTATGATGTCTGACTTGATAAAGAATTGTTTCTAAACCAAAATCTCATAGAAAATCTCCCTCAGGAGCACATTAACAGGATTCAAACTCCATTCAGCACTGTTACCAATGATCAGAGGAAACAGAGCATCTGGCAGCTCAGTTTGCAGATCAGGCAGCCCAAGAAATAGGGAGCAACAGTGAGGACATGTTTGTACAGAGCAACCTGACCCGTGTAAGAGTGGCTTCAACTCCCTAACACCATGTCTGCTTTCACAGAGCCCTGTACAAACACAGCCACAGCACAGGGCTGCACCCAGCAGGCTGAGAAATCCCAGTTAAAACCTCCTCACGCAACACGGTAGCAGAAAGGATAAAAAACCAGTCCAAGGGTGTGTAACAAAGGAACAGCAAACAAGAAGAAAGTAGTAAATAGATGTTTATTTCTCACTAAAAATACGTTTATCTCAGTATGTTAAACCAGGTAAGAGTCTGCTCTAGACTCCTCTGAGCAAGTTTTCTAGTCACAAGTGTGGAGGACTTAGGAGCCAGAAAGTAGTAACAACACAAAGGAGAACAGTAACAGAATTCAGAGCCATTAAGGCTCTCAGAAGAAGCTAAGATTGAGCAGAAATGCTGTATATGTCCTCATGTAAGAGGACACAGAGCAGCAGTATGTGCTTTGGCACAGCATGGAAAGACACAAAGCTTAGCTAAGAGCTGAAAATAACGAAAATCTAGAAGAAAAACCAAGGAAAATGCAGCTCGCAATGACTAAACTACCAGAACCATCTACAAAGGAAAATGTTCCCCATCACCAGTTGTCTTCAAGGGAGAGACACTGCAGCCAAACACAAACTCCTCGATTCAGAACTGGATCAAACAATGGGAATTGAAACCTAAGTGATACCTGGATATTTAAAGCCAGTATCCTGATATTAACTTCTGGCTTTAAAACTGTCAGTGGTCAAAATCTCAAATTAACTGCCCAGAGAGCTGCCTGAAAGGAGAAAGTAGCAAGAATTACTACAGGTTTAAATCCATCCAGTAGGAGAAAAGCTTCTGTCAACTGAGGAAGGGCTGCCCTAGAATTGCAGCAATGCTTTTTAGCACATGAGCTCCTGGAGCTCCACATTCCCACACACCGGGTGGCAGGAGCCTGGTTAGAGGGGTGGGTTTTGTCTTAGGTGGGGTGACTCAGAAGAAGCTGAGGTAGCTCAGCAATGGCTTGTGGGACTTTAGGATAAAGTGTTTTCTTTCCCATTCACTCGGTCTCGGCAATGGAGAACATCACTGTAGGAGAGAAGTGACAACACAGACTGGGGGAAGGCATAACCAAGACAGGAAAGGTCTATACAAAATTACCTCACCACGTGAGCCCCAGAAATCCACACTAAAGTTCAGACCCCACTACTTCTAAAACTGGAACAAATATTACTTGATCTACTTTAGAACACATTTTCCCCCAGAATTCTCCTGCCCTCCTGGCTCACACAGGGAGGTTAAAAAAAAAAAATCAGTCACCGTTCTGCTGTTCCTGCTTTGCCCAACTGAGAGGTCAGAACATCCTGCCAGGGAGGTAAGAGCTGTATTCTTCCTGTGCTGGACCCATACCAGAAATATAACCCGAATCGAATGATAATTTAAATTAAGATCTCTAAACAATTCTAACAGATCTTCTAGAATCTCAGACTAATTCTTCAGTGAGAAAACACTCCATGAAGAGGCACAGGCTGCCTCCTGACTGTTTGCAGCTACTCTGGCCAAAGACAAACTCACACCCCAGGATCTTGGATCAGCTGAAAGCTCAGCGTAACAGATTTTGCAGAGATTCCAATCCTCGTTCCCCCACATTAAGTTTTTCTTTTCCCAATTAGTAAAGGCAGGCAGAGAAAATGACCCTCTTTATCTCTCTGCAGAGCAGACCACAGCCATCAGCTCCCAGTGCCACATCGCCCCGAGCAGCTGGCCCTGCAGAAGGACATGAAAATCAAATGCACTTCCCTTAGGCAGCACCTGGGAAGTGAAGTGAGGCTGCAGCCATGGCCACACTCATTAAGGATGGATTCTAAACCTCCTCGCTGCTGGCCCAGCTGTCCAGTAAAGCGCTGCCTAAGCTGCTTGGGAACAGAACTTATCCCTGACATTCTGCCAATTAAAAAGCATAAAATCCCCCTGCCAGCAGCACTCAGCTCAACCTGCTGGAAGCGGACAGGGCCAGAAGCACAGTGATGTGCTGGCTTAGCTCTTCATATCTTTTGTGGAGGGAAAGAAAAAAACCCACTATCTTCTTGGAATTAACAGGAATACCCGAGCTGAGATTCAGACTGGTCACACTTTCACCCAGCAGGGAAAACCAGGCATGGTTCTTCCTGCTGGGTGGAAGTGTTATTCCATTGCACAGACTACACAACACCAAAAAACCAAGAGACAGAACAGCCTGTGTTCCGTCTGGCTAATGATGCCAGTAAGTGCAATGTACGTAGGAAGAGGAAATTATTGTACACATAGACACATATGGCTGGTAATATTTCTGCTTCAACAATGAAAAGGAGAAAAAATGCAGCAAGAAAACATCTTCTCAACATCTGGGAGTAAGCGGGGGTTCCACTGGATTTCAGCAAGAGAGACATCCACGATATTTATTCTTTGAGCTTGCATACCTAATCTGCAGAATAAAATCATTGCAAATGCAAAAATAGCACTAAAAAATACATTTACTTTTTGCAGCAGTTTCATAGGTTCATACAGCTTTCATTAATGCTCCTACAATATTTTGCTAGCATCATCTACAGCTATTGTTCAGAATTCCTCAAAGTTATGGTGGCTCCCATTTGTCTCTGCCAGGGAAGCCCATCAGTCCAGGGGACAGTGGTACAGACAAGTGACAAACCCTGCGACAGACAAGCTCTCCAATCCTTCACCCCAAGAACTAAGCCTGTCAGAAACCCAAAAATAACCTCTCCTGGATGGAAAACAGTAAAAGGTTGGGATTTATTTAAATGTACCACCCAAGACTTCACCTGCCAGTGCAGAGCCTAGAAAAGAGGCAACAGAAGGAAGGTCAGGGATATCCCTTCTCTCCCACTAATCCATTTCCCTGTCCAAGGCTCCCAAATGAAGCCCTGTGCTGACCTGGTGAGGGAAAGACCTCCCATGACAGGCAGAGCACAGCTCAAGGCCTTTCTGTGGAGCTGCCCTTAGGTTCAGCACCTGCAAAGTACACTCAAAAACAGGGGCTTTCCAAGTTTCTCTAAGGTTTCAGGGCTTAAAGCAAAAAGAGAAGAAGATCTAAGCCTTTAGTGTGGCTTCTAAAGCTACAGAGCACAGCAACAGCACAACAATCCTGTGAGAAAAACCCAAGGGCTGCCTAATCAGCTCACTGCAGTGATATCCTCCAGTGCCGTTCCTGCTCCTTCGGCAATTTCAACTTCCAAATCACCCTCAGCTTCAAGGTTCCTTCCACCAAAACACAGAGAGGAGTCACAACAGTTTCAGTGTATACAATCTTTCTCATCTCCCTCCACACCACAACCTTCATCCTTAGGGATACATGATTTCTTATCCTTACACAAGCCACTCTTTTCTATAGGGCTCCCTACAACTCTGGGAGAAGCATCACTCCTCCTGCAGCGCTCTTCACACCCACCACATCACTGTGGCTGCAGTTATGGGAAGATCCCTCACTTCCTCTTATCTCTCCAGTTCTCAGCTGATCCCTCTGCCCAATAACCCTTCTCCCCTCAGCACCTTTCCATGCTCTTCAGACCACGGATACTTTCTCCTTCCCAGTTGATTTAGGTCCTTCCTTGCTGATTTTCCTGAGTGCTGTATGTTTCCATTCCTACCCCCTCTGATAGCACTGATCTTTCCTCCGTCAGGCACAGGGGAGGGAAGAACAGCTCCCAGTAGATCTCACCTTTAATCCACTTTTCTCCAGCACATCAGAAGCTCAGAAACCCAAGGATCACCTCTGCTAACCCTGCACTGCCAGCTCTCCCCTGCCTACTGTGCTCAGCTTGCACTCTTGCCAAACTGATCCTCCCAACCCAGACTCTTTCCAGCTTCTCTCCAGAAAAGCAGCTGATAACAATAATGAGAAGTCTGAAATACTTTTTTTTATCCAGTGACTTTTCCATTAGCCACATCACTAATCCCAAGATATTTGCCTTTCTTCCAAACAGCTAAAAGGTTCCTTCGACCTATACTCTTTACTCCCGACCTTTTGTTTCTCTCTCCAACTGCTACACATCCTTTCACTTTGAGGAGATCACAAGCAGATCACCCCAGAACAAAATCCGAGAGCCCCCCACAGCCTCCCTCCATCCCTGATCAAGCTGTGTAATTTTAGAGCCTGTCTCCCTCTGGCCATGCTCCCCGGGACTCACCAGCCTGGCAGGGACACAGGATTGCATCCAGAGTCACACCTGCTCCAAGGACACAAATTTCAACTGACAAAGAACTAAAACTGTGTGAAAAGGGCATCCCTAACACAGATAAACACTCCTGATTTTGCATATTTGCAGACCAGGATTTTCTACAGAGGCACAGGAAGGTGTATTTTTACCTATGGCCACAGCAGCCCTGTAAATACCCAGCACAGCAAGCATTTCCTGTATTCCACACCCATGCTACAGCTCAAGCAATCTCTGTCTCAATATGGAGAAGAAAATGCAGAAGTCTTCCCTGAAAGTGACTTTGAACCTCATTTTTCCTTCTTCTTCATCAAAAAGCTTTCCTCAGTCAATACACTTTGGAAAAACTGTCAGACTGCCCATCTGTCAGGGGTAGGTGCACAGGCCCTTGCCTCCTAAAATTCAGAGTGACCTTGTTCCAGTCCCCCTCGAATCATCTCTTCCACAGCTCACTGTTTTCACCTTCAGTCCTCCCCAGCCTCAACCAGCTCTAAACTGCTCTTCCCGAGGGACCAATTCCACTTTCCCCTCACAGGAAGCTTTAATACAAAATAAATTTTCTCTCTTCTCCCTGGCATATTTTCAGACAGGGAAGAACAGAGCAGTGACCCTTCCATAACACCAAACCCTCTCTTTTTGTTTTTCCCTCTAGTCTGTGGGAAAGACAAGGAAAGCCTGGTACTTAGCACAGATAAATCCCAAATTAGAAGAGTGCCCTTTTTTAAAGTCAAGGGGAAACAGGGTTGTGACTTGAGTTATTGTCCCCAAGCACACTCAGCAGCTTCCAAGATCTTGGGATCAGGTAATAGAGCCAAGTTTTCTCCCTGACATCACCACACAGTCCCCTGCGTGCCCAGAGCCACGACACAGTAACAGGTTTTGCCACTACAATTATTTTTCTTGCCATGGGGTTTCCCCACAAAGGGACAGGAACAAGGACACCCAAAGGCAAATGTGTACACGACTGTGTCCATTCCCTGGACACAGCCACAGTACCTGACTTGGTTTAGGTTCTGCATCACCCCTTACCAAAGAATTACAAGAAATGTGTTTTCAAGCCCAAGATCTTGCTCGCTCCACTTCCTGAAACACAAACTTCAAAGCCAAATCAGACTACTTCAGTGTTAATTACGGCTCATTTCTTCATTGAAGGAAATGTAGGATGCAAACGAGCCGATGTTTGGGGCTGTGGCAGGAGCCAAACCTCCATCCTCAGAGCAGGCGATGCCTACACTGCACATAACGACGCCTGCATTTATTTTCTTGTGTGTTTCTAACACAGTTAAGCAACAATTTTTGAAGCGTGCACCCCTTAGAAGCAACATAAATGAGTCACTCCTGGACGTCCTGACTGCTTCCAAGACTGCACCTTAATTCCAGATTAAGCAGAATTACACAAGCTCCACAATATAAAAACCCTCCCAGGTCTTTGGGCGAAAGGCCCGAGTGAGGATGAACGGCACCATTCCAACGCCAAGGCCCCAAAACAAGGACCCGCAGAACAGCTCATCCACGGCTCTCCTCGAGCAGCATTACCCTCGCTCCTTTTGTTTTCCTTTATAACCCCGAGACTCTCTCGGGCTGAAGTCAGAGAACAACATGTCATTGTTCAAGCTTAATGAGTCAACGTTAATTTTCCCATTGTTTATTTAAACCCCTTTTCAAACAGCATCAGTGGCGTTAATCACGTCGAAATACTGATGTTTTGGCGGGGGGGGTGGGGGGGCAGGTGTGAGAAGGAAGAAGCGTTTTCCACATAGAAGGGGTCGCTGGCAGATGTTCAGACGGCGCCGTGCGGGTCTCGGGGGGAGTGCTCAGAGCGCTCACCGTACGGCGGGTGATCCCCTCATCGCGGGGCTGCTTCCCTCACCAGGGAGGGGCCCAACCCCGCACGGGGGGTGGTCGGTCCCATCACTGGTGAAGGGTTGACCCCCTCACTGCCTCCCCCGCCGGGTCCCCCTGCGGGATCAGCCCCTCACCGCCGCCGTCACAACACGCTGCCCGCTGCCCACCGTGCCCGGGCCGCTCTCTCCTGCCGCGGGTCATCTTGAGAGCCGGCCCCGACCCCCCTCGTTGCCCTCAGTGCCGCCCCTCGCCGCGGCGCAGCGCCGGGCCCGCACACAAAGCCCGAGTGTTGGGGGAGGGAGGGGGAGAGGGGAAGGCGGCGGAGTCTTCCGTAAAGGGCCGCGGCCGCGCGGGGCAGCGCGAAGGAAATACCTGGAAATCCCTGTCCTCGTTGAAGCGGGAGAACCTGTCCGCCATTTCACGCCGGCCCCGCTCCAGCCGCCACCGCCTCCGCCCTCAGCGCCGCCCGCCTGCACCGCCCCCGCCGCACCGCGCATGCGCCGCCCACCGGTCACGTGCACCGCAACCACGATCACGTGATCGGTAACGAGGCGGTCCCTCACGGCGGCGCCACCGCGCGGAGCGGAGTGGTTGCTGCAGCGGCACCCGGCGGGGCGGCGGCGGCAGGACCGGCCCGGAGACAGCGGCGCACCGGGGGCTGGCACACCAAGGGGGCAAAACCAGCTCGCACGGCCGACCGCGCCCTCGGGCCTCCGCCGCGGGACAGGTCACGTCCCGCCGAACCTCGCTGCGCATCTGACTGCAGATGGCAGCGCGCATGCGCGCCTCGGTGGCCAATGAGGACGCAAGCGGCGACACGCGCGCATCCAACAACCAATGAGGGCGCGAGCAGCGCACGCGCGTGCCTAGCAGCCAATTAGAGCGCGAGCTGCAGCGCGGCGCGGGGCTCCCTTTCCCGCCCCCTTGTTCCGCGCATGTGTAAAGGCGTCATACGCCGAGGGCTCGGCCCGGAGAACGGAGAGTGCTTCAGCCTTCCCGCTCTCCCACCCGAACCAATGGGAGCTGCCCCAGTCGTTTGAGTGACGGTCGTGTAAGCCAATGGGAGCGCGGGCTCGCCACATCTCCCGCTGTGCGCAGCGGGCCGTGCCGCCTGCTGGGACGGCGCATGCGCAGAGCCAGTTCAGCGGGGGCCGCGCGGGGCGTGCCTGAGGACGGGCCGGAGCCCTCAGCGCTGGGGCCGGCCCAGGCCCGGTGTGAGTCCTGACGGGGATCGCTGCAATCGCGCCCAGCCCTGAGATGGTGCCCGGCACAAATCCTGAGCAGGATCGCGGTGCTCAGAGCCAGCCCCGCGCTGCAGCCCAGAGCCCGACAGGGGCGTGCTTGTACCCCTGGCTCCTGCCCCAGCCTTCCAGCCAGGCTGCGGGGGCCTCTCCTCGCCTCCGAGTGGGAAATGTGTGCCCGGCTCGTGCAGCCCCAGCCCTGTCCTTCTCTGCAGTGGCAAAGCAGCAGTGTCGTGGGGAATAGCGGCGGGCTGGGGCAGGTGATAGGTTAGGGTCTGGGTCTATTTTGGGATTGGGGTCGGGGATAGGATCTAGATCTGGGTCTGGATTTGAGGCCAGGACTGGGGACTTGGGGCTGTGGGGTGGATTTGGGGACCTTGGCTGGGTTTGGCATCTGGGGATGGGGTCTAGGGCTGGGTCTGGATTTGCGGGCTAGAGTTGCGTTTGGAGTCTGGGTCTGGGTTCTGGGTCTAGGATTTGGGTCTGGATCTGCAGAGGTCTCTACTTCTCCATCCCCCAGCACAGCTGTCACCAGCTGTCCCTGAGCACAGTGCCGTGTGTCACCGGCCCTCCACCTCCCCTGACAGCAGGAAAAACGGATCCCATCTGTCTCTCCATTCTTTCATTGCTTTTCCTCTCTCCACAGCAGCCGCTCTGCCCGGGCCCTGCTGCCCTCTGCTGCCTGTCAGGGCCGGGTGAGGGAGAGTTCGGGATCGGGGCTGTCTGCAGTGTGTTCTCTGAGTCTCCGTGTGCCACCAGACCTGTCCATGAGAGGACACCTGTGCCCTGCGCAGTGAGGCAGTGTGTCCTGAAGCACTGGTTGTGCTTTGTGCACCACGGGGTGGTTCTAGGCTCAGTTTGATCCTACAGTGAGCCAGGTTGCCCTGTGCTGCTAGAACTCCTGCGGGGAACATGTGCCTCTCATTCGTTAGGAGGGAATGCTGTGCTCAGCCTGCTGCCCCACTGCAGCAGCCCTGCGGGAATTCCCCCGGGATATCCTGGAAATGAAAACCTCCCAGGAAAGGGAGGCTGTGGATGTCTCAACCCTGGAGTGTTCTAAGCCAGGCTGGATAAGGCCTTGAGCAACCTGGTCTAGTGGGAGTGACCGCTGCCTGTGAAGGAAGAGGTGGGATTAAATGGTCTTCAAGGTCCATCCCTACCCCTTAACATCCTATGATTCTAACCTTGGCTCTCTCCTGGGACCAGCCAGCCCTGTGTGCTGAGAAGGGCTTGGTGGCTGTGAGCTGGGACTTCTGCATTGCAGGAGGGCTGTGTTTCTGTCCATTTCTTACTGGGCAAAAACATAGTTTTTGCCCCTCATTGCCCTGAGAAAGTTGATGCTCTGCCTGTCTGCTCTACTCAGCTCCCCGCAAAAACACTGGTGTCCCATGTCAGGTCTTTGGTCCCCTCCTCATCCTCCCAAAGCATCCAGGTGGGTCCACGTGGGCAGCACCGGACCCCTGCCCTGGGAGCCCGGCCATACCATGTGGAACAGCCCTATGGGTGACTCGGTCAAATGTCCTGCAGCCCAGTCCACCTGTGAGTCCTGGGTGGGCACCTTTGGGCCCAGTGCAGGGGCTCTGCCCACTATAGGGAGCCTCACCTGGGTGGTCAGTGGGACCCTCAGCCATCCCCTGGACCCCCACCACCATAGGGTGCTGACCTAGGCCCTGCAAGGAGTCAAGCCAGGTGGGATGAACCTGGAACAGGGAATGTGGGGACACCTGGGGAGAGTGGCAGCTCTCCTGGCAGGACCCAGCTGTGCTGGTGTCCTTTGCCCCTTCTCAACATCCCCCCACCCCACTGGGTGCACAAAGCTGGTGCTCATCATAACCCATGGGTGGGGTTACCCAGCCCTGCAGGCCTGGACTTTGGGAACCTGGCACTCCAAAGGTGCTGAGCTCAGAGCAGGGTGGTCCTGGGTCCCACAGTGCTGCCCAAGGCCTCTCAGCCCTGCCTGTGTCACTTGGTGCCATAGAGGTGAGCTGGGACAATCCCTGGGCCTCTCTGCCTGATGTGTTCGAGGGGCACAGTGTCCCCAGGCCAGGGGACCCTAGACCCCAGCATGGGCAGAGGCCCCTCACTGCAGGACCAGGAGCTGGTGCTGCATTCACCAGGGCCCCTCTTTGGGAAGCCCCTGTTCTCTGTGGGACCCTCTCTGGGCTGTGCTCCCCAGCCCTGCTGTGGCAGGAGCAGAAAGGAGGCCAGGAATTAATGCCTTCCCACTTGGCATTGTCCCTTTGCCAAGGGCCTCTGCTGCTGAGGACGTGCTCACCAGGACCTGTGGTGGTTGAGGGACACACCTGCCCCACTCTGGTACCCTCTAGCCTGGAGGGACTGGCACAGGGACAGCTCTGTGTCCCACTGGGCACAAGGACAACTCAGTGTCCTTGCTGGGAACAACTTCATGCCACTGGCAGACACAGGGACAGCTAGGTGTCCACACCGAGCACAGGGACAACTGTCCTTATTGGGCATGGGGACAGCTCAATGTCCCTGTGTCAGCTCTGTGCCCCCACTGGGCACAGGGGTGAGTCTGTGTCCCCAGTGGGCTGGGGACAGTTGGAATGGCTGTGTGACATCATGTAATTTGACACTTCTGGTTGCACTGAGCCCACCCCTCCTTACAGGGGGATTTTGTTGGTGCTGGGGGACAGATGGGCACTCAAGGGACCCTGAGAGTCACCATGGGCCAGTGGCATGGGCTCACTGATGTCCCCACACCCAGTCCTGACACAGGAGGGTATAAATAGCAGCTGTATCACCTCCTGTCACATGCCCGGTGCTGGCAGGTCCCCTGCCCCCAGCTGGGGGCACAGCTGTTCCTGTGAGAGGGACGGATGGGCCAGGGGGCACCCCATCCCTCCTGCACTTCCACCTCACAGACCTGGAACAGTTCCTGGGGGACGTCCAGGGTTCCAGGCTGTCCCTGTGGGGGCATCAGTATCACTGCCCCAGGAACACAGACCCCAACCCAGCATGGGGACAGAGCTGAGATGGCTGTACCATGCCCACCCCACCCCCCTGTATGGGGTCCCTGTGCCCCATGGGAACCCATTGCCAGCTCCAGGTGCCTCCCTGGGGACTTAAAGGGCATTTCCAACCCCAAAGCAGAGCAAAAAGGGAAATTTGTGCCCATTCCCCCCCCTCCCCTGATCCCATGCACTCCATGGGCAGAAATGGTCACTGCGGTCCAGGACAGCTCTAAAAATACCCAAGCCCTGACAGTGACAGCTGCGGCCGGGCCGGGGGGACCCGCAGGGGGGCCGGGGCTCTCAGCCCTGGGTGTCCCCTCCCTGCCGGGACAGCCCTCGGCACTTTGCACACGCACGCTTTTCTCCGTTTTGGGCCCCCCAGTGCCCTGCCCCGTGTCCCAGCGGGATGGTGCCTTGGGGCAGTGGCTCCGTGCCCACCGCAGCCCCGCGGCCTGGCCGCCGGCACGCGGCCGTCGCGGCACGGTGGCTGTGGCGCTGGCTGTCCCCCGGCCTCCCCGAAGCCCCTAATCCATCTCTCGCAGCAGGAGATGCCTAAGCTGCCTTTTCATGCCGGCTCCTCCGCGCGAGGGCTTGAGCGCTCTCAATGCCGGCGCTGGCAGGAGATGTGTCGGACAAGCCGAGGGGAACCCTCCCCCGCCAGCAAGGTCAAGGTGTGCTTAAGCCACTTTCCCCACACCCGCCCCGGTGGGCTCCGTGCCCCGCCGACACCGGGCGTGGCTTTGGGGGATACGCGGCTTTAGGGTCTCACCACCCCGAGGGATCCAGGTAGCCAGACCCATTCTGTGGTGGGGGCTCATCCCCCAGCTCGTCACAGCCAGTCTCGGGGTCACCCAGCAGCCCCCTGATCCAGCCGGGGACCCTCTGTGGTCCTTGGCTAAAGCTGTGCCCCAGGCTGCCCCAGGGCAGCTCGCCCCACACACAGCCCAGGGCTCGTCTCTGCCCCAGGCCCCCGGGCAGCGCTGCTCACAGACCCCTCCCACGCACGGAGCCGCTGCAGACCCTCAGACCGACCAGTTCAGACCAGTACAAACCAGGCCTGAGCACGGCTCTCCCTGGCCCACAGGGTAGGGAGCATGCGTGTGTGTACACATGTGTGTGTGTGCACACGTGTATGTGTGTGTGTGTGTGTGTGGGCACTCGTGTGCCCGCTCATGCCCAGGCACAGGGGCCCCGCAGTGCCTATGCTCAGGACCCCGTGTCACTCCTGTTCCCTTGGTGACAGACCCCCGTCCTCTGCTGGCACCTCGCACCCGCCGGCAGCCAGGGCCTTTGTGCCTGGTTTTAATTAGAGGCTCTTAAGTGTGAAACAAAGCCGAGGGCAGGGCCAGGGGCCCTTCCCTTCCTCTGCACTCCTGGGGGACCCCCGAGGGCCCCGTCCTGCCTGGCATTGCCTGCCACAGTCCCTCCATTCCCCACTTCTGTTTTGCCATCCCCTGTGGCAATCCCTAAGGGACACTTACTTGCAAACCGGCGCTGCCAGTGCCCCCTCAAAATACTGCCCTTCAGAATGGTGCTGGCCGCTAGCCCTGCATGGGGCCATGCAGAGGGCCTGTGCCAGATGTGGTGCCACCCCCAGTGTCACCCCCAGAGTACCTGTCCCCAGGGAGGAGGCTCAGAAAGAGGCCACTAGCCTGTGGCAGGGCTGGGGTGCTGCTGGGTGTGACACGGATGTTTCCAACTGTGTCCTCCATCCCTGGCTTTGGTCGGTGCAGGGAGGACCCCACAGGCACCCTGGCACCTCATGGTACTGGAGGAAGCCCAGGGAGGGGGGCTGCACGGGCAGCATATCCTGCTCCACGAGGGACCCAGGAGCCACCAGATTCTTGGAGGTGGTGGTACCCATGGGCCTCCCCCTGGGGACCCTTGGGTCCTGGGAGCAGGGGACTGGTAGGTGCCCACCAGCATCCCCAGTGCTGTACTGGGATGAAGTGAGAGTGGAGCAGTAGGAGGATTTGGACTCCTGGTGCCCCCAGCCTGAGCAGCTCTGTGAGGACATGAAGGGGAGCTGGGGGGAAAAGCTGGGTTTGGCCTTGTACTCCCAGTAAAGCCCAGTCTGGGCAGCACCCACTGGGTGCAAGGGTTGGTTCTTGTCTTCACAGTGTTCCCTCCACCCAGGACAACAACCTCAGAACCCCCTGGGAAGTTTTGGGGAGGGGGCAGCACCCTCTAGCACCCCTCATGCCCCTGGCAGGGCCTGGAGATGGGGCTGGGTGCCTGTTGACAGGGACATGTGGTATCAACAGGATTCCCTGGCCACCCTGAATGTCCCTGTGAGGGGACACCCCTGACCAGGCAGGACCCCACTGGCTGCTTCCCTGGGATGTCCCCTGACACCCCTGGTCCACCCAGAGCTCCTCTCAGGGCTGACTGCTGGGGTTTTGCCCTCTGCTCTGGGTTTTGCCCTCCCCAGGAGGGCTCAGTGCCTACTCTGGGTGCAGCCACGTCCCAGTGTGTCCCTGGAGGCTCTGGGGACTCTCGTCCTGAGCCACCAGCACCCAGGAGGATGGGGAGCACAGGGACAGCATCTGCAACCCCTTCTGGTAGTGAAATCCCCCTATCTCCGGAAAGAAGCCAAAATCCGCAGTGTTTAGGAAGCCAAGGTCCACGTGGCTGTGCAGACACCCTCGCACCCCTCAGTGCCTGTCCCTGTGAGCTTGGGGGACACGGTGAGGGTCACCCAGCCAGACCCTGCTGCCACAGGGCCGAGAGGAGCTGCGGCCGCAGCAGCCGCCCGCATTCCCAGCGCAGCCGGGGAGCGGGAATGGGCCGGCCTCGGCGCTCGGCCCCCGCTGCCGGCGCTGTGCCAGCCTCTGTCCGCCGCCTCCCGCCCGGCCCCTCCGGGCACCCACCGGCCCCGGCCGTGCCCGGGCACACGGCGGAGCCTCAAGGCAGCACCCCTGGGTGCCCCATCGGGAACGGCCGGCCCTGGCTCCCATCTCACCGCCTCACCCCACAGCACCTCCGGAGGCTCCGCCGTCCCCGGGAGCGGGCAGAGCCCCCGCCGGGCCAGCCGGGCCAGCCGGGACAGCCGGGACAGCCGGCCCGGGGAGGCTGGGGGGCAGCGGGGGCCGGCAGCATCGTGTGTCCCGTCTTTCCCCCCCAGGCTTTGATTTTGGAGCCCCCCCGCCCTTCCCCCTCGGCCAGGAGCCGCAATGGTTTCAATTACGCTGTGAAAGGCGGTGGGGCCCCCTCTTTTCACGGCAGCCCGGGTCTCCTGCTCACAACAAAAGCTTAAGTTACAGGAAAGGGAGAGAAAGGGAGGGAGAACGCGGAGGGAGGAAAGGGGGCTGCCAGAAGCCCCCCAGCCCCCCAAAATGGGGCGGACGGGGGCAGGAGGCTCCCCACCACAGCCCCCCCCCGGCTGCCCCTGCCTTGGGAAGGGCAGCCCCCGTCCTGGTGCCGAAATTTAGGGTGATCGTCTACAGTTTTGTTCTCTGGTGAGGGTCTCGAGTGGGTCCCAGTCTCTCCCTTGTGTCTCAGTCCCCACCAGTGTGTGTTTAACCCCCTAGTGTGTCCCGTGGCCCCCTGTGCTTG
Organism: Sylvia atricapilla; assembly: GCF_009819655.1. Taxonomy (NCBI): domain Eukaryota; kingdom Metazoa; phylum Chordata; class Aves; order Passeriformes; family Sylviidae; genus Sylvia; species Sylvia atricapilla. The sequence continues at coordinate 3,869,062 of NC_089166.1, read as the reverse complement.
ACCTCTCTGTGTCCCAACACTATCAAATGTGTCCTGGATGCCCCTAGCACGTCCTGGATGCCCCTGCTGTGTCCCAGTGTCTCCCCCAGTGTGTTTCAGTGTTTTGCCAGTGTATTCTAGTCCCCCCCAGTGTGTCTCAAATCCCCCCAGCACGTCCTGAATCCTCCCCGTGTGTCCTGGTTCTCTCCAGGCATATCCCTGTCTGCCTCTGCCATGTCCAAGACCCGTCCGCTATGTCCCCGTCCCTGCCAGTGTGTCCCCGTCCCTGCCAGTGTGTCCCAGTCCCCCAGGCCTCTCCCATTGCCCTGTTTTTGGGGACACAACCCCACACCACCACTCTAGTTGGGGTGGACAGCGTGAGATTATGGAGAGGACAGGGTGCAGGATGTTTCCTACCACCCCCCACTGATTTGGGGACACCCCTGACTGTGCACTGGCCTTTTGGGGGTGCAGCACCCCAGGATGACCATGGACAACCCCTGGGGCGGTGGCACTGCCTGACTGACACCTGGGGACAAGGGATGTTGGGGCCAATGCACCCTGTTCTGGAGGTCTCCACTGGGGCATGGGCGCTAATCCTGCTCCCCTGCACCCTAAGGTGGGACCTGGAGGCAGTGGGGGATCCCCTGCAGCACGTCAGGGGGGATGTGGGTCTTAGGCTTCAAGGGAAGACCCCCACAGGTGGAGGGTCATGGTGGGGGTCTTACGGGACATTGAGCAGCGCAGAGGACACAAGGGTTCACAGGAGACACAGAGGGGGCAGAGGACATGGAGGGAGTGCAGAAGCCACAGCAGAGCTAGGGAACACAGCGGGGGATGCAGGGGACACTGGTGTGCACAGCACTCGGGGGTCACAGAGTGACAGGGGAGGGGCACAGCACCGAGGTCCAGTGAACGCGGGGGTTGGCAGGAGGCACGGGGGAGAAGTAGAGGGCACGAGGGGACAGCAGGGCACACAAAGCGGGGACGGAGGGGACACGAGGGGGCCGTTTCCCCGCGGCCCCGGCCCGACCCCACCCGCGGGGGGAGTTTGCACGACTCGGAAAAAGTTTGCGGGGGGGGCGGTGACCCCCGGGACGGGGGCGCGGCCAGGTGGGCGTGCCCCGTGGCCCATGTGGGCGTGGCGGCCACACTATTTGAATGTGATTGGCCGGGCTGGCGGGGCGGGGCCGAGAGGGGGTGTGGCGTGGGGCGCTGGCCCCGCCCGGCGGGGACGCGGCGCTGCCCCGCACAAAGGCGGCGGGAGCGTCCGGTGCGGCCGTTCCGCTCCCCGCGCCCCGGGACCCCGGCACCCCCCCGGCGCCCCCCCGGCACCCCCCCGGCACCCCCCCGGCGCCCCCCCGGCACCCCCCCGGCACCCTCCTCCCGCCGCTCTCCCGGCACCACCGCCCGCCCGCGGCTCCGGGACTCGGCATCGGGTCCAGCACGAGCGCCAAATTCGGGCAGCGGGAGCAGCGCCGCGGAGCACCGGGAGCGCCACGTCCGAGCACCGGGAGCCGTCCGACCACGCACGGTAGATCGGGACACCGGGAGCCGTCCCGCCGGGCACCGGGTAGGCGAACAGCGGGCAGCGAGAGCCCTCCGGGCAGCGCCGGGTGCGGGGATCCGGCACCGCTAGCCGTCCAGGCGGGACCTGAGAGTATCCAGTCACCGGGGATCGTCCAGCCAGCACCGGGCACGGCAGAGTTGGTCCCTGGGAACCGTCGAGGCAGCACCGGGTACGGCAGATCAGGCCACCGGGAGTCATCCAGGCGGGACCCGAGCGTATCCAGTCACCGGGAGTCGTCCAGGCAGCACCGGGCACGGCCGATCGGGCTGTGGGAGCCATCCGGGCAGCACCGGGCACGGCAGACCCAGACGGGCGGACTGGCCGTCCGGCTGGGCAGCGGGCACGGTCAATCGGGGCGCACGGCTCGGGGCACCATGGGCACCCCCGGCGTGCTGCCCGCCCTGGCCTGGCTGCTGGCGGGGCTGAGCGTGCCGGCGCCGAGCCGGGCCCAGCTGCACGGTGAGAAGGGCATCTCCATCCCCGACCACGGCTTCTGCCAGCCCATCTCCATCCCGCTCTGCACCGACATTGCCTACAACCAGACCATCATGCCCAACCTGCTGGGTCACACCAACCAGGAGGACGCGGGGCTGGAGGTCCACCAGTTCTACCCGCTGGTGAAGGTGCAGTGCTCGCTGGAGCTGAAGTTCTTCCTGTGCTCCATGTACGCACCAGTGTGCACAGTGCTGGAGCAGGCCATCCCACCGTGCCGCTCCATCTGCGAGCGGGCGCGCCAGGGCTGCGAGGCCCTCATGAACAAATTTGGGTTCCAGTGGCCGGAGCGGTTGCGATGTGAGAACTTCCCCCGGCACGGTGCCGAGCAGATCTGTGTGGGGCAGAACCACTCGGAGGACGGCGGCTCCCCAGCACTGCTGACCAGTGCCACACCTCTGGCTGGCCAGGGCACCCCCGGCGCCCCCCGCTATGCCACCCTCGACCACCCCTTCCACTGCCCACGGGCGCTGAAGGTGCCCAGCTACCTCAACTACAAGTTCCTGGGGGAGAAGGACTGCGCGGCGCCCTGCGAGCCCACCCGTCCTGATGGCCACATGTTTTTCAACGAGGACGAGATCCGCTTCGCCCGCATCTGGATCCTCATCTGGTCTGTCCTGTGCTGTGCCTCCACCTTCTTCACCGTCACCACCTACCTGGTGGACATGCAGCGCTTCCGCTACCCTGAGCGACCCATCATCTTCCTCTCGGGGTGCTACACCATGGTGTCGGTGGCCTACATCGCTGGCTTCGTGCTGGAGGAGAGGGTGGTCTGCAACGAGCGCTTCCAGGAGGACGGCTACCGCACCGTGGTACAGGGCACCAAGAAGGAGGGCTGCACCATCCTCTTCATGATGCTCTACTTCTTCAGCATGGCCAGCTCCATCTGGTGGGTCATCCTCTCCCTCACCTGGTTCCTTGCCGCTGGCATGAAGTGGGGCCACGAGGCCATCGAAGCCAACTCCCAGTACTTCCACTTGGCCGCCTGGGCAGTGCCAGCCGTCAAGACCATCACCATCCTGGCCATGGGGCAGATCGATGGGGACCTGCTGAGCGGTGTCTGCTTCGTGGGCCTCAACAACATCGACCCTCTGCGGGGCTTCGTGCTGGCCCCGCTCTTCGTCTACCTCTTCATCGGCACCTCCTTCCTGCTGGCTGGCTTTGTCTCTCTCTTCCGCATCCGCACCATCATGAAGCACGGCGGCACCAAGACGGAGAAGCTGGAGCGGCTCATGGTTCGCATCGGGGTCTTCAGCGTCCTCTACACCGTCCCGGCCACCATCGTCATCGCCTGCTACTTCTACGAGCAGGCGTTCCGCGAGCACTGGGAGCGCAGCTGGATCAGCCAGAACTGCAAGAGCTTGGCCATCCCCTGCCCGCTCCACTTCACCCCCCGCATGACCCCCGACTTCACCGTCTACATGATCAAGTATCTCATGACTCTGATCGTGGGCATCACCTCCGGGTTCTGGATATGGTCGGGCAAAACCCTGCACTCCTGGAGGAAGTTCTACACTCGGCTCACCAACAGCAAGCAGGGCGAGACCACGGTGTGACCCCCCGGCCCCGCCGCCCTTCGGCCTGAAATATTTTTTGGGGGGTGGGGGGGGAGGAGTTATTATATATTTTTTATTTTTAGATTTATTAACGTCTAAGGGGTGTCTCTCTTTCTCTTTGAATTTTTTTTTTTTTTGTAATTAAACCTGTAAATAGCATTTGTAAATTTAATTACATATTTCTATTTAAAAGTCTGAAAAAAGAGAGGGAGAAAGGAGGAGGAGAGGGAGGGAGAAATAGGAGGAAAAGGAAGGGGGAAGAGGGGAGGAAAAAGGAGGCAAAGAGAGAAAACAGTGGAAAAGGGAGGAAAAAAGAGGGAAAGAAAGTGAAAAAGGAAGGATAAAAGAAAGAGACGGGAAAATGAGCAGCAAAGGGTGAAAAAAGGAGAAAAGCGAGGAAAAAAGAAAATTAGAGAAAAAGGAGGAAAGGGAGGAAGAAAGTGGGAGAAAGGGGAGGAAAACAGAAAAGAGTGGGAAAAAGGAGAAAAGGGAAGAAAAAAGAGAAGAAAGAGAGAAAAAAGGAAAGAGAAAAAATAGGAGAGAAAAGAGAAAAAGATAAAGAAGGGGAAAGAGAAAAAGATGATTAAAAAAGCGAAGAGAGAAAAAGCATTAGGAAAAAAGAAAAAGAGGTGGGAAAAGGGAGAAAAAAGAGGAAAAAAAGAGAAAAAACCCTGCCAAGCCTGGGAGAGTACCCTCGGCCCCCTGCTCCCTGCTTCCCGCTTCGTCCTGGTTCCCCCCAGGCACTGCCCCACTGGCCCCCGGAAAAAGGGTGAAAAAAGGCAAAAAAACCAGTAACGAGCCCATTTTTCTCACTCTCCTTTTGAAACTCCCCAAGAAAGTGGATTTTTTCTTCCCCACCCCTTTGCTCTCACGAGACCCTGGGCTGGGGCCGACCCCCCCGGGGGCTCTCCCTGGATCCCCCCACTTGGCCGGTCACTTCTCCTCCCAAATCCCTTTTTGAACAATCCTTCACAAATACAAATGAGTCAAAAATTTGCCAGATTATTCCCAAGGGCTTCTTTTTTTACCCAACCCCCCCCCCCAATAATTAAATTGTGGGGGTCCCCATGGATTCTGCCGGGCCCCCCACTTCCACCGCCCCATGAGGATGAGCCAGTGCCTCCCTCCAGCTGGAACAAACTACTTTGAAAGGGGAAAAAGGAGACTTCTAACCCCCCAAAATGAGGAATTTTCAGTTTGCAGTGGGAGGGGGGGCCTCTCCTGTGCTCCCCCCCCAGGAGGAAATAGCTCACATTTTCTCTGGGATTAGGGGTTTGGCTGGGGTGGGCCCCCAATCCCAAGGTTCCGGAGAGAAGCGGGTCCCGACTCCGGTTCGATCTGTCAGGATTTGGGAGATGCTGGAGGGGGGATGTAGGGGAATTTCAGCTGGAGGGGGACAAGCTCAGGGCAGGGAGGGGGGGTGAAAGGATGGATTTAATCAGCTGGATTTAATTGGAATGAAAAAAAATACTCTTCCCAAAATGGAGAGGGAGACCTGGCCGCGAAGTGCTGGCCCCAGGGCTGCCCCAAAACCGGCCCTGGGGAGGCTCAGCGCTTCTTGTCTCCCTCATTCCAGGGGATTTGGGGATCCCTGGGGCACAAAGAGGGATTGCCGCGGCATTGCGCCATTCCCCTTCCCCCAGCAAAGCCCGGGAAAATCCCCAAACCCCCTTAAAGATCCCAATCCGCGATGAGGGCGAAGTGGGAGCCGAAGGGGTTAAGGCAGCGCCTCTCCAGCACATTTTGGAAAGGAAAAACTCTTTGGATCCGGTTTAATTTTCCAGCGATGACTTGGAAGGGGGAGAGAAGAGGGGGAGAAACTTATCCAAGGCTTCTTTTCCCCCTCCTCTGTGCTTTGGAGAAGCATTTTGGGGGTCGGGTTGGGCTGGTTGGGACCCCCCCAGCATCCCCTTGGCACCCACGGCATCCCAGGACACCCCAGGACCCACTGTTACCCCACCCCCGGCCTTGGGAGCCTCTGGAAATGGGAAATCAGGCGGGGTGATTCCTGCTCTCTGTTCTGGTGGTGGCATGGGCAGGATGAGCCTCTGCCAAGGCGTATGGGGATCCCCCCTGCACCCCTCAACACCCACCCCAAGGGTGTCATTTCAGGGGATCTCCACTGCCATGGGGGTCCCCGGCCCCATCCAGCCCTGGCTCTGGGTGCTTCAGCTTTGGGGTGCTGCCCTCGGGGTTCTGGCTCTGGCTGGAGCGTCCCACTCCCCAAAAAGCAGCTCCCCCCCAAGGCTGCTGTGTTTTCTGGAGGCGAAGCGCAGATCACGGGGGACGGGGGGAATGTAAACTCTCCACCCAGGAATGCAGGAGCTCCGAGAGGAGATTTTTTTAAAAGGCTTCATGTCCTGGCTTTGGAAAACAGAGCTGGGATCTGGGATTGCTGGGGCTGCTGAGGGATCTGAGGGTTCTGGGCACCCCACGGGCACTGCTGGGACCCACTGGGGGTCCCTGGCCCCCCTCCGTGGCCCCACAGGCTCCTGTGATGGAGTGGGAATAGGAGAGACTGTGCCAGGTCTGTGCCATGTGGCCCTTTCCAAGCAAGTTTTGGGGGGTTTTGGAGGTTTTTGGCTCTCAGGGCTGTTTGCAGCCCAAGCAGGAGGAGCTGGAGGGTGTCTGCAAGCAGCGATCAGTGTGTGTCCCCTCTGTCCCCTGCTCTGCCACTCCAGGGGTGGGGCACCCCAAAGAAGGATCTCTCTGGGAATGGGTTACTCAAAGGACAACTAACCCTGGGTACAGGTCACTGTGGGAATGGGTGACCCTGAGGACAGGTCACCCCAGGAGCAGGTGATGGATCTTTGGGGAGGGGTCACCCCAAACCCATCTGACCCCAGAGATAGGTCACCCCATGTCCAAGGCGCCTTGGGGATGTCACCCAAAGAAAGGGTGCCACCAAGTGCCACTAACCCCAGGGACAGGGGATGAGGCCCTCCCTCGTCGCTGAGCACGGCTGTCCCCAGGCCGGTGACTCCCTTCCCTTTTTAAGCCAAGCGAAGAGGGAGCAAACGCCCCGGGTCGAGCCGTGTCCCCGTAGCGGCGGGGGAACCTTTGATGTCCCCTAATGAGCCCCGCTCTGTTTTCACAGCTGCCGCCGCCGCGGGACTCAATTAACGCCCAAACCCGGCTCGGCCCCAGAGCACCCACAACTCCCACCAGTGCCACCAGGGCTCGCGGGGCTCGTGCTCCTGGGGATGGGGACAGGGGTCAGGTCAGCCGTGGGGTGACGGCCCTGGACTGTCCCAGCACAGGCACAGCCCCGACTGTGAGACCACTGCAGGGAAGAGAGAGAAGGAGGAAGGAACTGGGAGAAGGATGGGTCATGGGGTGTCCCCAGCACTGCTTGTCCCAGTGCTCCTGGAATCCAGGCCGTGGTCACTTCTGTCCCCTGCTGCTGGCTGTCCTGTCCCCTGGACCATGGGCTGTGTCCTGCCCACAGGCTCTCCTGTCCCCTGTCCCTCTTGCGACTGTCCTGTCTCCTGGGGCTGTTCTGTCCCCTGGCCCCATGGCTCCCAGGTTCCTCTGTCCCCAGACTGTCCCTTTCCCAGCCCCGGGTCACAATTCTCTCCCCTGTCCCCTCCCCTGCCACTGCCCCTCTTGTCCTGGTCCCCAGCAGTGACACGGAGGTGGCAGAGGGAGGTGACAGGGTGTAGGGATGACACAAGGGACATCTCTTTGCTACAGTTCACGCGTCTCCATGATCACTCGGTATGACAGGTCCTGAGACTTTGTGGGGACATCTCTGACTGTCCCCACCTTCTGGCTCCGTGTGCCTTCACCTCCACGGGGACAGAGCCAGCATAGACCTAGGGACCAGCACCCAACGGTGCCAGCGGGGCCCCGGCTGTTCCCGGCCCCGTTGTCCCCGGCGGGCGGGCGCTGGAGCGGGATCTGGCCGCGGCCGAGGCCGAGCCCTGGCCGGACGCCAGCGGGGACAGGCGGCCGGCGGCTGGATTCGGCTCCGGCCGCGCCGCTCTTAAAGGAGACGGAGCCGCCGGGATGGGACCTGCGGGACAGGACCCGGCACCTCGGGGGGCCTTGGCGGGGAGGGTCTCTCAAGGCGGGCGCAGGATCTTGTCCCCACCCTGCCACCCTGGCCAGGTGTGTGCGGTGGGGGTGGGATCCAGCCCTGTCACTGCCCCCGGAGCTGTGTGGATCCCGGCTCTGTGCAGGGTCACACCTGAAGGGTGGGGGAGTGGGGAATGTGGGGCCACCTCCACATCCCAGCATTGTCCCGGAGAGCTTGGCATCAGTGGCTGTGATGAGCTGTGTCATTCACAGTGTCCTCCCCTGGACCCAGGGATGTGGTGTCCATCCCAGCTCCATCCCAGCACCCCTCCTGCAGGGTAGGGGATGGATGGACAGAGCTGGGTGGGTGTGGGACCCCATCTCCATCCTGGGTAACTCCTGGAGAACATGGGATGGATGGACACATCCCTGCACCCCTCCTGGAAAATAAGGGATGGACGGACACAGGATGGGTGGGCATGGGCTCCCGTCTCTACCCTGGTGCACCTCCTGGAGAACCTGGGATAGGTGAGAGTGGGACCCCAACATCCAGGGCCCATCCAGAGGGTGTAGGGTGAATGGACGAGGGATGGATGGGCATGGATGAGTGGATGGATGGACACAGGATGGATGGACACAGACGTGATGGGTGGACATGGAATGAGCAAAGGGATGGATGGATGGAGGGATGGATGGATGGATGGATGGAGGGATGGATGGATGGATGCATGGAGGGATGGACGGACACAAATGGATGCACATGTGTGGAACGGGTGGCCATTTGGTGGATGGACACGGAGTGGACAGACACAGATGGGATGAGTAGGCACAGGATGGGTGGACACAGATGGGATGGACGGACACAAATGGGATGGATGTGTGGACACGGATGGATGGAAATGGACTCCCCCAGCCCCCCCAGGACCCCTCCCAGCCGCGTCCTGCAGGGCTCTGCCCGGGGCTGTCCCTCGGCCACTCGTTTCCGCAGCTGCCCCGGCCGGGGAAGGGTCCGGCCGGGGGCCCAGGGGGGCTCCGGGGAGGGTCTGCCCAGGGGCCCAGAGGGGGTTCGGGGGAGGGTCTGGGCGGGCGCGGGGGCGGCTCCGGAGGCGGCGGCGGCTCCGGGTGCGGGAATGTTTGTGCAGCTGGAGCCGATTATGGGGCGGGAGCGGGAGGGGGAAGGGGGGGAGCGGGGGGCGAGAGGGTCGTGCAGGGGGGAGAGGGATGTGCAGGGAGAGCAGAGCGTGTGTGCAGGGGTCTCCCCACCTGTGTGGAGGGCCCCAAGCACCCCCGGGCCCACGTGGGGTGCCACCCACCCCGACCTGTCCCGTCACAGGCACCCCGCGTGTGCCCCCTCCCCACACGTGTGTGCAAACCCCAGGCACCAGGGACACGCGTGCACACCCTCGGGCTGTGGATGCCCCCCCGGGGCTGCGGGGGTCACTCCCCCCCACACTGGGGGTCCCCGGCCCGGCCCCAGCTCTGCCCCAGCGGGGAGCTCTGGTTCCTGTGTTCACTCCGGTCCCTGCTGACGCCCTGAAGGTTCTTGGGGAGCACAGCCACATGGGGCCAGCGAGGTCTAAAGGCCATTGATTGTCCCTGCCCTGTCTGGATGGATGAAGGAGCCACCACCGGGGACCTTGGGGGTGAGCCCTCATGTCTGCCCAGCTCGGCCCCCCATGTCCGGTTCTGATTGCCCAAATGGAACAACGGGGACAGGGGAAGGGGGTTCTGTTTTTCAAAACAGAAAACTGGGGGAGTCCCCCCCTAGCACCTGGGGCCACCCATCAGAGAACACCCCAAAACCCAGCATCCCCTCATCAGGGTTTAACCCCTGCACTCCCAGGACCATGGTGCTGCCTGATCCCACGTTCTGTTTCCACTGCTTTTATCCCGAAACAGCTGGTTCAGGTTGGACAAATTATTCCCTTGGCCCAATCTCCCAATCTTGGCCCATTATTCAATATTTTTATTAGTTGTTGTCATTATTTTTAATAAAGGAAAATAAATCACCCCCCAGCATGGCAAATGACCTGCTTGCCTTTGCCTGCCTCCTCTGGGAAGGGAGGGATGTGTGAATGGAGGGAGGGATGGATGGAGGGATGGATGGAGGGATGGATAGATGGACTGTGTCTCTGTCTGCACCATCCTCTGCCACCACACTCACCCTGTGCCCACTGGGTTTCAGGAGTGAATGTGGTGCTCAAAACCCTGTTTAATGTTCTTTTTTGGGGTGGATTCATTAAATCCACTGGCTAGTTCAGTGCCAGGGTGGGCAGAATGCCAGGATGTGCCTGGTGCACACAGGCTCCTGCTTATGGACTCTGAGGTTCACCCACAGGTCCCTGGCTTTTCCTTCATCAAAATCCCTGCTCCATTACCCACCTGAAGCCTCCTTTTGGGGCTTTTATACATCATCCCTCAATTTTTGAGAGTTTTCTTCAATGGTATTTGGAGGAACATGGGGCTAGACCCATCCTGGTGCTGCAGGATCTGGCTGCCATCAGTGTGATGAGTTCGGGTTGGGTGGGTCAGGTCTCAGTGCCAGCGATCCCAGCGTCTGCTCCCCTGGCTTTTTCCACTGCAAGGAGGCAGAGGAGGGGGTTAAACAGCTGCCCTCAGCCCCTCAGTTCCACACAGACACCCCTGACCCATTAAACATCACCTGCTGGCCACCAAAACTTGGCTGCTGAGGGGGACATCAGCCACCACTTCTGTGCCACCTTCCTGTGCCTGTCCCAGGGCTGGCACCTCCGGGAGGATCCCACTGTGAAATGACTTCCCAGGAGCAATCAGGAGCAGGTTCTGGTTTTATTCTCCATTTAATATAAAAGCGACCCTTTCAGGCATTAAATTGGCTTTTCCAGTGACAAAAAGGTGCTGGTCTGGGGGATGCTCTTGCTGGGGACAGCAGCAGGACGGGGTGGGTTTGGGGAGCTCGGTGGTGATTCGGGGGCTTTTTTCTGACCAGCTGAGGTGCAAGGCCGGGTTTCCCCCCAGCCCAGCCCGTCTGTGCCCCTGCTGCCGGCAGCGCTCCTGGAGCAGGATAAGGCTGGGAGGAGAGGTGTGAACAGTGGAGGAACAACGGGACGGGCCTTTCCCACGCTGTGGATCGGGCAGTGCGATGGGGACAGTGTCCTCCTCGGGGACACACGGGCAGGTGCCATGGCTCTGCTGGGCTCTTCTCCCTTCCTGAGGCTGTCTGGGACGCTGTGGGGGCCGGGGGGATGTGGATCCTCGGCGACCCCCCAGCAGGACCTGCCAGCATCGATGTGGTCCCGACACTCCAGCCCCCTCCAGCACTGTCCCACAGCCGCGGGATGTTCCGGGTGGGACCCCCCACGCCCCTCCCAGCCCCAGCGGCTCTCCCGGTAGCCAGGACCCCGCACAGGTCCCGCCCGGGCTCCCTCGGCCCGGTGTCCCCCGCTCCTGCCCGGGGACGCGATCCCCGCGGGCCCCACGAGACGCCGCCAGACCCCCGAGTGGCGCCCTATCGGCCACGCCCACTCAAAGACCACGCCCACAATGACGACACCTTTCCCATAGACCACGCCCACGTCTCCGGCGGCTCCCCCGCGTATTCAAAGACACCGCCCCTGCCCCAGACCACGCCCCTCCCTCGGGCCGCGCGCCCTTTGCTTGCCACGCCCCCTGGCCAAAGCCACGTTCCCACCCCAGACCACGCCCCAATCCTATCAATGTGCCCGGCACAGATCCCGCCAAAAGCCCCGCCCCCCACCGGCCCCGCCGCTCCCCCGCTTACCCCAGACCACGCCTCCGCCTAGACACCGCCCACCCAACCGCCAAAACCGCCACTTAGGCCGCGCCCCTTCCCTCACCCCGCCCTCAGCTGAAACCACGCCCCCTGCCGTCGGCGCAGGCGCCGTTCAGCAGCCCCGCCCCTTTCCCGCCCCTCCGCAGTCCCCGCCCCTTCCGCCGCCCGCGCGCCGGGACTGCAGTTCCCATCATGCCGCGCGCGCGGAAGGGGCGTGGCCGCGGCGCCGCTTCCGTGCTGGCGGCGAGGCGGAGAGGCGGCAAGATGGCGGCGGCGGCGGTGCTGGAGCTGCAGCGCGCACAGTCCCTGCTCTCCACCGACCGCGAGGCCTCCATCGGCATCCTGCACTCCATCGGTGAGCGCCGGCCCGCCGCCCGCGCCGCCCGCGCCCCGCCGCCCCCCGCGTCGCGCAGAGCCCCGCGCCGCCGCCGCTGCTGACTCACCGTGCGCGCCGGGCGGGAGCGCGGCCTGGGCCCGGCCCCGCGGCGCTGCACCGCGCCGGGACGGCACCGGCAGCGGCCTCCGCGCGTGGGGGCGCGGGCGGCAGGAGCCGTTGGTGCGGGGCGGAGAGGGTGCCGCGCTCCGGGAGCCCGGCGGCGGGGCCAGTGCCCGGTGCGTGTCCGCGGAGCCGCTCGGAGCAGCCCCGGAGCCGGGCCGGCCGCTCCTCCCCGTCCGGCTGGAATGAACCTGCCGGCCCGAGATCCCCGATGGGCGCGTGCGGGCCGCGGCGGTGCCGGTACCGGCGGGGTGTCGCGGCTCTTTGGGTCGGGGCGGTTCGCGGCGTGTTTGGGGTTGGGTGTCACGGCCCGGTCCGACCGTGCCCGAGGCCGGGGCCGCTCCGCCGGCGCAGCGCTGACATTCCGCCGGTGCTGACTCGCCCTAACAGCGCTGCTCTCCCGGAGCCGCGGCCGAGCTCCGCTCCTCGCTGGAGAAGTTCCCTCGGGGTTCGCTTCTCTGTGTCCCAGCACAGGCCCCTTTGGGCTGTGGCGCCGGGGAGGTGTCAGTGCTCTCAGGGCTTTGGAGGTGCTGTGGGCACCCTGCCTGGTCTGAGGGTCGAGGCTGGGGCGTGTAGCCCTCGAAACTGCTGTTTAAACCAGAAGTTCTTGATTCTTGTGCTGTATGGTGACCTCTGCAGAGATGCTCTGACCTGCTGTCACTTTGCTGCGTCGGGAAAAGTTTGCTGAGTATGCCTGTTAGACCCTGGAGGTGCTGTCAGGGCTTTCAGAGTTTGTTTGTCCCTCCGTGTTTTGCTGGTTATTCAGTAGGCGGTGCAGCTCTCGGTCAGGACTCACAGCCCTGCTGTGAGTCGGGAGGATCAGCAGTGGCCCAGACAATGTTGCTGTGATGCTTTTGTCCTTGAGAGCAAATTTCCCTCGCTTTTGGTGGGGAATTTCAGGGGATGAGAGCCACAGTTTCCATTCCCTAGAGTCTGGATTTTGGCTGTGTTTATGTGGAAGTTGGAGGAGCTCCCTGCGTTGGGGGTGGTAGCAGGGAAAGAAGGGCACTGTGGTGGATAACTCATGGAACTGGTGCTGTGCACGCTTGGGTTGTGCTCCTGGCTGTCATTTGTCCCTTTATCTGCCTCGGAGCAGAGTCACTCCCTGGAGCAGAGGGTGATGGCACTGCCAGGACTCAGCACTGGCAGCGGGTGTGACACCAGAGTGGGGAGGGCTGTACTCACCTCACTTTGCTGATTTGTGCTGCATTTTGTCCACGGGATCTCAGCTTAATACACAAAGCAGCAACATCAGCAATCCCAGAGTGGAGTGTCCAACCCCAGAAATGCCATTAAATGTCTCTTAGTTGGTTCTGTGGCTCCAGTGTGGTCTGGTGTGTGGTGCTGTTTGTAAGTGACACTTGCACAGCTGGACAAGCTGAGATCGTTCAGACCTGGGGCTGGAGTGAGCAGGAGGGTCTGTGGGCTGGTAAAGCCCCTGTGGAGCGCAGACAAAGGACTCTAAACTTCCCTGCACTAGATTTAAACTTGGCCGACCTCTTGGGCCAGGCTGAAGTCCCTGGTGCCTGTTGGAGCAGGTCCTGCTTTGGGCACCTCTCCGGGAGCTGACCAGCAGCGATGATCTTCCACCTGAAACACCACTGAAGGCAACTTTCCTGCTCTTTTTCTTCCCAGTGAAACGTGATGTCCAGGAAAATGATGAGGAGGCGGTGCAAGTCAAAGAGCAGAGCATCCTGGAGCTGGGGTCGTTGCTGGCCAAGACTGGGCAGGCAGAAGGTGAGCCTGAAATCAGGAATTGAGGTAACAGGCAAGAGATCCTGCAGCCAATAGATTTAGTCTCCTTACTTAGTGGGATAGCTGGAAAAACAGCTTTTGGCAGGAAGTGTTCTCTCAGAGACAAGACAGAAACTAAAAACCAAATAAAGAACATAAATATTAATCTAGTGTTGCTTGGCCCAGTGTTCCAAACAATGCACCGTTCAGTCTGTGGCTCTTTGATGTGGGGCTGTTTCAGTATGAGTGACTAAAGTTTTGCTAAGTTATGTTTGACATGAGAGGTGTCTCCTGGTTGGTTTCAAAAGGGAAAGTTTGTCCCATAAAATACTTTCTCACTAGCAGCTCCTCTCACAATCAATTGATTTATCTGCTGGACCATTACATCAGCAGCCCCTACCCAGCTCTGCATGGGACAGTCTCCCTATTGTGAGTGTGAGGGGACAGGGATGGAGTCGAGTTCTCTGTTCAGTGATGATTTTGAGTCTGTTCCTGTCTCCTGTTTCCTGGAGAGCTCAAGGCAGCAGTTGGTTGTTTTGCACTCAGCAGTTTAGGGATGTGCTGTGCCTTTCCCCTGGAACGTTTCAGGACACTCTGTGTCTGTACCCAGAGTGTTCTGTGGTTGGGTGCAGCCCTGGGCAATGGAAAATGTTTGCTTGCAAGTCTGGCACGGGGTGGGGAGAGCACCCAGCAGAAGGTTCAGTCCCACTGGAAGCTTTGGGACACCAGGCCTAACTTTGGAGTAGCTCATGGACAGCTCTGTGAGGGCTCAGCCACGGGTCCAGGTCATAGTTTGTATCTGTTGTGAAATGTCCCTTGGTGTCCCCACTGGGCTTGGGAAACTCCTGTGGGGCTGGGCAATTTCACTGCTGTGCCCACATCACACGTGCTGGAATGAGCATTCCAGCCCCTGCTCCCACTGTGGGTTGAGGCTGGACAGGGCTGGGAACAGTGGATGAGTGGTTCTGAGAGAGTGCTGGAAACAAAGGTGCTGTTCTTGTCACCTCACTTCGGTGTCCACCTCTCATTCCTGCTGGGGGCTGCTGTTAGTGTCCCTGGAAAAAGACAAACCCTTCAGCACAGGATTCAGCTGCTCCTGCAGGACAGAGGAAGCTGCTGTGCAAGTGCCCCTTTCCTGGCTGAGGTCAGGGAGCTCGGTGTGGGTGTCTCTGCTGTGCCACTGCCCTTTGCACCCTGGTGTTTGCTCAGCAGAGATCACCAAACGTGGCTGGGCCCTGCAGCAGCAGAGATGTGTTTGTTTGGGTTAAAAAGGGGAAATCTGAGTCTTTTCAGGTCAGTGTGGATGTGCTGCTGGTGAGCAGAACTGAGGGCAGATTTCTTGTGGCCTCCTCACCTCTGCAGAGCTTGGGGCAGTGTTGAGTTTAAGCTGAAGTTTGGCACAAGGATAAAGAGCTCCAGGGTTTTCTCAGAGGGTAGTAATTGATAGATTTATTTTCTGTCAAGGGGAAGGCTGAGGAGTTGAAAGTAATACTGTTAACTCATCAAACTCAGGGTTGTGATGGGGCAAACATGGAATGTATTTGTGGTCTATTAAAGAGTGAGTGCGTTCTGGAGGGAAGAAAATGGACTTAGTGTCCTTCAGAAGCCAGGTGCGTGCAGCTCAGAGGGAGATCAGGAGGATCTGGAGGTGTTTTCTGGAGTTGTGGAACTGGGGGATGAAGGAAAGGGTACCCTGGCTTAAGGTGGTGTTGGAACTGTGGGAAGGGCTCTGTCCCTTCTCCTGTGGGCTTTCTGGGTAGGAGTGACGAGTCAGGGGCAGCAGCACCATCACCAGGTAAAGCTGCTCTCAGAGACCCCAGTGCTGGGCAGACACTGGGATTTCATTCTGTGGCTTTCACTGCACAGGGTTTGGTTTTAGCCAGTGGAACTTCTTGCACAGGTTTGAGGGGTTCCAGTGCTCAAGAGGTGGTGACTGCACTGTCCCTGGAAGTGGATATTCAAAAGGAATTGTTCCTTGTGAGGGAGGTGAGGCCCTGGCACAGGGTGCCCAGAGCAGCTGTGGCTGCCCCTGGATCCCTGGGAGTGTCCAAGGCCAGGTTGGACAGGGCTTGGAGCAGCCTGGGACAGTGGAAGGTGTCCCTGCCCATGGCAGGGGTGGCACTGGATGGGCTTTTAAGATTTCTTCCAACCCAAACTATTCTGTGATTCTGTGACTCCACTGAACCGCAGTCTTCGTTTTCAAAAATGACTGTAAGTGACCCCCTTAAATCCTTATCAAGCAGATAAACCTGTAGATGGATTAGTTGTCTTTGTGACAGTTCCAGATTTTTATAGCATTTCACAGAACTATGGGGTTGGAATAACTTAGATAAGGAATTTGGATATATGGAGTGTTAGCTGGTGGAAGCACTTCCCTGAGGATGAGCTGCAGGCTTCATTTTCCAGAGCTGCTGCTCATCACTCCTGCAGAGCTGTCAATCCCACCCCTTTACCAGGCATTGCATTTTCTTTAGAAAAATAAAATCCTAAAAATAGTTGATGGTTACGTTGGTAGGAGAGAGAAATTTCTGTGGGAACTTTGAGCCTGCTTGGCTGAATGTGGAGTTTGCAGAATGCACAGCTGCATTCCAGCTGTTGACTTGGGATCTGCTTTCTGTGGAGTTCTGGGGCTGCCCTGGAGCACATCAGTGGGATGATAAACAGTGCACTGTGTTCCACTGGAGTTTTCCTTCTTTGTTCTGAAGTTCCTGTGGGAAGGAGTGTGTTGGGTGCTGATTCCATTGGTCCTGAGGAGCTGGTGGAGCACAGGGATGCACAGGAGGAAGGTTCCTGGTAGTGCTTGAGAGCTGATGGATCTTGGAGAGCCTCAACAAGACAGATCCAGAGCCCACCTTTCCCAGCTCCCACTGAGATGCTGGAGAGCAGTTCTGTGAAGAGCTGATGTGTTGGAGTGTCTGTGGTTGTCTGTTTGCTCTGTGTGAGACCAAAGTGTTTGCCTTGGATTAAAATGATTGGCATTTCCATCCAGGAGTTATACTGGAGATTAAAGGGACCCCAGAACAGGATGGTGTGGAAGAGTCATGGAGCAGCAGGTTCCTTGTGGAGTAAAGACTGTCAGCTGCAGGTTGCAATCTGAGATGTTAAAGTAGCTGCACCTTAAGTGTAGAAAAAGCTGCCTGTTTATGCTCTGGCAGAGAGAAAAATCAAACTTTTATGGAAGCAGGTGTGGCAGTGAGAGCATCCTGTGGTGTTCTTGTACTGAGTCCAGATGTTCTGCTGGGGTCAGGATCTGTGGTTTGCTGGGGTTGGGATCTCCTGCACTGCAGTTTGGGAAATAAAGCTGAGGATCACATTTGAGATAAGTTCTGTTTGTTCTAAATCTGCACTTTGAGATGCTTGGAAACCTTCCAGTGCCTTGAAGACTCCAGGAGCTGGAGAGGGACTTGGAGAAGGATCTGGAGGGACAGGACACAGGGAATGGCTTCCCACTGCCAGAGGGCAGGGCTGGATGGGATATTGGGCAGGAATTGTTCCCTGGGAGGGTGGGCAGGGCTGGCACAGGGTGCCCAGAGCAGCTGTGGCTGCCCCTGGATCCCTGGCAGTGCCCAAGACCACGCTGGCCAGGGCTTGGAGCACCCTGGGACAGTGGAAGGTGTCCCTGCCCGTGGCAGGGGTGGCACTGGTGGGCTTTTAGATCCCTCCCAACCCAAACCATCTTGGGATTCTGTGATCACTATGAGTGATTAGAAAAAAGTGAGTTCCACATGTTAAGAGTGTGATAAACAAGGTGTATCAGGCTAGATTAAACTTAAAGTAAATAGGTTAAAAAAGTCAAAAATAGGAAGAATAATTTTTAGATATTAATAAGATGTTGTTACAGCATTTAGCATTAGCATTCTTTAGCATTACTGCTACATGAAATACAGAAGAACCCTTGTTTACATTTGTTTTTATTGGAATCCTTCCAAACTGAAATTCTCCTGATACTCCTCCATATACTAATTGAAATAAAATTAGACTAATCTCTTATTTTAGTTTAGATTAGGTACCAGTTTGGTGTACAAGACTTCTGAATTACTCATTACCGGCTTTGTTTTGATTTGTCTTTTCTGTGGAATCTTGTAAACACAGTAGTGTGAGATCCACCTGATATTTGGGTGAGACTTGGAAATCTGGGGCAGAGAGCTGTGCTTTCAGTGTGCAGCCCCGGTGCTGATGAGTCAGCACTGAACCCTGCCCCTCTACAGGATCATCTTCCCAAACTGGGAGCTGCCCTGGCCGGGACCTCCCCAAAACCACGTGGTGTTTGTTGTAGGAGACTTTTCACTTGTGCTCTGCAGTTCCAGCGCGTTCAACATTCCTGAGTGGCTCTGAGTGCTGGAGCTGCTGTGCTGTGACTGCCACATTCCTCTGCTCCCTGGGAATGACACTTCAGTGTTTCTCAATAAATAAAAGACATTTCCTTTTTCTACCTCTTGTAAAGACAGGTTTTGTAACTGAATTAATGAGGAAACTTAGAAGCAGAAATATAGTTAAGTGAGGTCAGAGCTGGTCTGGTAACGGTGAAGGTGGAGTTGGAGTGTTAAGGAATATGTAGTGGAGCACAAGGTGGATCCAACATCCTGGGCTTGGCTTGGTGGGGCAGATTAAAGCATGAAACTGAGTAAATAAAAACACGCCTAAATGATAAACTCCATCCCTCATTTTATAGAAAAACCTCAAAGCATTTACCAGACCCTTACATTTTAAAACATGCCTGAGGTATTCCAGGTGGTAGAGGGGTCCGCTGCTTGGGACCCAGAGAGCCACAGCCACCCCAAAGGATGTCTCGCTAGAAACAGCTCCTTGGGGGGTCAGGGCGCTCCTCAGCTGGCAGAGGGGCTTCTCAGCATTGGGCAGAGCAGTGATTTCAGCTCAGTGCTCTCAGCTCCTGCCCTTGTGAGTTAGCCCCTCTTTTAGCCGGCCGTGGTGAGAGAGAGAGAGGTCTCGTATGGAATTTCCGCAGGTGGTACTTTATTGAGAGGGTACCAGTGAAAGGGGTCCAGGGACGAGGAACCTCTGCCGACCAGAGGAAACCCAGGGATTTTTATGGGACACCAGGGTGGGAGGAAAAGAGTACAAAACCAATCAATTGTAACAGATCTACATAAGATCCCGAGGGGGCTTGTTGGGTCTCCGGACAGGTTGCAGTGACTAGAAAGTTTGTCTTTTGTCTTAGGGGCTCTGGGTGAAGTTACAAAATTCTTTCTTAACTCCTCAGCTTGGCTCTCTCCAGGGCAAAGCAGTCGGGGCTCCAGCCACCCCCACACTGAGGCAGTTCCAGCTGGTGGTCACTGGGGAGCTGCAGTGACAGGCAGTGCTGTGGTGAGGCTGGAGCCCCCAGTCCCCTGTGCAGTCCCTTGTTTGCTTCACGCTGCCCTGCAGGTGCCATTTGTACCCTGAAAAGCCACCTGAGAAATGTTTGGTGTGACATGCCCTGCTGGTACTCGTGTGGCTGCTCCAGCTCAGTGCAGCTCTTGGCTGGGGGGGTTGTGTTTCATGTTTTGGGGTTTTTGCAGAGCTGGGAGGACTCCTGAAGTACGTCCGGCCCTTCTTGAACTCCATCAGCAAAGCCAAGGCCGCGCGACTCGTCCGGTCCCTGCTCGACCTCTTCCTGGACATGGAGGCAGCCACAGGACAGGAGGTGAGGCTGCAGTCCCTGCACCAGGCTGTTCCTCAAAAGTCTGCAACACCATTATCTGACCTAGTTTGCTTCTCACTGAAGAATTATTCATGTCAGGAAGCAGCTTTTAATGCATTTGGATGTATTTTATAAATAAAACATCAGATAATTGAATTCATAAGCATGTTTTTCTGCAAGCCTCTCCCTGCTGCAGGTTAGGAGTGACTCCCACCATGGGTATTTGTCTTAGATTCATGTTGCTTCCTCAAGTTGTGCCAGAGGAGGTTTAGAATTGATATTTGGGAAAATTCCTTTACTGAATGGGTTGTCCAGCCCTAGCACAGCTGCCCAGGGCAGTGGTGGAGTCCCTTGTCCCTTGAAGGATTCAAAAGCTGACTGGATGTGGCACTTGGGGACATGGGTCAGTGGTAGCCTTGCAGTGATGGGAGAATGGTTGGACTCCATGATCTTGGAGGGCTTTTTCCAATCTTAGTGATTGTAGGTGCAGCATTGGGAGTATTTTGTAGTGTGGTCAGTGCTAGGGATCTGTTTCCCAGGGAGCTTGGAGCAGGAGTGGTGGGGGTGATGTGGGATGGCACAGAACTGGAGGAGCTGCTGGGGGCTGGTCAGGATTGCACATGGACCCACCTGTGATGGGTGTTTTGGTGCACAGAGACACAGAAGTTACTCCTGAAGTGGGAGTAGAAAGGGTTTTGCAGCTACCAGGTGTCAACTGCTTCAGTGGATGAGCTCCTCCACCAGAAAACCAGAGACAGTCTAAGATAGTGCCCAGTTAGTATTCACTCCATTCTCATCAACTCCATAGGATGCATTTGTCTTAGTTTTTCCTTTTTTTCCCCTCAGTTGTTGGTTTTTTGGGAGTGGGGTAAGGACAGGAGCACCTTGGCCGTGCTTCCAGGCTGTGCTGTCCTGCAGGGGGCTGTGCTGCCACACCAAGGCTGGCACAGGCAGGGTCTGAGCAGCAGGTTAGGGACAAAACCCCCATGAAACCTGTGCTCAGGGACTGGCAGATTGCAGGCTGAAGAGGTTCTGCCATGCTGAGGGGCAGGTGATGGTCTCATTAGCCAAATTAGCACAAAATTAGCCAAATTAGAACTGTCATCATCTGGTACAGGTAACCCAGCCAATGTCCCTTGTTTGCTGTTCAGTCCTTGTGGCTTGTGGGTGATGAATGGTGACAGAATGTTTTCCTCCTCTTTCTTTAGCAGACCAGGTCAGAGGAGATGGGGTGGGATGTGCAGGTGAGAAGGGAGAACTCCTAAAAGTGTCAGGAGAAAATGAGCAGCTGCAGGCTTTTCTCAAGGCAATTTGGTGTAAACTGCATTCAGATGCAGTTGCAAAGGAGGCACAGGTTGGAGTAACAGTGATGGAAATAATAAAAAGTCAGTCAAAATAGTCACTTTAGAGCATATTGTGAAGCTAAACCCAAAACCTTAAGGAGGGATGACATCAACCTGTGAGGTCTTTGATGCAGCAATCTTAAATCTTTCAGAAATGTTCTGAGGATTGTCTGCTTCCTCAGGGTAACTCACATCCAGAATGCTCCCAGGAGCCCAGTAAAGCAGTGAAATTGGAGATTTCTCCAGCTCCTAATGCTCCAGCTATCATCCTGTAATAAATTGAAACTTCATGATGGCTTTTCATAAAATGTTCATGTTTAATAAGCAGTGAGAAGGAGCTGACAAGGCTTGCAGTATTAAGCTGCAATCCAGAGGTTTTGGGAAGAGGGATTCCTGAACCTGGAACAGGATGACTTACTGTGTATTATTGGCCAGATAAGATACGATAATACCTAATTGAGATGGAGCAGTTCTGCTTTATCCATCAAGAGAGTCGGAGCCTGGAAAATATGGGAAGATTCTGAGTTTCTTTGCTGTGCTTTGAAATGATGGATGAGGCCCCCCAAGCAGAGCCCAGCACCTCTGCTACTTTATACAGATTACATGATCTATTTAGGCCCTAAAGCACATGAAATTTATTTTTCTTTATTGAAAATACACCGTGACTGTGGGTTTAAACTCTGGGGAAGCATTAATGCCTACCCCAAATGCCTCCATTTGACACCTCTGGTGTGGTTGGGAGGCATTTGGGGTGGGCACTGACAAAATGTCTAGAATTGACTTATTTCTTTCTGCTCCCTTTAAGGTTGACCTGTGTTTAGAGTGTATTGAATGGGCCAAATCAGAGAAGAGGACTTTCCTACGCCAGGCTCTGGAGGTATGTCTCAGATCCCAAACACGTGGACCAGCATCATCCCCTTGTCACGTTTAATACCTGTAAAAGTAGAGCATTTGTGTGCTGTTTAGATCTTTCTGTGTGTCAGGGGAGGGCATTAATGACACTGAAATTCTCCTTAAAAATGCAGGGTTTTACTCTTTGTGCAGTAGGCCTTGCACAACTGGACCACACAATGTGACAAATACAGATTAATATAGTGAAGTCTATGCAGAGGAGAATGGAAAGCTGCATTTTACAAAACAAATCTGTTCTGGCTTTCCTCACAGCAGTTCCTTTTCTGTTCTCCAGGCGAGGCTGGTCTCTCTCTACTTCGACACCAAGAGGTACCAAGAAGCTCTGCAGCTAGGTGAGGCTCCCACTAGGTGGTGGTAAATCTTTGCTTTTAATTTACTCCTGACAAGGAAAGCCATCGCCTGTGTCATGTTCCTTGAGAAGTTTTGCAGGATTTGGGTTTTAATTTCTCAGTGCTGGTCCAGTTCTGCCACCTTTTGCTGTAGCTGGGTGATAACAGCTCTTAGAGGTGTCTTTGTTCTCTCTGTTTCACCATCCTTACCCATCTCACCTAGGCCTAAGGCCAGTTTGGATGGGGCTTGGAGCAACTGGGAGGTGTTCCTGTCCATTTGAGAGTGGGATGAGATGAGCTTTAAGGCCCCTTCCAACCCAAACCACTGGGATTCTGTGATTTGTTCAGTGCAGATAATTTTGGGAACTGTATCCAGCTGAAGGCCACAGGTTTGGCTGCTGCTGGAACATGCTGGAATACTCTGCTGTGGCCACGGAGGCTGAAGGGAGAAAGCAGGTTTTTTCCAATTTGCTCAAACACAGCCCCAGTAAAACCAGGAAATGGCAAAACCTCTGTGGGTGTCATTAGCCAAGGCCTTATGGAGGCTTTAAGAATTTGCCCCTGCATTACCTGAGGGATGGTAATGAACTAGTGAACTCCTGCTCTGCCCCAAAGCAAAGTAAAGCAGGACCTCTTACAGCTCCTGTGATGCTTTTAAGATGCTCATTTTGCAAATGACTGCAGTGCTGTAAGTGAGGCTTAAGCTGTAATTGAAATTTAAGCTTTAAGTGAAGTTTAAGTTGTCAGTAAGTTTAAGCTGTGATGTTGAAGCTGTCTGAGGGGTGTTTGCAGGGCCTGCTCTGCCAGGGCTGAGCAGCAATTACCTGGATACAGCCTGAGCTGCTCACCTGGGACCCAGGACTCCTTAACCTGTGTGGTAGCACGAGCCTGTGTCATATCTAGAGTCACCTAGGTGACATATATCTCATCAGAATGCCGAGTTCATGGAATTCTGTTTGGAATTAGAACTAGTTTGCACAGAGATAATGAACTCAGGTTTAAACTGATCAGAGGCCACACTCCGAAACTGTGCTTAATTAATTTAATCCCTTGGCTGGTGGTGGTTCAGCCTGGGGAGTTGGGAAGGTCTGTACTTCTAGGGCAGGCTCTGATGCTCTGTGAGGATGTCAGCGTTGTGCACAGCATTCCTGTATGGCTGAGGAGGTGGTTGTGTCCATGGGTGTGGGGAGTAGGTGCAAGCAGAGTCTCTCAGGGATGTTTCCAGGGAGAAGTTCTGCAGTTTCAGCTCTGATTATCAGCTCCTGAGCACAGCAAGGGAGGAGGAGGTTTTTATATCTGCTCACCCTAAGTTACCTCTTCAGTGGGGGAAAGAAGAGGACAAGTTTCCTCTAGGACTGACTCATTCTGTCCTCACAAGGCCATGATGTTGCAGCTTGTCTTGGCATTTCTTAGGCTGTCCCTTCCTGCCTCCTAAATCAGACCTGTAGATGTCCTGTGTTAAAATCATTTCTTCCTCATCCCATGTTCTCTGGAGTTTCTTGAGGATGCTCTGTGATGCAGAGGGGGCAGTTCTGCAGGAGCTCCCTGTGGGAGAGGGAAATCACGTGGGAACAGGTGCCAGAGTGACCATCCCAACTGCCCAGCCCCTCCAGGACACTCTGCTGCCCACACACCACCTCTGACACAAAACTGCTGCATCCTCCTGCTGTGGACTAGCACTGTCCCACCATTATTCCCTCTCCCGGGCTTTTTCTTGGAAGAACAGGGTGTGTGAGCCTCACGACCCTCCCTCCAAGCCCTGACTGCCGGGGCAGGATGGGTGGCCCCTGGAGAGGCTTGGTTTGTGTGGGTGCTGATGCAGAGCAGGTCACAGGTTTGTCCTTGCCCTCTGCCAGGCTCTCAGCTGCTTCGGGAGTTGAAGAAGATGGATGACAAAGCACTGCTGGTGGAAGTGCAGCTCCTAGAGAGCAAGACTTACCATGCCCTGAGCAACCTGCCAAAAGCAAGAGCAGCCTTAACCTCGGCACGTACCACGGCCAATGCCATCTACTGTCCCCCCAAGCTGCAGGCAGCGCTGGACATGCAGTCAGGTGAGGCCTCCAGGACAAGGACAATGCCCAGGACTCATCCTGACACGTCACTTGTCTGATACTGCTTTTTTCTGAGGGAAAATGGTGCTTGGGGGGGGGGTGGGGCTCAAGATACCACCAATTCTGCCTCAGGTGGTATCAGCTGCAGTGACATTGTTCCTGACACTGGTGTTTTCAGCCCATTTTTGGAAGCTGCCAGTGGTGGAGGGTCCATAAGCTCCCCAGGCACTGCAGTTCCAGCCTCACACTGTGTTCCTGACCCATTACACATTGCTCCTGACCCAGTTTGCAGGCACTTACCTGAAGTGCCCCAAACTTGCTAGTTTAAAAATGTCCTTATAAGAGAGGGTGTGGATTTTCTTCTGATAGAGATGAGCCAAGGGAGGCACAGGAGGAAAGGGTTCCCTTCACTGAAGTCAACAGATAAAGCACTGAACAATCAAATGGTTCTGTCCTCTCCCAGTCATGCTCAGAATTAACCTCTTTGTGCCTCTCCCAGGTATTATCCATGCAGCAGAAGAGAAGGACTGGAAAACAGCCTATTCATATTTTTATGAGGCGTTTGAGGGCAATGATTCAATTGACAACCCCAAAGCCATCACTGCTCTGAAATACATGTTGCTGTGCAAAATCATGCTCAACAGGTAGGTGGCAGATGGTTCTGGGAAGAACACTTCCTGCATTTCCAGGGGAAGGGCTTTTTGTTTATGGGACTCTGAACTAATGGGCTCAGGGAGTGTCTCTATCACCTGATCAGTGCTCCTGTGTGGTGGTATTTGGGTTGTAGTACTTTGCTGTCACTTGGGGATTTTTGAGGTACTCTGGGGTTTAAGTTGACCATGTTCCTGTATAAATGCTCTGCTCCCTTCCCTCTGTCTGCAGCCCAGAAGATGTGCAAGCATTAGTGAGTGGGAAGCTTGCTCTGCGGTATGCAGGAAGACAGGTACAGAAACTTAAGCCTTTCTATCTTCCTCTTAACTTTTCTCAGTGCTGGCTTATTCTTTTTGTCAAACACTTTGCTCTTTTCATACCAAAATACCCATCACTCCTGAGTGTCCTGAACAAGATCCAGAACTGATTAAATTACCATGAATCATTGCCAGGAGTCAGTTGCCTTCAAAGAGTTTACAGTGATTTTCACAACCAGAGAATTTGGGCTGCTCGCTTCATTTTCTGTTTTTCTCCTTCCTGCTTTTCTTCAACTACAAACTCCCTGATGCCATCAGGTCCTGTGTCCCTGCTCTCACCAGCTGCTGCAGTGTTTAAATCCGAGTTACTGTTTTTACTTCATTGAAGCCAGTCCTGAGAATCCATTCCTGGCAGTGCAGCTGAGCAGGTGGACACCTGGAAGGCTGCGAGGTGGGAGCCAGGCAGTCAGGGAGGTGTTAAATCCACTGCTTATTCTGACATGTGAACGTGCCAGGCTGGGAATGGCACCTCCAAATTCAGGGTTGCCTGTAGAAGGCTCAGGGCCACACTCCTGGTGTGCCAGGGGCTGGGCCAGGCTGGGATCCTGCTGCCATCAGGGGCTCAGCCTGGGCTTTGCTGTGACGCAGGAGCTGCTGCTGCCCTGCCCACATGGGATTGGGAATTAGCAGAGCTCAGTGAGCAAACGTGTGTGGAAAGGTCTGACGTGGGGATATCCCTCCTGGATCAGGAAGGGCAGCCCCAGTCCTGCCTCGTCCCTTTGCCCTGAGTGGCAGCTGGAGGCTCCTCTCCGGAGCAGGGGATCCTGGCTGTTCCCACACTGTGCCCTGAGCCAACCCTGACCAGCAATTCCCACAGCCACTGGGGGGCAGGGAGAGAGCAGCCCTGGGGCAGTCCCAGAATATCCCAATTGGAAAGGACCACAAGGATCAAGTCCAGCTCCTGGCTCTGCACAGGACAGTCCCAGAAGAGGGGGCAGCAGAAGCCTGGGCCTTGTGCACCAGAGGCACTGGGCTGTCCTTGTCCTGCCCCCACGGCTTGGGCTCCGTTCTGCTATTCCCTGCTGGGATTACCACCATTGGTGTGAATGTGCTTTGGGGATGTGGCTTTTGCTTCATTTCAGTTATGGGGTAGAGAAGACTCGTCCCTGTTGCTGTCCATGGTGGGGTGTCCATAGGAGCTGCTGCCCTGCAGCTGTCACTCAGCAGAGAAGTGTCCATGCTGAAAGGGGGAGACTCAGCTGGAGGGCCCAAAATGGCCACATTCATAAAGCAAGTGCCAAAATGTGCACTTCCCTTAAAACCATCAACAAACTCACTCCCAGCCTGCAGCTGGTGCTGTCAGACCTGGGTGCTCTGTCCCTCTGGAGATGTTTCAGGTCGTGTCCTGCAGCTGCCCGGCTTGTTCTCCCCTCAGCAGCTGCTCTCCCTCTGCCTGTGGCAGTGACAAGGAACATTCCTGGTTTGCTGTTTAAGCACGTTCCCAGGGTACTGCACAGTTGGCATATTCACCCTCAGAGGAGAATCCAGAAAAAAATAACCTCCTTTGGTTCTCTTTCCTCACAGACAGAAGCACTAAAATGTGTGGCACAGGCCAGCAAGAACCGGTCGCTGGCAGATTTTGAAAAGGTGAGTCAGGGACACTGAAGATGTGGCCAGGCTGGGCAAAAACCAGTCAGAAATGCCAGGTTTGGAAAGTTGTAGGAGCTGTTACATCCCACAGCAGGAAACCATGGAAACATTGATAGAAAGCAACAGTGCCTCAAGAGAGACCCCCCAAAACAGTTGCGTTTTCAGTGCGTGGGGAGTAAACTTGATTGAACCCAGGTTTTTTTGCATTTATTTTTCTTTGGACAGCCAACTCAGAAGCAGTTTTCCTTTAGGTGCTATGTACTGGGATGTGTATCTTCCTAAAATGTTTCCTGGTTTCAGCAGGAATTCTGCAGAGCTCAGGGAGAAGATTTGCATGTCAGGATCCAATCCTGTTGTGCTCTGCTGCCTGTGAACAGAGACTGGGGCTCGCTGAGCTCCAGCAGGGTGAAGATAAAAGATGTTGGAAAGGCTGCTGGGCTGTCGTGACCTGCTGGCTTTTAGCTAAGTTAGGGATTGGATTAGCCCCGGTACTTGGCTGGGCAGGGAGGGGATCTCATCCTCAGAGGACCTGGAGGAGCTGTTGCTACCGGAATTATTTCCTCCTGCCGTGTCCCCACAGGCTCTGACAGACTACAAGGTGGAGCTCAGGGACGACCCCATCATAAACACTCACCTGGCCAAGCTCTATGATAATTTATTGGAACAGAACCTGATCAGAGTCATCGAACCCTTCTCCAGAGTACAGGTAAATGTTTCCAGCAGCACCTGGATGGGCTGGTCCCTCTGTCCCTGCTGCTGAGGGTGAGGGGATTGTTCCCATATGGAACACTTCTTACTCTGAGCTGTTCAGCCCTTTGAGAGCTCAGGGTTAAAATTAAAAGGAGGCAGCTGAGGGGGGGGCCTTTGGAAAACCACATTCCAGAGTCGCTGCCCTTTCCATCTGTTTCTCTTGTGCTCCCTGCAAGATGACTGGCTTTTAACCCTGAAGGTGACAGCATTTGGCTTTGAAGGTCTCTGACAGGGAAAGGCTGTGCCATAGTCTTGGAGAAGAAACATTTCACCTTTCAGAGTGAAATGGCGCTAGGAGTCCAGTCCATCTAAGTTAAAATCACGTGTGAAACCTGAAGGACCTGAAGCTGTAGAGTGGAGAAAAGCCACTGGAGATTTTTAGGCCAGAGCATTTCCAGGCCCTTGAGCAGTTCCATGGAAGAGCCCCAAACCTCTGTGTTGTGTGTCCAAAGTGCAGCTAAAGATTTACTTAAATGTTGGTCTTTCTTATAGATTGAACACATATCCAGCCTCATCAAGCTCTCAAAGGTAAGAACCTCACCAGAAATCAGTGCCATGTGTTCAGAGGGCAGAGGAGTTGTGGTTAGATGGCATTTGTCACTGAGAACTGATTATGAAGGGTGACAGATGAGATCCATAGCATTTCCAAGTGAAGCTCACCCTTGGGAACTAAACTCTGACACAGGCAGCTAAATGGGAGGCATCAAGGCTTCCTGTGCTCCAGACTTTGCTGTGCTGTCCCCTTCCCTCCCATGGGTTTTACTCCCTGTCTTGGCTCTTACTTTTTACTGGAGGCAGATTTTCCTCTCTGTCGTGACCAGCTCAATCTTCCCCCGTGCCCTGTGTTTAATCCCCTGAGTGTTCCCAGGGGAACCTCACTTAGACCCTTAAGATCCAGGATCCAGCTAATCACCCTGCAGTGTCATTAGGGATGTGTCTGTCACACTGACTATGCAGTAACTGCGTTACAGATAATCCCAGACAGATTCAGTTTTGGGAAAATCCGCCATAATCCCAGCCAGTTGCACCTCAGAGTGCTGTTGTCTTGTACTGGCATTAAGGCCAGAGGTTGGGAAGTGAGCTGAGCTCAGCCTTTGTGGCCACAGAATCATTGAATCATTCAGATTGGAAAAGGCCTTTGAGATCATTGAGTCCAAATAATCCCCCAGCACTGCCAAAACCACTCGTGTCCCCAAGTGCCACATCCACACATCTGTTAAATCTGGTGATTTCACCTCTGCCCTGGGCTGGACAACCCTTTCCATGAAGAAATTTTCTGTGATACCCAACCTAAACTTCCCCTGGCACACAGTCTGTTCCCAGACTAGCTCGTGGTGTTGAACACATCCTTAATATTCAGAGTAAAAGCTGCTCTGTGCCCTCTCTGCCCAGAGAGGAGCTGCCTCCTGTGGACCTTCCTGGTGCTGGGCAGGAGCTCAGCTGGGTCCTGCATGGATTAAATGAAATTTGGCTAGCTCTTGTGTAAATCCTTGCTGAATTGAGGTAGAAAGTTCCAGAACCCCTACAGATAAAGTCTGTGTGAAGTGACAGATAAGTGTCACCTGTGGGACAAGGGACATGCTGGTGGTCCCTCATTAACAGCTGCTCCCTAGTTTCCTGAGGCATCTCAAGCAGTTGGTGGTGTCCAAGCCACGTTCAGGGAGGAGGAGCTGCTGTTGAGCAGTGCTCATGTCTCACCCGGGCTGTCAAGTGTGCAGCAGTAAAATTCATGTATTTTTGTGTTCTGGGAGACTTCTAATTTTTCTGTTTCAATTTCAGGCTGAGGTAGAAAGGAAACTGTCACAGATGATCTTGGACAAGAAGTTTCATGGTGAGTCTCTGCATCCCTCAGCTCTGCCCCGTGTTTGCATGAGCTGTGGCTGGACTCCCGTTCCTCCTCTGAACCTGGTGGTCCTGCTCAGGCATCAGATGTGCAGGTGACAGTCAGAAATGGTGTTCCTGCTGCTCTATCACAGGTGACAGTCAGGAAGGACAGTCAGGAGTGACAGGAATGCTGTTCCTGCTGCTCCATTGGAGGTGACAGTCAGGAAGGCTCTTCTTCTGCTTCATCCACCTTCCTTAACCCAAGGGTTAGTTTCAGAAATTCTGTTGGGTCCCTCTTCCTGTGACAGCATCCAGGGAGAGTGTGGGACCCCGATGGGCTGCCTGGCCAGGCTGGGCTCTCCCTCTTGGAGCTGACCAGAGGTGTGATCACCTTTCCCAGCTGTTTGTGTCTGGAGTATTCCATGGGGCACCCCATGGCCCAGTGGGGTGCTGTGGCTTGGCTGGGCCCACAGCAGCTGCTCAAGGAACCAGCTGTGCTCTTGGTTCTGTTGTCCCTGGATGTGGCTGAGCCAGGGGAATGCCTGAGAGCAGCACGTTGGGCACAGAGCACTGTGGGCAGACAGAGCCCACGTGGGCACAGCTGCAGCATGAACCAGCTGTGCTGAGCCATCCTGCTGGGCACAGGGCCTGAGGAGGCAGGGAGATGGTAGGGGATGGGCAGGAATGTTCATCTCCTGGATGGCTTCTCAGGCTGTTTTCTGGGATGTATTTTTTTCTGGAAATGCTAAAGCAGTCCTGACCAAAATCTAGTCAGTCCAGCCCAACACATGAACCCTTCCCAAACCCTGCACAGCTGATTGGGTGTTTCTGGGGTAGATCCCTAAATTCCTGGTGTCTGGAAGCTGTGATCCATTGAGCATCTCAGTGGTAACAGCAGCTTGTGCCCACAGGAATCCTTGACCAGGGCGAGGGTGTCCTGATCATCTTCGACGAACCCCCCGTAGACAAAACTTACGAGGCTGCCCTCGAGACGATTCAGAACATGAGCAAAGTAGTGGATTCGCTCTACAACAAAGCCAAGAAGTTGACATAGGTGAGTGGGGCCTCCCTGGAGGCCGCAGAGCTCCGGAGCCGCTGCCAGGCCCCGCCGTGCTCCATGTCCCTGAGCCTCGTTCCCTCTCCTGTCGAGTGACGTCTCTCTGTTTTCTCTTTGCAGAGTTGAATTTGCTAGCTGTCATTTGGAGAGTGTGTGTGACAGGAGAGTGAAACCTTTGGGAAAATGTTAGGAGACTTTTTTTTTCTTCTTTGTTCTACTTTTCGCTCGGAAAGTTTTTAAACTTCCTCATCCGGTGCATCTTGTATTCCAGACGATGCGTGTTCCAGTTTCCATGTAATCTTTACTGGCCGAACTTTGTATCTGGGGGGGGAATATTGTTTAAACAAAGAGGGTATTCTAAATAAAAGGAAAAAGGCTTACACTACCTAAACATGTGCTTTCCACTTCCTGAGGGACGGCAGAGTTCAGCAGGGACAGCATTTTGTTACCAGTAGGTGCCCAAAACCAGTTTGTTTCATCTCCGCCCTGAAATCAGAGACGTGCTGGCGGTGTCCAAGCAGCCAACTTGATTCCATTTGTACTGAACCAAACAAACCCAAAATGTACAGACTGCTGGTTTATTTTCCACCCTCAAGGCCTCCGACCCCCTCGAAAGCAGCTCCACGATGATTTTCCTGCGGGCTGGAGCTGTCGGCACAGCCCCGGCCGGCCGCTCTCGGCGAAGGGAACGGCGCAGGTTTCCCTGGAGCCTGACTTGCATGCTCTTGTTTGCAGATAGACTTAGATTTTCAATGTTTCCTCCCTCCCCACCTGTGCTGGTAGGAGGAGCAGGTGAGCGGCGGAGCCGACTCCCGCTGTGCCTCTGCTGCAGCAGCGCTGAGCTCTGGCTCCCCACGAGAGGTGGGGCAGCCCGGCCCTCTGGAACAGGCCAGTGGGAGCTTCCTCCTCGCTCCCAAAGTGCTGGGGCGGGAGCACGGTGTATTCCAGCATGCTCCATTCTCTGGTGAGGTTTCCAGTAAGTTTTAACGCCATTTGGGCAGTGTAAGCTTCTGCATCTCTGTCCTGCTCATCTTTATTTATCCTTTCCCCTTTGTCTCTCTTTCCCTCTCCATGTTTTTCTTACAAAATTTATATTTTGTAAAAGGATTCTGTTTTATCAGGAAATATTTTGCCTTCACGCTGACTTTTAGACTGGCTGATTTTTCCCCTTTCTGTTCACATTTTGACCTCTCCAATCTTTTATTTTATTTTATTATTTTTAATTTCCATCTCCTCCAGTCAGTCGCTGTTTGGGTTTTTGGCACCATCAATATCAAATGTACAAACGGTTCTTGCTAACCAACACCAGGTATATCTGATGTTCAGATGAGTTCCAATAAAGAAGTTTTTTTTTCAAAAACCTCTGTCTCCTGTCTTCAGCCATGAGGGCAGATCCTGGGCTGGGTGCAGCTCTCCCTTTGCTTAAGGAAGGGTGGGATCATCCCCTCACCGAAGCATCGTTGGGGACGATATTTTGGAGACACCAGATGGGAATGTTTGGGACAGCATCCCCAAAGATACATGGATTATGATGTGTTCCTGGCACAACTAGTTCTAGTGCTACTGAATGTATAATAATAAGAAGAATTATTAGCACTATTATTATGGTGAAAAATGGATTTAATGTGGCACCTCATCCCTCCAGCCTTTCCTGATCATGTCCTTCTGCTGGCGCTGGATTCTCTCTGCACAAGGCCAGGCCCAGATTCCTCAAGAGGCTGGGGAGGAGATTTATGATGTCATTGATACAATAACTTAAATTTTCATGTCTGAAACTCCTGGGACACCAGGTGATGCAGGAAAGAAACCTGCCCTCAGAGGCAGGAAAATGTGAAAGGTTTCACTCTGTTCTTACATCACAGGCAGCAGGGAAGTGCATTTCTAGTTTTAATAGTTTTTGTTTTAAACTAATTCCTGAGACACTTCCCCAAACATGTCTGTACAATTCACTGTGATGCCCCTGAAGTGGCATTTTCTCCAGGGATGTGTCATTTGTATGGGATTTGCTGAATTAGGTGCTAATTGTGGGTGAAGGAAGAGAAATTCATGCATGGAAGCAGAGATGATGGAGCAGGTACCGGCAGAGGCAGGTGTTGGGGTGGAGATGGACGTGGAGCCACAAAATCCCAGGAGAGCTTGGGTTGGAAGGGACCCAAAACCCCACCCAGTGCCACCCCTGCCATGGCAGGGACACTTCCCACTCTCCCAGGTTGCTCCAAGCCCTGGCCAGCGTGGCCTTGGACACTCCCAGGGATCCAGGGACAGCCACAGCTGCTCTGGGCACCCTGTGCCAGCCCTGCCCACCCTCACAGGGAACAATTCCTGCCCGATATCCCGTCTAACCCTGCCCTCCTTCAGCTTCTGCGCTGTGTGTGTCCTTGCTGGGGATTGTGTCCACCTGTCATCCCCCAGTGGGGACATCATGGATCCTGACCCCACAGGTGACAGTGGAGGCGCTGCCAGGGCCATGCTCGGGGCTGAGGGGCCCTGACCGGGAGTCGGGGTGATGCAGCAGGGCTGTGGTGACACCAGCTTTGGTGCCTTGTGTCAGATCAGGGAGGTTTAGTGACACGGCAGTCCTCGGAAGTGCCTTTGGAACAACAAGCTTTTCTGAGGCACCTCCAAGCACATTAAAATTAGGATCCAGACCCTCAAATTTTAGAACCTGTTTTTAACCCTTTCGACTTAAACTTCATAAGGCTGAACTTAAAAGCTGACTATGGCTGCTTGGATCTGGGAGATGTTTTAATGGACAAAGGGAATTCTTGGCGACAGTAGTGCCCAGGCTGGGCTGTCACTGTCCCCATGGTGCAGCAAAGCCTTCTTCCGAGAGGAAGGAGCCCTGCAGACAGTCCTGACCACCCCCGAAAAACCGGCTCCCACAGGGGATCGAATGTGCTCTGAAGGACAGGCAGGTTTTTGGGACAGGTGAATCCTCACGGGAGATTTTGGGGGGTTTTTTTGAGCTTTCCCTGCTGTGGGAGTGGAATTGGCAGCGGCGGGACCGGGGCAGGGCATAAATAGGTATAAATGAATATAAATTTACTTGGGTCATTAGCGCAGGGCCGGGATGGGGCCGACCTTCCCCCGCTGCTGCCGGCCGCAGGGTCCCCGCGGGCGGCTCCGCTCCCCGCGGCCGGAGCCGGTCCCGACAGCCCCGGCGGCGGCCGAACGGCCTCTGAGTGTCGCTGCAGGTCTCGAGGAGCCTCGCGGGGCCGGTGCCTCCCGCCAGAGCCCGCGGCGCTCCGGTGCCAGTGGGATGGGATCCCGGTCCCGGCCGGGGGCTCTGGGCTGCGGCTCCGGCGGAACCGTGGGACCCGGGGCTACGGGAGCTGCAGGCGCGGCCCCCAAAACCGAGCCGGCCTCAGAACGCCGTACCGGGCGTTTCATTGCCCCGGTACCTTCGGGACGAGCGGTAGCCCCCGGCCCGGAGCTGGAGAGGCACCGCCGGGCGCGGGGAGCGGCGGTGAAGGGCGGCCGTGGGCCGGTGCGGGGTTCTGACTGAGGGATGGGTGCGAACCCAGGGTGCCGCTCCGAGATGCCGGTGGAGAAGACTTTTAAATCTTAATTTGGTGACTTAAATATATATATATATGTTTTTACTGCTTTTTATTCTTTTCCCCTCAGTGTGGTGCCCGGCCCTGCCAGAGGCTCAGCGGCACCGCCGGGACCCCGCCGCGGGCAGCGCGCTGGGGGCGGGGCCAGGGGCGGGGCGCACGTCATTCATAAACCGCGGGAGGCGGGGCCTGGGTTGAGTGGGCGTGGCCCGCGGTCATGGGGGCGGGACCAAAGACATTCGAGCCCAGGAGGAGGCGAGTGGGGGCGGGGCTTTACCCCTGCGGCCGCGCGAGGGGCGGGGCCTGTGCCGCTGTGGGCGCGGCCGTCTCCATCAGCGGCGGCGGAGGGGGCGTGGCCTCTGCTGCCGCGGCGGCCGCACGTGTCGGCGCGGGGCGGGGCGGCGGGGGCGGCGGGCGCGCGGACTGCGCCGGCGGGAGCGCGCGCGGCGCGGGGCGGGTCCGGGCGCGGCGCTGAGCGGCGGCGGCGGCGGCGGAGCAGCGAGAGCGGGGCCGGCCGGGCCGGGCCGGGCCGGGGCCGGGGCCGGGGCCGGGGCGGGCGGCGGGGGGCCCGCCGGGCGGCCGGCGCCATGGGCACGGTGCTGTCGCTGTCGCCGAGCTACCGGAAGGCCCCGCTGTTCGAGGAGGGGGCGGCCACGGTGGGGCACTACACGGCGGTGCAGAACAGCAAGAACGCGAAGGAGAAGGGCCTGAAGCGGCATTCGCTGATCTCGGTGCTGCCCTGGAAGCGCATCGCCGCCGTCTCCGCCAAGAAGAAGAGCTCCAAGAAGGTGCAGCCCAACGGCGGTTACCAGAGCAACGTGACCCACCTCAACAACGAGAACCTGAAGAAATCGCTCTCCTGCGCCAACCTCGCCACCTTCGCCCCCCCGCCGCCCCCCGCCGCCGCCGCCGCCGCCCTCGCCTCGGCGCAGAAGGCGCCCCCGGCCGCGCCCGCCGCCGCCGCCGCCACCCCTCGCCGGGTCGTGGTGCAGGCGTCCACCAGCGAGCTGCTGCGCTGCCTCGGCGAGTTCCTGTGCCGCCGCTGCTACCGCCTGAAGCACCTCTCGCCCACCGACCCCGTGCTCTGGCTGCGCTCCGTGGACCGCTCGCTGCTGCTGCAGGGCTGGCAGGACCAGGGCTTCATCACGCCGGCCAACGTGGTCTTCCTCTACATGCTGTGCCGGGACGTCATCTCGGCCGAGGTGGCCAGCGACCACGAACTGCAGGCAGTGCTGCTCACCTGCCTGTACCTCTCCTACTCCTACATGGGCAACGAGATCTCCTACCCGCTGAAGCCCTTCCTGGTGGAGAGCTGTAAGGAGGCCTTCTGGGACCGCTGCCTCTCCATCATCGACCTCATGAGCCCCAAGATGCTGCAGGTCAACGCCGACCCGCACTACTTCACCCAGGTCTTCGCCGACCTCAAGAAGGAGAGCGGCTCCGAGGAGAAGGGCCGATTGCTCATCGGCCTCGACCGGTGAGCGCCCGCCGCCCCCCGCGCCCCCCGGACACGCCGCGCCCGCCCGGCCCGGAGCCGCCTCCCGGGGAGATTCGCCCGGCGGGGAAGGGCAGGAGCCGCCGCTGCCCCCCCGGGGGGACATGGGGGGTTCGGCCGGACCGGAGCGCAGAGCCCCGGTTCCCTGCCGTGCCGCCGCCTTCCAGCCGCCGCGCCCTCCCCACGCTGCGGGCCCGGGGATGCTGCGGCTCCGCCACCGGATTGATCCCAGCAGTTCATGGATGGGGGGACGAGAACCTCCCCAGCCGGTATCCGCCGGGAGCGGAGCGGGGCTCCGCGGGGCCGCTCACCGCATCACCGAGACAGAGCCCAAGTGGGGGGGGGCGGGGGAAAAAGGAAAAAAATTCCTGTGAAGGCTCCAGCGGAGGCGGCTGAACCGGCCCGGTCGGGACTCATTGGCAGTACCGGGACAGAGACGCGGGC
The DNA here is from genome assembly GCF_009819655.1 of Sylvia atricapilla. NCBI lineage: Eukaryota > Metazoa > Chordata > Aves > Passeriformes > Sylviidae > Sylvia > Sylvia atricapilla. Next base: position 3,833,485 of record NC_089166.1, on the reverse strand, counting down.
ACGGCCCGGGGCCCCCCCACCTCCCCTTCCTCCCTCATCCTTCCCCCCCTTTATTTATTTTCTTTGAAGAGACTCGAATTCCCGAGCGGGTCCGGGTGACGGGAATCACCGCTACTGTTCATGAGATCAATGTGAAATGTCTTGTTCCCATCGTGCACTGATCATGAGTATTGTGTAAAGGATCTACTTGAGTGTGCAAGCAAGGGGAGCCGCCACATGCTGCTATATGAATTCTTCTAGAACAAACCCAACGAACTGCAAACCTGCGGGGGGGAAAGAGAAAAAAACCCTTCTTTCTTCTGTCATTGTTGCTTTTCCAGTGGTATTGCGCATGCAAACAGGAGCATTTTGTGTCTTCGGGAAAAAAAAAAAAGGAAAAAATGCATAAAAAAATAATAATCAAAAGAAAAACCTTAACGAGAGATGGCTGTAAAATTACACCCATGCACAAAGACCCGCCACCACCCCGACACCGCAGTCTCGAGCCGGTATTCCCGTATCAGGCCTGGGGACTGAGACCTTCTTTTTGGGTTTTATCGTTTTCTTTTCTCCGTGTGCTCAGTTCTAGTTTAGTTCTGGTCCATCGGGCGTTAAACTGGCGAACGAGAGGGAGAAATAACGTGCCATTTATTTTTATTTTTTGATTTTTCACTTGAAGCTCTTCATGGCTGTACATTGGACCCTGCTAATGATACATGTGTACGTACGTTTTTTTAGTGCAATCTCTTCTGTAGATCTTTGTTGACCAAATTGGTGGGTATTGTTACTTATTAATTTATATTTGTCTCATTTTGTATGTATGTGTATAGTGTGTTTGTAAGTATGTGTGGTTTATAACCCGACCGACTGTGTCATGGGGCTCAGTGTGCCTGTAATTTAATCCCCTCCCCTTATTTTTATTTATTTTTGTACTGTGCTGATTAAATAAAAATGCACTGACCATCCATTACATGGCAGCGGCTCGTGGCCGACTCTTTTCCTGCGCTCCCAGCCCTCGGACGCCGGGAATGGGATTTGTGTTGACGACAGAGGCTTTAAGGCAGCCGCCGCTTTAATCGCGTTACCGGCGCTGGGGTCAGCCCGAGGGGGGAGGTGGGATGTCGGGATAAACCGGAATATTGGGACACTGATCCCCCCGGGCATCGTCACCCCCGAGCCCCCGCGCCGGCAGGAACGGGCAGTGCCATGCTGCATGCAACTAATTGCTTTCTTTTATTGTTTATTACAGTGAATTATGTAAACAAAACCCAGGTCCATTATAATAAGGCTTTTTTTCTGCTCTTTTACACATAAAAGATCAGCGATTTATTAAAAAAAAAAAAAAAAAAAAAGGTTCATTGCATTATCGCCCTCGGCTGAGAATCAAAGTTTCGATTTAGAAATAGTTAATTTATGGGAAAATCAGGAATATATATATTTTATATATTTATATATATATATATATATAAAACCAGAGCAGGAACAGATAATATATTTTATAAGACACATTTCATCACATACAATATTGCCATCTCATGGTAGGAGAAATTTCCCAAGCCTTCAATTTGTTGCTGTCCATCCCAATTCCATCCGAGCATCCTTTAGGAAGGACAAGGGTACAAAAGTGCTGATCCCACCCGCAGCACCTGCCCGGGGTTAGTGCTGCGGGGGCCGTTTGCACCAGGACACGGAAGGTGAGAAGTGCAAATCCAAAGGCACAGCGACGCCGGGAGTGTCCCCGGCAGGGGCGGGGTGGCCCGTGGCTTTGGCGTTGGTGTCGCTCCTCCCGAGGAGCCGATGTGGGGTAAAAGGAGGCGCTGGAGGGTCCGGGGTGGCCCCGGGGCGATCCTGGGGTGTTGTGAGTGTGGCGGGGTCAGGGGCTGCCGGTGTCACCTCCCGGCCCAGCGCTGGAGGCGCCTCGAGGTGTCCCCTGCCCAAGGGCTGTGGCAGAGCCCCTGGCCCAGGACCCTGCGGACACCCAGAACTGCACACTGACAGGGGGCACCGGGGGCTGCCGTGGGGTGCTGGGGTGCTGCTGGGGCTGCTCCAAGGCCAGGGACAACGGGAATCAGAGAGCTCCAGCCTGGGACCTCCCCATCATGGGCTTGTCCCAGTTCATGCAGAGCCAGAGCTGCTCTACGCCCGTGTCCCACCCTGGCCTCGGGGGTGGCAGTGGGGCACCAAGGCTGCAGCGACCTGTCCCCATGCCCCTTGTCCATGGCACGGCTTCAGGAAACCTTTTGTTAGTGAGGAGCCTCTTCCAGGCTTTCTAGTTCCCAAAATGCTCCATCAAACAAGCGCTCCCTATTTGCCAGCTGGGCTGGGACCCCGAGGTGGGGTTGCCACAGAGCTCCCCCATCTCCAGGGCTGGGACTCCTGACCTGACCAGCAGTGCCAGGACAATCCCAAGGGACAATGCCAACAGCCTGGGCTGCTCAGGAACCACAGCAGTGCCCAGCACAGTGGGAACAAACCGCTGCGGAGATCCACGTCCCTCCATCAGGACAGAGCTCGGGGTTATCTGGGCCGGGCAGGACGAGACCGACACCCACAGCCCACTGCTGGGAAGAGCCAGGAAAACTCTTTGGAGGAAGGAGCCTGGGAGCTGGCAGCTGGGGCTATGTCAGGTTAATGTTGGATAGTGCAAAGCTTGGTCCCCCAAAGCTCCCCCTGTTCCTGGGCTCACCCCTGCCGTGGGTCCAATTAGCCCTCCCTGACCCCGGCACTGGCACAGACACGAAGCCACGTGGAGCATCTAAAAATTCAGCAAGGCCACACGGTCCCAACGGGAACCCACCAGGTTTAGGCTCTTGGAGGGGGTAATTAAGGCAAAAAGCAATGCAGGATTAACAAAACCAGGCCCTGCACTGGGAAGTCCCCTCTCCAGCCAAGGTGCCTGGATGGGTTTATGAATTCCCCAGGGAAAACAGCAGGTCTGGAGGTGTGTCCATGGACCTTCCCAGCTCCGTGTGCCTGGAGGGGCTGGAGGAGTGTGGAGTGTCTCTGGTGGGGGTCGCCAGCCCTCCCTGCCCAGCCTGGCCCTGGTTCCAGGGGCATGGGGCCCTGCAGAGCCTGACTCCCTGAGCCGGGTATCTTTGGTTCCTCCGGAGGAGGCTGCATCGTATTGCAAAAACTGACACGTGGAAAGGAACATGGAAGGGAAAATTGGAGAGGGCTGAGGAATCAATGTGGGAAAGGGAAGAAAGGGTGGAAGTACCTAAAAACTCTTTTTCTCAGACTAATTCCAAAGGAAGCACTTTCCAGATATTCCAGCCTGGTTTGTAAGATGGAGAACAGGTCACCGGCTATTTAAAGCCTTCATTCCGTGTGAATTTGGCTTTTCTAAACCCCCAGAATTTGGGTTTCCCAAACCTTGAGCTTCAGAGGCCGCTTTAGGCAAGTTGCTACTGAGCATCTCCCGATGAATCCCGGCGAGTGGCAGGCACGGGGAGGGCGGGCCCGGCCCGAGGCGAGGGGCTGTTAATTGCCCGGCACGCAGAGGACGAAGCCGGAGCGGTGCTTGGTGAAATCCGGCTGGGATTGATTGATTTTGGTCTCCACGGACACGGTGCATTTCCTGCCGTGCAGGCTGCACTGCACTGGGTTGGTGACAGTGACGTGCAGAGCGCGCTTCTCCCTGCCGGGAAAGGGACACGAGTCAGGAGGGATGGGATGGGGTGGGATGGGGTGGGGTGGGATGGGGTGGGATGGGATGGGGTGGGGTGGGATGGGGTGGGATGGGGTGGGATGGGGTGGGATGGGGTGGGATGGGGTGGGATGGGGTGGGATGGGATGGGATGGGGTGGGATGGGGTGGGATGGGGTGGGATGGGGTGGGATGGGATGGGGTGGGATAGGGTGGGATGGGCACAACTGGGAGAGGCGTTTTTGGGTCAGACACATCCTGCAGCCATCCCAAAACTCTGTGCTAAGCCAGGCCTGAGCTCTGAGCCCAGCTCTGGGCTCCTGCTAGTGAAGCTTCTCACTCTGGGGTTGGGATCTGGTGGGAGGACTCAGCTCCATGAGCAGAGCACAGGCCGGGTCAAAGGGTCCAGGGGCTGCTGCCAGCTCAGCCACTGCCCACTAAATGACCCCACAGTGACCCCTCCCAGCCCTGTGCCTGCAGCAGTGACAGGGACATCCCTGGGCTGAGCTCAGAGACTGAAATACAGCAGTGAAAGGAACCAACCACACGTGGGGTGGTGGCTGTTCCCAATTCCCTCTCAGATGGACTGAGCTGGCTGGGACAAAACTGTGTCCCTGCAGCTTTTGAACCCCCAAACCCACTGTTGGCAGTAAAAACCATTCCCATGAGTGAAGCAGGACTTTCTGTCCCCCACGTTGGTTTGTCTCTGACTGCTGGAGTTGCTGCCAGTGGGCCATGGGGACAGCAAGGCCAGGACGCCTGGTGACAATATCCCCCTTTGCTAAAGGCCAGAAAGGCTCCTGCCCTAAATCCCAAATAATGATCCTTGTGCCATATGCAGAGAAATCATAAACCATGGAATCCTTCAGGTTGGAAAAACCCTCTGAGACCATCAAGTCCAACTGTTCCCTCAGCACAGCCAAGGCCACCACTGACCCACGTCCCCAAGTGCCACATCCATGTGGCTTTAAAATCCCTCTGCCACTGCCCTGGGCATCTCTATCAGGGCTGAAGAGTCCCTTCCATGAAAAACGTGAAGAACCCAGCACTGCCACAGCTGCACTGATGGCCTGGCTGCTCTGGGGGCTGGGATGGAGCTGAGGCCAACTCAATGCTCCAGATCCACCCACAGTCCCTTGGGACCAGCCAAGAACCCCTGGAGATCCTCCAGGAGAGGGGATCTGCAGGAAAAACCCGCAGCAGATCTGTCCCCATGAGCCACCACCAATGGGAAGAACTATCCAGGGACTTGGCCTTTGGGAATTCTCTCCTGTGACCTCACCCACACTTCAAATTCTTGTATTTCCAGCATTTTTAGTACAACACTGAGTGGATTAGAATTGTTGACACTGACTCTGCTGCCTCTCTGGATGCTCCAAATACCCAGGAGGGATGTGCTGAGATCCCATTCTCTGTGTTCGGCTCCCAGACCCCGAGTCCTGCCTTGTCTGAGCCATTCCAGCATTTCCACTGCCACGTCCTTTGTGCAGTTGGGCCTTTCCAAAGCCCAAGTCCTTTGTGCAGTTTTTACTCCATTTCCATGAACAGACTGTTCAGGTCCTGTCACATCCTTTAAGCTGCGTTTTTATGTGGTTCCCAAATAATTCGGATTTTCACCACTTCCATAACAATGCTTGGCTGGTTGGAGGGGGCTGGCAGAGTTGTCCCAGGTATTTAACGTTATTTACTCCTGCCTGGGTGAGCTGAGGCTGCAATCCCAGCTTAGGTTGCTATTTTTACCGTGTCTTAGTGAAGTGAGCTGCACATACAGAGGAGCCTCTTGGAGATCCCTGCCCCTTGGGATGAACTTCAGCATCAAGTGTCCCTAACAGGGTGAAGGACTTTCCTCTCCCCTGCCGCAAGTCGCAGGTGACCAGAGGATCTGGGGAGAGGAATGTCAATAACCTGAATTTTGACCCCACGCAAGACCTGGGCCTGGGAATCCAAAGGCTGCCCTGTGGCTGTGAGACCTGCAGGAGGCTGGATCAGTCTTGGTGTCAGATCCTGCTGGGATGAGGAGAATCAGCTGAACCCAGGAGTGAGGCTAATGCCGCCCTGGGATGGAGGGGTGCGGAGATGCTCTGATCTTTGCCACATGTGACAATTCCATTAAATTAAGGCTCCCCTCTCCCTCTCTCACTTCACAGATCCCACCTTGCCAAAGCTCCTTCACTCATCACATGTTGCTTTTCTTCACGTGAGAGTTCAGCCTCAAAACCTTTTGCTGGGGGCTCAGGGCAGCCCCTGGATGGAGCAATCCACAGGGATCTGTGAGTGCACAGGGATGACCAACTCCTCCCTGGTGTTCCTGCTGGGCACCCCACGACACCACCCCTGCCACCAGCCCCAGGAGCAGCTGGACCTGCTGGGACCTTGGGATTCTTGGCTGCTGCTCCTCACTTGGTCTGAGGCCAGCGAGGGAGAGTGGGGAGAAAACTCCCGTTTGGTTTCCAGCCCACCAGGCAGAGCAGCCTCGCTCCTGGAGCAGCAGTGGCAGAGGGGTGGCAGCTGCTGGCTGCCCTGGGGTCCTCAGGTTTGCTGAGGGGCCCCAAGGGAGAGAACAGCTGCTGCAGCAGCTGGAAACTGGACTGAGACCTTCCCAGTCTCACTGCTGCAAACGGCTTGGCTGCGGAGCTGCTTTCCAAAGCTCCTGCTGAATTTACATCCCAAAGGAAGGGGCTGGGATGGAGATGGACCAGAACAATCCTGGAAGACAACAAAGTGTCTCATAGACAAGGCCAACACACAACAGAAATACCCTTTGGTATCAGTGATGCTCAGCAGGACCCTGATGGCAGCTAAGGCAGAGACAAATCCTACTTCAAATCAAACTTGAGCTGAGAAGGAATTTTCACAGCATAAACCTATCCCAGCACCTTTTGGGGATGGAGAGACAGGACACAGGGAATGGCTTCCCACTGCCAAAGGGCAGGGCTGGATGGGCAGGCCCTGGCACAGGGTGCCCAGAGCAGCTGTGGCTGCCCCTGGATCTCTGGAAGTGTCCAAGGCCACGCTGGACGGGGCTTGGAGCAACCTGGGGTAGTGGGAAATGTCCCTGCCATGGCAAAGAGTGGGACTGGGTGGGCTTTGAGGTCCCTTCCCACCCGAACTACTCTGGGATTCCCTGTGGGCACCAGGCACTGCTGTGGCTGAGGCCAGCCCTGGCTGATGGCAGCTCTGGCTCTTCCCCAAGCCCTGGTGTAACCAAACCCTGGTGGAAGTCAACTCCATCAGGACAAAGTGATGGACGCTGCTGCCAGGCTCCTCCTGGGAAATAATCCCAATTCTTACCCACAGTGATCCCCTCAGAAGTGACGGGGGTGTGAGGGCTGGCTGAGCACTGCCAGGGAAGGGGGCCCAGCCCCAGCAACCCAGAGTGAAGCTGCTGGGCAACAGGGAAAAGAGATTCTGAGGGGAAGTTGGGACCTACCCCAGCACTGCTCCCATCCTGCCAGGGAACCACATGGGAATGTCTGTATGTAATGAACCACAGAGAAATCGCTGTTTGTAATAAACACCAAGGTGTTGGTGCTTCCTGCAAACTCGGGTCTTCATACAATACAGGGAATATTTTTGGGTGGAAATAGCCTCTCCTGACAGCCAAACAGTACCAGCCACAGCTGCTGATCCCAGGCTGGGGCTGCTTTTTTGCCTCTTCCTGGCTCAGTGAACCCTGCAGGACTGGGCCATTTCTGCTCCTCCATCTACCCCAGATATCCCAGCACCCAAAGGGCCTTCCCCAGCTCTCCTGGCTCACTGGAGCAGTCAAAGGCTCTGGTGGGAGACCCCAATGAGCAAAGTCTGTGTGTGGGGGGCATCCCACAGCCAGAGCAGCCCCTGAGCACTGCAGGAGTTGAGCAGGCACTGGGGGAACACTGGCAAAAGGGAAACCAGCAGAGAAAGGAGGACTCCAAGTGGAAGCAGATCACTGGCCCATGAAATACGAGAGTTTTGACTGAGCATTTAATCCAGGACCTCGGGGGAAACACAAAGCAAGTGGCACAGAAATGGCCACAGACATCTGTCAGAGCTGCACACAGCACAGAAACATCCACGGCACCAACACGTGGTGGGAAGGAAATGGGCAAGGGAAGGAGTGCAGAAAGATCAGAGGGAGTTCTGGTGAGGACAAACGATGTAAGGCTGAGAAGCTGAATAAATGTATTGTTAAATAAATATAAACACAGGAGATGCCAGGTTGGATGGGGCTCGGAGAACCCTGGGATAATGGGAGGTGTCCCTGCCCATGGCAGGGGTGGAACTGGACAGGCTTTAAGGTCCCTTCCAGCCCAAACCATTCCATGATTCCATGCTTAAGAACAAGCCCAGATACCCTGGAATGAGCTGTTCCAGGCACGAAAACACAGCAAAGACTCACTGATGAGATATTCCCCACTGGTGGCTGTGAGCTCCATCTGGGAGCACAGAGAGATGGGGAGCTGGGAACATCCCAGGGACAGCAGCACCAGGCAGGGATGGGGAGCTCCAGAGCTGCAGCCCCACCTCTGACAGGGCTCTGATGGAGCAGGGCTTTGTGCAGCTTTCCCAGGATCTTTAAATGAGGTGCTGTCCTATGGATGCAGCCAGTGCCATCATAGAGTGGGGAATAAGCTCTTTTCAGAAGCAGAATTCGGGTAGAGATGGCAAAGCCAGCACAGTAATTGCCTGATTTTCATGACAACAAACCAGAGCGATTCCAACCAAGTGTGCAACCAAGTGTGAAATGAGGGCTCAGCAGCAATGAACCCACTGGGATGGATTCCAGAGGGGATTGCTTTAAACCATCGAGTTTGGTCTAAACCTTTCCAGAGTTTAGACCAAGGCCTCTTTCTGGAAAGGCAGGAGCACTGTGGGCTCCTGGTTGGCTTCCAGCTCAGGATATTCTGTGATTCTCTGGCTCCAGGAAAAGCCTGCAGCTGCACACAAGATGTGAGGATGGTGAGGGGCAGGATGGAGAATACCCCACAATGGTAACACCTTATCTAAGTCAGTGCTGCAGCCTCATCTGGATCCCGGCTGCAGCCTTTGAGAGGGTTCAGCCATGAAAAAAACCATTCAAAAGGCTCCCAGATGAAGGGAGGCTGCAGAAAAGAGCCCAAAAAAGCAGCAGCTATATTCTGCATGAAGAAAATACACAGGAAGTGAGGAGAGAGAAACTCAAGAGGTCTAAAAAAAGGCAGTTTTCAAGGCTCTGCTTCCTAACAAGAGCCAAGGAGACAAACAGGGATACTGAAAATTTCAAGGAGGGTTAAATCAGCTTTCCAGGCTATGTGTGGTGTCACTGCTGGGGGGGACTCCAGGCTGTGGTGTTAGAGAGGTGACAATCATGGAGTCATAAAATTATGGAATGCTTTGGATTGGAAGGAACCTTAAAGACCATCAAGTTACAACCCCATCCAGTGCCACCCCTGCCATGGGCAGGGACACCTGCCACTGCTCCAGGTGGCTCCAAGCCCCTTCCAACCTGGCCTTGGACACTTCCAGGGATGGAGCAGCCATGGAGTAACCTGTGCCAGGGCCTCCTCACGCTCACAGGGAGGAATTTCTTGAGCAGGGTCTAAAAAGACACTGGAGGAAGATGAGTAATAAACAAGGACATATCTGAGTTACAACAAGTGTCACTTGGGGACAGATAAGTGTTGTCTCCAGAGGGTTTAGGGCCCAGGCTGGGTGTCTGGCAGGGCAGGGATCAGAGTGTATCTCACCCGACCACCTGTGGGTTTCTGCAGCTTGCAGGACAATGATACTGAGGGTAATGGGCTCAAAGGAAAACTTACAGACCTCACTGAGAGAATTATTCCCATAGCAGCTTCAATGGAGAAAAATGGGAATAGCTGGATTCCCAAGGGGTACAGGAGCAAAACCTTCACTGAAACCTTGTGTGCCTTTTGTGTCCCCTCTGTGCCACCCACCCTGATCCCAGGAAGGGCTGACACTCTCCATGGGAGGGGTTGACACTCTTCATGTGACCACCAGAATCCCCAAAGCCACTGTCCCCAGGGAGCCAGGACACAAAGGCCATCACATGCCAATAATCCTGTGTGGATATTTCATTCCAGAGCTGCAGCTCCAGCACCTCAGCTTTGCCTCTGCCTCTTCCAGGGCAGTCACATCTCAAGTGTGACAGCTCCAAAAGACCAGGTCCCACTGCCAGAAAAGATTTACACACTCTGAGCATAAATTTCCCTATCTAAGACTCAGATGATTTTGACAGCATCACCCCTGTGACTCTTTGACACTCTCCATCCTTCTCAGAGGGAGAAAACACCTTCCCCATGCAGCTCTTGTTAGAACACCCTGGCTCTTGTAAGAGGTTTAAAGCAGTGATTTACTGACCTGTGTGGTCCAGAAATGATTTTACATCCTCTTTAACATTAATACTGGGCTGTACTGAGAACCCCCCTCCACCCAGCCACCCCTTTTCAGGGGAGTCCCAAAGGCAGAGCAGGCAGCTCCCTTCATCCCACGGCTTCCTGAGGAGGGGAGGAGATGGACCAGGAGCCCTTTTTGGGTGCAGATCTCTCCCCTCTGGAGGAGGCAGAGGATGCACACAGACACATACACACGGGCAGTCTGTGACTCACACGTGCCATGAGGGAGATGAACACATTTGAAACCACAAGAGCTTTGTAAACCCTGCCTTGTGAAAGCCTCCCAGGGCTCACAGGATGTTGTTCTCTCAGCGTCACTGGCTTCTTGGAGCTCTGGGCTTGTCGAGCTCCTCAGAGCCAGGTGGCCTTGGCAGACATCAGACATTAAGATGGATCAAAGTGATGGAAAAGAGACTACAAAGAAAGTCAGACACAAACCAAGGAGATCTCAAGTCAGGATCAAAAGGAGAATTTCCATAGTCAAAGGTCAGACCAAGTGCTCCAGGCATTTTGATGCTGGGAAAGGTCACTGAGCTGAACACAGCTGCCAGGTCCTTCCTCACCGTGTGAGTTTTCACAATTATCTGCAGTCAAGTGACAGTTGAGACACTGAATTTTTTTTCCCATCTTCAAACCCAGCAAATATTTACAGTATATTTCTTTTGTGCCTCGTTGTTCTGCTCGGGCAAATCACCTCTTCTGAAGCAATTTGTTAATGTGCAGGAGAAGCACCAGGCTAAACTGTGACCTGAGAACTCAACCCCTCCACTTAAGAAATGGCTTTCAAGCCTTTCTGGCTCAGCCTTGCCCACGTGTTGTCTGTGCAGCTCACGCTGACACTGAGTTACCAGAGCAAACCACAGCCTGGGTTTGGGAAATGCTCAGTGACACATATTTCATCATCACGCTGCTGAGCTGTGACAACAATGCTGGTTTTGCCCTTTTAATGAGCAACAGGAGTTGTTAATATGTGTCCCTTCCCAGTGCAGAGTGTCACACAGGTCCCATGGCAGAGCCAAGCCAGCTGCACTGAGATGGTTCCTTCGAGTTGTGTCTGAGCCATAAAAGCCACTTTTCTGAGACGACAGCAGCTGCCACAACACTGCTGGGCTGTTTCCATGACATGTCTGCAGCACCTCCAGGTGAATTCCTTCCCCTCTGGCTGAGATGCAAACCCAGTCCATTAGGTATTTGGCTCTCTCATTCTTAAAATGCATTTATTCCCATTGATCCCAAGGCTGGGAGGTCCTGGAGCAGTGGTGAGCTGCACTTCCTTCCTCACTGAGTTAGGACCTGGGGTGTTTGTGCATCCCTCCTCAGGAGCCAGGGAGTGCTGGGAATGCCGGCGAGTTGGGAAATATTTCTGTCTCTTCCAGCAAACCCTCTTTGGTTTAGGTGCTCCTGGGCAGGGCAGGTGATGGGGCAGGGGCTGCTCCTCCCCTTCCCAGGGCTGCTCTCCTGCTCTGGGAGCTTGGGCCAACAGCCAGGTTGCTGTAAAACACCCAGAGAGGCCAGGGGCAGCTCAGTGGGGCAGGTCCCAGCCATGGGGCTGCACTCCAAAGCAGTATTTTATGGTGGGAAAGCCCCAAAGGTGGCTCGAGACATCACTCTGTATCCACTGCATGGTGTGTCCCTACTCCCCCTCCTCCAGTCTGGGATGTGTGGGAGTACAAAGGGAATGTCACTGTTCCTATCATGTGACATCCAAGAGAGGGATCACAACCCCACCCAAGTTCCATCCTCCTGAACCAGGGCCAAGCCTCACTGCCTGAATCCCCAGCCCTGAGCTGACCCTGGGGGTTTGGGCTGGGAGGGATGCACAGGAGGCCCTGAGCTCAGCTAAAACCATGCCTGGACCTCGTTACTCCTCTGGTTAATTAACTCATCCTAGGCCAGACTGGACAGGGCTGGGGGCAGCCTGGTCTGGTGGAAGGTGTCCCTGCCCAAGGTGAGATGCTCTTCAAGGTCCCTCCCAACCCAAACCATTCCATGTATAAATTCACCCCTTCCCTGCCCACCCCAGCACAGGAGGCTCCAGGTTCTGCCCCTCTGGGAGCTGGGAATTCATCTTTGTTGTTCAAGGAAAGAAGTCTCAGGTTTTCCCACCCCTTGTGCCATCAGCTTCCAGTGCCAGATGCCATTTATCCCCCCATGAGCACTCCCTAAAGCTGGTCAGGGGTTTTGTGGAGGAAAAACACAGGCTTACTCAACAGGGCATTTCCTGGGAACCTGCAGTAATGAAGGAGCTTAAAAAAACAGTAAAGAAAGCCCCAATAGTGTGCTAAATACTTCATTTCCTCCAGCAGGTGAAACAAAAAATTCCCAACCCCCTGAGGTGGAGGCAGGTCCCCGCCCCCATGGCAGCCAGGGTTTATGGATGATGGAGGGAACATCCTGGCAGATGACCTGCCCCATGTCCCCATGGAGGGAACTCTAAAACCCACAAAGTGCTCCTTCCCTGATCCCTGTCACACCACAGGAATGGGGGTTGGACTAAATGACCTTTAAGGTCCCCTCCAATGCAAACTGTTCAATTACATTTCTTCAGAATTCAACGTAATTTGAATTTTTGAAGGGAAGGAAAAGGGTGGGGAGAGTTGGGCCAGGGCACGTGGGGCCTGTGGCTCCCAGTGACAGCAGGGAGGACGAGGGGACACGTCACAGCCCAGCAGCACACGCTGCTCCCCTTCACCTCCCCAACCCCACCCTGCTCTCGGCACTGACAGCACCAGGGATAAACTGCAGCTTCTTCTGCAGCCTCCAATTAAGTCACATTTCAGAGCTATTCTGAGCCTGGCAAAGCTTTGGGGAGTCAGAGCTCATCCGGCTCCTGGCTCTACTGCGGCCGCAGGATGCTGGAGTGTTACATATTTTATAAAAACCACCACGCCAAAAATATGATTCCAAGTCCTTGGCTGGAGCAGAGGAAAGCAGCACATGGGGGTGATGCCAAGAGCCTGGCATTAGAAATGCACCAGCACATAAATAAAATAAGAGCACTTAGGAAGATGAGCACAGATCTGCCTCCTGTTTGGGACATCATGGACTCAATTCCTGGGCAGGCTGAGAAGCAGCAAGAGTCTTCCCTTGTATTCTCTTCCCAGTGCTGGTCCTTGCCATGGCCCAGCTGGGGGAATGAACTCACCAACCCCACGTTTATTGGGGTACATTTGCAAGGTCTCCCCCTCAAAGGATGCTCCCGCCCTGTTCAGCAGCTGCTGATCAAATCCTGCCAGCTGAAGTTTAAGGAAGGTAGAAATTCCTCCCCCACTCAAAATACTTTAAATGGAATCCAGCACCTTTCAGGCATCTGGGATGTGTTTGTTCAACATCTGAAAGACTGTGAGGTACAGGGGGCTGATGGAGAGGACAAAGGTGTGGGATTATTTCTCTGTTTTCCACTCAAATTTACAAGGGGCAACAATTTTGTAGCAAGGAGTGGTTGGAAGAGCTGACGGGTGCTTTACACTGGAAAAAGACAGCACAGAGAAAACCTCCAGCCATCCCGAGGGATGAGCAGCTCTGCTTTTCCCACAGCACGGCTGTGAATTAAATGGGTATTTTTAGAGCCTGGCAGAGGTCTGGAGCCACAACAAGGGGGAAGCTGCCATTGAGCTTCCCAGACATCGCCCAAAATCACCACAGGAAAACAAACAGCATGGACAGTTTTGAAGCTCTCTGCTTTTTTTCTCATTATTCCTTGGGATCAACCTGTGCCAGTCAAACTGCTGGGAAGCAGCTGGGATAAGAGAGAGGACAATTTGCTATGGTGAAGTCACCAGCTTGGCTTGCCTGGCTCCAGGGGCTGGGAGCCACGGGGACAACAGCAGCAGGGCTGTGGCCAGGCAGAGGGGATGGGGAGCAGGGATGTCACATCCCACCCAGGGCTCTGCTTGGTGGCTCCCAGGGTGGCTGTGCAGGGACCTGTCCCTGGCCGTGCTCCCGTGCAGGGCAAAGAGCTCAGCTCTGTTATATTCCACGCACATCCCTGCTGAGCTCAGAGCTGGGAATGTGCCGGCAGGGCTCTGCCATCCTGGGAACATCAGGGCCCGGAGCATCCAGCAGCCGCCAGTGCCCGCCGTGTGTGCTGGGCGTGGGGGGTGAGGGCTGCTCGGGGCTGCTGGAAGGGCTCTGGAAGGATGATGGAGAGCCGCTGCTCCCAGAGCCGCAGCTCCCGGTCGCTATAGCAACCTGGATATCCCTCATCCCATCTGATGCCTCATCGCCGCCAGCCAACCGGGGCTGCTGCAGAGCAGCGGGACGGGGTCATTTACTGCCGCCGATCGCTGCTCCCGCAGCCGGCTAAGCCCCGGTAAGCACGATCCTGCACGAAGCGCCCTCTCGGAGGGGTTTTCACGCGCCCTGGGGGCGGCCCTCTCGCTGCAGTGGCACAGCGCTGGCGTGGGCGCTTTCGGGTGTCACCGTGACCTACTTAATGCAGGACGCGGTGACATCATGTCCAATTGCCAGCGGCTCCCCGGGCCTCTCCGCACCGCTGCGGGCAGCAGCAGCGGGAACGAACCCGGCCTCCGGGCACATCCCGCCCGGGAGGCAGCTCCGGCCGCCGGGGTCACCTCGCTGCCGTCGGGACACGGCTCCTGCTTCCAGAGTGATCCCAAAACCCAGATTTTTCTCCTTTCCTAATGGAGAGAGAAATTAGCTAAAGCTTCAGGGGACACAGAAACGACAGGCAAACAGAGTGCTGAGCGCTGCTGCGGCTTTTTCCAGAGAGCGGCTCCGTCCCCGTGTCACAGCGACCCCGACACAGGGTCACCCCCCACGGGAACACGGTGACACCCACGGGCATTTCCCCACGGCTTTAGGGCCACCGTGCCCTAAACCTTAACCCAGGGACTCTTGCGGAATGGGAGCGCAGAGGAAGGGGGTGCTCGTGGCTCGGTGCCAGCGAAGGAAGGCGGCTCCTCCTCCTCCTCCTCTCGCAGCATCCGCACGGTGACACTTCAGCTGAGGGGGAGCTGAATCATCCCTCAGTTAATGACAGGCTTTTAACCTGATGTTGAGGAGCCTCGCTGAGGTCCCTCCTGTTAAAAACGCCCCTCTCCACGGCCAGAAGGAGAACTGCTGGGACACAGGATTGTTCCAGCGCTGGGATTTCTGCTGTCCCTCCCGTGCGATGGGCAGGACGCGGCAGCAGGGACGCTGCAGGCAGCTCCGTGTTCCCTGCGAACACACTGTCCTGGCAAAGCAAGGGCAGCTCAAAACACGTCCCCAGCCCGGCGGAACAGGGCAGGGAAGGGTCAGGACAGGGAAGGGGAAGCGGAACAGTCACGGTGACTCAGGGCAGATCTCTCATTGCTCCATCATCGCAGCCAGGGGTTACTTCTGAACCTGCTGCTGCTTCCCTCTGATCCCTGGGGCAAGAGCACACCCAGGGACCTTCGGAGAAGCCTGAAAGACACGGCAAATGTGCAGGGCTTAAAAAGGGGGTTAAACACACTAGGGGGTCAGAAAAAAGCCAAGGAGCAGCCTGCACTGAGGTTGGTGCTGCTGAAAAATCCCTGAGCAGAGCCCAGGGCTCTGAGGAACAAGGATCCTGATCTTGAAGTGACTCAGAGCACTTGGGTTTGGCTGCTCCTGGGATGGCGTTTTAGGGATGATGATGTCTGAAGAGCTTACAGCTGTCTGTTCTCAGGGTGTTGAGGGCTGATGAATCTCATCTACACCAAACTTCCCCAACATGCTGGTTTGTAAAAAGTCCTGAGGAAATCTGGCCTCTTTCCCAACACAAAGGATGGTCATTAGGGAGAATTCCACGGCAGAAGAGAGAAGAGGAGCAGTAACTGCAGCAGGGAATGAGGACGTGGGTGGGTTAAGGAGGAAATTTCAGGAAAGGCAGGAAGGGTGAGGATGATTGGGCTGCAGTCCCTGGCCCTATAATGAAAGGAAAAGTGGCTTCCTCCACCAGGTAAAACTGCCCATGAAGGAAAGCCCAGCTCGAACCAGCACTGACATTACCTCTGGATCAGCATTACAGCACCCCAATGACACACTTGGAGTCTAATCAAATTTCAAGCATGATGGAAATCATTCCTGTTCCACTTGGGAGCACTGGGGTGAGCCAGGATTGAAGACACAAAGCCTGGGGAGAACAGGGGCTGGGGCAGTTTTGTAAGGAAGATTTTCCTTCCGTCATAAAACTTGAAAGTCAAGGAACTGCCATTAGTGCAGATATTACAAAAGGTGAGTTTCATTGTGGATTCCTAATGTCCTCTCCAAGGAGAAGGAGCAGTGAGATCAGCCTAAGCCGAGGTGACAGCCAGCCTGGCAGGAGGGTGGCACCAGCCACAGGCACTCCTGGAACACAGACCCAAGCTGAGAAATCCAAATCCACCTCAAACGACCAAGGGCAGCCTGTTCTCTGCATTTCAAGCCAGATAATTCCTGAGAGCACCCAAATTTCCCTGTTTTCTTCATATTATGCATTCACAACACTGCAAGGCACCAAGGGTGAGGCTCGGAGCCAGGAAATCAATTTTTTCTGTGACAGCAGAATGACAGGCAGGATTTTAAGTGGATTTTGTGTATTCAGAGAGGTTGAGCAGACAATTTAGGGGTTATTATTTCAGGAGCATTTGCTGAGATGTTCCAGAGTGGTCTCAGTATCACTTCTGCAAAATAAAGGGCTCTGAGGCTGCAATCCCAGAATGAAAACGCTGGCACTTCTGCTTCCCTTTGTTCTCTTTATTCCCTGATACATTAGCACAATTCACACAGGCAGGAAAAAAGGCAACTTGCTGTGAAGAGAGACAACTACGTCTTATTTAAATACCTGACCTATTTCTACTTTTCTTTCTCCTCACTCCACGAGGAGTCTGGATTTGCAGAAATTGCTGAAAAAGTGTGTCGGATCATGTGAAAAATGCTCTTCCCTGTGGCAAAGCTGGCATGAAAAACAGGTGCATAACCAAAGAGATTCTTACTTAAAGAAGTGCAGAGTTTGGAGAGGAAATGCACATTGCCAGCCTGATTCCCACTGTCACAGAATGCTGGGAAGGGACCTTAGAGCCCATCCATTCCCACCCCTGCCATGGCAGGGACACCTTCCTCTATCCCAGGCTGCTCCAAGCCCTGTCCAACCTGGCCTTGGACACTTCCAGGGATCCAGGGGCAGCCACAGCTGCTCTGGGCACCCTGTGCCAGGGCCTCTCCACCCTCCAGGGAACAATTCCTGCCCAATATCCCATCTCATTCTGGGGAAGCCATTCCCTGTGTCCTGTCCCTCCATCCCTTGTCTCCAGTCCCTCTTTAAGGAGGGAGCCCCTTTAGGGCCTGGAAGGGCTCTGAGCTCCCCTTGGAGCCTTCTCCCTTCCAGGTGAGCACTCCCAGCTCTCAGCATTTGCACAACATTTTAATTTTCACGTTGAGATGTTACTGCAGAGCAGCAGCTCCATAAACACAACGTGGACACACAACACCCACGTGTCTGTCACCAGCTGCCCCTCCTGGAATCACAGCCAACCCCACGGGATGTGCCCAGACCCAGCTGGCTCAGCAGGCAGCTGATCTCATGCTGGAGATCATGGGCTGGATCCACATCCCTGCCCCATCAGACAGGGTTTTAATGATCTGAGGAGAAACTCATCCCATTTTTGGCCAGGTGATGCCTCAGGAAGGTGCAAGAAGGGTTCAGCCTGAAGGGAGAGGGACAGCGAAGGGCTGGTGACTGCCTGTGACCCGGCAGTGAGGTCACTGGAGCCTCCATGTGCCTGGAATAACCACAGACAGCTCCTGAGCAGGCTTGGGATGCAGCTTGAGAGCAGAGCCACGTCACCAGGCACAGGAAAATGCCTTTAATGACTGTCTGGCACAGTTTGCATCCTCAGCTGCAGGAGAATTGATCCTTCTTCCTATCTCTGATTGCAGGGAGGGCAAGTTTTTCCTGAAATGCTATTTCTGAGCCTCTTCCCTTCCCACAGGGGACCTGCTGCTCCTTGTGGATCAGAGCCAAGGCTGTGATTCCTGGCAGTGCCACTGCTTCGACTCCAGCACCATGGGCATCATCCCAAACAACCTGGGACCCTCTGGCTCTCTGGACTAAATCCCTCTGGATTCATCCCACTCCTTTCACGAACACCCCACAGGGATTCGGGGCTGCTGCCAAGGTTGCAAGAAAACGGACCTGATGATGTGCAGGGTTTTATGCTCCTGTATCAATTCCTGCACACACAAATAAATTTATCTAAGAATATGACCTAGCCTGGTATATCCTGAAGGTTTCCAGCCCCAGAGGGACACTGGTCACTTCCCAGGGCTGTGACAGGGACAGTAACAACAATCCTGAGCCGTGTCGGATCCTGTCTGTAGTTACCAGGAGCTGGTGCCCATCAGCAGCTCCATCTCTCAGCAGGCAAAATTATCACTATTTCTGCTTCCATATTTTGAAGCTGTGCTGGGAGAAATCAGCACTTCTGCACATGGCACTAAGAAATTTGCTACATCAACCAAATGCCTGCAAAGCCAAAGCCATTAACAAATCAAACATCACGGCTTAGGCATTCAGCATGAATTTATTTTGCTGCAGTCATTCCAGCTGAGCAAAATATCTCCCTCCACCCCAGTTCCTAATCAGCCTCCATCCTCCTCCAGGCTCACCACAGTTAAATCGTTCACACTGCTCCTGAAAACTTGAGAAATTGAGCTGTGGACAGGGAAAAATGAGTTGTGGAGCAAATGTTTCCCCCAGAAGCAGATGAACTCTTTGTTCCAAGGCTGTCATGTCAGTTCATCTGCTCCCTATATGTTTTCTGAAGAGCCTTTGCAGTGACAAGATAAAATGCCACGACTGTGAAATAATCTCTGGGGAAAGAGCCATCGCTGCTGCCTGAGGGCTCTGCCCACACTGGGGGGGCCAAATGCCAAATGAACCCTTCAGCTGGACACAACTGCACGGGGAGCACCTTCCTCCCATCAGAACTCTCCTAAACACTGACATCCCAGCCATGGAACATTCCTCAGTCCAGCTGAACCACTGCACCTCAGGATCCTGCTGCAGACAGAGGCAGCTGATGGGATTTTCAGTACAAAAAAAAGGAGAAACCCAATCTTTTTGTGAAACTGCTCTGTCTCATGACTCTCTTCCTGTGTGCAGCACAGTGAACTGACCTCTTCCCCTTGGCAGCCCAGAGCTTCTCTGCTGGCAGCTCCAGGGGCAGAACTCTGATGGGAGAGGAGCTGACGACACCCCGGAGCAGGGGACACAGGGACACGGTGACACCACACTCAGACCTGTCACACACACGAGCACAGGGCATGGAAACCAAAAGCCCAGTGGGAAAGGCCAGAGGATCAAAGGGAGTGAGCAGAGGTGTGACCCTCGCAGGGCAGTGCTCTCTTGGCACACATCCTGATCTTAGCAAATGCTCTGAGTGACGTTCTGTTACACCACAAGTGGGGAATTAAGCAATGCTCTGCCTTGCTGGGTGAACCTCTGTGGCCTGGCAAATGATTTGTTCAGATGATTAGAGAGAGTCTGCCAGACCCTGAGAGCTGAGAAAACCCTCCTGAAGTCATGCAAATTTCTCCAGTGCTAAAATCCTGCCCCAGCCCTGAGAGCCAACAGCTTCTCAGGATTCCTGAGGAACAGAGGGCACAGAAACCTCCTGCTGCCAGCCCAGGTGAGCTGCTCAGTGAGCCAGGCTCTGAAAAACCCACTTGAGAATGACCTGGAAGGTTACAAATCCCTCCTGGGCTTTGGTGAGATGCTGCCCTGCAGCCCCACAGGGAAATCACACCTGTGGTGCAGCATCATCTTTGCAGCAGATGCTGGAAGGAGATCACAGAATCCCACAATGGTTTGGGTTGGAAGGGACCTTAGAGCAGATCCATTCCCACCCCTGCCATGGGCAGGGAAATCTTCCACTGTGCCAGGTTGCTCCAGCCTGGCCTTGGACATTTACAGAGATCCAGAGGCAGCCACAGCTTCTCTGGGCACCTTGTGCCAGGGCCTGACCACCCTCCCTTGGGAGATTTTCTTCCCAATATTCCAATCTGACCCTGTCCTCTGGCCGTTGGAAGCCAGAGGAAGACTACTTACACAAAAAGGATTAATAAAACCTAAACCCTGTCACTGCCTCTTTTTGGACCAGCCTTTCCCAAAGGTGATGACACTCACCTGACTCTGGGTGGATGCATCTTCCCATGACTCCACTCAGGAAGAACCAGCTACCCTTAAATTGCTGTCTGTAATTATTGCAGAATTCCTGCAGTGTGAGAGGGGAGCAGCTGGAATTACTGGCTCCGTGTGTAAACACTGGTGACCAGGAGAAAGGAGGTGCTGACAGATAATTCTGAGCTCCTTGGGCAGGGCAAACACTGAGGTCACTCACTGGAGCTGCTCTTGGCTCTTTCTGTCTCTTCCACAAGAGCTGAGCTGCTGCCAGCAAAAGGCAGAGTAATTAAGGATAATTAATCTGCACTTCTGTGCTGAAACCTTTGCAAGGACTTCCCATGAACTTGGGGGGTCTTTTCCAACGGAAATAAATCTGTGATGTCTCACATCCTCCATCGCCTCTGAGCTCTCTGGGAGTGTAACCCTCGTGTGCTGCTGCAGGGATGGGAGCAGAGTTCAGTCCTAGGGGAAGACCTGGGGATGCAGGAGCAGGAGCTGGGATTGCTGGGATCCCATGGGGCAAGGCTGCAGCCAACACTCAGCAAGTATGTTTATGACCTTAAAATGCTGTTGCCTGGTTGGGGGTTTTTTTAATATATTTAAATTACTACCAAGTTCTGATTTTAACCTTAGCTGTGTGCACAGGGAAAAGCTCCCCAGCCTGAGTCAATCACTGCAATCACTGATTCTTTCACTTCACTGTCTGCAGGTACTTCTGTCTCACCCCAGCAGGGGCTACATTGACTCACGCCAGAAATACCCTGTCCTGTGACACCAAATCTGTCCTGTGACTCCAAATCCATCCAGCATTAACAGGTACTCGATGCTCTTGTGCCAAGAGGACAAGTCACACATCCAAACTCTTCCCATTATTGGGATTAAGCATTTGAAAGCAGAGACGTGGAGTGAGAGGAGGAAGAGGCTCTCCCTGAGGATTTCAGGGTTGCACTTGATGATTTTAAAGGACTTTTCCAAGCTGAAGGATTCTGTGATTTTGCTCTGCCCCTTGGGTAGCCGCTGGCTAATTATCCCATTTCTCCTCCCAAAGACAAAGGGTGCAGCTGAACCCCAGCACTCCAGATCTGCTCCGGAGATAACTCCCACTTGAGATAAAGCAGCAAGTGGTAACAGGAGCTGATGAACAGCCTCACATGGAAATCCAGGCGGCAGCGTGTGTCCCGGGATTTACACACTGCAGTAGGAGCCCGAGACCCAACAGTTGGAGCAGCTGCTAACAGGGTCAGGAAGCACAGTTAAGGGTGTATTGAATTTCAAAGGCATCCTGGCTGGAACCGGGCAGGAGAGGCCGGGCTCCCACTCCCATCTGCAGTGCCCTTGGATGGGAGCACAGCAGCTGCCCGTGGGACGGGAGGCGTAAGAGTGAAATAAATGAGCAGAGGAAAGAAAAGGCACTTTACTGGGAATTTACAGGGAACTTACCGGTACCTTTCTAGTCAACTCAGAGAATCTCTGCCCCGGAGACAGGTCTGAGAGCCCCCAGCCCCGCATCCAACTGCTGCCCAGAAGGCAGGAGGAGAAAACTCCATTTATGCAAAGCCCCTCTATCCATGCACTATCCATTTCAAAGCAGCCAGTTGCTGTTTGGGAATGGGAAGCTCCCAAAGCAGGCAGGATTTCCCTGGGGAATTATCCTGGGGCCTGGCTCCAATTCACAGCCGGGGGCAGGAGCTGTCACAGAGCCCTGGGCTCCACACCGACCTCAGGGTCCCTCCAGCGACACTGAACAGCGCCAGGGGCTGCAGGGAGCTCCCCTTGGCCTGAAAGGTCCCTGTGCTCTCCTGCTCCAGCCAGAACCATCCCATCGCTCTCTCCTGCCTGCTGGAAAATCCCCGATGTTCCCTGCTGACCAAGCCGAGTCTGAGAGCAGAACTGGAGCCTCCCACGCTGCACAGCTTTACCTGGAGGAGCTGCAGAGCGGCTGCTGTCCCCTCGAGCAGCACCTCTGTGTCCCCTCTCCCACAGGAGACCACAGCCCGAAGCCAGCCCTGGCCGTGCAGGCTGCAGCCTCTGCAGGCAGCTGGATCCCACCTTCCCCAAATGTCACTGTCTGCGTGTGTTCCTGTACAGGAGCACGGTAAGATCATGGGATGGTTTGGGCTTGAAGGGACCTTAAAGCCCACCCAGTGCCACCCCTGCCATGGCAGGGACACCTTCCACTGTCCCAGGTGCTCCAAACCCTGTCCAGCCTGGCCTTGGGCACTGCCAGGGATCCAGGGGCAGCCACAGCTGCTCTGGGTGCCCTGTGCCAGCCCTGCCCACCCTCCCAGGGAACAATTCCTGCCCAATATCCCATCCAGCCCTGCCCTCTGGCAGTGGGGAGCCATTCCCTTGTCCCCTCACTATGGATGTGATCACTGCACTATCGCTCTCACTCATCACCATCACCCCACTATAAATGTGAGCTGGTAGAACTCTGCTGCTCCTGACTGCTCCTGCCTCCACCTGCTTTTCCTCCTCAGGTTTATTTGAAGAGGGAAAGCCAGAAGGCAAAGGACGGGATGGTTTGGCCATGAACAGAATGACAACTTTGAAAAGGATTTTCCCAAAATTCCACTTTTGTGTCGGGATGCAGCTCCTGAAGGGCAGTTTGTTGCCTGTGACGTGCCACTTCACAGCCTTTAGGGACAAGGAGATGTTAATCCTAATCCAGATGAATTTAAGATTTTCCTAGAGGCTTCCAGGCACAGGACCACGAGACATCAACAGTTTCACAAATGCTGGAATCAGAATGGAGAGAAAAGCTCCAGGAACACCCCACTGCAGCAGGGACTGTGCTCAGCTGCACAGGGCAGCACCTCCCACATCCCAGTCCTGGAACAGGGAAAAGCAGCGACTGGGAAAATGGAAATGGTTGATGGATTTACTGCAGAGCCAGGGATGTGCCACTGCTGATTCCTGATGTCCTGAGCTCTTCTTGAGCAAGAGCAGCAGGAAGAGCAGGGAATGGCTGTGGTGCCTGGCAAAGGGGGACAGCCCTGCCTCCAAACCCAGGGCAGAGCCTCTGGCTCCAGGAGCACTGCAGGAGATGGGATGGTGCTGCTGGAACAGGATTGTGGCACCTCCTGCTTGTGGAACTCTGGCCTGGGGCTGCTCCTGCCTCTCCTCTTCACCTTTATCTCCTCATCTGCAGGATCCAAAGGAGAGGAAAACCAGGGATGAGCTGTCTGCTGCCTGCTTGCACAAGGACATGGAGAAAAGGGAGAAGAGGGTGCTGTGCTATTTTGAGCTGCCTCCTCCTCAATTCCTAGGGGTGGAATTTTACCTCTGGAGTGTTGATTGCTTTGTAGGAAGGATTTAAAGACTACTTACACAAAAATGATAATTAAAACCTAAATTAAACCTAGGCCTAGTCAATACTTCCCATTTCCATTGTTCTCAAAATCCAAAATAACATTTCCAATTTGCCATAGAGATTTACTGGCTTTTTTCTACCCTTTCACTAGAACAAACTCAAAATGCTGGGTTTGAAAATGATCAGTCTGTAGAAAGCTCCACTGGCAATAAACTTTCAGCGTGATTCCTTAATTCTGCAGCATCCAAAGTGACTTCAAATTAAAAGAATTTTGAAGCACTGTTGTTACTTTGATTGTTAAATCAACGACTTGATTTTACTAAATCACTGGCAGCTCACAAGGTATTAACAAGAACAATTACCAAGTGTTGGCAGTTATATTTAGTGTTTGGGAACTATATTTACAAGCTGAACTCAGCCTAGAATCAATACAGCTGAAATCCTACCTCAAGTCATTCTTTTAACATTTCTGCTTTTACTTTGGAAAACCAGAAAATGCTCAAAATAAGGGGAATATCCTCTAAAGCAGAGACCAAACCAATGGTTGGACTCAATGATCTTTCCCACCCTCTGTGGTTCTGTGAAAGTTTCATGCTCATTATCTGGTGCAAAAAGCCTTTGGTAAATCAAGGGTCCAGAAAAATCATCTTCCAAACAATCTGTTCAGCACCTCTGCCCTTGTGCCAGTAGATAGGAGAAATGAAATGAATAAGTGGATATTTAGAGCTGAAAACTGGGGTCATCAGCCCCAGCAGAGCTTGGCAGGTCGGGAGTGGAAAGGGCTCTGACACAGCTCTGCCCAAGCTCTGGTTGAATTTAATGAGTTGTTGGGTTTGGATAATGTCAGGCAGAGCAGACTGTGCCTCCTTATATAATCTTAAGTGCAAACAGATTTTGTGAATAAGCACTTTCAAGCCATAAGTGGGCTTTTTGTTAATAAATGTCAATAATCAGTTGCTGTAGCAACGGGGATTGATCCCCCTGGCTGCAGAAAGGGGGGAGCAGACAGCTTTTTTCTTTGCACCATTGCCACCCATCTGCTCTGCCAGAAACCCAATGGAATTAAGGGGTTCTGGGCACACGGGTCTGGGGTGGCTTCAGCCAAAGCCCGCTGGGGGGACTGGGAGGGGATGGTGCAGCCAGTGCTCCCAGGGATGCACTCCATGGGGCAGGAACATTTAACTGCTCCTCTCCTTTCCTGCTGGAAAACTCCTTGGCGCTGCCCAGAGCCAAATGAACCTTGCCCAGGTGAGCAAAGGCTCAGGTGTCACCTCACAGGGGAGAGGAGAGGGCCTGGCTCGTGTTTGGCTCTGCTGCCTTTGACCAGAGCTGCTCAACCCGAGCACAAAAGCACACCTGTGGCCAGAATGTGCTCTGGGGCTGCTGTGGGTTAACAGCTCAGCTCAAGGGGCTCCTCCACGGAGTGAAAATGAAAGCAGGCACAGAGCCAAGCCCTGACACTGCTCAGGTCCATCTGTGCTCCTGCCAGCCCCAGGCCAGTGCAGCAAACACACAGACAGGGTTTTAAATCAAGGAGTGAACGTGGCTGCTGGCCAGCAAGAGATGGAGCAGTGGGCAGCAAAACGCTGGGAGCGTGGTGGGAAGGAGGGGAAGAGGGACAGGGGGACACCTGGGTGGGCTCCACCCCACATCCTCCCCTCTGCTGTCCTGATGGTGCAGGGCAGGAGTAACTCACCCTCAGCTCAGCTCCTGTGGAACCACACAAATGGCACCATGGAAGAAAAAAGAGACAATTTTATCCCTATTCTCCAAAGATCTAAAGCTCCATCAGCTTTTGCTCCCTCCATCCCACCTCTCCTGCAGTGATGGCTCTGCCCCATTTCAAACATAAACCAGGGGAGGTTTGGTGAGGCAGCACCTTCTGCCCCTTGGTGCCTGTTCCAGAGCCAGGCACCGCCTGGAAACTTCTAAGACCCTTCCTTTGTCACCATCCCTCAGCATTCCAGGCAGATCTTACCTGAATGAACTACAAAAATCCCGCTGGAGTTTGGCCCCAAGGTTCAGCAGGGTGATTCTCACTCCTGGGACTGTCTGGCATTCCCTGACATTCCCAGCCCTTCTCCACCTCCACAGCAGCAGCACACGTGTGGGACATATGGGACATGGGATGGTTTGAGGTTGGAAGACTGGGAAGTGAACAAAAATGTCTTGACTTTGTGTCAAAGTTTCTACCATGGCCCTGAAGAAATGGTGACAAATACTGGACAAAAGGGGAGGATGTTTTTGTGCGTTCACAGATAACATTCAGCCCAGCTGGGAGAGGAAGCAATAAGCTGACAGACTGACCTGATCAAGTGCTAACATGGTTTGGTTTTCTGCATTTTAAATCACTTTTCTAGTTCTTCTCTGAAAGCATTTTCATCACATCCTTTTCTGCGTCCTGTGAAGAGCAGCAGCCAGTCCCATCCTCTAGGAAATGTTACTGGGATCAAATACTCTGAAAATGGCCCCTCCCATGAATACACAGAATTTCTCTGGTCATGTTGTCGGGAGACCCTTTTTTGCACCCTGAACTTGCAGGGGCACAATGCTGTGATGGGGAAGTGCTGGTTTGAGAGATCACAGACCTCTGACCTGCCACCATCTTCCTCTTTGAAGATTATCAAGGGCTTCCCAAATCACACATCTTCCCAGAATTATCTTTCTCTGATGGGATCTCTCCGGATGAGGATGATGTGTTTAAGTTCTTCCAGCTCTGTTGGCAGCACCTCCCTGGTTTTATCCTTGCAAACAGCACACGCTTCAAGGAGATGTTCCACTTAACACCCTCCTGTGATGCTGGAGAGCGACTCAGGACTGCCTCCAGACAGCCCCAGAGGTTCCCCCTCACAAGCCCTGACTCAGGCAGGTTGAGAATTTCTGATGAAATCAGCCTGAGAATGAGGCAGGAGCTGCTTCTGAAGGCCTTGGCTGGGCCTCAGCTTTTGAAGGAGCTGAAGTTTGAGCAGAGGATGGAGGCCAAGGAAGGGCTTGGCTTGAAGCACGGGAAGCTTTTGTTTCCCAGCCCAGGGCCTGGGCTCCTGCACCCCCTGAGTCACCTCCACATGTGGGATATGAACCACCCCGAGCTGAGGGACACAAGGGACCAAACCCAGGGGCTGCAGGGGACAACTGGCACCAGGGAAGG
The DNA here is from genome assembly GCF_009819655.1 of Sylvia atricapilla. Classification (NCBI taxonomy): domain Eukaryota; kingdom Metazoa; phylum Chordata; class Aves; order Passeriformes; family Sylviidae; genus Sylvia; species Sylvia atricapilla. The sequence continues at coordinate 3,806,900 of NC_089166.1, read as the reverse complement.
GACCTCAGCACCATCCACCACCTTAGTCTGGTCTGAACACAGCCTGGGAGCAGATTTCCCCCATGGTAATCACCTTCCAGCAGCTTCTCTGGCCTGGAAGACCCCTGGGAGAGGATCTCAGCTGCTTCTTCCTGCTGCCTGTGGAGCCACCTCCACACTTGCTCCTGATTTTTATGTAGAAGAAAGTCGATAAAAAAGAAGTTGGAAACTCCAGAGAAAAGATTTTGGCTGAAAAGCAGAACTGTGAAAGCTCAGTCCTGAAGGAGCCCAGTTGGAATTCTGGAGGCAAAGGAATCTGGAGGGGTTTTTCCAGTGTACAGCAAACACTCCTCCAAGCCCAGATGTTTCCCAAGCATCCCCAGCACATCTATTTCCAGGGCTGGGATGCTGAAGCAATAACTCCTGGTGGGAACACCAGCAGATATCAGAGTATTATCATTTGTTTGAAAAGAGCTGCAGGACAGGAACAAAAAGCCCCCATCAGCTGGGATTTTTCAGCCTTCCCACTTCTAATTTACTGGGAAGTTTCTGCACCACAAACCCTGCACTGATTGCACCACCGGGGACAACTCACCAGGCTCTCAGCCCAACCTGGGAGGATTTTTTTTTGTATTTTATATATTTTATGTATATGTATTTTAATTTCCATCATCCCAAAGATGGAAATTATCCCAATTAGTTACCTGAGAAACTGGAATTTATGAAGAAACTGGAGAGAAGAAACCACTTCCTGGACATGTTTCTCCTAATGCTGGGGGATTATAAAGTGGGAATCTATTATCCTATCTTCTTGTTTGATGCTGATAATCAATATTTATCATATTAACTGCAGAGAACCTCTCTGCCATGTTTGGTTCAGCTCCAACAGCCACCTCCAATGCCAAGAGCTGAGGTTGCTCCAGCAGCAGCTCCCCGTGGGGTCACCCTGACAATACCCCTGAACCACCCCCACGGGATTTTGGAACAGGAAACCTCCAGCCTTGATCCCAGCTAATCCAAACTGGGACTGTTGTGTACCCTGCAACCAGCCTGGGTTTGTTTCCAGCAGAAATTCAGAATCGAGGATGTGAAACAAGTTTCAGCCTTTTCTGAGCTGCCCGAGCGATCCCAGCTCTGAGCACTGCACATCACAACTGCCCCGGGCAGGAGCTGGGGAAGGGGGGAGTGTGAGCACACTTTGGGAGCTCTTTGGGAAGCTCAGGATCCTGTTTTGACCAGCTGAGCTCCTGTTTGCATCAACAAATGGACACTGGCAGTGTCCAAGGCCAGGCTGGACAGGGCTTGGAGCAGCCTGGGACAGTGGAAGGTGTCCCTGCCCACGGCAGGGGTGGCAACGGATGAGCTTTAAGGTCCTTTCCAACCCAAACTGTTCTCTGATTCTGTGTCCTTCAATCATTTTTACACATTCATGTGAGTTGTTGCTAAGCAAATAATGAAATATCCAAGATGAAATAATTTATTGTGGGTTTTTTTAAGCCTTACTCCACTGGAAAGCAACCAAACAGATTATGGTCACTGGTGCCTCAAACCATTTCATTTTGGGGGTTTCTCAAAGGATCATTTTGCTCTGGAAAACGATGGTGGCCCCTGGTGCTCCTCACACACAAGGTGAGGCTCATCCTGGCAGTGCCAGGGACAAGGACAAACCCCAGGGCTGGGCCAGGAGGGAGGCTCCAGAGCAGGAGCACACAGGAACAGTCCCACCAAAATCCTGCCTGGGAGAAAATAAACCCAAAGCAGGGCACAACTGCAGAGAGATCACAGTGATGGGGAGAAATGAGCACTGCCCATAAAGGAGAAATACCACAAAAAAGAGAATTTGGCTCAACTTTAGGGGACACAGGCACTCTGCTGGGGAAGGACCTTCCCCCAAGAGCCGTCCCCTGCCCTGGCCAAAGGGCCACTGTGGCCACGTCTGAGGCAGCCCAACCTGTCCTGTGTCTCCCCACAGGATGTGCCCAGACCTGCAGCTCCAAGGGTTCCAGGCAGGAATTATGATGCATCCCAGGTGCATCACTTCCCCTCCAGCAAACACTGCTGCTTTCATGTCACACCTCAGGTCCAAGCAAACAGGAGGTAATTGCAGGGACACAGAAAATCACCCAGGGAAAAGCAGTGTGTGGCCAGGGCTGAGAGACAGAGGTGGAGCTGTCATCAGACATGGAAATCATGCAGAGAGAGCTGGGGGCATGAGCAGGAGGAAAACCAGGACAATAAAAACATAATATGGACTATATAAAACCAGATTTAAATCTCACAGAACCACAGAATATCCTGAGCTGGAAGGGACCCATCAGGATCAGCCAGTCCAGCTCCTGGCCCTGCACAGACACCCAACAATCCCACCCTGAATGCACTGTCCACAGGCTCCTGGAGCTCCCTGGAGCTGTGACCATTCCCTGGCAGCCTGATCTCTGTTTATCTGAGCAGCAGTTTCCTCCTGGCCCAGGTTTCCTCCTGCTCATGGACACAAAGCTCCCACGGAGTGAGACCTTGGGCAGAGCTGTGACCTGGGGGAGGGCAGGGAACACTCTGTGTCCCGAGCAAGGGCAGCACACATATGGAACGAAGCACCAGCAACACAGGGAGGAAAATGCTTCCACCCTGAAGCTCAGAATCCAAGTGAAAAAGAGAAATATTCCTACACTGCAACCTGCCGTGAGGTCTGGGCCATGGCAGGGGACCCTGGGGACCTGGAGCTGGCACCTACAAACAAGGAGGAAGGGGAAATTTGTGAATTAAAATCTCTTTAGTCTTAGGCCCGAGACTGAATTCTGAAGTGAAATAAGTCGATTAAATAGAGTTCAAAGTATTTATCCTGTCTTAGCCTAAATCAGTTTTAATAACAGGTTTGTGTGCCAAGGGTTTAATGGCTTCAGCAAAAATATCTCCAATGTACCAGATGAAATAACTCCGTGTAGGAGCCCTACAAACTCCAACCCACCTTCTAATAATAAACTGTTTCAGGCTTTCATTTTCTAAATTGTTCTGTGTCCTCTGGAGAGGTTCCCTTGAACCTGCCGCATAATGAGAGATTGCAATAAATCTTGTCAAACCAGACAAACACCACGAAATTTTAATTTTACTTTTAAATTGCAGCTGAGTGCTCCAGTGGATGTTATTTTTTGGTAACTGCCACATAACTAAGGCGGAGGAGCTTGCTTATTTTTAACAGGAGAATGTTATTGTCTCCATGTGTTAAAATATTTAGTTGTCTATAAAAAATTCAACCTTTATAGATGCAGAGATGAATTTGCTTCCCTGCTGTAGATCTGGCCAGCAAGGGGGGAGAAAATACAGGAGATAAGGGGGGGAAATACAATAACTGGAAAGGATGCTTTACCCTCGTGATAAGAGAGGGTTTTTGTTTCAATTTGGAAAATTTTCTGTACCAAAAGTCTGATTTTCAGCATGTAAAATCCCTCCACACCTGTCCCACAGCCTGAGCCATGGCTAAAGCTTGGCAGGGGTCTGAGAAGCAAAATTACTTTTGTTATTAAATCACACCCCACAACCCTCCTCTCCCCAGATTGCTGGGGCTTGTCAGAAATGGGCTTTTTGGTGCTGTTCCCCCATTTCTGCTGAGGGCAGTTTGCAGAGCACTGAGCAATCTGCATGCTCAGGGCTTCTCTCCATGCTGAGCACATGGAGCTAAAACTGAGGGACAATGTCCTCCCTTGGAGCCCGTGAGGATGCAGGAGGGCACCCACCTCCTCCTCCACCACCTCCTCCCCCTCCTCCTCCTCTTCCTCCTCCTTCTCCTCCTCCTCTCCTCCTCCTCCCTGCTCTGGGAATCCCGTGTGTGGTTCCCCATGGAACAAGGGGCTGCAGCAGTGCCCCAGCCCCTTGCCCACCGATCATTTCCATATTATTATTGTTATCATTGCTGCTGTTAAGGATTTGGAGATGAACTCGTTCAATCACCCAGGCAATGTGACAGCGACTGCCTGGGATGCTGCTGCTGTTGCCATGGTGACTGTGCCTGCTCTGGGGACCCCAAAATCCCCATCAGCCCTCCCAGGCACCCCTGTCACCGTGTGCTGCACAAAGGATCCCATTTCCCCTCCTCTTTGCCATGGGAGAAGCAGATCTGCACCCCCAGCCCCACTGTCCCTCCCCATCCTGTCCTCCCTGGCTCTGCTCCAGCTCTTTCCTAGAAAGGCTGAAACAAAAGCTGCTCTGGCTGTCACAGGAGATCCCTGCAGGGCATCACCCTTGGCCCAAGTGACAGGGTCACCCCCAAGGCCACCAGCAGCCATCTGACCCACTGGGATACCTGGAGGAAAACATCCTGAGTTTTAACTGGCATAGCCTGACCTCTGTGTCTGCAGAGTTAGGAAAGCTGGTTCAAATATTCCACAATGCTAAGCTTAAAAAAAAAAAAAACAACAAAAACCAAACTAACAATCAAGCACAACCTGAATTTGTGTTTACACATAAGGGACCCTTAACTGAGTCACCTCAATGAACCTGAGCTCCCCTGGACTGTGCTGGGATGCTGTGGCCATTCCAACACATCCCTGTGGGTAGGGGAAAGGACAGACGCTGGAATGGCTGTGCTGGAGAGGAGACTGAGCTGGGCAGGACACGCAGGGCCAGAGCCAGAGCCAGGCACACTGCAGGCAGGAAAGCAGGGACAGGCAGGGACAGTGAGGCACAGGCAGGGACACTGCAGGCAGAGCAGGCAGGACAGGCAGGGACAGGTAGGGACAGTGAGGCACAGGCAGGGAAAGGCAGGGACACTGCAGGCAGAGCAGGAAGCACAGGCAGGGACAGGCAGGGACAGGCGGGGACAGTGAGGCACAGGCAGGGACACTGCAGGCAGAGCAGGCAGGACAGGCAGGGACAGGTAGGGACAGTGAGGCACAGGCAGGGACACTGCAGGCAGAGCAGGCAGGACAGGCAGGGACAGGTAGGGACAGTGAGGCACAGGCAGGGACAGGCAGGGACAGTGAGGCACAGGCAGGACAGGCAGGGCCTGAGCCAGGCTGCAGCTGCTCCATCCCACCCCTGCCCAGCCCAGCTCCATCCCTGAGCTGAGTGAAGGCTGTGAGAGACAATTCAGTACAAGAGAGGAAGAGCACATCCCCTCTGTAGGGGCTGATGCCCAGCCCTTACACACTGTGTGACAGCTAAGAGCTGCCCTGGAGGCCTCACAGACACCAGGGACTTGGACCTGGCCAGCCTGAGCTGATCCTGAGCAGCAGCCTGCATATCAGCCTGTTCCTTAGGGAACCTCGGGAAAGGAATCTGCACCTGTGTGAAAAGGGACTGGTACCTGTGAGAACTGATTCTGTACCACGAGACAAGAATATAAACATCCTCAAAAAAGAAAACCTTTAGCAAGCACATACATGAGCAACTACTAACCAATGAACTGAGTAGCAAAAAGTTACTAACCAATTAGAATTAAACACAGTGCTTTTAGAAGCCGTATAAATATAAATGTGAACAACAAAGTGGTGCTATTTGTTGCATGAAAAAAGGTGTCTTGTCTGCCTCTACTGTGACACCAAAGGAGCCAGCCCCACGCCAGGCTACAGCTCCAGAGCCTGCCAGGATTATTCCCAGAGCCCAAGGGAGAGAGCATCTCGGTGAGTGGATGTGAGGAGCTGCTCACAGAACCATCTCCGGTGCTGGCCTTGGTGAAGTCACCATATGAGGAGGAAGTGAAACATTTGCATGAGCTAAAAATGTTTTCCTTTGCTGTGCGAGGCTGTGGAGCTGCAGCACGCCCCCTCTGCCACCCTCCTCACCACGGGAACGTCCTCTCCTGGCTGGATCATTCCTATTTGTGCTCCCAATCCCCAGGCCTGAGTCATGGCAGAACAGAACAGCTTTTCTTTGCAAAAATATATTTCCCCAACACATGCAGTTACAGGATGTGCCCCACTCCACAAGCTCCCTGAATATTTTTAATGATGCTGAAAGGAATCACTAGATCTGGAGTTAGGATTAGGATGCCCTCATTCCTAATTCTCACTGTCAGGCAGGCCTTAACCTCCAGTTCCTGGTCTCTCAAGCTCAGCTGACAACACTCAGCAAACCCAGCAGGATGTGGCTGCTGTCAGCAGGTGAACTGAAAACAACCCCCAGGATTCCTCAGAGGTTGCTGTTCAGGAGAGAATTTTAAGATGTGGCAGGGCCTGGGGTCACTGTGCTGCTCTGCAGGGTGGTGACAGTCCCTCCCCAGCCCAAGGCAGGAGCCGGCAGCAGCCTGGCTCAGCCTGGCTCCCTCTGCACACTGAATTTGGGCACTCCCTGACTGAACAGCCCCTGTCAGCACAGCAATGCTGCAGGGCTGTCTGCTGGAGGATGCTGCTGCTGGCCTGAGCTCCCAGAGGGGTCTGTGCCCCCTCCCAGCTCCTGGGGGAGGACCCTCTTCAAATGAATATTTAAACCCCTGGAAAGAGCAGGATTGATTCCTGGGTCAGGTCTGTACTGCTGTGATTGTTATTCCAGCAACAGATGGAGGGAGCATCCCTTCCTGCTCACAGGCCTGTACCAGCAGCCACACACTGCAACAGCAGCCAGAGAAGCTCCTTCTCCAGCCTGATGCTGCTCCTTTGAGCCTCTCTTCAGCACCCTGGGTCAGCCCAGTCCTGATCTCCCTCAGCACTGTGGCTCCAGCCTCAGTTACATATCACATACAAATCACTCCTGATGGATTTGTCCTTTCCTGAGCTGCTGCTCCTCCTCCAGGCTGGGCTGCTGCCTTCCCCCAGCCTGCTGAAGTACCTGAGGATTTTAGGATATTACAGCCTGTCTCCCGATCCATTTTATTTCTCAAGACAAAAGGTTTTCCACTAATTTGTGCTCTCCTCCCTCCCCTACCTCCTCCCTCTCATCCTGTTGCAGCCTCATCTGCAGACCACGTTACAAAAGCAAGGGACTAAACGCAGTGTGAGGTGGTTTGTGTTTAATGCTGCTGTATTTAATTGCCTGCATCCCAGGGATCAAAGAGGCTGCAGTGGGAAATCCAGGAGGCAGCAAGCAAGTGTCAGTGTAATTTGATGGCTGACTTTCTGCTCATTAACCCAATTCCTTTGAACTAAAGCAGGAGATGCAGTAACACACCACTGGCAACCGACCTCGAAGGGATGCCAAAAGGGATGAGTCTTGGGTGAGCTGCAGAGGGACGAGCTGCTGATGTTGGAATTTCCCAGCCTACATGGAGGAAAATTTCAGGAGTGCTGATCCAGTGTCAGTCTGTCCATGAGGCTGCTGCCACGGGGAACCTCACCCCCTCCCCGCATTCCAGGCACTCTCCTTTGCATCCCCTCCTCTCTCTTTGGAAAAGAGCCTATGAATTTGATCATCAGATTTATTGGTATCCTGTATCCTCACCTACAAAAAGGCTGGAGAGGAATATTTCACATGGGCCTGAAAGGACAGGACACAGGGAATGGCTTCCCCCTGCCATAGGGCAGGGCTGGATGGGATATTGGGCAGGAATTGTTCCCTGTGAGGGTGGGCAGGGCTGGCACAGGGTGCCCAGAGCAGCTGTGGCTGCCCCTGGATCCCTGGCAGTGCCCAAGGCCAGGTTGGACCAGGGCTTGGAGAAATCTGGGGTAGTGGAAGGTGTCCCTGCCCGTGGCAGGGGTGGCACTGGGTGATTCTCCAAGTCCCTTCCCACTCAAACCATTCCAACACCCTGTGAGATCAACAACCACCACTGAAAAGTGATTTCTGAATCACTGCAGAACTGGCCCCACTGCTCTCTGTACCCCAGGGTGAGCACTGCAGGCCCAGCCAGGCCCAGGAATTGTGCAGAAACCTCCTCCCTGTGACACTGTCCCTGTGTCCCACTGAACTGTGTAACACAGACCAACAGGAACCCACAGTGGTGCTAAAACTGTCCTGCATTCTGGGAGAAGAAATGGGATTAGAGATTGGTCTTCAAGTCCAAGATCATTTAATCATGGAATCCCAGACTGGTTTGGGTTGAAAGGCACCTTAGAGATCATCCATTCCTGCTCCATGCAATGGACAAGGACACTTTCCACTGGACCAGGCTGCCCCCAGCCCTGTCCAGCCTGGCCTTGGACACTTCCACATGGGCACCTGTGACTTGGCATGACCTGCCCTGGAGCTGCAGGATGAGAGCCAGCCCGGCTCATTCCCCAGGATCAAGGGCCAGTGGGATGTCAGTGGGAAGGGGGCATGCAGGAAGGAGCCTGGATAAAGCCATTTTCCTTTCAACCACCCTGCAGAAAATCTCCTCTTTATTTCCCTGTTTGAAATTCATGACTTGGCTAAACAGCAGAGCTGCTCTGCACCATGCCCTGCCCACACCTGAGGGGTGAGCAGAGCCCAGCCCTCCCTGCAGCACCAGCAGTGCCCACAGTCAGCACCGGGGTGACACAGAAAACAACACGAGCTCATTAGCACTGAGGGTCCCTCAGACCTGGAGAAAGGGCACTCACACATCAGGGATCTCTCTGATTCTTTGCTCAGCCTCATTCCATCACCTGCCACCTCTTCCTTGGCTTGTTACCTCTGTTTAAAAATTTATACTGGCCCTGCTTAAACATCCCTTGTGCTTTGCTCGCAGGGATTGCAGAGATGTGCTTTGGGACTCGATGCATATTTAGGGCTATTCCAGCTGGGCAAGTACCTTGAAAAAGCAGTTCTGAGTCTGCTGGAAACCAAACAAGGAGTATGCCAGGGCTTTAGGTGAAACAAGGAGAGGCAGCCCATCTGGGCTCTGTCAGCAGGGCCTGGCTGAAGCAGGGCACACCCCAAAGGAGCCAGTCACCCCACAGCGCTCCAGGCAGCTCCTCCACTCACTGCCCTCACACTGAAACCCACCCACTACCTGTCTAGACACAAGGAACAGGGTTACTTAACCTGGAAGCAGCAAAACCCATAGAGGCAGCAGTTCAGGAAGGCTCAGACTAAAACCGAACTTTCCCAGGAAGAGCTCTCAGTAAGGGGTGGGAAGAGGCACCAAGGGACCGAGGCCGGGCTGAGAAAAGACCTTTATCCAGACACAGCTGCACTGGCAGAGCTTTTTGGAGAGGAGGAGGGAGATGTGGGGTTCAACACCCGTCCTCAGAGATGCAGGGCACAAGAGAAGGGTGAGAGATGGAGCTAGGGAGGGGAGGCTGTTGTCCCCTTCCCAGCAGGGCCCCTCCAGCCCACAGCCCCCAGCCTCCATCTCCCCTGACACTGCCACTGCTGAGTCACCTGGAATCCCACCTGGAGGCCCAGGCCCGGTCACATCTCTGCTCTGAGGAAAGGAGATAAGCTGTGAGAGACAGGATTTTCAAAGCACAGAGAAAACTGCAGTAAGCCAAGGCCTAATGGGCAGGAATTCAGTTTAACCCCTGGGAATTCACCCTGAGGCTGCCCCAAAAGTCAAGGGCAGCTCCAAGGCCGGTGAAGGCTCCAGCTGGGAGCAGGACTCTGCACTGGATTCACAGCCTGGGACAGGAGGGGTGACCTTTATTAAGTGCAGAGGAAAGACAAGAACCTTCCCCTGGAAAGTTTATGGTTAAAAATAAGCTCTTGGTAAAAAACCACAAAGCTGATGCACACTTCACCTCTGTCACCCCAAACTTCCTCTGCTGATGGTTGATATTTGGGACTGAAAGCAGAAATAGAATTCTATCTTCTGAAAACAGAGGTGCATTTCAGCCTGGTTCCCTCTGCTGTCCCCACTCCACCCCTAAACCTCACAGACAGGGAGGACATTAATAAATGAATCAAATGCAGAATGCAGTGTGCCAGGACACCCAAATAAAACCTCTCTGGGGGAACCAGCTCAAACCCAGCCCGTGGCTCTGCCTGGCTCCTGGCACACGTGAATTTCTCTGCACTGACCACGGAATGCAAATGCACCAGCTCTTCCCTAGGAGGCTCCAGTGGGAGGGCAGCAGGGAGGAGGAACCAGCTGCTGTGCCAAGGGTGGGTTTTAGGAGAAAAGGACCCAATCCTCAGGCAAGGTGCTTTCATCCATCCCCTGATGCTGGGAGTGAGGGATGCTCTCCTGGAGAGCAAAACAAATGTAACCCCAACCTGCCCTGTGCCTTCTCCAGACTGCATCTGGATCCCTCCTCTCCTCACTTAAATCCACCTCGGACCCAGGACTGAAGATGTTTTTCTCTGGGTGAATAAGCTTTGCAGTTGAAGTTAATTGATGGCCAAGTTTCCAAGGCTCCTCGTGTGAGCAGTCCCCACTGGGGGTCACAGGGGGGTCTCTGGGGTCCTGCACATTCCCACGTGTCCCTTGCACGTTCTGGCTGTCCCAGAGAGACTCAGACTGTCCCCAGCAGTGACAACAAAGCAGAACTGGGGCTGGGACAGGAGACCACTAAAGCTCTCAGGGATTTCCTTCCTGCCTGTGGCCAGGTTTGTGTGGAGCTGAACGTGGCTGAGTTCTTTACCCAAACCTGGAGGGAAGTTGCCTGACCAGGGAACAATCTCCTGCAGACAGAGCATCCATTGGAAGCTAAGTTGACAGGCAGACAGCTTTTATCTCTTTGACTTTTAGAAAACCAAGCACACCAAACCCCAGAACTAGGTCAGTGGTGGCCATCCTGCCCTTTCCCACTCTATTTTTAGCTCCAGCTACAACCACAACACAACATTGCTACGAGCTATGGGAGATGTGTGATCACAACTGACATGAGGCTTGCATGACCCCACACGAGGAATCCAGAATCCAGGGAGTTTATGGACACTGGGCCAGCAGCACTGACCCCTCTGTGTTCAGTCATTCATTTTGCTGTTTTTCTCCACATAAATATGAACAAAACCCACCCCCAATCCTGTGGACAAGATCACGGGATGGTTTGGGTGGGAAGGGACCTTACAGCTCATCCTGTTCCACCCCTGCAATGGGCAGGGACACTTCCACTACCCCAGGCTGCTCTGGACACCCTGTGCCAGGGCCTGACCATCCTCACAGGAGGGAATTCCTCCCCAGTATCCCATTCACTCCTGTCCTCTGGCAGTGGGAAGCCATTCCCCCGAAGTCCCTCTAGCCCAGTGAGCACAGCCAGTGCTGCTCCCTGGGCTGGATCAGGAGCACCAAGGTCGTTCTGAGATTTGCCCACGGGGGGACAAAGAGGCAGCTCAGGTCTGGCAGTGCCACCTAAAGGAGGTGGAACAGTTTGGGGTGTAACCTCAGAGTCATCAATCACAGCAGGTGCCTCAGATTTCATGAATACAAAGGCCCCTCCAAATTATTCAAAGTAAATAATGTGGCCACAGCCTAGACAGGAATAACAGTGATGAGCCAGCCTCACCCATCTCAGTGTCTCACCAGGGTCTGTCACACTGACACCACTCCTCCTCCCCTGGGGTGCCCTGGGGCTCCCTAAGCTGGCATTTATCAAGCCTGTTTGGCTGCTGGGGCTGCTCAGGCTGCACTGCTGGTTGTTGGAGAAAAGGCTCAGGGGGACCTGGTGGCTCTGCACAACTCCCTGCCAGGAGGGGACAGCCCCAGGTCGGGCTCTGCTCCCAGGGAACAGGGACAGGAGGAGAGGGAACGGCCTCAGCCTGGGCCAGGGCAGGCTCAGGGTGGATTTGGGGAAAATTTGTTCATGGAAAGGGCTGCCCAGCCCAGGGCAGGGGTGGAGTCCCCATCCCTGGAGGGGTTCAAAAGCTGTGTGGATGTGGCACTTGGGGACAGGGTCAGTGGTGGCCTCAGCAGTGCTGGGGGAGTGGCTGAACTCTATCTCAAAGGGCTTCTCCAACCTTGATTTTATTGTTCAGTGATGAGAACGTCAGGCTGAAGCCCCCGGCAGAGTCACCAGCACTGATCCCTGCCCCTGCACTTCCTCAGGTCCCTCCCAGCAGTGGGAGATCCTGTCACTGTCACTGTGAGGTGACACATCCCAACACCTCCTGCTGCAGGGGGGTGTGAGCTACACCAGGCACCAAATCCTCCTTGAGTCACTCAGGTGTGAGGGCTGCACCAGCCTGAGCTTCCTTTAAAGATCACTCTCTGTGTTTTCTGCCCTGCTCCAAGCTCATCCTCCTGCTCCTTTCTCTTGTTCAGGACTCTCCTGGCCAATCTGCAGGGTACAGCACCAGTGCAGCTGTCAGCAAGGCACAAGAGGATTATTAACATTCAAAAGTCTTCATATAATTCCTTATTAGAAAGCAAATTAATTCCAGCCTGAGCCAAAGGCAGCCCTGATGAGCAGCTAGGCAAACACGTTCCTCACACTGCAAATGCACAGCTCAGGCAAACCCAGGCAGGGATGGAGGCTCTGGGAATTGGCACCCCCAGTCCCACCTGCCCCAAAACGGGGCCTGTTCAGCTGCTGGAGACATCTCCTCTGGTTTGAAGGTGGATGGTGGAATGAAGGTCCTGAACAGAGAGCTGTGGTGGCATTTCAGAGACCCTGGGGACACCACCCCTTGTCCCCAGCTGTCACTGCAGAGGGGCAGGAGGCTCCTGCATGTCCCATCTACAGCCCTTGGCAGGCTCCTGACACACCACAAGGGATATAAAATCACCTCCCCTGCTTCAGTCTCCTTAAACCCTCCCTTCACACGAGTCATGTCTGCTGTGGGGATGCACCTTATGTTCCCTGGCTCTGGGAAACAGGATCCTGTCCTGCCTCACTCTCCAGCTGATGCTGAGCAAGGCAAAACACAACATGTGCTGGTCTTTGAGGTGAGAAATCTATGAGTAAGTGTTTTAATCACCCATTTCACTCTCTTCAAAAGTTCCTGGGAAGGAAATGTCACCACTTGGATTTGGATGTGAACACAAGCCCCAAGTGTGTGTGTGTGTGTGGCTGAAAAGGTTGCAGCAGCCCAGGGTCACTGGGCTCAGGCACTGAAAGAGCTTTGCTTTCCTCTTTTCCACATTAAAAAAAGGCAAAGGATTCATTCAGCAGATGCTGTTGGATCCTGCACATGGCTGGAGGCTCCTCAGACGCATCTTTTATGCTGCCATGAAGGGCATCCCATGAGATGTTCTAGAGTGGAGAAAGACTACACTGTGCTTTCCCAAAAAATAAATCGACCCAAAAAACACTCCTCTCCTCTCCTCTCCTCTCCTCTCCTCTCCTCTCCTCTCCTCTCCTCTCCTCTCCTCTCCTCTCCTCTCCTCTCCTCTCCTCTCCTCTCCTCTCCTCTCCTCTCCTCTCCTCTCCTCTCCTCTCCTCTCCTCTCCTCTCCTCTCCTCTCCTCTCCTCTCCTCTCCTCTCCTCTCCTCTCCTCTCCTCTCCTCTCCTCTCCTCTCCTCTCCTCTCCTCTCCTCTCCTCTCCTCTCCTCTCCTCTCCTCTCCTCTCCTCTCCTCTCCTCTCCTCTCCTCTCCTCTCCTCTCCTCTCCTCTCCTCTCCTCTCCTCTCCTCTCCTTTCTCATTTCCTTTTTCCTTCCCTTCCCTTCCCCATGCTGGGATAATTCCTGGAGGCCTGAGGAAGCAGCAAGGCAGTGACTGCCCAGGGGCTGGGAATGCTGAACCCCCCTGGACGGCTGAAGATTTCAGGGCTTGTCTCTTTAATCAAAACGAGCCATTTTCACAAAAAAAATTCTCCCAGAGAATGATCTTCACTAAGTCTCTCCCTCACTGTCAGATCTCAGATACAGCAGCCACATAAAGCCCCGTTTCCCAGGGAAGCCAGGCTAAAAATAGCGGGGCTGGCTGAGGGACACAGCGGACTGGGAGCCATCCCAGGCCAGGCTCAGCGGCTCCGTGGGGCTGGGGCTGGCTGGAACCCCCAGGCAGGAGCTGGACACAAGCAGAGGTGTCATCAGCACGGGACCTGGGGGGACCTGGAGGAGGTGACAGCCCCGATCCTGCTGCATCCACAGCTCAGCTTCTGCAAATCTGCTCCCATCAGCATCTCCGTGAGGACAGGAGCAAAGGATTCTCCTGTGCCAGGGGCTGGGGGCACTGAGGGGATCTAAGGAGAGGTTGACCAGAGCAGCTCTGGCTGCCCCTGGATCCCTGGAAGTGTCCAAGGCCAGGCTGGACAGGGCTTGGGGCCACCTGGGACAGCGGGAGGTGTCCCTGTCTATGGCAGGGGGTGGAACTGGGAGGGTTTTAAGGTCCCTTCCCACCCAAACCATTCCCTGATCCACGATCAGCACAGAGGGTTATTTGATTGCTTGGCTGTTCTCGAGCTGTACATCACTGTCAGAGTGCTCTGTCCCTGCAAACACAACCAACCACAGCCCTGGCTGAAGGAAGGGTCCCCAAGGCCTGGCTGCAAACTGGGATTCCTGGAAGGGAGCCTGGCCCATGAACATTCCCAGGAGGTGGCACAGGGATGGAGCCATCCCTGTAAATCTTCCATAACTGCCCTTCAGGCTGCCAGCAGATACCAGGCTGGAGTGATGCAGAATGAAAAAATCACCTTTCCTTCTCCAGTATCAGCTCACCTCAGTTCACACAAGGAAAAGCACGAAGGGGAAAAAATTTATCTTTTGTGCATTAATTCAGAAACTAATTACTCAGTATAAATTAGTCAGCTGGCTTCACCTCAGCTTTGCCATGCAACAGCCCATGAATCACAGCTCTGTTACAGGATGTATGGTGCCATTTGGATGTAAAAATGCTTTATGGAAGGCACCCTGTGGCCTGGGAATATTAATTTATACCACAGGCTCTAGTGGATGAACTGAAATTAAAGCAGATGAGGAGATAAGACACAAGCCTTGATCAATATCTGAAACTGAGGAACAGGCTCTGGGCGCTTTGTAAGGGGGAATGAGCCCCTGGAGCACATGGACAGCTGGGACATGTGGAGATGGTGGCATTAAAATCCACTGACTGTGGCTAAGACTCTCGGGACAACAACAGTGTCGTGGTTTCCTTCCCCTGCCTGATCTGTGTCCTTCTAAATATTCCATTTACTGTTCCCAGATGAACTCCCATGGACACAGACCTGGACAGACAATATTCCTCTCTGTAATCCCAACTCCCTACCAGAGAGCCACATTTTGTGGCAAGAACTCCTCTGGCAGCTCTTCCAGCCAATCCCAGTTTATTTCTGTGGTTAGTGAGGGATGAGGGCTGTCATGCCTGAGAACAGCACACACATCCCAATTTCCCCAGGGAGGCAGCAACACCCACTCCAAAGGCTCCAAACTCACTTTACAAAGCTCAGCCATCTCCTGGGAGTTATCCCAGCTGGAGGGGACCCCGTGGCCATGGACTGAGGGGACACCAGGGACGAGTTCCTCCTCCTGAAGCAGCCCTGAGCTGTTCCCATGTTGATGCTCCTGACCAGCTCCTCCTCCTCACCACTTAGAGGAGAACTAAACATCACTTACAGCCTCAACCGGAGCCAGTGCCCTGGAGCCAGAGACTGAATTAATTTCCACAGACCCTGAGTGGTTTTACAGTGGAGCTGATTCCCTCTTGTCCTGCCTCCTCCATAATTACTGTCACCTCTGTGGGGACAGCACAGGGCAAAGTTCTGGCCTGGGAAGGGAGCACAGGGCAGTCACCCAGAGCTGGCCAGGAGAGGTGGCAAATGTTCCCTCAGCACCTCCAATCCCTTGCCAGCCTGTGAAAATAAACCCCTTGTTTGCTGAGAAAACAGGAATTCTCTCAATTACCTGGAGAATATCTGAACAGGCTGCCCAGGGCAGGGCTGGAGTCCCCATCCATGGAGGGGTTTCAAAGCCCTGTGGATGTGGCACTTGGGGACATGGGTCAGTGGTGGCCTTGGCAGTGCTGGGGACTCACATCTTGGAGGATTCTCCAACCTGAATCTGTGATCCTTATGGAGTTCAAGAACCTGAGATTTTTTACATCTAAACCCAGGGCTTGGCTCTAATAACACAGTTCTTGGGTGCCAGGAAATGCAGAAGACATGAAGAAGAGTTTATTTTATTTTTATCCACGCGTTTAGGAATTCTGCGTGGATTTGAGCTCAGGGAATTTAGGCTGGCATGGAAACACAGCCTGCTCCATATGACTGGGATATAAACCCACCAGGATTCTGGAGTCACCAAAAAAGAACATTTCAAGTGTAATCCCATGAGTTCAGTGAATTCCTACATCCTGGTATTCATGGAATTACAGAACCATGGAATGGTTTGGGTTGGGAGGGATCTCAAAGCCCATCCAGTGTCACCCCTGCCATGGCAGGGACACCTTCCACTGTCACAGGCTGCTCCAAGCCCCATCCAGCCCGGCCTTGGACACTTCCAGGGATGGGGCATGATGTTCTTTACAAAGATAGGATTAATTTAGCATTCCATGGACACACTCAATCCTAAATTCACAAATTAGAGCAAACACAGCTCCGTCCTTCTCAACCACAGCAGTGCAGGGCACTGAGGAGTGAGTAAGAACATCCAAACCTTCCTCTAAATGAATTGGTAAAGAGGAAAACCAGGAAGATTTGAGAGGTGCAATTAAAAAGTTGGAGTGAGTCCAGGTGAGATCACAAATCTGCTCCAAGGGCTGGAGCCCCTCTGATCTGGAGCCAGGCTGGGACAGCTGGAATGTTCACCTGGAGAGGAGCAGCTCCAGGGAGAGCTCAGAGCCCTTCCAGGGCCTAAAGGAGCTCCAGGAGAGCTGGAGAGGGACTGGGGACAAGGGATGGAGGGACACAGGGAATGGCTTCCCACTGCCAGAGGGCAGGGTTAGGTGGATATTGGGCAGGAATTGTTCCCTGGCAGGGTGGGCAGGGCTGGCACAGGGTGCCCAGAGCAGCTGTGGCTGCCCCTGGATCCCTGGCAGTGCCCAAGAAGCAGCCTGGGACAGGGGGAGGTGTCCCTGCCCATGGCAGGGGGTGGGAATGGATGGGTTTAAATTCCCTTTGCTCCCTAATCACTCCATGATTCTATGAATATGCAAAATGCTGATGACTTCCCATCCTGCACTGCAAATCCATTTACAACAACCCTACAAAAATGTACCAGAGTAGGTGTAAAGGGTTTGTTAAATAAATAATCACCTCTGCTAGACTATTTTCACCAGAAAACCAAAAAAAGCTCAACACAAGCCTCTGACAACACAGCTCAGACTCTCCAGGAGAGAGCTAAAAGCCTCATTTTCCTGAAAAACAAACTGAAAAATTATCAAAAGATGAAGGCATCCCATGATTTAATGGCATCACTTCAAACAATAGCACTGCCTGCAGTCAGAGCACGAAGCAGGGAGACCAAAAATGGGAATAATACATCACAAGTGGGAGAGAAAAAGGAAGTCTACATGATGCAATAAAAAATAAACCATGTCTTTGAGAGACTCCAGTTAAACAAGCGAGGGGCCACGTCGTGCATTCATTATCATTCCAGCAGCAATTCCCCGGAGACTCGAGCCAGCAGCACTGCAGCACACACCAAAGCAGCAGGAAAGAGCATTTTAAGTAGGTCACCAGTAAATATGATCATGATGGGGCTTTTTTCTGTTGTTGTTTTTTGTTTGCTGTCAGTCACTGGGGCCCTTAACCGAGAGAAACGCTGGGGAAGGACAGAAATGATGGAACAGCGGCGAGATGGGCAGAATTCCAGGAGAAAATGTGTGGCAGCTTCCTGAGAGCAGCTGTGTACTCCTGGGCTCACCACCAGCACCACACAGAGCAGCTCCTGGGCTCCCAGCACAGAACTGGGTGTTTAGGAGAAGGATAAGGACAGTGGGGAATTCAGGTTGGGATTTTAGGGCTCAGGGATTTAAAGGAACTGTAGCATTATCCCCTTTCCTTTCAGATTCCTTTTCTCACCTCTCAGGGTTTTCGTGGTGAGGAAACCGACCTCAAAGCACCCACCCCAATGACTCCCTGCTCAGTTCGACAGTGGGGTTGGGAGGGAAGGAAGGAAGGAAGGAAGGGTGAAAGAGAGAAAGAAAGAAAGAAAGAGAGAGAGAGAGAAAGAAAGAAAGAAAGAAAGAAAGAAAGAAAGAAAGAAAGAAAGAAAGAAAGAAAGAAAGAAAGAAAGAAAGAAAGAAAGAAAGAAAGAAAGAAAGAAAGAGAAAGATAGAAAGGAAAAGGAAGAAGAAAGAAATAAAAAGAAAGAAAGAAAGAAAGAAAAAGGGGAAAAGGAAAAGAAAGAAAGAAAGAAAGAAAAAGAAAGAGAGAAAGAGAGAAAGAGAGAAAGAGAGAAAGAGAGAGAGAGAAAGAGAGAAAGAGAGAAAGAGAGAAAGAGAGAAAGAGAGAAAGAGAGAAAGAGAGAAAGAGAGAAAAGAGAGAAAGAGAGAAAGAGAGAAAGAGAGAAAGAGAGAAAGAGAGAAAGAGAGAAAGAAAGAAAGAGAGAGAGAAAGAAAGAAAGAAAGAAAGAAAGAAAGAAAGAAAGAAAGAAAGAAAGAAAAGAAGAAAGGAAGGAAGAAAGGAAGAAAGAAAGGAAGAAAGAAAGGAAGGAAGAAAGAAAGGAAGAAAGAAAGAAAAAAAAGCTGCCCTTTGGAGCTCTGGGGAGCATCATGTGCTGTGTAGGGATGGGGCAGAGATGGGAGAGGGAGGATCCCTCTGTGGCTCCCTGTGCTGGAGGCCAAGGCCAAGGGAGGGATGGCCAAGGCAGCAGGGTGTCACAGAGCAGAGAGCCCCTGCAGGGCACTGCCCCATTCCCAAAGGCCCCTCCCTGCCCCCTCCCTGCCCCCTGCACTCCTGGATCCAAATAGTCCATGTTTGGAACAGGATCCCCCTGGCCCCAAAGCAGGACCCCAGCCCCAGCTGCTCTGGGCACACTTTTGGGTCACTGCCCCCCAGCACTGGCACGGCTCAGCTGCAGCAGGACCCCCAGAGGGGACAGAAGGGGCAACACGGGGAGCAGCAAGGGGACACCAGCTCCGTGTCACTGTCAGGTGTTGCTGTTTGACAGGCACAGTTAAACCCATCCCATCCTGCCCTGAAAACAAAACCAGCTCCTTGCTTCCAGGCCTTGGCTGGAGGAGCTGTGACCAGCCCCGTGCTGGCCTCAGGGACACAAGCAGAGATGGACCTTCAGGAAGTGATGCTGCTGGGAAGGTGGAGCATTTCAGGAGTTTTCTGGAACATCTGGCTGTTCTCCACAGCTGGTGCATATCCAGAGCTCCTTCCACCCCAGCATTCCCCAGCAGTGGGAAGGAAAACTGGCCACTGACAGCACAAACCCACATCCACCTCCAAGGCAGAGCCCAGGCTGGATGGATCTGAGTGTGGAAGCACCAGGTCCTCTTTGGGCTTTTCCTAATTTGGTTTCTATCACTTGAATTGCATTTCCCTCTCCGCACTGCAGCTCCCAAATGAGACCCTGGAAGGAAAGGATGAACTGAAATGGGATGAAATCTGCAGTGAAAGGTACTCCCTCCACACCCATTCCAGCCACAGACTGTGGGCAGGTGAGGGGCCCTCAAATAAACTCATACCTGTCCCTGCACGGGAACAAACCTTAAACTCCCCAAGGAGTTGGACTTGATGATCCTCCCGGGTCCAGTTCAGGATATTCTGGGATTTTGTGACTCCAAGAAGTTCCTTTTGCCAACTACTTATCAGCCCAGTGACCGTGGCACAGAGAAAACGGCTCCTTGCTCTCCCCTGGGGAGGAGCTGAGGGCTGAGCACCCCGGAGGTGCTGGATGCATCTCTGACTGCAGGAA
Source organism: Sylvia atricapilla (assembly GCF_009819655.1). Lineage (NCBI taxonomy): Eukaryota > Metazoa > Chordata > Aves > Passeriformes > Sylviidae > Sylvia > Sylvia atricapilla. The sequence continues at coordinate 3,787,407 of NC_089166.1, read as the reverse complement.
CCCCTCAGGGACCCCCAGGAGAAGGCAGGTTGCTCCTGTGTGCCCAGAGGAGCTGCCCCAGAGCAGGAGATGGGGCTGGGGGAGGAGATCAGAGCTGCAGCCACACCAAAGAGCAGGATGTGCACGGGGCACCTCCTGGCAGCAGCTCAGCTCTGAGCCTGTTTCGTTGGCACTTGGATCACTCCCAGCCCTCCCTGGCCCTCAGCCTGGTGCCAGCAGCACTTTTCCAGGCCAGATCCTTTCAGGTGACATTTTCCACCATGGAATTGTTTTTTTTTCTTTAAACCACCTTGAAGGGGTCCCAGAGCTCAGCCCAGCATGGCACAGAAACTGGGAATAACACAGCTCCCAGAGCTTTTCCTGTCTGAGAGGGACAGACAACAGCACCATCAGGATCCTGCCACTGCATCTGGTGGGGAGAGGAGCCCTAACTCCAGCTGGCTGCTCTGAGTGGGAATTATCCCAGGATCCCACCATGGGAAGGGACCTTAAACCCACCCAGTGCCACCCCTGCCATGGCAGGGACACCTTCCACTGCCCCAGGGTGCTCCAAGCCCCATCCAGCGTGGCCTTGGGCACTGCCAGGGATCCAGGGGCAGCCCCAGCTGTGCCAGGGCCTCCTCATCCTCACTGTAAATATTCTTTATCTGGGGAAAAAACTGGGGGAAAAAAAAAAAAAAGGGTTTTCCACACCAGAACTCCTCTGGTTTTTTTTTTTTTTTTTTTTTTTTTTCCCCTCACTTAATTCAGCACTAAAACATCATATTTGGATAATAAATTACTAAGCCAGCTCCCCAGCTCTGGGCAGGAGCAAAGGCTCTCAGCCTGACTCCAGGAACAAAGCAGATTTATGAGAAATTTGCCTCGGCTCATCCTCAATGCATCTGTTTTCAAAAGAGGGAAAAAAGCAATGTTTAAGCAACAGCAAATCAAAAGTGATTTAAGGATCTGAAGGGCTGAAATGAAGCCAACACATTAAAACTCACCACAAAATTACCATAACTGCACTTATGCAAATCTTTCTTATATTACATCAAAAACCCAACACAGCTTAATTTAGGAATTTGGCAGAGCAAAGGGGAGAGAGGAGAGCCATGGACCAAACACCCTCAGAAATCTGGGTAAGAAATGACAACCTGGTGTAGGAGGATTTGCACAGAGAGCAGCACTCCAGGCTCAGTAGATTAAGTTGATCTACTTCAGTTTTTACACCTTCCTGTTCAGTTTACAGGAATATGATTTTTTTTCCAGCCTGCACGACCTTAAACCTTTAGCTCACAGATTCAGTTCTGTGTCTGTAGCAAAAAAACACCAAAATAAAAACTCTAAAATCTGACAAGCAATAAACAGTTTTGCCTTGTTTTTCCAGTACAGCCACATTTAAATTCTAATTTATTTGACCTCATCTTCAGAAGGAATTGTTGGGAGCCAGTATTTTTGCCAAATATTTAGTATCTGATTAAAAAGGTCCTCAGACATTTCCAAAAATGCCAAGCCCCAAGCTCGAGGTCTTCAGCACATTCAGATTTTATCAGTGAGATCCTCCACATCATCCAGAAAACACCCAAACCCAAACCTCCCCTCTCAGCATAACACTTCAGTTATGTGAAAAATCACTAATTAGAACCACTAAATTGACTGAAGTAATTAAACAGAATAATTTCCTGGGATTTCAATGACTTCTGACAGAGCAGTCACAGAAACACCAATGCCTTTTGGAGAACAACTCAAATCTGAGCTCAGGAGATGCAATGAGCTGGGCCAGGGGAGGATGGGAGGAAAAGAAGCTGAAAAGAGCAGTTGTGGCTCTGCTGAAGATGCCACAGAGCAGAAGAGCAGGAAAGCTTTGTTAATGTGCATTTTCATGAGACTTTGTTTTATGTAAGAATGTAAAAAGTGGCTGGATCAAATATCCAATATATTAATTAATATCAACATTTAATATTCCCTTGAATATTAAAGAGAAAAATGCATCATTTCCTTATTGTTTCAGACATGACCAACCTACTGATCCTTTTTATTTTATTAAATTTCCATGTCCCCAAAAATACTAAGGCCTTGAAAACCACTGCTGACCTCGTTTTTACAGAAACCTTTTTGGGACTGATACTGAGAGCTCTCCCCAAACTGAGGGAGTGCAGTTAAAGGCAAAGCTTTTCCTAAGCCTGGCTCAGGCTCTGGCCCACGGAGCACACCAAGACCTTTATGGGGAATAATGAGAGCCAAGGTGGGAAACCCAGTCTGGAGTGTCTCACTGGGAACACAGGGCTGGTAATATTTGAGCATCTCCCGTGAGCTATTTTTTGTGCCTGAAGCTTTGTGAGCAGCTCCTGGTGCTGTCAGCCCAGCCCAGCCCAGGAGGACACAGCCCAGGAGGACACAGAACAGGTCTGGGCTGGGATCTCACAGCAGTGGCAGCACAAGTGCTGAGCACTGAACACAGCAGAGGCTGCACAAGGCGGGAGCTTTGTGCTGACACCAAAATCCCCCCGTGTCCATCGTGGGTCCAAACCTGGCTGTTTGCAGCAACAGCTCAGGGCTGCACACCCAGACTGCAGCCAGGGGGATTATCCCTCTCCACGAGCTGCTTCCCACCTCAACACCCCTCTGCTTCAGCACAGGGCGCACAGGGCAGGAACCACAACGCCCTCCCCAAATCAACCCAGAACGTCCACGAGTGGCTGAGCTTTGGGCTGCTCCCAGTGCCCAGCCCGTGGTGCCAGCTGGGCTGTGCCAGCCTGGCAGGGCTGCAACCAGAGCCCGGGCAGGGATGGGAGGGGATGGGATGGGATGGGATGGGATGGGAGGGGATGGGCACGGCAGGGGAAGGGGCAGGGGAAGGGACAGGACAGCCCAGGCAGGGCCATCTGCCCAGGGAGGGAGAGGCCCTGTAGCTGGGCTGGAGAGAACAGCCAAAGGCAAGATCAGCACCACGGACACCCCTCACTGGGGCGGCCACACACAGAACCCACCCTGTGGGATGTTGGGGCACAGCTGGGCACAGCCCTGCCCAGAAACCCTGTCCTGGGCTGAGCCCACAGCCTGGGCACCAGGGGACAGGGACTGTGCCCACCTGCAGAGCTGCCCCAGCCCTGGGCACAGCACAGCAGGGACCTGGGGCTGCTGCAGAGAGCCCAGAGGAGGCTCCAGGATGATCCCAGGGATGGAGCAGCTCTGCTGGGAGGAAAGGCTGGGACAGCTAAGAGGAGACCAGGGGTGACTTCAGTGTGGCCTTGCAGGGCCCGAGGGAGCCAACAGCAAACACGGAGAGTGACTACAAGAGCCTGGAGTGACAGGACATGGGAAATGGCTTCAAACTGCCAGAGGGCAGGGCTGGATGGGACATTGGGCAGGAATTGTTCCCTGGCAGGGTGGGCAGGGCTGGCACAGGGTGCCCAGAGCAGCTGTGGCTGCCCCTGGATCCCTGGCAGTGCCCAAGGCCAGGCTGGAAGGTGGAAGGTGTCCCTGCCCATGGCAGGAGTGGCACTGGATGAGCTTTAAGGTCCCTTCCAACTCAAACCATTCTGGGATTCTGTGATTTTGGGATGCAGCAGAGGATTTAGGGCTATGTTTCTACCATCCAACACTTTCTAGGAGACACTTTCCGCTTCTGTCAGGTTGTTAAAGGGGGTGGGGTGATGGCTCATGGAATCATTAAAGCTGGAAAAGACCTTTAGGATCATCAAGTCCAACTGTCAATCCAGCACCATCACTCTGTTCATCACTCAAGTGCCACATCCACGTGGGTTTTGAATATTTCCAGGAAAAGAAAAAAGTGTGGATTCGTGTCAAACTTTCAAATGTTGAATGAGCGCCGAGAGCTGCAGCTCAAGATTGAAAATAATAATTTGTTATAATGAATAAATAGACTGAACAGAGCCCAGAGCCAGAACGAGGGTTGTAATATGAGAAACTTCCATTTTCCTTCCACATCACTGCCTGTGCTGGAGGAAATCCCCAGTTCCCAGACCAAAAGGGAAGCTGGATTGGGAAGGGCAGCTGTGGGATGTGGGATGCAGGAATCCCAGATCCTTGGAGGTGATTACCTTGATTGCTTTAATTTCTGATCATAAATGTCTCAAGGAGAGCAGGGAGCTGGACAGAGACTCATAAAATGAGACAGAAAATTTTGAGGGCTCTAGAAATAAAATGTTCATATTTAGGGGTCTGAGGCTTCTGAAACCCTGAGGGAGGAGCAAGAGGAGGAGGAGGTGCAGGAGGCTTTGAATTTTCTACTCTAGGGCTGTCTCACCTCTTGTGACAATCTCAATGCTGTTTTTATCCCCCACATCCACAAAAAATCCAGTTTCGCCCTAGTGCTTTAGCTTTTGCAAGGATGGAAAGGATTCACCTCTTCAACCCAGCAGATCCTTTAGATGGAGACAGGGAATGAACTGAGAAACTCTGCAAAAGGTCAGCGAGAGCAAACATCATTTGTATAATATCACCCTGGGGTGATGGGCTGGAGAGGACTTCTGCATCTCTGGGGAGCACCTCTGGTCACTGCAGAGGACTTCTGGGGCACTGCAGATCTATTTCCCAGGAATTACAGTAACTGAGGAAAACTGGGTCCAAGTTCCCAAAGTGATTCAGTGATTCAGATCCACGGTTCTGAAGTGCCCTGGGAAGACTACTGAACACAAAACAAAACCCAGGAAAGCCCATGTGACCCCATGGGAATATCCATCTCTTTCAGCACCTCACGCCCAAATAACTTCATTTTTACCAAGAGCTCCCTCCAGGAGGACCCTGGACATGGAGCTTTAGCATCCAGAAGTTGCTTAGAGAAGGGAAAGCACTGAAGTTACAGGGATGCTGGAATAAAAGATAAAAAGGAATAGAAGAAACTGCTCTTTCCAGAGTGTTTTGGACAAAATTGGTGCTGACACACAATGGGAGCAGGGCACAAGCAGATTAGGGAAGGAAAAGTGACCACTGAACCTCTCTGGACTCAAAGGAAGGCCATGAAATACAATTAATTGTTACTGTTTATGTTATCAGACACAAGAATTGACTTGTAGATGCAGAGGCTGGGACTCAAATAAAGGATTCACACAAACTCTTTGGCCTGGTGAGAGCCCAAAGCCCTCCCTTGAGCTCACTGTGTTCTCAGTATCACAAATCCAGAACTGAGGGACACAAATATTTCTTTCCATGTCAGGAACACACTGGGAAGTGTAACAAAAAACTACTTTTCCCAGGAATGTGAGCTGGGGAGGCTCCCCTGGCCAGGGACCCACTCAGAGGTGGAGGATGAGCACCAGCAGCAGTGGGAAGATGAGTTTTAAGGAAGGGAATGATCTTCTTCCAAGTTCCTTGATGAGTTCCCTTCGCACAGGACAAGTGTTTGGAAAAACTCAGTTGCAACAAGAGTTTTCCAGGATGTAAAAGAATTAAACCAGAGACAGTCTCATCAGGGTGCTGTAATTCCACCTCTTTGTGCCCTGGAGTCACTCAAAACAACAAAGCTTTAATTTGTTTTCCCAAGGAAAACTCATTTCTCTCATTTCTGTAACCCAAGTTACAACTGTGAGGTTGACAGAAGAATTCCCAGAGATGCTTATCGGGGAATCATGGAATGGTTTGGGTTGGAAGGGACCTTAAAGGATCACCCAGTGCCACCCCCTGCCAGAGGCAGGACACCTTCCACTCTCCCAGATGGCTCCAAGCCCTGTCCAACTTTATAAACACCATCAATCAAAGGGAAATCTTAGCTAAAGCCTAGAATTTTTTTTTGAAGTCACAAAGACAAGCCAAGAGAATAAGGCCATTTTTTCCAGTTTGTTTATTTCCCCATTTGTTCTGTATAAGGAAACTTTTCCCTTTGCCACTGCCCTTCTGCAGGGTCAAGTACTTGGTACTTAAAAGCTGCTACCTGGGGGTTCAGGACCCCCCAAAACCCAGCAGAACTTGCCTAAAATGGATTATGATTAGAAATGACCCCTCAACCCTGGCTGTGACCCCACCAGCTCAGGGATCTCCTCAAAGCTTATGTGACAGGTTCATGTGATGCCAGGGATGCCACCCCTCCTCTGAGGGCAGGCTCTGCCCCAGGACATGGATATTTCCTCAGGGAGAGGCTTTGGGAGCTGTGTTCATTCCTCCTGAACCAGTTTGGGCTCCTCCTCCTTCCTTTGTCCCCAAAATCCATCATTAATGTCCCCATGGTCCAGAAGATGCTCCTGGCTTAGGTCCCTGAATCTCAGCAGTTAATCAAGGTTCCTACCAGAGAAAGGTAAACGGCTTTAAAAGAAAGGTACAATCTTAAACTGATTAAAATCAGCTCAGCTTTGATAAAAAGCATCTTGATATAACAAATTGAAGATTTAACTCCTGATCACCTGATTCCTGGGCCTGTGCCACAGGTTTGTCTCTCCACATCAGTGGAAAAAAATAAAATAAAAAAAATCTTGAATCTATTTTAATTAAATGATTTGTGTTCCAGACCAGGCTCATCACTGAGCTGAGCAATTTTTTCCTAAACAATCAAAATCACCCCAATTGAATCTCCTCTGGCTTTGTTTACAGACCAAAACTGTACCTAATGCTCCTGCTCTTGCACAGTGGGCTGAAAATGGGTATTTATGGGGTGTTTGTCTCCATCTCTCTGACAAACCCCTGAAAATGGGTATTTATGAGGTGTTTGTCTCCATCTCCCTGACAAACCTCTCTGCTTTCAGACTAAATAACGAAATCACTGCTCACCCTGGGAGCATCACCTCAAACACCACCTCTGAGATAATGGCAACATTAAACCCTCTCACTTCACTGTGTTTGCAGAAGATTTGTTTGCTGCCACTGGTGCAAAGAAGAAAACACCAGAAAAAACCATCTGTGAGTTCTTCTCTTTGTACCAAACAGATCCAACCTCCCCAAAGTGCTGCAGTTCTGGGGAGGATTTACCTGACAGCGACTCCTGCAGCTCAGGGTGTGAGGGGAATAAAGCTTCACCCCCAATCTGCAGCAGTTCCAGCTCTGTGGCTGAAGCTTTGAATGCCAGGGAAGCAGTCAAAGTGCTCTTTTTTTCTCTTAAAAAGGCTTTTCTGAACGTTCTGAGATGCCCCTTCCAGCCCCAGCTCAGCCTTGGGTTTCCCTATACCCACCTCAAGGGATGAGCAGCCTCTGGTGACCCCACCGAGGTGGGACCCCACCGAGGTGTGACTCTGCTTCTCCCCTCCAGGCTCCTGCTCTGCTCAGAATTGAGCAGAAAAAGCCTTAACCCCAGTTGTATCCCCGTGTGCTGAGGGAGGCACAGAGGTGTTTTGGGATGTGCTTCCCCAGGCAAGTCTGGCTTGGAAAGGAAGCCTGGGAAACCTGGGCACTTCCAGCAAGCTTGGGCCTGGTTCACCTGCTTTGGAAAGGCTGAGGACACACATTTCCCTCAGGATTTTTTTTTATCTCTGTACATAGATGTACATACATAGAATTTCCTACATTTATGAATATAAACATATTTTTCCCCAATTGTTGCAGATATTCTGGTCCCTGGCACAGGGTGCCCAGAGCAGCTGTGGCTGCCCCTGGATCCCTGGAAGTGTCCAAGGCCAGGTTGGACAGGGTTTGGAGCAGCCTGGGACAGTGGGAGGTGTCCCTGCCCAAGGCAAGGGGCTGCAGCTGGATGGGCTTTGGGGTCCCTTCCACCCAACCCCCCCCAGGATTCTGGGATATGTATATCTATGTATACACATGGATTTCCCCCAATTTACATCTGTAATTTACGTATTAATTCCACCTGCAGAGGCACATTCCTGTTACAGTGACACACGTGCAGGTGACACTAAATCCAACACCCAAACCTCTCCACTTCCCCAACCAGAGAAACTGCTGCCACCTCACTCATGCAATGAGAGGCAGGGATGGAGCACAAGGACAGCACCTGGGGCAGGAGGAATGTGATCTTACTGAGGATCCCAGGAGCCCGTGTGCAGCAGGACCTGCAGCCACAGCCCCTGGGGCAGTCTGAGATCCCTCTGTGGGAATTCCTGCTCCATCAGTGCCAACCCTCCAGGGTAAGGGCCCAGAACTAAGGAAAATGAATCCAGGGCACACAAATGATTAAAATGGGCTGACAGGTCCCAAAGCGCAATGGAAAATATAAAATTATCCTCAGGCAAGTGATTTTCTGCTGGAGTTCTGCAGGGATTGCTTCTGACTGCTCTTTTAACTCCCCCTTCCCTCCAGGAATCCTGGAAGGAGCCCAAGGGCTGTGGCTGCAGACGATGGGGATGAGGGCACAGAGAGCACTGGGGAGCAGGACAGACACTCCCTGATCCCAACGCGTGGGCAGCCAGGCAGGGGCAGGGAATGGCCTCTGGGAACAGGATGGGCCTCGGGGACCTTCCCTGGGGACACCTGAGCAGCCTGAGCACCCCCAGGGCTCACATCACCCACAGGTGGGAGCCACGGCATGGGGAAAGCACAGGGAGGTGACCACTGGGTCATCTCGGGTGAAGGGCACCCAGAAAGTCCTCAGTGCCCTGCACTGATCACTCCAGACACCTCCTAGAGCCTCAGGGGCCCTGAGGATGTCAAATGGAAAGGGGAAATCCCTTTCTCCGGGCCCCAGCACTGGGAGGGAGGCTGTGGCCACACCCAGAGCTCCCAGAGCACCAGCCTTGGCAAACCAAGGACCAGGGTTTGAGCTCTGAGTTACTGCCCTGCACCTCGGCTTCCTGCTGGGCACCAAGGAACATGCTCCAGAGTTCACACACCTGCTCCTGCAAGGGACCACTGGGTCTTCCCAGCTATTGCAGGCACTCACTGGATCCCAGCTCTCCTGGCTCTGGCAGGAGATGCTCATCCCTGAGGGAGCCAGGAAACACCCTGGGGAACTCAGGCTCATGGACACCACACACTCCTTTGCAGACATGGACTTACTGTGGCCACCACATCAATACCTCATCCAGCTTCCCATCATCTCTATTGGGAATTCAGCTGCATTGTGAAAAAACCCCAAATCCAGCTGACTCAATAGGAGTGACTTGAACTCCTGTAAACTCCATTAAATATGTTAGAGCTCACAGAAGCCTCGCGTTAAGTTTCCCTCTGTATAAACACTTAGTTGTGAATCACAATCTCAAAGTAAGAGAATTCCTATCAGGAATAACTTTAAAAAGACACAACTTCATGAAGCTTTCATGGGTGATGCAAAGAAACGTGAACTCAGACAAACATTCCCAAATGTGAATCCTCTGTGCCCAAAAGCAGCTGCAGAATGCAGCACTGAGAGATGCCACCTCTATAATAGTTCTGAAAAGTCCAAGCTATTTCCTGCTAAAAATGTCTGAAATTCCCAAACAGATGTGTCATCACTGAAGTTCCTAGTTCAAGGAGTTTGGAATAAAAAAATAAAACCTGATAGAACACATCTGAGTGAGAAGGTTCGGGTGTCCCCAGCTCAGGTGACACCAGCAGCCTCCTCCTCCCCTTTCCTACAGCACAGAACAGCACTGAACTCACACGGTTTTATTACACCGACAGTTAAAGGATCATCACTTCTCCCCACACAAGCACAGGTGCCTGGGACACCTCAGCCCTGCTGAAACCTCCCAGCAGGGACTCAGGACGGGTGCTGAGATGGCTGCAAATTGCTTTCAGTGTTCAAAGAGGACCCTGGAACCCACAGGAGCTGCTCCCAGCCCCCGGTGGATCAGAGCTTTTAAACCCCACCGTGGGTGGGATCTTCCAAGCAATTGAACTTTGAGGCTCGAAATTTTCCTGCTGGCTCCAGTCTTTGCTCACAGCGAGGGGACAGAGAAACCTGAGCCCTGCCAGAGGCACAGGAGCCCAGCTAATCCCAGCTCAGGGGGAACTCCCCCAGCACCTCTCCAGCCAGGGGTCAGCTAATCCCATTCCCTGCCAGGAGCTTCGGACACGATGGAAAACGGAACACGATGGAAAACATGAATATATTCCTGAATGGTTTGATTCACAGATGTTGCTTTGAAGAGAGAAACCATGACATTTATATATTTGGGAAACTAAATGCAAGTTGTCCTGTGCATTGCCCTTCATCCAGGAACTTTTATTGGATGTTGGAGAAAAATGGGCTTCTACACCAGCTCTCCCATTTACCCAGCTGTACTGAGATTTGTCATCTGAAGCACTAAAATAATGCTAATATTGTGTTAAGTGGAGCTGATCAGCACAGACATGTATTTAAGTGTCATTCCTCTACAGACAGCCATTAGATTAAACTTAACTCTTTTTAAAGATAGAAATGTCATTGTTAACACAGTGTAAGAAACTTGAAATCAGCAGTTTCCACCTTTAGGAGAGAGGTGCAATGTTTCAGGCTGATGGTCACAATAGCCTTTGTTAAAATGAAGCCCCTCTGCCAGGAGACACAAGGGCTGGTGCTTGGGGGACCCATCTGAGCACAAGGAAAAGCAATTTTGGGTATTTGGACACTGAACACGGGAGCTGGAGTGTCACCAACAGTGTCACAGCCCATCCCCACACCAGAAACTTGGCAAGGCCCCGAGGAGCATCAGCCACCTGAAGAACTGCAGGGACTTCCAAGATTCCCAAATAAAGTGCACTGCTTTACAGAACCTCCTGAGCCTGCAAGAGCAGCTGCCTTTGACATGAAATGATATTTCAGTAAAAGCAAAACCAAAGAATGTTTTCTGTTGCTTTGTAGCACTGAATTTCCCCAAACAGGTTAAGCCAATGCTGAGAATTCATTTCCATGGACTCAGCCCCTGCCTCTGGAAGCTCAGCCAGTCCTGAACTTCCCACCATGGTGGTGAGAGGGGGCTGGATCAGCACAATCTTCTCGAATTCATGGAAGAATACCCAGGGACGTAAAATGACCAAAATTCCCACTCATTTTCTGCCTCATACTCACAGCTCTGTGTGAAGATTTACCTGTAAAGACTCCACTCTATCAGTCCTGTGGAGCTTGGGAACAGCAAAGCCAAGGCTGCACGTGCTGAGCAGCATCATTCCTCCTGGGAATATCCCCTGGAGGAGCCATGGAACAACCCACAGGTCTGCTCACTCCACACCCTGGTTCTCCCTGGAAGTTCCTTTCTGTGGCTGCAGCCACCACCTGGTGCTGGTGTGGGCAGCCTGGAATTCACTCTGGGATCCAGGAGACTCTTGCTGCTCCAGGAGCTCAATCCCAGATATCCCCATAGCCAATCACCAGCTTGGGCTCAGGGATTGACAAGACAGACAGACTTCAGGGAGCAGAGACGACATTGCACAGCTCAAGCAACAAACCACCTGCTGCTACTGGGGCAGGGGGGCAATCTGAGCAAAGAAAAACTCCATCTTAATTTTAAATAGGAAGAGTTTGCTGCAGGAAGCCCTCAGGAGCCATTGTGACACACTCCAAGTGCACCTTTAGTGATATCTGTCCCCAAACACCTGTGGCTGTCACACACATACAGGGAAGGCAGAAGAGACAACGAAGCATTGTAGGGAAAAAGTGTGTCCCAAAATTGCCAGGACAAAGGTCACTCTGGTTATCCCAGCACTGCAGTGAAGCACCACAGCTCCAACTGGTGACTCCAGGGATGATGTGACACTTTGGAATGGTGTCCAGCAGCCCCAGCCCCTGCACTGACCTCTTGAAGTGACTGGCCAGGACTCCCACGAGCTCCCCGATCCTGCTGTCGTTGGAGGGGTCGTTGCTGAAGAGACAAACAATGAGATCCTTGTTGTCTTTGGTGTGGAACACCACGAGCTGGTCCTTCCCATTGGAGACACTCAGCCCCACCAGCTGTGGAGAGAAAGGGAGAACAACGTTGGGTGTGCTGATATAAAAATGTTGACGTCCCATCCCTGAGAATGTCCCAGGCCAGGCTGGACAGGGCTTGGAGCAGCCTGGGACTGTGGAAGGTGTCCCTGCTCATGGCAGGGGTGGCACTGGATGGGCTTTGAGGTGCTTCCACCCCAAACCATTCCATGACTCCATGATTCCCTGTGCCTTTGCCACTCCCAGGCTGGTTCTCCCCTCTCCAGGACACTCCCAACCTCCACCATGGAGCTGAGGGGTGACAATGGGTTGGTGCTGCCCCAGCCCCTGAGCAAGGTGAAACAACAGCAGCTTCGTGGAATTCAGCAGCCTGGGAGGTGGGAGGGAGTGTCCCCACCCCGCCTGGAAGTGTCACCCCCAGCCTGAGCTGGCTCTCAGCAGCTCCCGTGTCCCTGCTGTGCCCCTGTCCCTCCCCAGGGCCAAGGGGCACCCACCAAGGATGGACCAGCTGCTCTCCCAACAGCCCCAGGTAAAAGCTGTCCCTAAAACCGCCCCTGGACGACAGCACTGAACCCCACACTCATCAGGAGTCTGCCCAACAGCATCCTCAAACCCACACAGGCTGGGAAACCAAAGGGATCTGACAGCCTCAGGCTGTGCCAGGGGAGGGTCAGGTGGGATACTGGGAGAATTGCTTCACTGAAAGGAGTGTCCAGCCCTGGCACAGCTGCCCAGTGCAGGGTGGAGTCTCCATCCCTGGAAGTGTCCAGAAAATGCGTGGATGTGGCACTGGAGGATGTGGTTGGTGATGCTGCTGCTGGGCTTGATGATTTTACAGGTCTTTTTCAACCTGAACAACTCTGTGCCCCTGTGATGTGCAGGTAACACAAGAATTTAGGAAGAATTTGAGTTGCAAAGCCACAATGATTACCATGGTTAGGCATGGATTAAGGTCTGGCTGTTTTGACAAAATAAAAAGTTGCAAGGGTTTGGAGTTTTTTGTTTGCTTGTTTTTTCATTTTCCGGCATTTTCTTTTTGTCTGTTAAGTGACTGCACTTGGCTCATCAAAAGCTTTGTCATCATCTCACAACGGAAAAAACAGGGAGTTTTTAGGAGGAGCAATCTGGGACCATGGGTTACTCAGATGAATTTAAGAGAAAGCAAAAAAATGGATCTGTGCTGGGGAAACAAAGTGTAAGGAGGGCAAAAACCACCTCAAAAGGCAAGTACAGCAAAGCCGAGAAAGGAGAATAGAATAAAACAAATAGAACATAATAAATGGAATATAATAAATAGAATATAATACATGGGGCAAAATAACTATAATAAAATGAAGTAAATAGAATATAATGAATGGGATAAAACAAAACAAAACAAGAAAGGTGAAAGGATGATGAGTACAGAGAGAACAGAGAGGACTTTCCCTGTCCATTCAAGGGCTCCTTTGAGCCATCCAGGGATTTCCAGAGGGAAGCCCCATTACCCTACAAGTGAGAGGGTTTTCAATAAACCATTTTATTGAAATTCAAGTCTCATTATTCCCTTGTTTAGGGGCAAAGGCTCCTGTGTCCCCCAGAGCTGTGTGAGCACCAATCCAGCTGGAGATTCCTGACTCCTGTCAGCCCACAGATCCTGGGGGCTCAGGCTGCTCCCTGGGTTTGCTTCAGCAGTCACAACGTGTTATTTCCAAGGAAGCTGTCCCTGCAGCTCTGGAGGCCTCACACATCCCAGAAAAGCCCAGCCCACAGCAGCATGGTCTGTGCCCTATTTTGGGGATGAGGCTCCACACAAGGTCCAGTCCCTGGGATTTTGTTGGTTTGTTACCCCAGGAACTGAAGGACAGCAGCTGCTAATCCTGGAAGCCTGGGCAGGACCCTCCTGCTACCAGTTGCACCAGCACAGGTGGAGTTTATTCCCTGCTCAGGCTATTTTGGGGTTATGAAATGCTTTCCAAACAAGCTCCACTTCATGCACAGGCATTAACAGCTGCCTGGCTTTATAGTGTCCCTTAAAATTAATTTGCATGCTTAAATACCCTCCTGTGAGCACAATAGCACCACAGGGACTGCTGCCATCAAGGTTTTAAATGTGCAGCCAGTGTGAAAGATGAACAAGTCACAGTGTCGGATTTGAAAAGGCAATTTAAACATTAATTATTCAACAGAACCCTGTTAGGAGGCCAAGAGCCCTTCAAAACCTTCCCATTTCACCCCTCCCCACAGTGAGTGAGGACTCCGTGAGCAAATAAGTGCAACACAAAAGAAATCATTTCAGAGAAGGTGCTTATCTCAGTATTTACCAACATTAATATTGGCCCTGCTTGAAGAGCAGGAAAAAATCCTCAGCTTCTGCAGAACATCCTTTATTACATTCACCACTGCAGGGGAGACGTGGCTGCAAGAGCCTTTCTGCTGCTTGGGTGCCTTTTAATTCCTCTCAGCCATTACCTGTTTGGTTTTAATTCAGGTAACAACAAAAAGGTCACAGTGTATTGGCACTCTGAGGCAATGTCAGCGCTGGCAGATGACAAATCCACACAGAGAATCCCCCAAAGCAGCATCTCCACATGGAGAAACCAGCAGGGCTGACAGGGAAGCTGTTGTTTGTCAGGTTGTGTAGAGAATGACACATTCCTCACCCAGAGTCATGGGATGCTTTGGGTGGAAGGGACCTTAAGGATCACCCAGTGTCACCCCTGCCACGGGCAGGGACACCTTCCACTGTCCCAGGCTGCTCCAAGCCCTGGCCAAGTGTGGCCTTGGACACTGCCATAGATCCAGGGGCAGCCACAGCTGCTCTGGGCACCCTGTGCTAGGGCCACCCTCACTGTAAAAACCTCCTTCCTTGCATCTAAGCCAAATCAAAGGTGGTTGAGTTCCCAGCCCTTCCCCCTGTCCCAGCGCAGGGACAGGAGGGGCTCCAACCACAGCCAGGCAAACCTGGCAATGGGAGATGGGGAGTGATTTCCCTGGCTGAAAACAAGTTTGTGTCTGTATCAGCCATCAGCTGACTGTCTCCATGAGATCTCCATGGAAACACCAGCCCTGAGGATGCTGCTGTGTTGACAGGGTGCTTCTGAAGCGCTGACAGGGAGCAGCAGAGGGAGCAGGCAGAGGATTCCAGCTGGGTTCACCTCTGTGCATGGGCAGGATGAGCCCTCTTCCCACAGAACACTCATCCACACGTAGGACAGGGCTGCTCCATCACTACTGGTGTCATTGCTCCCCATCTGCTCCTCGAAAAACCTTCAGAGCATTTCAAACCATTGTTCTGTTCCCAAAAAGGAAGGAATTTTTGTATCACTGACCAACTCCTTCCACTGTCTCTCTCACATGGTGGAAGGGCTTCCATGGAAGGAGGGATCAGGCACAGAAAAATGGGGAGAGTGTGCAAGGCAGCTCAGGAGTGGAAAGACAACACAAATACAAACATTAGGGAACAAATATACAACATAACTACAACAAGGAACAAACAACTGCTCGACAGGATTGACTGTTTGCCAGAGTAAAATCTGAGAAACCCTGGCAAGAGAAATACAAATGGAGTGGCTTCAAACTGGAAGAGAATAGGTTTAGACTGGATATTAGGAAAAAATTCTTCCCTGTGAGGGAGATGAGGCCCTGGCACAGGGGGCCCAGAGCAGCTGTGGCTGCCCCTGGATCCCTGGCAGTGTCCATGGCCAGGTTTGACAGGGCTTGGAGCAGCCTGGGACAGTGGGAGGTGTCCCTGCCCATGGCAGGGGTGGCACTGGGTGGATCCTTTCCAATCCAAACTCAATTTCATCAGTCTATAAAATATTTTGTGTCTTGTGTATAAATCAAAGACACCCCAAACTCTCCTCTCATCCCTTTCCTGCAGCTCAGGGGGCTCTGGATCCATCAGCAGGATCAGTGCCCACGCCAGCCCTGGAGCAGCCCAGCTGGGCACGGGCAGGGCTGGGGCTCTTCCCCAGGACACAGGAGCAGGTACAGGGAGAGCCTGTGGGCAACAGAACTGGAATTTTACACCACAGAACCTACCAAAGTTTGTTTCAATCAAATTTCCATCCTGGAATGTTACTTTGACAACCTGTATGGGTCAGCAGAGGACCTCCTGGGCCCACCCCTCCCATGCCAAGCACTCCAAGAGCCCTGGAATCTCAAGGACTCCTGCTCAGGTCAAAGAAACTGTCTGGCCAAGAATCCCTGTGGTAGGTTACTGAAGGGAATAACTGCAGATCTACCAGTAAAACTGATTTATAGCTGCAGAAATGTGAGAATTCTCAGAGCAAGAGACCTATCTGCACAGACCATTAACTGCTCTTGTCCTGAGGAACTGCAAAGCAGCCACACGACCAACACAGAGCCAACACAGAGCCAAAATACAGCCAAAAATACAACAAACACTGAGCCACAAATACAACCAACAATGAGCCAAAATACAGCCAAAATAGCCAACACAGGACCACTGCAGAGCCTGCCCTAGGGGTCTCTGTGCGAATAGATATTCTATTTTAGACACACCTTTTATTGGTGAAAAAGCAACAACAACTGACATTTCTTAGTAACAGATATTCTATGA
Source organism: Sylvia atricapilla (assembly GCF_009819655.1). Taxonomy (NCBI): domain Eukaryota; kingdom Metazoa; phylum Chordata; class Aves; order Passeriformes; family Sylviidae; genus Sylvia; species Sylvia atricapilla. Next base: position 3,771,142 of record NC_089166.1, on the reverse strand, counting down.
ATAACCTGAAATTGTACCTGACTTGCTCACCTCTAATTTTTAAGGTATTCAGGATTTCAGAGGGAAATGTTCCAGGGGACCAACAAATGATCTGGTCTTGTGCTGTTGTAAATGTGCAATCAGCACCTTTACACCCATCAGGCACACAGGTAAAACAGACACTGTTCTAAACCTGTGATAAGCACAGATTTATCTCTCCTTAGTCCTGCAGTCAGGAATTTCAGTGACCTGGACACTGTGGTTAAGGTAAAGGTAGAGAAACCAGTAGTGAGAAATCCTGATGGACAAAATCCCACCCTGTCCATGTCACCAAAAAACACCTGTCTAGGAACACCTGGAAAATCAGGAGTGGAAAACCCTTCTGCTAAAAGGCTGTGAGTGTGTGGGTGTCTGAGCTCTGCTGGGAGGCTGGGGGGGTTTGCACCCCGGTTTTCACAGGCTGAGGGTGCCAACACCCTGTTTTTCACCAGTTTGGGGGTGTTTGCACCCCCGTTTTCACCAGGCTGGGGGTGTTTGCACCCTGCTTTGCACGGGCACACAGCCCCTGGGCACACAGCAGGATGTGCTGCCAGCCCCTGTGAGCACGGAGACTCCAGCGCTGGGACAGAAGAGCAGCCAGGAAAAGCTCCTGCAGCTGCTCAGGGCAGCTTCCTTTCAAAACAAGAGCACTGCCATGGAGACACAGCCTGGTGTAGCCAGGATTCCTACTGGGAGTAGCTACTCCATGGATACACTGTGCTGATGCCCAGCAAAGAGGGCAGGAGGAGACTCTAAACCCAACATTACGGATGCAGCCAGAGCTAATCATGCCCTCCACATCTGCAGATGAGATTTCACCCTCACCCTAATCCTGTCCCTGCCCTCCTAGCAACACAGAAATGCCAGGTTTGTTATTTCTCCAAATGCAAACATCCCAATAAAGATGTGCAGGGCATTTCCCAGCAGCCAGGCAGGCTCTGAAGGCTGGAGATAACCAGAGCACTGTCACCTCAGGCTGAAGGAGATGAGCAGGCAGCTGAATCCCTGCTCCAGGATGCTGAGCAGCAGAACTGAGGTGCTGCCCACCCCCTTCCATCCCTGATAATCCACTGGCAGCTCCACCCTGCTACCCCCAAGGCCAGACCTCACTGCGATTCTGAGTCTTGCTTTGGCAAGATTTACATTAAACATGAACAAATATTAAAAAAAAATCAAAAATAAATAGATTCAAGCAAGACCTGAAGGATCAAACAAACCCTCAGAGACATGGGAATAGTGCCATAAGCTGCTGTGAGATGCCAACCCCTTCCAGGGCCAGGATCCTGCACACAGCAAAGAAAACTGAAACAGAGGGAGCAGAGAAGTGTAAGAGGCAGTTTGGGGTTTAGCTTTTATTTTATGCACCAAAATTAAAAGCTAATATGATCATAGAATCATGGAACCATGGAATACCCTGAGTTGGAAAGGACTCACCAGGATCATCCAGCTCAACTCTGGCCCTGTCCAGGACACACCAACATTCCCACCCTGATGCTTTGGGGTTGCATTAACTGCACTATAACAGTTATAAAGGCATTAAATATATTAGAAACTGCAACCCAAGGACCTTTTCCATTTTATGGATACGAAAATGGAACTACAGAGTAAATACACTGCCCTGAAAGAGCCCCAGAGGAGGATCCCCAGTGCTGTACTCACGTTGTAGAGGGGGATGGTCTTCATCACCTTGTACTGCTTCATGGGGTCCATCTTGTACAGGTGTCTGTCAGTGATGAAAATGGCCCTGTCCTCCACCTTGTTAAAGCGATTCACCTGCAGAGAAACACCTTGTCAGTGCCACTGATCACTGCAGGAACACAGGAATGAAACCGGGCAGTGCTGAGTGCCAAACTCACACAAAAATGCCCAAACTTACACAATAGTACTGCAAACTCATAAAAATACCCCCAACTCACAAAAAACCCATCTAAACTAACAAACACCCCATATTCACATAAAATTGCCCCAAACTTACACTACAAAAATCCTGCAAACTCACACAAAAACACCCCAAAGTCACACAACAAACATCCTAAACCCACAACCAGCCAAAACACACACAAAAATACCCCAAACCCATACAGCTCCTAAACAGGTTTTCTCCTCAGATCTTGGACCAGTGAAAAGGGAATCTGTTCCCTGTAATCCCATTTTACAAACAGACAGAGGAGCAACATTCCCAGGCATCCAGCAGAGCTGTGGCACCCTGGGAAATTCCAGGGCTTCACTCAAACCAAGGTCAGACGCTTCTTCCAGCCACCTTCAAGCCCTGTCCAAGGGGAGCCCAATCCCAGGCTGCTGTCCCACATTATCCCTGAGCTTTGGCACCCCAGAGGTCCCATGAGAATCCCTGCCCTGCAGAGCCAGGCTGCACCAGGCTGGTACAGTCCACACCTGAGGCTTTGGGCCATCCTTGTTCTGTGTCCTGTCCCTCCAGCCCTTGTCCCCAGTCCCTCTCCTGGAGCCCCTTTAGGCCCTGGAAGGGCTCTGAGCTCTCCCTGGAGCTTCTCCTCTCCAGGTGAGCACCCCCAGCTCTCCCAGCCTGGCTCCAGCAGCTCCACCTCACCCAGGCTGCTGGATGCCCCTGTGCACCAAACACTCAGCAAGGCAGGATGCAAAGTTTTGTCAGAAGAGCATAAGAAAGTAGGACACAGAGTAGAAAATGTTTTTTACTGAGGCAAAACCAGAGTCATCGGTGTATCAGAGTCACTGAGATATTTATTAATCAACTGAGAAGGGGAGACAAGGGTAAGACGTGACGAGGAGGATGAACATAAATAGGATTTTCCAGGGTGAAATCAGGAGACAACGGGAGAACTTAAATATCCTCAGTCAGGAAGCAGCAGAGTGACAAAGTTCAGAGCAGATAAAGGCAAAAAATGCAAATTGGGGAGCTCTGTGACAGCTTTACATTAACGGCACTGACTCAGAAAAAGCAACCGAGGATGATTGCAGACAGCTCTGGAGAGATCTTGGCAAAATGACATGAGGCAGCTCAGAAAAAGCAGAATGTTGCCATAGGCAAGGAATAACGTGGGAATAACGTCCTGGGAGCCATGGGCTCACCTGGAACAGCCTGTGCAGGACCAGGCTGAGTGTGAAGGAGACTCTGGGGGCTCAGAGAAGGTGAAGAACATGACTGAGGGCCTGGGAAGTTTCACAGGAAGAGATGCTGAGTAACCAGGATTATTTTAGGAAGCAGATGAATGGGAGAAAAAAGCCTAAAGGCTAGGAAATGCTGAATGGCCCAGAGAAAGTAGGTTAGGAGTGCCTGGTGCCACACGTCGGGTGCTGGAGCGGAGCAGCACCAGCTCCTCCACCAGGATCTGGGGAAGCTCTGGGCTCCCCACGCTCCAGATCCTGGGAGGTGAATCAAAGTTCAGTCCCTGGGGCTGGATCTGCCCCTCATAGCTCAGATCAATGCTGGGGGCATTGATCTGCTGTGATTTGTTTGAAGTCTGACACAGTGAACACTCCCTGTGCACTGCCATGACCCTGCCTGGCTGCTGTCCATGCTCAGCCCCAGCCCCGAGCCCCAGTGACAAAGGGAGCAGATTCCTGCTGCTGTGACACCAGAGCCACCCCAGGACAGGGGTTGCTGTGGCTGCTGCCTGGGAAGCAGAGATGGGAAGCACATTCAGCTTTCAGAGTCAAAAAGGCTGGAGAAGCCTCTGAGATCACCGAGTACAACTGTTCCTCCACTGAGCCCTGTCCTCACATGGCTTTGAAACCCCTCCAGGGATGGGGACACCCCCCCTGCCCTGAGCAGCCAATGCCTGACCACTCTTTCTGTGAAGAAATTTTCCCCAAATCCACCCTGAGCCTGCCCTGGCCCAGCCTGAGGCTGTTCCCTCTCCTCCTGTCCCTGTGCCCTGGGAGCAGAGCCCAACCTGGGGCTGTCCCCTCCTGGCAGGGACTTGTGCAGAGCCACAGGATCCCCCCTGAGCCTCCTTTTCTCCAGGATGAGCCCCTTTCCAGCTCCCTCAGCCTCTCCTGGGGCTCCAGCCCCTTTCCCAGCTCTGGGCACACTCCAGCCCCTCAGTGCCCTTATCATGAGGCACCTCAGCAGTGCCAGCTCAGGGGACAGGCACTGCCCTGGTCCTGCTGCCACACTAGTGCTCATCCAAGCCAGGTGTCCTTGGTCTCTGGCAACCTGGACTCACCTTCAGCCACCAGCACCCCAGAGAGGTATTTCAAGTCAGTGGAATACTGACTTGAATTCTACTGGCATGTTTTAAATTCCACTTCTTTCTCATGGCTCCCCCCTGGTTTTAGTACTAAAAATCAGCTAAAGAATTGTGCCAAAGGAGATGGGCAGCACTTCATCTCACCTGAGGAGCAAATTCTCATGTCCTTCCAGCTCTTTCCATGCAAAAGAGACTTCAGGTGCCTCATGCACCTACAGGGCATTTATGTAACTAATACTTGCTGTGGGATAAAGGGAAAACTGCCCCACTGGGGAGCAGCCCAGAAGGGACTCACACACCAGTGCAAATCCCACTACTGGGCTGGTAGGAGTAAGGACATCATGCCTTCTGTTCTCAGCTACAGCTCATTCCCTTCTGGAGAACAGCCCTTCCCAGCATTGTGTTCTCTGCACCTTCTGGGCATTCTGTATTTAGATATTGTCGATCCAAATGTGAATCAGTCCTAATTTAGTTTCCTGACAAGCTCATGGGCGAAATGAAAGTCTGGCCTAGAGCTGAAAAATCTTCAAGGCAGTTTTTCAGGTCTCTGTCAGTGGCCTCTGGACACTGCAGGGCACTGGCCTTTGGGAGAGATGAGCCTCTCAGGGGAGCTTGGTGCCACAGATGACAAGGGAAAAGTGGAAAGAAAAGCCTTATTCTAAAGAAAATAAAGAGAGCGAGTTGTTTCCTAGGTGATCCAACAAAATCTGGAGGTTTGCATGAAATATGCATTTGGTTTCTCCTAAGGCAAAAATCTCGAGAATTTCCTTTGAAAAAGTGAAGAGCAGCACAATGCTCAGAAAAGGTGGATTTTTCTGTAGGCAGGAATGACCTGCTTCTACCTGTACCTACTGCAGGGAAGCAACCACACAGTCCATTCCCCTCCCTACAGAGGCTTCAAAGCCTCTTCACAGCCCTTCTGTAAAACTGCTCCAAACAGAGCCCCCCATTATGATTCAGCTCAAGCTGCTGGAATCGGGCCCCCACACAGGCAAAGAAAACTTTACCAGCTGCTCAAAACTTGGAGGGCTGTTCCTGGAATAAATTTACTTCTTAGACTTAGAAACATAAAATTATTGAGGTTGGACAAGTCCTCCCAGCCCACTGAGCCCAATCTGTGCCCAAAGGCCACCTTGTCACCAGCCCAGAGCACTGAGTGCCACATCCAGGTGTTCCTTGGGCAGCTGCAGGAATGGGGACTCCAACACCTCCCTAGGCAGCCCCTGCCAAGGCCTGAGCACACCTTCCAGGAAGAAGTTCTTCCTGATCTAGAATCTTCTAAATGCCTCCTGAAGGATTCATTAGAACAATGTCAGTCATCAACTAAAAAAAAAAAGTCTGTCACAACAAATTTAATAATCCCATATCTGACAGGTCACAGGGTGTGCTCTACTCATACATGTGTTTAAATAGGTGAGCTCTGGGCTCAGCCTGTGTCTAATCAAGTTGCCCAGTATTTATACTCTCAACGTGTTTTCTGTGTGAAGAAAGAAGTGCATTAGATGGAACATTTCCAAGAGCTGACACCTGACACTGCTGTTCACACGTGCTTTGGTGACTCAGGACCTGACAGAAGCCACAAAGGAAGGCTGATGCTGCTTCAGAAATGAAACATTCAGCCCAGCTCACCAAAGTGCCCTTTAGCACCTTCCCACTAACACCTTCCTGCCTCAGGGAAGAGCAGCAGCAGCAGTTTTTGCTCAAGAATCCTCAAATAAGCTGAATCATGAAAACACACCATGGAGGAACTTGAGCAGCCTTTTTTTGTGAATTGCTGCTTTGTTCAGGAGAATTATTTAAGGGAAGTGATGAAATCACCTGATAATTACAATTTCATTTCTATAATTCACTCTTCAGGCCCCTGTTAAAGCTTCACGTGAACCAATTTTCAGCAGAGAACAAACACAACCTGCAAACCCACAAGGAACCAGGTTTAATGAGAGATGTGACAAATCTGCCCTGAGCCCAGGGCCAGGCTGCACGAGCCAGCACCAAGTGCCACCCTGGGCAAATAAGGTTTGGTAGGACATGGGGAAATCAAGGTTAAAGAGAAGAAACCTGATGATTTGTTTGTTAAAAATTCAAAGGGAAGAACGCAGCAATGAGGAGAGATTCCCACTGCCCCAGCACTGAGGGTCACTCAGGGACTGCCCTTACTCTGGGGTAAGAGGCACGAAGCCAGAACATCGATTTCTGACAAGAAACACCTTCATTTTAAACAGCTTAGGATGGAACTTGTTTGCTGTGAAGGGCAAAGGGAGGCTGAGGCTGTGTCCCAGCCTGTGCTGCTGCAGTCAGAGCACGGAGTCACTCCTGGTCCGGCAGCTCTCACTGGGGCTTAGTCTGCAATCCAGTGCTCAGGCCAGAACAGATGACCTGAGGAAGTGCCTGGCCTGGAAAGGGAAATGCTAAATTCTCAAACGTCAAACCCTTGTCCTGTTAACCTTCAAATTTCAGCACTGTTTGTGTTCCCTGCTCTGTTCACATCAGGCTCACGTGGACATTTCCTGGCTGTACAAGCAGGAAGACAAAGGGTTCCCCCAGGGAGGGGCAACATCCCAGCGTGGGTTTGGATGGGATTGTTTGATTTGTGACATGGAGATGCCCTGGAATCACCAGGCTCACACATCCTTGAGGATGGCACAGCGCTGCAGCCCTGTCCTCAGCAGCGCTGAGGCCATGGAATCATGGAGTGCTTTGTGTTTGGAGGGATCTTAGAGACCACCCAGTGACACCCCTGCCATGGCAGGGACACCTCCCACTGCCCCAGGGCGCTTCAAGCCTCATCCAGCCTGGCCTTGGGCACTGCCAGGGCTGGGGCTTCCCTGCTGATGGCTCCAGAGCCATGCCAGCAATCCCTAACTGAGCAGGCCAGCAGGGGATCAAGTCCTGCCTCTCTGTGAGAAGAAAGCAACAACAATTTAACTTTTCAAAAGTTAAAAGAAGTTAAAAGAGAATTTATAATCTACAAGGCTGCGTGTGTATAACCCTGCAATATTTGTAATTTCAGCTGAGCTGCCCTTTTAATGCACCCACAGTCAGCTAAAGCTTTGTCTCTGAGAGCACTGAAAGCCTCTCAGGCTCAGGAGGAATCCACTTTATGGTAGGTAGCACCTATTCCATCCCCATTCTGCTTCTGCTATTGAAGTGCTGGCATCTCAGTGCAACAAACCCCACAAAAATGGGATTGTTTCCAGCACAGTCCCAGTACAGAAACATGGCCTGTTGGAATGCTCAGGGATTCCTCCATACACCAAAACCAACAAATGCTGCTCTGGCACTCCTGAAGGCAGGAGCTCTGTCCTGGCAGTTAGGGAACAGGATAAAGTGTGGATCTGGGAATCTGCTTTGCCCTGTGTTTGCACAGGAGATTGTCCTTGAGAGCTGAACCAGGAGCAAGAGAACCACGAGGACATAAAGGCTGGAGAGCTGCATGACAGTGAACAAGACAAAACTCCCACAGTGTCCACCACACTCAGATCCCCAGGATTCCCCTCATTCCACCATTCCATTCCCATCCAAACCCACAATTCCCATCATCACATCTCTAAAAACCGAACATTGCCCCTTCTACAGTTATCCCAGTTTAGCCAGAAACTGCAACTGGTATCAGTTCATTAAATGAGTTAGAAGAGGAATTACTTTGTTCTCAGTCTAACCTGAAAAAAGCCAGTGGAATTCTGCATTTCCCTGTCCCTCAGGGAGGTTCAGCCCAAGTGCAGGGAGGTTGTAAAGAGGAAGTTTGGGTTCAGACTCTCCTGCTCCTCCTTTACTCCAGACACCACCCCTCACCCAAACCACTCACTGCAGCAGTGACCCATCCTCACAGAGAACGTGGTCACAGCAACACCAAACTCCACTGAAATACTTTTGGCTTGGAAAGCAATTAGAGATTTCCATTCTTATAAACACGAATCACTGTTGAATAAGCAATACAACTCACTACCACTTGCAAAGTTTTATTATGAAGTGAGATTTTGTGCTGCAGAATGAACTGTGTAGATCTGCAGAATCATAAGGAATAACTGTGCACATGGGGACCAACTGCAATATCCACAAATAAAAAGCATATAGAGCTTCTTAAAAACACCTGAACATCCACAGTGCTGGCCTGCCACTAAAATTGGGGTTGTCTGTTGGCTTTGTAAAATTCAAAATATCCTTCTCTGACAGATACTTCAAACCAGCATCATTAGGAGCTACCCACAACAATTAAGCAAGTCTATTTTTTTTTTAAATTAGTTGCTTAAACCTTCCAACCAAATTAACAAAAAACCCGATTCTGCTGCGAAAAATGTCAGATCCAAACCAGTTATACAGAATGAAGTGATTTTTATCATGAAATCATGGCATGCTTTGGGTTGAAGGGTCCTTAAAGACCAGTCCCAATGCCCTGCGTAGGCAGAGACTCTACAATATATTTGTGCCTCTGACACAATGAGGCCCCAGCAGCCACCCAGCCTTGCTCCACCCAAAATTCCCTGATGCAGCTCCTTGGCAGTGCTCTGAACTGCTGCCCAGGCATCCCCAGGTGAGCTCCTGGTCCTGGACAGCCCCCACGGCCCCGTTACCTTGCGCACGTGGCAGGAGAAGAGGATGCTCATGTACTTGTCCTTGCGCTTCAGCTCGTTGGCCACCGGGGTGAAGGAGCCGGAGCTCTGGGGGCTGTCTGGTTTCTGGAAGAGCAGAGACAGGCTCAGGACTGTCCTTGTGCTGAAGGAAAAAGGGCTGGCAGAGACATGGCTGGGACATGGCTCCCTCCACCCTTCTGGGCTTTGGGAAATCAAACCTTGACACACCAAAATGCTCCAAAGAAGGATGGAGCAAAGGCAAGCAATGAAACCTGCCCAGAGAGAATTTCTTTGTTCAGTCTCTGCTGTTTTCCATTCTATCCAGCATTTTCATCTCCCAGTGAAGTCTGGCTCTGCCTGTTTGCAGAGCCAGCTGATGGCACTGCTTTAATGCTGCTGGTGCTGCTCAGGATTCACAAAAATCACTCCTTGTGCAGTGGAGGTCAAGGTTTTGAACCCACATAAACAGAGGAAATTTCCAAGCACTTCCCCTCCCAAGAAACCAACACTCCTTTCCCCAAATCTTCCCCTTTGAACTCCTTTCCCCAAATCTCCCCCTTCAGCCCCCCGAGGCCAGGTCCCCGTCACTCACCAGTGCGATGTAGTTCCCCTGCCAGGCTCTCTGGAGGCCAATGTCAGCCCTGTGGCCCTTCAGCAGCTCCATGGCAGCGACCTTGGCCCTCAGCTGAGGCAGCACTTCTGGGGGCACGCTCCGGATGAGCTCAGCCGCTCTCCACCTGCCACCAAAGCAAAGCCTGGCTCAGCCCCACAGCCTGCAGCTCGCCCAGGAGGACTCCTGCTGCCAGGGCAGCACCACAAGGACAGCCTCAGAGTCCTGCCTGGGCATTCCCAAAGCTGCAAAGGTCAGCTGATGGCTTAAAGCCAAGTCTCACCTCCGACCCTGACAGGTCTGGATACCACACTCCCATCCCACACCCACGAGTCACCCACTGGTGCATCTGTTTGCAATAAAGTGTTTGCAAGCCAATTTTTGGGCTCCCTTACAGCACCATTCTCCTCTAACTGCTGAATTTGGCCCCTCAGTTCCAACTGCACCATGGAAGAGAGCAGGGCAGCCCATCCATTGCTCCACACCCCAGCCTTCAGCAGCAGCAGCACAGCTCCAGGATTAATGCTACACAAAGACTTTTTAGCAACTAAAATTCTGTACTTCTGATAATTGAGGTAATTCTGAAAGCAGGACTCTCTCCCCAGACAGGCTGTGGGTGGATGGATGTCTCTCTTGAAAGAGACAGCTGGGGAAAATAACAAAGCTGACTTGATCTAGAGCTGCTGGAACCATCCTGCAAACTGATGGCTGGACAGGAGGTCCCTGAAAGCTCCTCCAGCCAACATTTCTCTTGTTCCCCCACTTGTCAGATGACATCATTTCTCAAACTGGAATTGTAACTAGTCTGCCTAGAGCTTCTCAGAGAAAAAAAAATCACCAGCCTTTAGATACTGGAAGGTTTAATGAAGGTACAAACACCTGTTCCGCACACAGAACATGGGTGACAAGGGAAACATCGCTCACTTTACTGCAGAAAAACACTGGCTCACTATGACAAGTCTTAAGGAAATCAAGAAGGTTCTTTTTCTCCTCCCCCTCACACAAGGGCAGCTGCTCTGTCTTTTCAAAACCAGCCAGAAAGGCCAGGAAGGGGCCAAGGAAGGAAACACAATGTTTTTATCATTATGGAACAGCCTGGTTTGGTAGAAGGTGTCTGTGCCCATGGCACGAGGTGGAACTGGATGGGCTTTAAGATCCAAACCATCCCGGGGTTCCGTGACTCAACAGCGAATCTGGGATCAGAATTATCCGCGCGGTCAGGCCACAAAGCCAGCGACACCCCTGGACAAGCAGCGGGTGCGACAGGGGCAGTACCTGTGGTAGATGTCCTGCAGAGCCTCCTGGAAGCGGAGCAGCACCTTGGGCGGGGTGGGCCAGGCGATGGCGCGGCCGCGGTCGGGCAGCAGGCGCACGTCGCGGAGGCGCTGCAGCAGCTGGTGCAGGTAGGCGCGCACCTTGTGGCGCCGGTAGTGCCGCGCGATGGTCAGCGCCGCCCTCGTCCGCCGGTAGCGCAGCCGGGCCAGCGTGCCCCTCCACACCTGTGCCGGGACACACAGCACGGCCCTCAGCACGGCCAGAGCACCGCTGCTCGCCGGCCGCGCTCCTCCTGTACCCCACGTTTTATTGCCGGGGAAGGGAATTCCCAGTGCCAAGCAAATTGATGGTAGAACATGACTGAAAGGCTTTGGGTTTGTGACTGAGATCCCCACAGGAGAAAGGCATGGAGCTGTTGGAGCAAATCCAGAGGAGGCCGTGGAAATGATCAAATGGCTGCTCTGGCTCTCCTCTGCCATGGAGCCAGGCTGGGAGAGCTGGGAATGTTCGTCTGGAGAGGAGAAGCTCAGGGAGAGCTCAGAGCCCTTCCAGAGCCTAAAGGGGATCCAGAGAGCTGGAGAGGACTTGGGACAAGGGATGGAGAGACAGAACACAGGGAATGGCTCCCACTGCCAGAGGGCAGGGCTGGATGGGATAATGGGCAGGAATTGTTCCCTGTGAGGGTGGGCAGGGCTGGCACAGGGTGCCCAGAGCAGCTCTGGCTGCCCCTGGGAGTGTCCAAGGCCAGGTTGGACAGGGCTTGGAGCACCCTGGGGTAGTGGAAGGTGTCCCTGCCATGGCAGGGGGTGGATCTGGATGGGCTTTTAAGCCTCCCAACCCAAACCATTCCATGATTCTGTGCTAATTGAGAACAATTATTGAGAAATATTTTTAACTCTGATTGAAAAAAAGATTGCCCTGAAAATATCCTGGGGAATATCTATTCTGGTCACGTGTGGAAAAACAACCAAATATGCAAACCAAAGGATATTCCCCAAACTTCTGGGATGGGGCCCAGCTTCTCCAGTGTCACAATGAATTGTGTTAATGCCTGGAGAGCACCACAAACAGAACACACAGCAGCTCCTGGGCTTCTCCTGGCACCCTCTGCCAGGGGACACTCTGGGAAGTGGTGCTGGAAGGCTGCAGTGACTGTGACAGTGACAGTGCACAGCACCAGCTCCCAAGGAGCAGCCCCAGGCAGGAGGAAGGAGGCAGATGCTGGTTCCATCCTGTAACCAGAGGAATGGGCATTCCAAAGCACCTTCCTCAGGGATCCCTCCCCACCTACACTCACCCTCCAACACAACCCACCAAGCAGAAGACTGGATTTTTTTCCGTGCAGAATTTAACTGGAAGGATAACGAGTCTCCTGCACCTGCCAAGAGGCTCCCTGCTCACCATGAGCCTGTCACAGACTTTATTTTCCTCTGAGAAAGATCCCACAGCACTGCTGGTGCATATCAAGCCTTCTATTTACAGAAGGATTAATTAATTACCCAAGGCAGTTTTCAACACCACAGTTGCTTTGTGAAGCTGATGTCAGAGGTTCTCCTGACAGCTTCACTGACAATCCTGCCATGCAGCCAGGAAGAGCTCACACAGCAACCAGTGCAGAGCTGTGAGGGGCTGCTCCTCTTCAGACAGTCCAAAGAATGAGAAATGCAGAGATTTTGGGTCCCAAACCCTTCAAAAACAGAGAACTCTCTTCTTTCAACCTTTGTCAGAGTTCTCTCATTCTCCTTTGGCCTTGTGCTGTCCCTGTGGGGAACGTCTCCCATTCCCTACAGACACAACCCACGGAGCTCTGGCAGAGCCTGGGCAGTTGCTTGAGCACCCAGCACTTCATGGAGCATCAAACTCATCATTGGAGCCCATTTCTGCTCTCACACACCAGAACAGAGCACAGACCCTGCACAATCCCGCCCACACAGAATCACAGAATTATGGAATGATTTGGGTTGGGAAAGACCTGAAAGATCCTCCAGATCCAACTCCTGCCATGGGTAGGAACACTTTCCACTATCCCAGATTTCTTCAAGTCTGTCCAACCTGGCCTTGGGCACTGCCAGGGATCCAGGGGTAGTCACAGCTGCTCTGGGCACCCTGTGCCAGCCCTGCCCACCCTGCCAAGGAACAATTCCTGCCCATTATCCCATCCAGCCCTGCCCTCTGGCAGTGGGGCCATTCCCTGTGTCCTGTCTCTCCATCCCTTGTCCCAAGTCCTCTCCAGCTCTTCTGGAGCCCTTTTAGGCACTGGAAGGGTTCTGAGCTCTCCCTGGAATCTCCCCTTCTCCAGGCTGAACATCCCTTCTAGTGGAAGCTGTCCCAGCCCATGGAAAGGGGTCGCACTGGATGGTTTTTTAGTGTCCCTTCCAACCCAAACCACTCTGGGATTCTGAGAACAACCCACCCCACCCAAGGGGACTGAGGGCAATGAGCTCCATCCCAGCCCCTGCCCCCTCCCCATCCCAGGGAGGCTGTGGGAACAGAGAGCATTTCAGTGGTTGAGGGAAGAGCTGGGGAAGCAATGCAGGACATGGGACAGTGAAGGGAAGGCAAGAGCAGGAAGCACAAAAGCCACAGCAGACACCAGCAGCACTGGACTGAGCACACCCAAAAACCACTCAAAAACCACTCCCAACCAAACCCAGGGAGCTGGGACTGAGAATCTCATCCCTGTGTGCAGATAAAACAATTAACAACACGTTCCTTATTTATTCCTTGAGGCCATTAGACAGGGAGGAGGCAGCAGCCCCTGCACACGTGCTGTGCTCAGCTGCTACCACACTCGGTGACCACGGTGGTTTTAGCTTAGACCCGGGGCAGCTGCAGCCACGCAAAGGCCTCAGAGCTGCTGGGGAGATCAAGGCTCAAAGCTTCCTGTCTAAACCAGACTTGCACAAGGCCTGGATTTCACCCAAAGTGTGTAAGGTTGGATTAAAGCTGACATTTCCTTGTCTGGGGGCAGAGCAGGCTCTGAACTCTGAATTTGACAGAATCACCAGCTAAGATCCAAAAACTGAGCATCCAAAGAGTACTGGGGAATTTTTTTGAAAGGAAAGCAAAGAAGATTTGGATTGCTTGAGCTAGTTAAGCACAGACTGAAGAGGCATAAAATGTACCTGTAAGGGATGTATGGACAACAAACAAAATCACCTGGGCAAAACCCTACTGCCAACTTCTCGTTTTTGAATTTAGTAAGAACAGAAATGAGGATCAAAGGGCTCCAGGCCACAGTGAAACAGTCCTTGGGCATTACAGAGGACCTCAAGAAAAGAACACACACAGTAAATCCGTGTAAGCTGCTCAAGATTTTGCAGAGCTTCACTTCTGTCAGCTGTTCCTCGGACCATTTGAGACACAGAACAAGGTCTTGATTTTGCTTCCTTGGGCTGGAAGCAGACACGCTGTTGAGGGAAGTCTCTCGCTGTGGTTACTTTTTCCACCAGTCAGACATCCCTGGAACAAAGGCTGGAACAGATTGCCCCGATGTTGTATCAGCTGCATCACTGCAGAAATTGGCTTCACAGCAAGAGGTGTCACAATTGTACAAACACTGGCCTCCCAAATCCAATTATCCAGCCCAGGCATGCCCCTGGCTACACACACAGCAAACTATTAATGAAAAGCATGTTCTCAAATCAAGTTGTCATAACTGGAGAACCCCCTGCCAGTGAGGACCTTCCACGGCAGTGCCTCAAAAGTGAGGAAACAGTCAAAGGAAAGGACAAACGTCTCCCAAGGAATGGGGGACAAATATTTTTTAAATTAACTTTTTTCTGGCTTGGTGGTTTTGTTTTCCACTGCAGGGCTTATTGCAGCTCAAAGCAGCCCCTCAGTAATGCTGAGCTGCCATGGTGACATGGCTGATGGACTCATGGAGCCTTCCAGAAACAAGGAATGGTCAATCTTAGGGATAAGAGGAAGTGTCAAAGCAGGAAACTCCCTGCTGGGCAGGTACTTTGTGTAGCTGTGAGCAGCACAACACAGAATAGACAAACAAGGATCACAGAATCTTGAAATCACAGAATGTTTTGGGTTGGAGGGACCTTAAAAATCCTCCAGTTCCAACCCTCTGCCTTGGGCAACCTTCCACTATCCCAGGTGGCCCTGAACCCTGTCCAACCTGGCCTTGGACACTTCCAGGAATTCAGGGGCAGCCACAGCTGCTCTGGGCACCCTGTGCCAGTGCACTTCCAGAACAAGCAGTTCCATGATGCTGCAGTGTTCCTAACAACTCACACCTTCCTCAGGTTTGAATATGGGGAGAGCTCTACCCAGTGCACCTTTTCAATTGTCCCCCACCTCCAGTTCACAACTCAAGAACATTGGGCCCTGTAAAATGAAACTGAACACATCAAATTTCCAGAGGGAAGTTCACATGGCCTGTAACAGATTCTCCTGCTGCAAAGGCACTGCTCAGTTCTGTGTTGGGGGCCCAGGAGGGCCAAACCCCAACAGAAGGATTTGTGCATCCAGGGTTCTGTTTCTCTCCTTTCTGCCTCTGCACCAAAGGTAAGATCCAAGAGATTTTCATGCCCAGTTCCAAAGGGATCCAGCAGATCATCCCTCTGAGACCTGACAGCCACAGGCACCTCCTAATTCCCACTTCAGTCCAGCCACATCCCAGCCAGCTGGGGGCTTCAGAACTGGCATTTAGAGAGTCCTTACAGGCAGAGTAAACCAGCCTGGGATGGCAGAGCCCTGTGTCATCTCCCTCACAGACAAGAATAAATCCATACTCCCCTATCCCCCCTGCTGTGGCTTTCCCTGCTGGTTAACCTGATTTCCCAGGGGAATGAGACTGAAGATCACCTTGTCCCTGCCTGACCTCCTGAGATTGCCCTGACAGCTCCTGAATTCTGAGCCAGCTCCCACCCAAGCTGACAGAGGAACAGGAGCCACCAAGAGGCAAAGTCCCTTTATCTTTCAGGAAAAATCAGCCACAGGGCAGAAGGAGTCTGAAATCAGAGTGACATTGCTGGAACGGCTTCAGCTCCAGTTCCAGAGCCATCTGCCTCCCCAGATCCCAAATCCCACCCAGCAGACACAGAGCCACCGACTGCCAGCCAAGTGCCACAGACAGAGGAGCCCAGGAGGCTCTGGCAGCTTTCCAGAGGGATGAGGAGGTGGAACTGTGTGTGGGGCACAAGGGAGGGGCTGGAGGATGCCACGGCTCCCAAAAAACCTGTCTGATGAGAGTTTTGCAAGTGACCCCTCTGGAGCAGACTCCAAGGCATTTGATTGTGCCATGGATCAGAAGCCAGCCCAGGGACGGAGCAGGAGCAGAGGGACAGGACATGGGATGGATTGTCCCTGCGAGGAGAGCCCAGGGGACAGAGCAGGGGAGGGGAATAACCAGCAGCATGTGCTGATTCCTCAGTGTGAGCAGGCAGAGAAGGGCTCACGAGCACACCACGGACAAGGGCAGAGACATAATGATGATGATGATGATGTTGAAAACGGAAAGTAAATGAGGGGGTTTTGGCTTAACCCCCCCCAAAAGAGCACCATAAACCAAACAACAAACCAAAAAACATTCCCCCATCCAGCCCTCACCCATGGTCTCTCCTCACCTCTTTCAATACTTTTGCCTTCTCTATGCTTTGTCCTCCTAAAATTCAGGGGAGGAAAAATTAAGAGGGAAATTGAAATCAGGACTAAAGGGAGAACAGAGAGAGGGATAGAAAGAAAGGAAAAGGTTGGAAAAACAGAGTCTGAACACAGCTCAAACTCCTGACCATTACAAAGAATATTTATTTCTACAGCTACTCCCCGTGAGGGAGTTCCTTGTTGGTTTGTTTTTTTTTTTTTTTTTTTTTTTTTTTTTTTTTTTTTTTTTCCCACTCTCCAGAGACTTCTACCAATTCCACAGCCTTTTAAAAGAGATGTTTCATAGAAACATCAACCATGGAGTCCCAAACCCCAGTTGGAATGGATCTTCAAGCCCATCCCACCCCTGCCATGGGCAGCTTTCACTATCTCAGGCTGTTCCAAGCCCTGTCCAGCTTAGCCTTGGATACTCCCAGGGTTGGGGCAGCCACAGCTTTCCTCCAGCCCCTTTTATTCCCTCAGTTAAGGCCACCCCAGAGGTGGAAGTGACCCCTGGGGACATGAAAAGCTCCAGCCCAAGGGCTCTCCTCCTGCCCAGCCCTGGGTTCAGTGATCCCAGCAGTGTTCTGAGGCATGATCCCACTACTCCCAGTGCAGCAGCTGCTTTGGCAGCTTCTATAGCAGGGACTTGCACAAAAAGCATTCAGCCAAAGCAAAAGACACATCCCAGCTTAAGGGAATGGACTGGTTTCTTTTCTAAAGAATGTTTAATTCACATGTTTTTTGATTAAAATTTAATAAATTAAAATTCAGAGGAATGGCAGAGGAGCTCTGAACACACCTTTAGACTCTATTTATATAACCTCATCCAGCTTCCAACGGAGTTTTTAAGATTAAAGAAACCTCACCCAGATCACATCCATCACCTCAGCAGAACATAAATCCTCCACACCAATCTATGCATTGTCTGCAGGCTGTTCCATGCTCTGAACGTGCCATTAAAAATGAGAAAGGAAAAAGAAGAAAGGAAAACTGTTAAATGGGCCTTGCAGAGAAGAGGGAAAGGCAGCAGAGCAGCCAGGGTGGGCCCAGGATGCAGCAATTGCCTTGCCTGTCCATCTCCCATGGAAAAAGGGATAATCTAGATTTGACCTAGATCCTGCAATCCCTGTGAGTGCAGAAGAAAACCCACACAGCTCCCAGTCCAAACACATGAGTGAACAAACAAATGCCCAGGAATTCAGCAAACAAACCCAGTTTGGCTAAATTAAACTCCAGAGTTTTATTTTGGAGCAGTTCTGCAAGGAAACAAACCTTGGAAAACTCCTCCATTCCAGCTGCACCACAAACACCTCCTCCCACCGCCCTCCTTCGGCCCAGCCCGGACTGCTCCATGATCAATATTCCATGTGCCCCAGCCCATGGTTTGCCCTCCAGGCAGCCCAACTGCTGAGAATCAAACAAACCCCACAATTCAGGCAGGCACGAAGCTCCCTGCTCAGCTCTGAAGGCTCTCACGTGGCAAGGTTAATAAATATTTATGTGCCAGTGCAGGGGATGCACACACATGGCAGCCACAGGGCCTTGAGAAATGCTCCCATCTTCAGTGATCCCAGTCCTGACTGCTCCAAAGGGTCACTCCTCACAGAGCAGGGCTGTGATGGAGCAGCTCAGACCTCACTCACAGCCTCAGTTTGTGAGCTGCCTTTTCCCACCTTGAGTAAATGAGGATCCCATAAAGGCTGGAGGTGAAGGGTTTAAATCAAAGGCTCCCTGTTCTCCCAGGTCACCTCAGAGAGCAGCGAGGGGAAACAGCTGCTGCATTTGCTGAGAGCTGTTTTTTCTTTTCACAGGAGTCAGCTGAACAATGTTCATTCTATTGCTTTGCTTAATAGCAACAATATTCCACAGGCTGGAAAAAGAGAAGGGTCCCACTCTGAGATTAATTAGCTGGCACTAGCAAGAGCGTGTTCAATAATGAACATAAAAATCACCAAAGGAGCTGTGCTTCAGCAGGTCCCAGGTGTGGGATGCAGCCACATCTCAGCTCCAGGCTCCTCCTGGAGCTCCTTCTGCAGTTCAGCCCCAGCTGCAGCAAACACCCCCTGTGCTCTGGGACAGGGAGGAGATTCCCAGCCCTGGAAAAGTCCCAAACATCCCCTCACATGGAGCTGCTGGTCCATGGGTGCCCTTTGTGGTGTCCCATGGGCCTGACAGGGCACCTTGTTAATTGTGGCTGCACCCTGCAGGATTTCCTGCCTCTGGCAACACCAGGAATCACAGAAACTCCTGAAGGAGTCCACAGGGATCATCCAACCCTGCACAGACACCCCAACAATCCCACCCTGAGCATCCCTGAGTGTTGTCCAAACACTCCTGGAGCTCTGGCGGCTTCCCTTCCAAGGAAGGAAAATGTGGTGGATTTTTTGCCTCGGTGCTTTCCCTGGAAGCAGACAGGGATGCTCCTGGTTCAGGGGAGGGGAGCAGCCCAGGAGCCATGGGATCAGTCAGTGGTAGTGCAGGGGACAGAGCCAGCTCTTCCTCCTTCCCTCCAGCCAGTCCTGGCAGCTCCCAGCCCCTGCTCCTCAGGAAGGAGCCACAGCATCTCCTGTCACAGCTCCTCCCTGCCAGGGGAAAGAGAAGACAACTTTACATCAACACATTATGGGAACTGCCAAAGCTCCAGTGTCAGGGAATCAGAGAAGTTTCCAACCACCAGAACAAAGCTGCTGCTAAAATGAGGCAGGAACATTCTCTCATCCCCTGAAAATTCAAGGAAGAGTTTCTCATGTTGAACGTAATGAACTACAGACCATTTCCTCACCTTCAGTGTTTAGTGCTGGTAAAGGCTGCAGGGACAACCAGAAACACAGAACAACCTCCAAACTTGGAGAAATTAAATTACCTGGGACACTTCTCATGGGAAGAGAGGACTGAGAAGGGATGTTACAGATGTCCACAGAGACAAGGAATCACAGAATGGTTTGGGTTAGAAGGGACATGAAAGGCCACTCAGTGACACAGGTAGGCACATCTTCCACTGTCCCAGCTTTCTCCAAGCCCTGTCCAACCCGGCCTTGGACACTGCCAGGGATCCAGGGGCAGCACAGCTGCTCTGGGCACCCTGTGCCAGGGCCTCACCACCTTCACACAGAGGAATTTCTTTCTAGTGTCCAATATAATTCTCTCTTTCAGCTCAAAGCCATTCCCTCTTGTCCTGTCACTCCCTGCTCTTGCAAAAAGGCCCTTTCCAGCTTCACAGTGGGAGTGAAGCTGGACATCCCTCTCCACCTCCCCTCTCCTTCCCAGCATACAGCCCTGAGTGAAATCCTGCAGTGCTGGTGCAGGACTGGGCAGGTGTCACACGAGGCTGGTGCCTGCAGGGACCCAAACACAGCCAGGTCCCTCCCTGCAGGCTCCAGCTGAGCTTGCTAAAGGTGGCTGCAAAACCTAAAACCTAGTGGGACACATCTGCAGGGTCATGGCAAAGAGAAATCCAGGGGGTGTTGGTGAACAGAAAAACCCATTCCCAGCTCATGTTATCCCAAATCCAAATGTCCAGTGGGACTGAGGAAGTGCTCAGGAGACATGGTGCAGCCTGGTCCTGCTGCTCTCAAGGCACTGCCTGGTTGTCCCTCTTGGAGACACAACCATGGTGTCCATGGATCTTCCATCTGACAGCAGCTGCAGGAGCCTCAAGCCTGCATGTACTGTGGGAAAAACCCTCACCCACTGAGGTGAAAATCCTACATCTATTGAAGGAAAAACCCTTATTTATTGAGGGAAAAACCCTACATCTATTTAGGGAAAAACCACACGTGTATTGAGGGGAAAACCCTATATCTATTGAGGGAAAAAATCAAACCAAACATCTATTGAGAGAGAAAAACAAACCCTATAAATATTGAGGGAAAAAAACCCTACATCTATTGTGAGAGAAAACTGAACCCTACAACTCCTGAGTGAAAACTCCCCTGAGTGAAGCAGTTGAGGATTCAGCTCCACCTCTGGAGCTGTGGCAGCCCTGCTCTGGGGAGAGCTTTTCCAGAACAAAGCAAACACAGGCAAACCAACCATGCAAAGACCTGGGAAATGTTACACAAACACCACTAAGACACGCTCTGCTGCTGGGGACAGCAGTTTGAATGATGGGGAAAAAGAAATGAAACCCCCAGAATCCCAGAACAGCTGGGGTTGGAAGGGCTTTCTGGAGATCATGCAGTCCAACCCCTCTGGAGCACTTCAGCAAACACAGATCAATCACTGTACACTTATTTTTCCCTCAAAGCCCCATAATGAGCACAAATGACAAACGCCCTTCCAGTGACTGTGATTTATCCCTAAGTGTCCTGTTGGGAATGAAGATCCACACAGAAGTGATCTTGTTACAGGTCCCACTCATGTGACCCTGGTATTTTTGCTATCCCCTGGAATCCAGATGTTTCCCAAGTTCAAGTCACTGACCCCTAATTGTGCTTTTTGCCCTTTTTTACACCACACTGCAGCTCTGTCGAAACAGGCTTAAAGACACCTTGAGGCGCAGCAGATCAGAACCTTTGAAAACGTGGGAAGGGAAAGCTCAGGCACAACAAAAGCTCATTCCCTCCCGTGATAACAATGTGGAAGCATCAGCAGCAATGGCTGAATCTGCTCTTCCCAATTGGCCTGTGGTACACGTGGATGAGCATGGCAAAAATCCTCTCCAACTGTGAAAGGCAGAGATAGAACCTGGAATGATTTACAAGATCAGAGCCGCCAAGGGTTGGTTCAGCCAACTCATCAGAGCCCAAATATTCTCTCTGACGGTGGTAACAGGCTCAAGGAAGAGCTTGGGATTATCTTTGTGTTTTGTTTTCCTCCACCTGTATTGGAAATAGTATGCCAAGCTTTAAGGTGACTCCAACAGCCATGAAGCTCCAGGTGTCCAAGGTGGGACACCAGACCCTGGAACAGGCTGTTTCCCTGCCCTCCATAATCTGCTGGACCATATTTTACACAGTGATGCACCCTCAGCACCCTCTCTCCTCCTCTCCTGTTCAGCAATAATTGATATTTACACTTGTTTAGGTTACAGAGTGTTTGCACAGCATTTCCTGGAGCAGAAGGACATCAAGAAGGTATCCAGGTGTCTCCAGGCAGCTGATACTGAAAGGGCAGGATCCAGCTCTGCTGCTTTTCCCCCACAGGCAACTCCCCAGTTCTTGCCAGCATGACCATTCCTCTGAAGGCAGCTGAGCCGTTGTGGGGCTAAATTGCCAGAAAAATCTCTCTTTTCTTTCAGTTTTTTTGGTAAGAGGAAAAGTATTTTGAAAATGCTTTGGCATTTTCTGGGGTGAGCAGGGTGGATTTTTTGCCTCGGTGCTTTCCCTGGAAGCAGACAGGGATGCTCCTGGCTCAGGGGAGGGGAGCAGCACAGGAGCCATGGGATCAGTCAGTGTTAGTGCAGGGGACAGAGCCAGCTCTTCCTCCTTCCCTCCAGCCAGTCCTGGCAGCTCCCAGCCCCTGCTCCTCAGGAAGGAGCCACAGCATCTCCTGTCACAGCTCCTCCTTGCCAGAGCCTCTCCAGATTAAAGCCTGGGTGCAGGATACAAATCCACATGTCATTAGAGACCTGCTCCTGCTGATAGCTGGAATGCACAAACAAGGATGGAAAAAGCCTGGAGTACAGAGGCAAATCCACTGCATCCCTTTTATCTGGGTCACTGGTCCAAGCCCCCACTGGATTGCTTCTGCCCCTCCATAACCTGACAGGAAACAGCCCCTGTGTCCATGGAGGAGCTTTCCTGTGTCCTGAGCTCCCAGGGCTGCTGGGGCTGGAGCAGGAAGGTGAAACACGGAATGATGACACATCAGCCACGGCTCTGCGCTGCTCTCCCTGAGGCTTGGGGAATGTTGCCATGGTGATGGCAGCTCCGGAGCCTCTGCAGAGCCCATCCAGGCTCCAGAGACACGCTGGGATGGCCGAGGACACCTTGGGCACGTCCCAGGGCTGGCAGTGCCCCTCCCAGCCCCACTGTCCCCCAGGAGGGGCCAGGCTGCACTCAAGGACACTCCTGCTGCCTCCGTGCCAGGCAGGGAGATTTCGGGAGCGATTTCCATACGCAGCTGTGCCGGCCTGATAAAATGACACGGAAATAGTGCAGTAAATTATAGTGACAGGAGGCATCATCTGCACAGCCCGCACGTGCCGCCTGCCCGGGCTTTCTTCCCCGAACAAAGCTCTGCTCTGCACAGCTAATGAGCCTGTGGGAGCCTTTCCAAGGGCAGCAAAAGCAGCAGAGCTTCATGGCAGCTTTTTTTTTTATTATTTTTATTTGCATGATTAACATTAGAGCTGCTCCATTTGCATTCAGGGTGACAATCACAGAGCTGGCAGGAGCACAGGTACAGCAAATAAACCCTAAAGCACCACGTGGAGCAACCTCAGCTGAGGCTTCTGGAGTGACCCTTTGGTGTGACGTCCCTGCTGCCATATGGGGGTTGTGACACTGGACACAGCTCTCACTTGCTGAATTCTCCTGCAGCCAGCAAGTTGCCACGGTTAAATCACATCACATCTGCTCACTGACTGCGTTGGGGCAGAAGGAAAATTACAGCCTGGAATCTCACTGACATTTTACCATGGAAAAAAAGGGAGCATGAAAGATAAATCTAAAGGTAAAGACACGCAGAGATGTGGAACAAAAGAAAGTAAAATTATCTATTTAAACTAGAAGTCAGGTTTAATTCAATTTAACCAAACTTGTAAGCACCATTACACAAAGGCAGCAGTGCTGTTTGGAGGGTTAAGGGTCACTGGATGATGAAGCTCTCCAGATAATTACTGAATCCCTTCTGGAAAGCCTTGTGATTTGCAGGAGAGCAATAAGTCACAGAATACACATCACTAGAGAAAGATCTGCTAAACGTGGATTCTTTCACTTACACTCATTCCTGTGCAGAGGAGAACACCCCTGGGCCTCAGGCTGGGACCAGCTGCTCTAAGGCTGCCCCTCATCTGCCTCAGCTTGTGTCACACAAGTGCCCATGGTCACAACACCACATTTCATCTCCTCTTGTCCTTCCCTTTCCCCAGATTCAAATCTGAGGAACTCCAATGTAACAGAAGGTTCAGTTATTTAAAAGAAAATCAAATCCTTCTAGATGTGCTCACAGTTTGCCTCCCTCAGGCTTTGATGCTCACAGGCCAAACCACAGAAAGAAAAAACCCCAAGAATTAAATTTCCCTGTGAGTTGTTAACGAACAATTGAAAGCAAGTGGAGAACAGAAATGACAGGCAAAATTGCCTTGATGCTTTCAGAGCTTAGAGAAGGCCTCATCAGATCCCTGCTCTGGTTTGATTTTTGATTGCTGACTGTCCCTTTTCCAGCACTCCCGACTCCACCGGCCCCATCTGCCGGCAGCAGAGCACGGGAGGGACCAGCCAGGGCTGGCAGCAGAGCTAACAGCAAACAAACACTGGAAATGGAGACAAAGTCAAGCTTTTTCAGGTAGATTAACACTGTACAAGGTCTCTAATCCATACCTAGAGATACCAGCTCAACACCTGCTCTTTAGCTGATGGGCTGTTTAATAATTTCATGATTCATTGAGTGTTCTTTGGTTTAGCTGCTCGTTCCAGGACCCTGAAAAGCTTCTCTGCACAGCTGAAGAACCTCCAGTGAGTGAAAGCAGAGAGGGCTCAGCTACAGGAAAGGAGCTCCAGGAGGACATCCAGATTTCTCCAGAGTCCTCAGTACCTTGAGCACAGAAGAAGGAGTTTGTCTTTTTCCCACAAATCCTTTATGAGGTAAGTTAGAACTCCCTGAAGATTTCTCACAGAAAAATAACAAAAATATGCCTCCATGTCCTGATTCAGTCCTCAGGCAGACTCATGTTGGTTCCTCCCACCCCGGGGAGAGCAGAACACAGGGCAGAGAGGATTGTGAAGCCACAGGACAATGTGCACCAGCATTTTAATTTCTATTATTTTTGCTGACTGTGGCACCAAGGACACCCCACAGTTATTCTACACCTGATGCTACACAAACTCACTGCAGCAAAACCCTTTGTGGAGCAAAGGAGTTGATCCATTACACCTAAGCAGGTATTTACCTTCCAGGGGCAAAGAAATCCTTTGCCCTGCTGTCTTTGATGCTGAGCCCACTCCAGATCCCAGCCCAGACAATGTAATTCTGGAGCTGGCAGCAAACTCACAAAACTCCAAAGCTGCTGTTAAAATTGTGCCTCTCTCTAGATTTATCTGAAGGAGGAGTTTGGAGCTCACCGAGCCATGATCTGCTCCCACAGCAACACAGCCCGGGGCTCTAAAATTATTCTCCAGCAGCTGCACCTTGCAAAAAGGTCATCCCTCAATTGCTCCCTGGTTTAATGTGAAAGCTGGAGTCACCTGGGAGCAAGCAGTCCCCCTTGCAGCTTTATTCCACAAGGAGCTCATTAGCTCACCCCACTCCTGGGGAAGAAAGAGACTCTGGGTTAGAGCTGTGACCTCCCTGAAAGCACCGAAGTGGCTCCAGGCAGCAGATTCCTCCCCAGAACTCTGGAAGCAGAGGGAAGCACAGCTAAGGATCCAGGAACACCCCCCAGGGGAAATGGGGGCCCAAGATTAGCCCAAGAGAATAAGCCAGATGGAGCTCATGGAAAAGTGCTCCCCTTTCCGGGGAAGGAAGGTAGGAGAAGACGGTGAGTAGTCCACAGAAGCTCAGCAGCAGGACATCCTCAGAACAGGGAACAAAAGCCAACCACAAAGCTCAGAGAAAGGCAGGGCCTGCACCCTCCACAGCCTGAGCTTGGCCTTCCCAGAAAAACTCACTGCACACAAAAGCTGCAGAATTCCCTACTAAAGACAAACCATTCAGCACAACAAATACCGAGACCAACCCTAGACTCAACGCTTTCTGCTCCCACACTGGTCAAACTGGTTGGGTTTCCAGGAAGGGAATTACACCCTATGCACTGCAGACACCACAAATGTCAATGTTCCACAGAACTCAGGGCTTCCAGGGGAGAACTTCTCCTTCAGGCTCTTCCCCATTCAGTTCTGGAGAGTTTGTGCAAACCTGTGTTCCCCACAGAGCATTTGCTCTGTCAAGTTTTTATACCCATCTGTCAGCAGTTTGTATTTGTGAGGGACAGGAATGGGTTCAGAGGTTCTGTTCTTTCCCAGGTTCCAAGAATTTCACAGAAGATAAGCATTTTAAGAAACTTGTTTCTAAAAGTCTTGAACTAATCCCCTTGGCCTGACAGGGCAAAGTCAGCCCCACCATTTCTGCTCTTTGCCAGACAGATCTAGCTGGTACAGACACAGTTTTCAGCAAGTGCTGACACCAGAGAATCACGGGATGGTCTGAGTCAAAAGGAACCTGAAAGCTCCTCCAGTCCCTTCCCCTGCCATGGGCAGGGACATCTTCCCCTTGACCCCATCCAGCCTGGCCTTGGACACTTCCAGGGACAGGGCAGCCACAGCTCAGGGCATCCTGTGCCAGGACATGGTGGGGCTGGGCTTTAAGGCCCCTTCCTGATCCAAACCAGACTGGAATTCTGTGATTATACACTTCAGCCATGAAAGCCCCCAAGCTCCCAGGCATCCTCATTCCACTGAGAAAAGCAAGTTTTTAAACAGTGATGAACAACTTTTTAGACGCTACAGCACCCCCCACACCAAGGCTACAGAGAGCACCACGGAAAGAGAAAACATCCAGCAGTGACCAAACCGCAGAAGTCTGGGATCTGTGCAGCAAGAGAGGCAGAAAGGAGAGCAAGGGTGGTTTAAGGAACTCGAGCTGAGTTTCTGCAGTTTACCTTCTGCAGGAAGAGGACGATCCTGACGAGCATCTTGGCGTGCAGCTCCTCCAGGGTGAAGAGGGTCCGCGGCGTGCGGATGAAGAGCTTGGTCTTGCCGTAGGCCACGTCGTGCTGGAAGCCGTGGCACTCGATGAGCTTCCTCACAGCGTCCTTGTCGGAGGGGAGGTCGTGGTTGGGCCAAGTGAATTCAGAGATCATCTTGTACCTGGAATTCAAAGGTACCACTTACAAATGTGGACTTGCCACCAAGGTGCCCGAAAAGGCCAAATTACAACCAGTTTTAGAAAAAAAACCCAAATCAACTAAATTGAAATAAAATTGAGATGGAAGAGTCTGAAGATGTCCTCTGGAGGAATCACGATCCTCAAAATACAAGGAAAATGACTAAAGAAGATGCTTGATTTTGTGAGATGCTGCAAAATAATACTGGGAGGATCTCAATTCATCAGCACTGAACTGATGCAAGGGGACAATCTCAGCAATGGCCTCCTGCAGATTTGTCTGTTCCAGTTTTCACACCTCCAGTATCCAATTT
Organism: Sylvia atricapilla; assembly: GCF_009819655.1. NCBI lineage: Eukaryota > Metazoa > Chordata > Aves > Passeriformes > Sylviidae > Sylvia > Sylvia atricapilla. The sequence continues at coordinate 3,744,585 of NC_089166.1, read as the reverse complement.
TAATTTTTATTTGTTTGCTTGGGTTTTGTTTATTTGTTTTGTTTTGGTTTTCTTTTTTTTTTTTTTTTTAAGGAAGGAAAGCTTTGTTTTGTTCATATTCTGCATGAGAAGCCACCTGCAACCAATTGCTTTGTCAGAAAACCTGGATTTAAAAACTCTGCAAATAATCTTTTCCTCATGCATCACTTTGGGAGTAATTTCTAACAAACTCTGTCTCTTCCCTGCACAGAGGAGCTTTGGCTGCCCCAGTCTGTGCAAACACTGCCTGTAACTGTGGGCCAGCCATTCCTCCCATGCTCACTACCCAAACTCCATTTTCCACTACAGAGAAACGCAGACTGGAACTAAGACATCTACAAATCCAACCCGAAGCACCGGGATCAGCCCGAGCTCCGTAAGACTCACCAACCCAGGAAATGCTGATTAGGGGAACAGGCGTTTGCAAAAAAAACCCAATGAATTTTCTGCAGAAGATTTATGGACATAATAAGAGCTGTTATAGACGTTTCCCCTAGAATGGAAGCCGCAGCCGTGTTCTAAATAAAACAAGCACTCCGTGAGCTCAGCCACTTGGTACTTCAAAGCCCCCAGTCAAGGCAGACATCAATCCCAAAGCTTCAGACACTCTCAGCTCTCAGTCACACTGACACGGCTTCACAATCACCCTTTTCCTGGGAGCAGTGGCACCGCAGGAGGCTCGAACAGCCTCAAAGAGCCGGAATGGAAACACATCCCAGCGCGTTCATTCATCAATTCAGCCTTTGGAACAGGCTGTGGAGAGGGGGAATGGAGGTGCACACTGCCCTAAGCAGGGAACGCTAACCCCGGGGGTTACAGGGAACTCACTGACAAATAAACAGGATTAAAAACTTCCTTTCGGACTCCCAGGAAAAGATTTAGCACGTGCTGGCAAAAGCATTCCTGTTCTCACACACAGGGACACACGAGACATCAACGCTGCACACTGGATTCTCTTCCCTGTTCTCATCAGGAAAATGTTCCTGCAATAATTCACCCACTGGGAAAAATCTCTCACCTCAAGACAGTTATGTCAGGAAAAAGAAAAAATAAAAGAGCAAAGCAGTGGCAGTGCAACCCCCCAAGCTGAGAACAAGGCTGGGAACGAGGCTATGGATCAGGTTCGGATCCAGGCTGTGGATCAGGTTCAGATCCAGGCTGTGGATCAGGCTGGGATGAGACCATGGAACAGACTGGGATCAGGCCATGGAACAGTCTGGAATCCAGGGTATGGATCAGGTTCAGATCCAGGCCATGGATCACGTTCAGACCCGGGCTATGGATCAGGCTGGGATCCAGGCTATGGATCAGGCCTCCCCACCAAGGAGCTCAGGAGAGGAGTGTCACAGCACCAAAAACTTGCCCCAGATGTTAACCCCCCTGCTCCTGTCCACAGGCATTAGAGACAGCCCCGTGCTGATGCCCCTCTCCCTCCCAGCCACAGCAGGTGGAATATCCCAGCTGTTCCCGTTGTCCCCACACGTGTCACACAATGCCACCAACTCCTTCCCCGCAGCACAGGGCACGGCCTGGATGCCACAGCCACTCACAGTCCTGGCCTGGTGTTATTTATAGCCAGGCAGAGCCTGGGGTAAATCTGCTCCCTGACACCACAGCTCCCAAGGTCACTCAGACATGGAACATCCCTTCCACACCTTTGTGTCTCCTTCCCCTCTGTACCTCCCTATGGAAACACCCAACAGGGATGAGGCTGCTCCTGGAGCTAGCATTCCCCAGTCTAGCTCTTCTAAGGACCAAGATTTCTGCAAGCCAGTACATGGTGAAGCTTTAATGAACAATTTTGGGTGTGCAGCTGCAGCTGGGCCCCACAGCCCCTCTGCAGCCTGCTGCTCACAGCTCAGTGTTGATTCCATGCTATGTTTGACATGGCCTGGGACAGGCATATGGATACCTCCATGTGGAAAGGGTTGGATTACACTCTCAAAACCCTTCCTGAAACCCAATCAGCCTTTTTTTTTTTTTTTTTTTTTTTAATGGTAATTTATACATTAAACCAAGAGAATGCACCCCATCTGTGTAAGTGCCATGTGTGTCACCCAACTGGACACTGCCATCACCACATGAAGGGACAACTTCTCCTGGTCCCACAGAAAATACTTCAAATTGGAAAGGGCAGCCTGGCTTGCACAGAGCTCAAAGGAAGGTTTTCTTTATCCAAGGAAAGCTTGAGAAAGACATTTATAATGGTCTTAACTGTGCTTCACTTCATTCCCTACTGAGAGAGAGGAGATATCAACTGCCACACAGGATTTAGGGCTAAATATCAACAAACTCTTCTCCTACAGAAAGAAAACTTATTTTTCTGGTTTTATTGTCCTCCTTTTTTTTTAATTTAGAAAAGCCACTGCAGACCAGTCTTGGAGCAACACCACACACACACAGAGTGTCTGATCCCTCACTCTGGATGTCAAATCCCACTCCAGCACCGGGCAGGATTTCTGCTACAGCAGCCCAAAAGCTGAAGCAGTTGCCATGTGCTGATTTGGTTTCCTGGCTGCAAACACTGTGGGGCTGGAGCTCACGAGAGCTTATCAAACATTCATTAAAAACAAAGCAGCTGTTTATATTAATAGCGATTACACAAATCTTAAGAGTAAATTGTAATGAATTCCACATGTGAGGTGAAAGTACACTCTATCCACTGGTTCAGGAAACTGATCCCCAGCGCTGCAGACTGGATTTAAGAAGCCAGAGCCTTTCATTCCACCTTGGTATTATGATATATCCAGGCTCCACTGTGAATGGCAAAAGATCTTTCACCAGCACTTTGTTTCTAACTCATACCATCCCACCTGCTTGGACAGTTTAATTTTTTCCTACTCTCACAGCCATTTTCTCACCTGGCTCAATAACAGAACAAAAACTCCCTTCACTGTTCCATCAGAGCAGACTGAACTCACAGGGCCCACGTTAATTTAGTGAAGCCTTCAGACAAATTTCAATCTAAAACATGTCATTTGTCACAAATCTGGTAGGAATTAAGAGGGCAAGAAGAATCAAAACACATTTAATGAGGTCATGACACCATCCCCCTTTCCAGACTTCAAGTTTTAAAGTCCAGGGATTTTTCCCACATAATGTCACACCGTGTGCCATCACATGCTCCCCCAGACACACCACGTCTTGCTGCAACAATTAGACAATTCAGAGAGAAAACACCAGCTAATTAGCTCAGGTTTTAGGGTGATACCCAGGAGAAGCTCATTACACATTCCTGCTGCAGAGCAAGACAGCGAGTTTCAGCAGACAAGGAGCCGAACCTGAGCAGCACAAGCACCTCAGCACAGCTGAACCTCGGCACAGGTGAACCAGAGCATCCGGGGTCCTGTGGGATCTGTTTCAGCTTATGCAGGAGCCGACTGAAAGCAGGCAGAGCCCGAGGAGCTGGGCAGGGCTGGCAGCCTCTCACCTGTGCAGGAACTTCTCGTAGGTCTGGCGGTAGGCGAAGCCGGCGCGGCGCACGCGCACGTTCTCCAGCAGCCCCAGGTACTCCACCTGGTGCCGGCACCGCTCCTCGTCAAACAGCTGCGGGGACTTCTTGTCGTTGGGCTTGATGCAGCGCACGTAGTAGGGCTCCTGGGGACAGATCACAGCACTGTCACCCCGGCACAGCACTGCACACAGCCCTTCCTGCACTGCGGGAGCCCAGCCCAGCAGGCTCTCTGCAGGAATCACAGGGTTTGAACACAAGTGACAATGGCAGTGTTTAAGGAAAGCCCGATGTGGCACTCCATGCCATGGTCTGGGTGACAAGGTGCTGTTAGGTCACAGGTTGGACTCCATGATCTCAGAGGTCTTTTCCACCCTGGCTGGTTCTGTGATTCAATGTCACCCCCCTTCACACCCTGCCATCACCCCTCACAGGAGCCACATGATCCCCACTGGAGCTCCACTGGCCTCTGCTGAGCACCCAACCAGCACCACATCCCCCTCTTCCCCTACTGTGAGTCCTCAGAAAAGATAACAAACCCATGGAATTCATGGAATTCACTGCCCTGCTGGGTATGGCTTTGCCTGCAGCACCTCCAAAAGCAGCCTGGTCACTCCATCACTTCTATCTGTGCTGAGCCAAGTAAAACACCCCCAGTTCCAGCATGGCTGAATGATGGAAATGATGGAGCCCCAAACCCAGCTGCCTCCAGCCCAGCCCTTCCTGAGAATAAACACCAGCCACCAGCACGTGGGTTCCTCTTTCTGCAGCCAGGGCACTGCCGTTCAAGTGGGAATGTGAATCAGGGCAAGAAAGAGCAAGAAAGATCAAAAATCCAGCAAATGCGACTCAGAGGAATTGTGGGTTTAGCCTAGAAGGACCGAGGAGGCACAGAACCCCCCTGCTGGAAGAATTTGTGTATTTAAAGGATAGACATGAGGAATGCAAACATTCGCCTTTAGGACAAAGAAGTCATGGCTTTAACCATGGTATAAAAATTCAAATTAAGCTCCAGGAAAACAAGGAGCGGGAACAGAATGCCTGTGGGAAGGAGGGAACATCCATCAGTGGGGAGAAGAGCCTGCAAAAGGAACATACAGGCAGAAGTATTCTCAAACAGGAGGTGAATTAGGTGCACTCCCAAGGTCCCTCTCAGCCCTATTTTCTATGATTTGTCTGTTCAGCCTTATTTCTGTGATTTGAGGTCACTTACCCAATCTCAGGATAATATGAAAGGCCCCAAATTGCCATTTCCCTTCAGTAATGCTGAGGGAACAGGATCATCAGTGGCTGTCCTGTAGTCCTGACACAGCCTGAAGCTTTGCAGCACCATGGACCAGCCCAGGGATGAGTGTGAGCCACGAATGGGCCAAGAGAGGGAGGCCTCGGAAAGCAGAGCCTCCTGTCCTGAAAGCTGACACAAACCACTGGATCTTCTGGCTGGAAGGTTTCCCTGCTTCCCTAAGGCTGGGATCAGCAGCACCAGGCTGTGATTTCTCCACGAGGGCTGTCCTTGGGGTGGGAATAGACAGCAAAAGCTGAGCCAAGCACCCACAAGGAGTTGGCAGCATCCTGGCACTGCCCACCCTCCCAGCAGCAGCCCAGAGCAGGGACGGGTGTGAGGAGCGCAGGAGGAACAGGAGGATGTGTGGGCAGCATCCCACACATCTCCTTCCTGCGCCATCTCCCTTCTCCCAGCAACTCCAGCACTCCCCAGGAGCATCAGGAGCTGCCCATCCCCAGCCCTGACTGCTCCTCTCCCTCAGCCAGGGAAGCAGTGCCCAGAGCTCTCCCCCTCCTCAGGGGCTTGGCTGAGGAAGGAGCACCATGGACACTCCTTCCCCAAGGCCAGGCTGGATGGGGCTTGGAGCAACCTGATCTAGTGGGAGGTGTCCCTGCCCACGGCAGAGGGTGCAATGAGATGATCAGGCACTGCAACACCCCTCAAGGAATGGGCAGGGCCCGAGGAGCTCCAGGAGCATTTGGACAACGCTCACAGGGATGCACAGGGTGGGACTGTTGGGGTGTCTGTGCAGGGCCAGGAGTCTGATCAGTGATCCTTGGGGGTCCCTTTCCAACCATGATATTCCATGATCCTGAGATGAGCTTTGAGATCCCTTCCAACCCAAACCATTCCATGATGACTCCCTGAGTGACACCAGGCAGCTGAGGGACAGTTGCATTTTGTGCAAGGTCGTCTCCAAGGTCACCTCCACTGAGCACTTTCCTCTGCCATGGCACTCCACAGACTCACAGAGTCATTAAGGCTGGAAATCAAATTCAACTGCTGACCCTGCACCACCATTGTGGGATTATCCCTTTTTCTGACCCAGGGATGGGGCTTCTGAGAGGTGTTTTAAAGACTTTTATTCCATTTTCAGTCTCATGTGAAGGGTGAGACAGCACAGATGTTACAATTCACGCCATCACGATCAGAAGCCAAACTGTTTCCTAATTACAATACATTACAAGTGGTTTTTGGCCTATCAGCTTTTCCCACACAATGCTGTAAATGCCTTAAAGCCAATCATCTAAAATGATCCCTCGTGGGTCCTACTACAATACATCTTTCATAGTCCTATTTCTCCAAAGTATCTAGTCTTATTTACAAGGACATCCTTTGAAACTTGTTTCCAGTTCCATTTCTCTCTCAGCAATGTCTGTCCTATTCCATGGCCTTTCTAAGTCAGCATATTTTATCTCAGAGTTTGCACACAGATACATCCTGTGTGAGCCTTCTGCCAGGCTTTGAGACTTCTCTACAAATCTGTTTGCCACAGACCTTCAGTTCACCACAACCCCATGTCCTGAAGTCCCACATCCACACGTTTTTGAACACTTCCAGGGTTGGTGACCCCACCACTGGGCAGCTGCACCAAGGCTGGACAGCCCTTTCAGTCAGAAAGTTTTCCTGATATCCAATCTAAACCCCTCCTGGCACAATTTGACATAGTTTTCTCTTCTCCTGTCACTTGTTCCCTGGGAGCAGAGCCCGACCCCCACCTGGCTGCACTCTCCTGTCAGGGAGTTGTAGGGATCATTCTCTTCCACTCAGCCCATCCCAGTAACACTTGTTCTCCTTTCCTTAAGGAGAGAAAGGTGACACATAATAACTTGGTACAATTTTAAGAGATTTAAGATATTTCCATATTCACTTTTTTGGCTTTCTCCTGGAAATCCTCTCTGCACGGAAGGTGAGAAGGTTTCCAAGGCTCTTCATTCATTCCAGAGTCTCCTGACAGCTCTCAGAACTTGCTGTGTGTGTGCCTGCCCTGATCTGCTAAAACCTGGCTCCCATTTGACTGGGAAGGAAGTGCTTAGGGAAATGTGGGATATACACCTGGACTTGGATGCTGGGAAAGAGGCCAGTGCTGTGAAGGTGAATGGGCAGCACTTCTCCCCTTCCCATCCTGCTGATCCTCACCCTGGGCCACGTCCCCATCCACACCACGAGGGAAAAACCTTTCTCCATGTCAGGAGCAGTGTCACCAACACCAGCTGGTGCCAGGCCAGGCCAGACCTGCTCTGTGCTGCATCTGGTGGCAGGGTGAATATAACTCATCTAAATCCCTCGAGGAGGTTGATATCACAAATATTCCACATTCAATCCACAGAACTGCACTGCCTTGGGAACAGAGCATCCAAACTAAAGAACCATGGAATGGGTTGGGTTGGAAGGACTGTGAAGATCACCCAGAGCCACCCCCTGCCATGGGCAGAACACCTTCCACAATCCCAGGTGCCCTCAAACCTGGCCCTGGACACTTCCAGGGATGGGGCAGCCACAGCTTCTCTGGATGTGTCACTCGGAGCATGAACTCCAGGAAGTGTCACTGGTTCACTGCTGACACAACAGCAGCAGTTCTCAGCTGCTCCTCAGTGCTGCCACAGACCCCCCCAGCACAGGCACAGCTCTGCCACTCAAAAATGCAAAATACCCTCAAACCCCCTCAAATTTGTGACTTCAGGTCCAGCACAAAGGGCACAGACTGTGCCTGCATTCGAAATAAAAAGGCTGAAACACTTTGGAAAGCAGGAATTGGAAGTGCCTGCACAGACAGGAGATCATCTATCAGAGCAATTACAGTGTAATTAAAGCCTCTCAGAAACGACAGCTCCTGGAGTAAATTCTAAAGTAGATTATTCTATGCTTCCAATCCCCCCAGCCCCAGCTCTTCAGGGGGATAATTATGCAGCTCCCATTCTTGCTGTCAGAAAACTGCAGTTTGTAAAGGAAAGAACTGAAATGCAGAGACACAAAGGCCCCAGCTTTGAAAGCTCTTTAGATGTCTAATTGCAGCTAATTTTATTTTTTTCAATCAAGCTGAGTGATTTTTAGATTTTTAAGTGTTAAAAAGAAACCGAAGCAGTTTTAAACCATTGCACACTAAACAAATTCCTTCTTGAGGGTTTTCTTTTCTACTTTATAGCTCCTTACATGAGAGAAGGGATGGGACAGGACTGACAAATGTGTGCTGGATGTGTCCAATCCGTCACAGCAGTGACACTGTAACTTAGCAGAGGTGAAGCCTGTCAGCCTGGATAGGAGAGGGGAGAGATGGAAGGAAGAGTCAAACAAAAGGAGTCACAGAGGAGGAGGGAAAAAAGAAAAGAAACAAGGAGATGCATACCCAGAGAGTTCCCAGAGAAGATCATCAGTCACAGCTGGGGCAGCCACAGGGCTTCCTCTGCCAGGATTTACAGAACAGCCACCCAAAATAATCCACCACAGAGAAGAGAGCTTGGGCAGTGAAATGTGTTCTTGAGAAATGGCACATAGCAACAGGAAAAGCCAGTTTTTGTTTTGAGTGGTTTGGTTTTAGAAAAAACATGGCACTTTTTTCTACCTATGGGAAGTTTTTGCCCAGAAGAGTCTGGAAATCTGAGGATTTCAGCAGCATTGAGATACCAGTGCTGATAAGCATAATTTAAACTCAGTGTGCTCCAAAACCAGATTTCATGGAGTCACAGAACTGTTCAGGCTGGAACAGCCCTCTGAGATCTCTGAATCCAGCTGATCCCCAGCACTGCTGAGGTCACCACTGATCCCTGTCCCCAAGTGCCACATCCACACAGCTTTTAAATCCCTACAGGGATGGGGACTCCAGCCCTGCCCTGGGCAGCTGTGCCAGGGCTGGACACCCTTTTCCATAAAGAAATTTTCCCTAAATCCACCCTGAACCTGCCCTGGCCCAGCCTGAGGCTGTTCCCTCTCCTCCTGTCCCTGTTCCCTGGGAGCAGAGCCCGACCCCCCTGGCTGTCCCCTCCTGGCAGGGAGTTGTGCAGAGCCACAAGGTCCCCCTTGAGCCTCCTTTTCTCCAGGCTGAGCCCCTTTCCAGCTCCCTCAGCCCCTTCTGGGGCTGAAGCCCATTCCCAGCTCTGTTCCCTTCTCTGGGCACACTCCAGCCCCTCAATTTTTGTTGTTATGGGAGCCCCTAAACCATCCCAGGACTGGAGGTGTGGCATTTCCAGCCACATTTCCAGTGTCTCCATATGGACATGTATTTACAGAAGCTGAAATTAAGACCAGATTTGAGAACAGCCCCTGCACTGTCAACACCACCAGTGCCATGGCACTGACCCTAGGGAAGCTCCAGAGACCTCCCAATAACAACACCTGCCCCTCCCCTCAGAGACTGCAGAGCTCTGCTTCACCACCAAATTCCACGTTTAAACCAGAGTGGCAACAAAAGAGAATTTTAAAGGTTGTAATTTTATACAGCAGAAAAGTTAAATATCCACTAATGCTGCAGCTACTGTAGGCACAGACTTTTGATATTCTGGTGGTGCTGGGCTGATGGTTGAACTCAATGATCTTAATTAAATGTCTCTTCTAGCATTAACAATTATAAAATCCAAAGATTATTGTTATTCCTGCCCATCAAATTGGCACTTTTGGAGACTATTCCCCCAAAGAAAGGGTTTAAAGATACTCTTGTTACAGCCAAAAGCCCTGCAGCTTTCCAGGGAGGCCAAGCATGAGATCAATAAAGAGGAGCTCTTGGGCTGTATCCTGTTCAAGGACTACAGAAACTGAGCACATAAATGTGGTCTAAAGGAGTTTTCAGAGAAGCACTGTGACAGAACAGCCCAGGGGAGACAAGGAGCACTGACTGCACTGGACACACCAGGTGATGCCAATAAACCAGCAGCTCAAGCTGCACAAAATTCAAGCCTATCTTACAACTTGTTGTTTTGAGAAACAGCTGAGAATAACATGACCTGGTGTTACCTCCCCTAAGGAACCTAATCCCTCCAACATCCCAGATCTCAGCAGTTTGTGCAACCCTGTGTTCAGAGCTGTTTCCATCAGCTGTGACCACGGGCTTCCCAAAAAAGTCCTGCAGGGTCCAAGCCTGCAGACACACAGTGTTACTGTTGATTCCCCACTAGTGCAACTTCATTCCCAAATTCAGCACAGGAAAAATGAGTAACAGCCCCAGGGAAGGATGAGAGCACCTGGAACTGCAGTGATGGTGGCCCCAAAGCAGAGAGTGGCTTCACCAGCAGTGCTTCCAGCCCAGCAGAAGGAAGAGCCAAGTATCCAAACTGGCAGTGACCTGAGACAGAGCATCCAGTTCTTTGTGGATAACCAGCATCTTGCTGGCATGGCCTGAATACCCAATTATTGGCTTGTTAATGACATGTGCATATCATTAACTGTTCCAAAAGTCACCTCACAGAGATGCTCAGGGTGGAGCAGCCACACAGAAGCTCTCTGCACTCTGATTTATTGCTTGAAGTACACAAAGATTGTGTTCAGGAGCCTTATCTAAGGAACCTCCCCAAAATTTAGACCCTTTAAAGTGCCACAAGCCTGGCTGCAGGATGGGTCTCACCAACACAACTCCCTGACAGGAGGGGACAGCCAGGGGGGTCGGGCTTTGCTCACATGGAACAGGGACAGGAGGAGAGGGAACAGCCTCAGGCTGGGCCAGGGCAGGCTCAGGGTGGATTTAGGGAACATTTCTTCATGGAAAGGTTTGTCAAGCCCTGGCAGAGGCTGCCCAGGGGAGTGGTGGAGTCCCTATCCCTGGAAGTGTTCAAAGAAGGTGTGGATGTGGCACTTGGGGACAGGGATCAGTGGTTGCCTTGGCCGTGCTGGGGATCAGATGGACTCAATCTCAGAGGGCTGTTCCAGCCTGAACAGTTCTGTGACTCCATGAAATCTGGTTTTGGAGCACCAAATTATGCTCATCAGCACTGGTATCTCAATGCTAATGAAATCTTCTTTTGTCCATTGCTATTCAACAGAAAACCAGGAAAACAGCAACAGCTTCAGTACAAGTTTCTCAATGAAAGTTTAGGACAGGTAAAGAATGGGAAAGGACTACACAGGAACCTCCCAGTGAATTTGACTTGGAAACAGCTCCTGGTTGTGCCTACCCCTGGAAAAGGCTGGTATTTGTGATGGAGATACTGATGATAAATGGACTGAAGTAAATTAATTCCACCCAAGCCAGGCAGCCTTCAGTGAGCAATGCTGGTACCCCACTGACTCAAGATGGATAAGGTGGGATTTAAACTCTCCATGTCCTGCTGGGATCTGCAGGGATTGTTCAAACCACCACAGTGCACAGCATTCTCTGGACTATTCTATTTTTACACCTACCAGGTGGCCTGGAATAACTTTTCCAATAAACAAGGGTAGAAAGCTTTTCCACAGATGCCTGCTGAACCTGCCCACTCCCAGCTCCCTGCTGTGCCCTGATCACAGCCCTCCCCACAACACCCCCAGTGATTCTTGCTGTCCTGAGCCCTCTCCTGGGCTGCCTCAGGCTCCCCACACCTACAATAACACAGCCAGCAGCACCAAGGAGAAACTTTTCCTTCCACTACCGCTCCTCTAACAACACAAAGCAGCTCCCTGGGCTCCTGGCTGCTCCTGACACCTGTACCACATTCAGGTCAGGGCCAGCCAGCAGATTATTTGGAAGACAGCCAGATCAGATCAATCTTGACTCCTTGGGAAGCAGACTGAAGTCTGTCCCATCCCCACAGGGTCACAGCCACCTTCCCAGCTCCAACAGCTCATGATTTGCCATCCAGGAAAGTTCCTCTCTGCCTACACAGGCACTCTCTCAGTTTTGACTACTGACAGTTTTAGCAAGGCCTGGCCTTGGGCTGGGCTCACAGGGGCATCTTCTCAGGTGCCCTGAGGCAAAACGTTCTGGGGGAGCTCCGGGGCTCCACTCCCCACTGGGGTGGCTCAGCTGGCAACTCCAGGCAGCTTTGGGGGGTCCCAGACCCTCCTGCAGAGCTCAGATCAAACCCACTCCAGTGCAGGAACACAAAAACACAGAATCATGGAATCACAGAATATCCTTAGTTGGGAGGACACTCAGAGATCATCCAGTCCCACCCCTGGCCCTGCACAGACCCCCCAACAATCCCACCCTGAGCATCCCTGGCAGTTCTGTCCAACTTCTCCTGCAGCTCTGGGCCAGGACCATTCCCTGGGGAGCCGGGGCAGTGCCAGCACCCTCTGGGGAGACCCTACAAATCAGGTGTGATTTCATGTCCTAACTCTGGAAACAGTAAGTGAGGGCAGCTCTCTCCCGTGCACAGCCAGCACTGGGTGGCCATGCTCTGACCTATTTGCTCTGCTCCCACAGACACTCAGAGCACTTTGCTCTCGATTGCTTAATTATTCTGAATGTGACCACACCCCAGCCCCCTGGGCTCTCTGTTCATCTCTTGTGGGCTGTACCCCATTGCCAGGACTCCAGCAAGGCCGCCCAGCTCCACTAACACCCCAGGATTCCTCAGGGATCTCAGCTCACATGAGGGATCCCAGTGCTCACTTGGGTGTGCTGCTCCAACAGCCCTTTCCCAGAGCATTCCCTTCCCACCTTCCATCACACAATGTGGTGCTTACCCAAGCAATGCCTTCCTACCATAAAATTGAAATATTTGGTGAAATAAAAGCTTTCCCTTCTCACTCTCTGGCATGGCAAAGAGGAGGAAAGAAGGAACTCACGCAGGTCTGTCTGTATTGTATTCCCATTGACATGGGAAGCCAGAGAGAATCTCTCCACCATGAACAGCATCCTCTGGGCCCTCTGCCCAAAGAGCTTTGCTAAAGGTGATTTGATGCAATAATTATTATCTAGGACAGACTGGTTTTCCTATGAGTGAAAGATGCACTGGTCACGGAGGAACCAAAAATCCAGCTTCTTCATGGGGGATGGAGGCGACCCTCCCTCGAGACCTGCCCAGCCAAAAGCTTGTCTGGCACAGACAAGGCTCCTCTGCCTTTGATCAGCTCAGCTCCTGATGGATGGCAGCAATGGGAATCTCTCCAGGGAGGTGCCACACTCTTCTCATCAGAAGTCAGAGTCAATTTTGAAACTGGAATCCTTACCTTCAGTGTCAGGTTGTCCACCAGGGCGATCATGGAGTTCTTGAACAGAGTAGCTGCTGTCAGAGGTCTCTTGGTGACCTCAGTGATGCTCAGCTTCCCTTCAGGCCACATCATCTTCAACACAGGGTTGGAGCTACGAGAGAGTCTCTTTAATTGCAGTCTCCCAGCACTTCCACCCCACTGACAATCCAACAGTTGGTTTCTACCCAGACCCACTGCAGCTTCCAGCCCACAGGCCTCACTCAAGCCAGGGTGACACTCCTGGGCACAACATCTCGTGCTCTTCAGAGCAAGTTCAGGCTTACAGCTGAACATTCTGGGAAAACCACCAGCACATTTTCCCTTCAGATGAGGGTGTGCAGGAATAGGACAGTGAAAATCCCAGAGTGATCCATCAGGGGCTGCCTCACTGGCACAACAGAAAGAATTTAATCAACACAGAGGAGAGCGAGACACACACCACCCTCCCTTAGAACCTGTCACCTGTGTTCAAGCTGCATTTCTCCACCTTTCTTGATATATAAAATAGTTTGTACACTTTAGACTGTATTTTTGAAGGTTTCAGGTTGAGGCAAACTGGCCCTGATGGATGGCAAGAGTTCAGGAACAGACAAAAAATGAGCACATTTACAGCAATCCAATGGCCAATCTGTCACAGGCTTTAATGTGCTGGAAGTGGTGTTTGAGAACAGGATTTTCCAGAGACTTCACAGAAACCAGGCTAAATTTGAAAAAAACCACACAGCAAATATTTTGCAAGGTTTCTGGTCAGTGGGAAGTGTTGAAAACAGGAACAGTGGGACTGTTCAGGGGAGCACAGCCAGTCAACCCAAAGGACTGCAGACCAAGTTAACACCTGCACAGGTAAACAGTGCCCACCACTGCAGGGTGCTTGTGCCCATGTCCTCTGAGCAGAGCCCCTGAAAGCTGCAGATTACAAAATGAGGGCATGTTTAATGCCAGGTGAAGAAAAACACCTCTGTGGGCACTTCCACCCACATTCTGACAGGATTTCAAATCTGCTTCTCAAGGCAACTTTTACTTGCCCAACACGTGACCTCATGGTTTGCACTTCTCACATCACTGCAGACATGAAAGGATTCAAACAGATCTCCCTCCCCATTTTCTTTCAAAACAGGGTGCTTTAGGTGAGGCCAAGGTCATCTGTTGTTGACCAAAGCTTCCCAGTATCTTTAGCACTGCTTACAGACAGAGCAGTGATGGGAAATCTGCAATGGGTTAATGACAAATCAGGCAGCACAAGCAACTGCACTATCTTGATTGCACAATCAGTTGGTTTCAAAAAAAACCACTTTAAATTCTGTTCAATTAAAGGCTGCATCAGAACAGAAACAACATGTACAGAATAAGGACTTTAACCTGAAAAATCCAACTAACAGCCTCTGGGTCACGGGAGATGTTCAAAGATCAAATCCCAAAGCAATGGGTTTATTCACATACACTGAAAACAGAATCACTGAAAACCTGAGTCTCTGAAGCAATCACTCCACAAAAAAAGATTCTGACAAATCAGACTAAAATTCACCTCATTAATATTCTTACCTGTTGTACATGAGGCGTTTGAAGTCTTGAAATAAAGTGTCCTTGTTTTTGTCAATAAATCCAGTGACTGAGTAACTAAAAAGGAAAAGGAAAAACAGACTTAATTGCAAAGTAGCAAAGTCCCTCTATGAGCTGCTGGTAACTGTGGAATCAGCATCCCTGTACTCCTACAGTCACAGCAGATGCTAATCCAGCCCTGTTCCCACCCTACCACTAACTGCTGCAGGAGCAGAGTGTGAGACTTGGATCCTTGGGCCCACCTCCAGCACAGGAACAGCAAACCTGGCTTCAGAGAGCTCCAGGTGCTGCCTGAGACACCTCACAGCACTTGGACAGGGGCTGGATGGCCCAAATTCAGGAGTTACACTCAGGGTTCTGTCTCCAAACTGAGTGTGTGTGTTTGTGTTAAATCCTAGAGAAATTGAGGTTTGTTTTTCAATCTGTGCAGTCTGCTCCTCTCTTGGTGGAGAGAGTCTGAATTCCAGAGCAGCCTCTGAGTAGTGACTAGGGAGCTCCCCTGGAAATCAATGCACACACACTTTTCAATTCCTTTCTTCCTCTGTTCCCACAGAACACCACTCCAGGAGGCCACTGTTCCAGGGTTTCATCTCTCCTCCAAGTCTCAAGGCTGGTAGTGCTCTGTCCTCACAGAAAAGGTCCAAAATCTCCCCGTTCAGTGACTCCAACACAGATGTTTCCTGAGCTCCAGATCCCACACTGGAAAGCTGCACTCAACCTGCAGCTCTGGGATCAACCCACAGGCTGCAAATCCCTGCACAGAGCCACCCTCAAATCACAGAGTCATGGAATAGGACCTTTTAAAAGGCATCCAATTCCACTCCCTGCCATGATAGGGACACCTTTCACTATTGCAGGTGGCTCCAAGCCCCATCCAACCTGGCCTTGGACACTTCCAAGGATGAGGCAGCCGCAGTTTTTCTGGGCACCCTGTGCCAGGGGAGGGCCCCCCACCCTCAAGTCTTAGGGCTCCATGTAAGATCCGAGTCTGAACTATCTGTGGTATCTTCCACATTCCAGTTTTCTTTTACACCATTTGTCAGCCACTAGCAGTTCAGAAGGTTCAACCACTAAGAGAGCACCTTGTATTTTCTCCTCCAAAACCCCCTGAAATCAGGGATGTCTGTCAGGAATTGCTCAGCAAAGACACCAGAAGATAACCTGCTTGTGCTACATGAGTTCCAGTCTGATCACAGTAGTTGTCCTTGGAAATTAAAGGTTAAAAAAAATCATTAATTATTCCCTCAGTAACTCCCTTTCTTCTGACATGGGAAGCTACACAAATCCTAAACCATTAAATGACTCCAGTGATATTCCACACAACAGCTTTCCCAGTAAATGGTTTCTACCATGTCATCCTTAATTTCCACTCACTCTCCCTTCCCACTGCTGTCAGCTCCTGCACTTGTTCCTGCAGGCTCCAGGCAAACACTTCCCAAGCCTCCATCCCTGATCCCTCCTGCAGGTTATCACTCCCCTGTGCTTCCAGCCTGCTCTAACTGATTGGAGAATCTAAAGCCAGAGTTATATAATCACACCAAACAGATGTCTAAACCAGATTTTATTAGCTCAGTGTAGCTTTCTTGCATAAACACTGATGCCTTTTTCCCCTTTTTTTTCCCCTGGAGCACTGCTCTCCCCTCACCCCCCACGCCTCGCTCTCCTTTTGTTTCCCTCCAAGTACAAATTCCCACTCTGTAGAGCAAGGCACCAGCAGAAGATTTAATTGATAAGCAAGGTCTGCACTCTGTAATTGTGTGTGACAGCTATTCTGGCTTGCACCAGAAGCAGCAGTAAATCAGAATATTGTACCACTTCAGAGCTGCTGGGAAGACAAAAATAGAAGGTGTAACTTTATTTCTGAAGGAAACTCACATCACGTCCCCAGCGTAGTGCTTGATCCGGAAGTCTCTGTCGAACTCCAGCGTTTTGTCCGTGGCACAAAGCTGAAATAAATTCATATACATTGAAATACCACCCATGGGTTGACATTAAAACACCACCCCTGGATTTACAAGCTCCATGGAAGAGCAACCTGCCCTCAAAATAGCACTTGGAACTACAGGAATTCCACTTTCTATGTGCATGTGCTGATGTGAAACCCACTACTGGAAAATATTTTCATGGATGCATTGTAAGAACATGTGCTTGTACAAATGAAGCTGCAAGAGCCTATAATTTAATGAAGAAATTGATATTATCTCAGAAACACCATTATGCAAAAAGAATACTCATGCCTGTAGAGAAACATTGCACCCACGAGTTAATTGATGACTTTTTTTAAGTGTTCCTTTATGTTTTTTTTGCCATTGCAGTGTAACTCCTCTGCAGAGAAATGGGCCAACTGCTGTGACAACAGCAAGGCATGTTCAGTCCCAGATCCCTCCTGGTCATCTGACACCCCTCAAGCAGGGACCCCCCTGCAGATCCACTGCTCCAGGCTCAAATTCCTGTCCCATTCCTTCTGTCCAACAGAAGATGTCCAGTGCCCATGTGGCAGCTGCTCAGCAGCAGTGGCTGTAACACACTCATCCCTTCAGGAATAGCAGGAGCCAAAAAATCCATCAGGGTTGGCTTAATTAAAAAGAGTGTATGAGATAAGAATGAGGATTTTGTTATAGGCAAAAGGAGCAGGAGATTAATTAAGTATTTGCAAGCAGCATTTAACAACACCAAAGGCAATAAGCAGATATCTGCTATCCACAAAAAGTCTTGGAGAAATAAAAGAGGAAATTAGCATGGTTGAAATGCAGAGCAGGAGGAATAATTAGGAGCAGAGAGATACACTCCAAAAATTCACCTGTGTCCAAGAACACAAAACAGATTGGCTCAAACTGTAAGAACAGGTGAAAAAAAGAGAATTTATTTTACACAAAATTAATCACAAGGAGGAGCCCAAGGATTGTGAGTACCAAGGTCCCCAGGAGGTCCCAGAGGTGTGGAAAGTCCAGCATGGCAGAAGCAGGGAGCACCAGGAGCTGCAGAGCTGATGGATGACCAAGGTGCAGCAGAACACAGAGAAAATGAAGAAACGAGGCAATACCAGGAAAACAAAGCCATTTTTCTTGCTGCAGCTTTGTTCTCAGCACAGGGCTGTGGAGTGCCTTTTTCAGCCACCCAAACACACAGCTCAAACCAACAAGCCAATAAAAGGGGTAAATACCAAATGGCAAAAGAAATGTGTCTGTGGTACCAGACAGGGCACAGCTGGCAGCACAAGCTCCTCCTAAAGGTCATACAGCTCTGGAGAGGCTGGAAAGAGCCATAACACAACAACCAGGGATTTTGTTCTTTGCTGGTTTGGCGTCTTCCAAAGGAGTGATTATCTCCAAACCTTGTATTTCCTAGCCAAAGCAATGAAAATGGTGAAAAAAAGACCAGCAAGTCCATTGGATCATCTGGTGGGTTTCTGTGAGCCCTTCCATGAGGCTCCTCACTGCCAGCTCACAGCATTCGAGTAAAGACAGGAGCAAGGCGTTGGAAAGATGGGAATCCTGTGGGAGCCTGCCCTGAGTCTGTGCCTTCACGGCCTCTGAAATGAGCCATAATCTGAGGGCAATGGGAAGGTCGTGGGGCTGGGTGGGGGCACTCAATCACTGAGGGCTGCCTGGGAAGAGCTGCAGAAGACACGCGGAGCTAAATGAGGGCAAAGCCGAGCAAATGAGACTCCCCAGCAGGGCAGGGATCCCACTGAGAAAGGGCAAAGTTCACAGGAACTGATGGGCCCCAAACCTTCCCTTCCTGACTCAACAGAGATTTTAACCACCCTCCTTCATCTCAAAAAGGAAACAGAGAACTGGGAGAGGCTTAAAGGGCAAAACCCTGCTGATGCACTGCCCTGAGAGGATAAGCCAATGAACTCAGCTTCCCCAGGTTAGGAAAGAAATGCCCAGAGATGATGGCAAAAAAAGTGGAGATGATGTAGTGGAAGACAGAGAACTGTGTTTTGCCATTTAAAAACTAGGAGGCAAGAGGTATAATGTAAAATGGAAAAGGGAGGAGGGAGGGAAGCAGGGAGGAAGGAGCTCTTCACTTGAGTATCTGAGCTGTGGAATTCTTTGCCGATTTAAAAACCAAGCAAAAAACTGTACTAAGGAGACCAGGAGGTTCCTGGGCTGCAGGTCCCTGGAGAATGGGAGCATGTCAAGTTATCAGTACACACTTGTCCCATATTGGGCTCTCACTTGGGCATTGACCACTGTCCAGTGTCTTGGGAGACACAACATCAGGTGGACTGCAATGGACCTTCTGATACTCTTCCCTTCACAACCAGTTTGTGGAGATTGATGCTCTCCACGACTTGAAGATTGAGGCATTCACGGACTGTCTGTCACTGCACTTCATCCTTCCAAAGTGTAACATCAACAGAAAAGAACTGGAACTTGGAGAGGTTGAGGATACAAACGGTGGTGTTGGGAAGGGCAACCAGAACAGCTGGCACATTTGCACATCCAGACTGGCATTAGACAAACCCGAGGAACATGGAACCCCATGCTCCAGGAACACAACACTGTGCCACAAATCCTGCTGGTGGAGGTGTTAACCAGCACTCTCCTGGCTCGTGTGGCCCTGCCCAGGACAAGGCGCCGGCAGCGCGGAGCAGCCGGGCACACAAAGTAGGACACGACTATTTAGGGCACCACAGCCCCCTAGAGCTTCTCCACATGGAGCCTGTGTGCAGCAGGCTCTGCAGGGAGCAGTGGAGCATGAACTGGGCTGAGGGACGGGAGCTGCTCCCAACACACACACTTTAACTCTTCGGGAACAGCTCCTGTCTGTGTGGAACTTTACAGGATCTGCATGGAACCACTGCAGTCTGCAAAGGCAGGGCATGAGATAGAATCAAGCCCTTTGTTTTAGTCCAAGTTAGAAGAGCTAGCTCGGAAGGCTCAGGCTTCCCACAGCAGTTCTGGGTGGGACTGAGGAAGAGCTCTGAGATGCTGGGATGTCTGCAGAGATGTGATGGGGAGAAAAAAATAATAATTATGCTGAGAGGTTTATGGGTCAGTGTTTTCGAGGCTCTATTGATTTAACTAGAAATTAGCAAGCCAGGCAGATCCATCAGCCCCTCCATATACATTATTTATAGCAGGATTCCTTGCCTCCCTCTTAGCCTGTGCAGGCAGTTTCTGACAATGCCACCTCCTGCTGAGGAACGCTGCAGCTGGTAATGCTGCCCTTTAATGTCTCCTTGCTGGGAGGGGACTCCCGAAGGCAAAGACTCAAGCAGATTTTATTTTTAAATGTTCATTTTATAGCCTCCCATAGCACCTCCTGAAATTCCATCCCCTTCTGCCACTGCACTAAAGGACCACCTGCTCCCTCTGTGGCAGAGCCCCTTCCCCTGGGCACATGTGGGAGCAAAGACAGAACAGAAACCAAACTCCTCTCTTTACATCCACTGACCAGACAGCTCCAGAAACGGGACCATTCTCTCAGCACCCCACTGCAGATGATCCCAGACTCCATCCCACCAGTACTAGCACTGAAGGAAGCAGTTTGCATTCAAACAGAAACCCAGGCCAGGCCTCACACTTGTTTTCAGGTGGGTTTTCTCAGAATGTTCCATGTCACTGCTTGGGGATGTGAAATCTGGGTCAACACTGGAAATCAAGCTCCCTGTCCCACTCCCTGTGCTTGGGTGCACGTGGCAGGTGGGACATCAGGTGCGCTGCAGCAAAAGGGCATTTAAGGAAAGCAACATCTGGGAGGAAAAAGTGGGTTTGGTTTACTTTCATCCTGGCTTCTTCTCAGACAGCGCCAGCCAGATCCATTGTTTATCCCAGGCCTCCCGGAGGCAGCCTTTAGCACATATCTTACACAACCAGGCTAATTTGGTATTTCTGACCTACATAAAATATTGTGCTGGGCTGCGAGGGAGCAGGGGGGACCAGCACTCTGAGCCACACATTTCAGACAACATTTCTGAGTAGAGAGACATCAATAAACTAAAGGCCCTTATTTGATTACTCAGTGTGAAAGATTCTCAGATTAATCAGGCTGGTGACCATTTTGCAATCTGCTGCCAAGTGAGGAATAAATGAAGCCTTTTAATTCGCCCATTGTAGGCCAGACAAAGCCAGGCAAGGGGCCTGGGTGCTCTGAGGTGCAGAGGGAGACGAGCACATTCTGCAGCCAATGACGATGAAAAAAGCCCAAATCACGGCGCTGTAATAATGCAGGAGTGTGAATAATTTCACTGTCACTATGTATTAGAGCAGCCTGGGAAGAACAACACGTGGGCCGAGCCAGAGCATCGATTGGTTCCAGATGACATCATGGTATGTCAAGGCACGAGCTCGGGCTCCTTTTATCCCGGAATAAAGGGATGGAGCACTGCGTGTGCTGGAGCTCCCTCTGCCGGGCTCCTCTGCGGCTGGAGCTGCTCCTCATCCCACCCTCACTCGCACTGATTCCAACCCAGACACCCCTAAACCCCTTTTCCTCATTCCACTCCACCTCAGGACACGGGGAAGGCAGAGCACAGCAGGTTCTGTGGGTTACCTTCCTGCTGGAGAAGTGTGCGTGCTTCCCCAGTTTGTTGTTGAGGGCCTCGAGGAACATCTCGTCCGTGACTTTCCCCACATTCATGCAGGCATCGTCCAGAATGGCAATGATCCCTTTGTGCTGCTGCTCCACCAGGTCCACGATAACCTGGTTGTTGAAGTAATCAATCTACAGGAAACAAAGGACAGAGGTGTTGGTGACCTTGGCTGCAGAAATGGGAGGATACCAGTGCTGGTCATAGCAGCCAGTGTGACAGCAGGGAGCAGTCAGCTCTGAATGTGCAGATCTCTGATTCCAGATAAAGCAGGCTGCTCTCCTACACTGAACAGCAAAGAAAGCGATTTTTCAAACCTGTCAGATACATCTCAAGGCCTCTGCTGCAGAATGCCCTTTGAAATGTCTCTTACAATTCGGCGGTGTGCAGTCACCACAGTGACACTGCACATCCTGTCCTTGGCATTCTGAAGAGAGCTGAACAGGAAAAGTCAAGATTTTTACGTGTTACTATCAACAACTAGAAAAATCCATAAGCACTCAGCACAGAAACCCACAGTTACGTGTGTGGCATCACTGAAGTGCCACAGCAGCTTTCATTTCAGACCTGGAGTCCCTTATTTTCCCAAGGAGACACGTGGTGAGGTGACTGGGGAGCTCCAGGCCTGGCAGGAACATAGATGTCCCATCGACTGGAGCGTGCATGTGCAGCAGCTTCAGACCCAGGACTTGTGCTGATACACTGACCTCACACCGACCTCTCCCTCCCCTGCCAAAGCACTCACATGCTTCCAGGGAATTCCCTCTCGCTGGTACTCCTCCTGCTCCTGCTTTAGAACCAGCTGAATGAAGAGCTGCTGCAGCTTTTCATTGCAGTAATTAATGCAGAATTGTTCAAAACTGCAAAAACATGAGAAAAAAAGGTGATGATTGTTCTGGGAAAGTCGAGGGCACAATGCTGGGCTTTAGAAAGTGGTTCACCTGTTATTGTCAAATATCTCGAAGCCATAGATGTCCAGGACTCCAATGACTGTGTTCTTGCCATGCACTGTGGTGTCGTAGTTCTTCACCTCGATGACATCGTTGATGTGTGTCACAATCCAGCAGAAGAGACGCTCGTAAATGGCCTGCAGGAAACACAGACTGAGGGCTCCTCCCTGCACCTGCCTCAGCTCTTCCCAGGAAATTCAACACAGCTCATTCCAGGCCTCCAACAAAGCTGCAGGTCATGTTCTGCTGAAAATCAGCAGCTACTGACTGCAGAAAATATTCTATGGAAGTATTTCTTTTCTTTTCTTCCGAAACTCATTTATACCAAGTTGAAATCCCAGTGAGGTCACTGGGTGCAGCAGTTCCCTAATTTGATTCCAGTCAGCTTTTCAGCTGCCTAACAAGTGCCATTCCTGAGAATTATTTAACAATAGTGAAGAGCAAGAGAGAGGTCAGTCACAGAAACCCAACAACTTAACACAATGACAGGAAAATAATCCTGTTCACCTTTCACAAAGATCATGTTCTATAGGCAGAGGTGTCTTCAAAGTCTTCATGTTCAAAACGTGCTGTGAAGCTGGATAAATACATTATCTCATGAAAAGAAGTCAAGTTAATAATCAGTGATTGTCATAACTTCATCCATTCCTCCCTTACAATTTGATTTCTTAGCAGAGGAGGAACAATTGTCACCCCTGCCATCAGCACTCACTTTTCCTGAGGAAGGTGTCTTTGCCCATGGCAGGGGGTTGGAACAAGATGGTATTTAAAGTCCTTTCAACCCAAACCATTCTATAATTCTTAAAACAAAACAAAACAAAACAAAACAAAACAAAACAAAACAAACCACTTTGTGTTTCCAACCTGAATTCTAGACATTACAGTTCCACTCTCTACTCTTTGAATTTAACTTGAAAATGAAGTTGAGGATCCCATTTCACAGCAAATTCCTCCCTGTATAACCAATCTGCAGATGGCAGGCCGGCCTGCAGCCCGTCCCCTCCTCGGTGTGCCTGGCACTGCTGGCTGTGTGAGCTGGATCCCTGCTGGAAGGTGCTGGGGAGGTGCCACAGACCCCTACAGAACTCAGGAGCACGTGGGCTCAGAGCGAAATCTGCAGGATGCACAGCAAGCCCTGTGCTCACTGAGCCACCCAGGAATCCTCCTGGGCCTGGGCACTGCAACACGTGCAGTTCTGGCAGCGATGCCTCCTTGGGCACGGCCCTTCTTCGCTGCACACCTCAAGCCACGGGCAAAGGCGGCAGAGATGTGTCTGGGTGAGTGTCACACACCTTGCAGGGGAAGGGGACTGGACTGACCTTGGCGAAGGCGTCTCTGCCGTAGGTGGCCTCCTGCTCCGTGTGCTGTTTGTCGATGACGTCCCTGCCCGTGGCCACCGTGCGGAACAGCAGCGCCTTCTCCACCAGCTCGGCCTTGGTGGACAGGAGGTCAGCAATGACCGACACCACCTTGCTGTTCTCGATGATGGGAGTGTCTCCATCCACAGAGAACTTCAGGTTCCCCTGCAATCAGCAGCATTTCTCTGTCTGCCCTTTGCTAACAGGGATCAGCACACCCCGAGTCCATCCATCATCCACCTGCTATTGCAGGCTGGAACTCTCCTGCCACACAGGAAGGTGGGTCATGCATATCCACACCCTCAAACCTCCAACATCAGTGGCAGCAGCAAAGGCTTTCTCAAAGCAAAGCATTCCTGCTCAGTGTTCAGCTCAACTTCCGGGACAAACGACATCAAACACTTCCCAAGATTTAATCAAACACCATCCCAAGATTCAGAGTCCAGGGATAGGGAATTGCACCATATCTGCAAATGCTGGATGTAGCATTTCTCTGCACTGCAGCTCACCATGAGACCATAGGCTGCAGTTCCCCTGGCAGTGCTGCTGCCACAGAGGGAATGGGAATAGCACGTGGAAGC
The DNA here is from genome assembly GCF_009819655.1 of Sylvia atricapilla. NCBI lineage: Eukaryota > Metazoa > Chordata > Aves > Passeriformes > Sylviidae > Sylvia > Sylvia atricapilla. Next base: position 3,720,741 of record NC_089166.1, on the reverse strand, counting down.
TGAGAGGTCAGTGCCAGTGACACTGGGCTGGCAGCACCCACCACCAGAGCTCTGCTCCTGGTACCTTCTAAGCAGTGGCACCCCGTGGTGATCCACAGCAAAGGCTGTCCCCCAGCCTGCCTGCATGGCCCCACTCTGCTCTGGCTCCCTTCCTTCCCAGCACTGCCACCCCAAGGAGGAGACGGAACTGGAACAAAGGTGTTCTTTGTCACCCTCCTCCTGCCCACCTCCTTCCTCAGGGAAACACGAGAGCTGAGCTACAGGGACACTGTGGAGGGGAGGGAGCTCTGTGGCTACCAGAAGGATCCACGAGAAGGAAGGATCTCCTTAGCCTCAGAACACAAAGAATTAAGAGGTCTCCTGTGTTTCCTGTGCTCAACCCTCACCATGAAGTGAAGCAGAATCACTGTGGTGAAGGTGAGTGTGAGGGCACAAAGGGACAGAAGCTCCCTGGCCCCTCACTGCCAAACCCCACAGTTCCTTTTCCAGAACATACAACAGCTCCCAGCACTTGGTTGTATGCCTGGTTTGGGATCTGGAACATGCAGGAATACATGTGAGCATCACTGCAGTGCCCTGCTCAAGGAAGGACTTCCTCTCACCCCTGGAGCTGTGAATTGTACACACCTTCCCTGCCACCAGAGCTTCCAAGGGCTTCTGCAGCAGGAAAATCAGAGCTGCTGGCAGTACAAGCCCTCCTGAGGAACACCCAGGGACGGGGTCAGGGGTGGATTCCCATGGACAGGGAGCTTACCAGGTGCAGAATGGCTGCCACAACTTTGTACACAGTCTGGATCTCCTCCTGCTTGAAGCCAATCACCTTCATGGCATCAGCAACTGCCTTGAACTCGGCCCCATCATTGATGGAACACTGAGGGGAGAGAGAAGTTTGCAATGGGGGGATTTAATGGAAGTCAGTTGTGAGGAAGCAAGGATTTCACGAGCCCATGGGAAACAGATGCACTTTGATGTTTCTTAGAGGCAAGACACTGTCATGAGGTTTCCCAGGTTATTCCAATGCCATCTTGCATGCTTGGACACTCAACCCTGCATTGCACACACCTATTCTGGCAGCAGGAGACACAGAAATCCAGCACAGCACAATAAATTTCCCAGTGGAATTTGCTGAGAAAGAGTTCATTAAAAAATCCCAGAAGAACAGGGACAATTTATGCAGTCCCAGACCCTCTAAGTAGAGGCTGCAGAACACCAGCAGGAAATCTCTGTTCTCCACCTCTCTCAACATCAGCCTCTCCCTCCTTCCCTGCAGCCTCCTGGGTTTGTTTTCAATGCACATTTTTCTCTCTCACAGAGAGAACCATCTGGCATGGGAGAAGGTCTCTGGGTTTCTGTACCAAAGTGCATCTCACACAAGCATCGAGGAAATCAGGAGCCTTTGGACTGGACCCTGCTTCAAAGGGACAACATTAGGGACAACTCCAGGTGTATCTGAAGTGTCCAGGATCTTGTTGTCTAAAACTTTATGGTTTTGTTCCCTTCTTCCCTGTCCAGAGTTCCTCCTTGAGGACAAGTCAGACATTAAGACTCAGTGCTTCATTAACTCAAAGATCCTGCTGCAAAAAAATTAGTCCCTCTGGCTTTTTGCTCCACAAGGCAGTTTAAGGTACCCATTATGGAACATGGAATTTCTGCCACTGGTAATGGGTCAAATATCCACCCCAGCATTTATTAAAAACACATTTTATTGCTGTTTATAAGCAGACAGATGCAGCAGGCACAGGTATATTTGTATATTTTAAGCAGAATAGAGGTACATCTTTTCTATAATATTAAGTACACTCATGCTTTATCTTGTACTGCCAGAAACTTCAATACAAACAGCACACCACTGTCACCTTTCCATATTCATCCCCACTGATCTCAACTTCTGCTAGCTCAGCAGTGCTTGGAGCATTTCCAGCAGCATTTCCAATGTTAAGCAGTCCCTGGGTCCCTCAGACCCCTCACCTTGAGCTGTGCCCCAGGGCAGATGTAGCTGTAGGCTGATGGATCCTTCTGGAGGTGCAGAGAACGCAGGAGCTGCTCAGAACCTCCCTGCAGGAGCTGCATGAAGAGAGTTTTAAGAAATGGTGACTCAAAAATATAAAATCCTTCTTTTTTCTGTCTCTTATTCATCTGCTTGACAAGCAAAATAATGAAAGTATTACTAACTGCTGCAATATCTGGAGCACAATGTGCAAGATGCAGGGCCTGCTCTGGTGCAGGGCTCTGCCACCCAAAATCACTGTCCTTTACAGTCACAACTGTATAAAAACCAGCCTGAACCCCTCAAAGACCTGATCACACCTGTGCCATCCCACAGCTGTGCCCTGGAAAGTACATTGCCCACACAAAATTTTTCCTCCTGGAAATGACATATCTGTGAGGAAAGTGCTAACATGCCATCGTGGAGTACTGAAAAAGTGGGAAAAAAATAAACAAACCTCCCCCTCCCTCAGTGCAGAATCAAGGTTATACTAATTGGCTGACCATACTCCCCAAAGGACACACAGGGAACCACCACACAATGTGGAAGACATTAAAGAACATTCAAAAAACCAAAAAAAGTCAACTTGGTGTCATAAAATTACTTCCATCTGGACTAAAGGCCTCAGGAGAAAATAGAGGGATTAGACTTGCTACAAATAAAACAGTGAGTCAAAGTCCAATGTCCTACCATATTTGTTTAGTCAGCCTCCCTTTCAGTTTGGAAATGTGTTAATATGGGACTGGAGGATAGAAAGCAATCCATCTTCCCAGGCTCCCTCCCAGCCCAGGCTCCTGCAGAGAACTGAAGAACCCAAGATCACCCAAGATGCTGCAAAAGGGAACCTTCTGCAAAACTCATGAGAGGGAGAAAGAAAAACTCATGGGAGTGCTCTGCCCAAAGTGTCTGGGAAACTGGGGACAAACCCCTGCTTCAGCAAAGGAACACAAACCTGGTAGAAGGAGTGGAAGCTTCGTTCCCCAGGCTGCTGCACAATTACACGGGACTGGGGGAACAGAGCACAGAGCTGGGTGTTAGTGGGACATCAGCACCTCCCCTCAGACACCCACATCACCAGGACACCCCAAATCCATCCCATCTCACACTCAGGCTCTCGGGAACACCATCACACACATAGTGACCCTGAAGCTTGAGGTCTACAGTCAAAAGCACCAGCTTGTGTAACAGCTGCAATGTCCTACTTCCACCCAGGAATCCCATGGAAGAGTCAAATAAAACATCATTTTAGTTCTAGAATGATTTAATCACTGGAAATGAAAACCACAACTCTGTGACTACAAATAAATGCTCAGGGCCTGGTGGTCACCACTCCTAAACGCCCAGGACAGCAGCTGTACAAGGGAATGCTCTGCTCTGGCACAAGGACCTTGTCTCAGGGAGCTGTAGCTCCATTCCAGAATCCTCATTCCAGACCAGACTAAAACAGCACAAAAAAGGGTTAAATGCAGCAGACGTTCAGTCAAGGTGTCCTTATTTTATGCTACAAGTTTGAACTATGAAGAGTGATGAGGAACAAAGCTATCTTGGGGATGTTTAAGATGGATCTTAGGGCAAGGTTCTTCCCCCAGAGGGTGCTGGGCACTGCCCAGGCTCCCCAGGGAATGGTCCCAGCCCGAGGCTGCCAGAGCTGCAGGAGCCTTTGGACAGGGATGCCCAGGGTGGGGTTGTTGGGGGTCTGTGCAGGGACACGAGTGGGGCTGGATGATCTCCGTGGGTCCCTTCCAGCCCAGGATATTCCATGTTTTGGTGTGTTCCTGCTGCAAAGCCACTGTCTGTTACCACTTGTGTTTGGGCCAGAGCCTCCACTGCTTTCAAATGGAAGCAAATTTAACTTGGGAGAAGTCAAGAATATGAAATAAACAATCAGGATAAATAAATCATCAGGATTTAAGTCACTGCAGCTGCAGTCCCAGCCCTCTTTCTACATCAAAGTATCCCAAGTTAAATGTTTGGATTTGGTGTTTTGTTTTTTAAAATAAAATGTTTATTCTGAAAATAGACTTCAGGGAAATAAGGGGAGAAGTAAAAAAGAAACACAAACAAAAAAGAGTGTTGGCAGATGTGGTCAAACACATAATCAAAGCCAGACATGTCTCACACAGCAGAACTGTTAATGGCTCACGCCTGAGTTCTCCAGTGTTGCATATTCCAGTGTTTTCAGACACCACTTAATGACATGAAAAAAATAATTATGCTCAGGATCACCCGGAGTATATAAAGACAACGCTACGAACAGCTCACCCAAGGCTATGGCATTATCCCAAAATAACGCTTCTCAAGCACACTTGCTCCCTACAGCCTTGGAGATCTTTTCCAGGGAGAGTTCAGCACAGGAATTACAAAGCAGGAGCTGTGCAGAGGGTAAATTGTATCCAAAAGAAAGACTGAGATTAAACTTCACACACCCCCACACACAAAGTCCTTTGGGTAACCCAGCCCGGTTGCTGGTGAGCTCTGGAAGTCATGGTGCTCCAGGAGCAAGGTGCTGCCAGCACTGCAGTGGCTTTCCTGACTCCTGAGGAAAAATTAAGCCCTGGATTTATTTTCCGTGCCCTCATACTTCTCCTACTGTAAATGTCTGAATGGAACTTTTTACTGGCAAAGCCCAGATTGCAAAAGTAATTCCAGCAAAGGCTGTAACCGTGGAAGGGAGGGTGCCTTACCTTTTCTAGCAGGTAATTATTGATGTGCCCACCTATGGGGTCTCCCTTGAAATCAAAGTTGATGTCCATGTATTTTCCAAACCGGCTGGAATTGTCGTTGCGGTTTGTTTTGGCGTTGCCAAAGGCCTCCAACACACAGTTGGATTTCAGCAGGATGTTCTTCACTCTGCAGCAGGGAGGGATAGATGGAAAAGGGAGTAGGATAAGACTTCAACCATCACACCACGGGATTTTTTTTCACAGCCATTTCTCAAAAGAATTCAATGACAGCAGTGATGCTCTCTGATGGCAGATTTGGCAGATGTGGATGACATCAGCAATCCCATGGGAAATCAGCTGGGAGCTGTCAGCAATGCTCCTCAGAGGAAGAAAATGCTCTTTGGTTCAAAGACCAGACCCCCAGCCTGAAAGCAGCACCAGAAATTCACTTTCTATACACATTTGAATTCTGAAACAAATTTTCTGAACTCTTTCTCAAGTCATTTTCAAAAGTTCATTTGGGGTAGGCTTAAGTCTGTCTCTGCAGAAAGCCACCATAGATTCTTTACTCCAAAACTTTTACTCCAGGATAAAGAGGGACATTTTGGAATTCAGAGTCATGTGATTCTGGAAGGTCATGGAATACACTCCTTGCACTCCACATGGTGTTCTAGCCCACCCAAATTTCAGGCAACTTGCCCCAGGAAAAGAGATTTAGAATCATTTAGGTTGGCAAAGACCTCTAAGATCATTGAGTCCTGCCATTAGATGGTTGATACTGGCTGGATGGTAGTTCTAGATGCTGTTTTGATCTTGAAAGTTTGAACTTTGAAAATAAACCTTTCAATGTGATTTCAGCAAGTAATACTGCAAAATTCCCAGAGCAAAAGCAGTACCTGAAAAAGTTAAGTATAAATCAGCATGTATAAGAGACCATCTGATAACATGGAGCTACAGAGCCCACAGAAAGCGATCCACAAGCAGGAGAATTTCCCTTCTTTTCCAGCCCAGGCCTTACCTCTCCACCTCAGCCCTCTGCCCAGGGTTGGTGATGGCTGCTATGTACTGCATTATGTATTTACTGGCCTCAGTTTTCCCAGCCCCGCTTTCACCTAGGGGCAGAAACACCACGGTGACCAAACAGATTTTAAAAAGCAAAACAAATTATTGGACAGAAGACCTCAATTCTATCCCAACAGTGCCTGGGCAGTTTGATGTTTTCTTTTTAAAGCAATCTTTGTGTGCACTTGGGACGTTTTCTAAATACAGCCATAACCCTGCCTGGCTGCTGCTGGGCTGACTTTGAGCAATTGTGCTGTGAGATTGCACAGGTCGGGAAAAGGGCTGGCACACAGATGATCAAAGGAATATTGTTAGAGGAGAAAGCCTGGCCTGCAGCAGCACAAGGGGCCACTGTTCAGCACCCCAGCCCGGGGCTCTCTCCTTTCAGAGCTGCCCAAGCACGGGGACATCAAGGAAACGAAGTGCCAGGATCCGGCCAGGGATCACTCTGGTACCAGCCCTGCTCCCACTGCTGGAGCCACGGCCTTTCCAATGGAGCAGGGAACAAACAGTGGGCAGGGAAAATCAGCAACTCCTGAGGAGAGACAGCCCAGTTCTGCTGATTCCAATCTCTCCTGATCCCAGGTCATCCTCTGGAGCACACACAGGGCTTCTGCTCACATTATCCCTCTGCAGGGACAGATCCAGCTCCTGGCTGGCACCAGCTCTTGAATGAGATAAGAAATAATTGTGCCGGTCTCCACATATGGATTCAAATGCAAATGAGCAGCTTTAAGATTAATGAAGTTTCTTTTATAAAACGCTATCATTAGCCAAACCATTATTCTCCTTCCGCCTGGAGTTTCACACAGATCAAGTGCTCATCACCATGCAGAGCTCTCCCAGCCTACCTGAGATGACAATGCAGGTGTCTTTGGACCGTCTCTTCATGGCTTTGTAAGCAGCATCAGCGATGGCAAAGAGGTGGGGAGGCCTCTCATAGAGCTCCCTGCCCTTGTACTGCTCGATGGTGTCCCGGCCGTAGATGTTCAGGTTCTTGTAAGGGTTCATGGAAACAACCACCTCCCCGATAAAGGTGTAAATCCGGCCCTTCTCGAACCTGCCCAGAGCAGACAAAAGGCAGAATCAGACCAGTGCAGAGGTTCAGGACTGCCCAGACCACCGGGTGAACTCTTCCATCCATCACCCTCTGGACACAGGACAATAAACCCTGGCTCTGGACACTCCCCGAGCAGGGATGGCACAGCAGCAGAGACTGGAGGGAAAAGGACAATGACCCAGGGCTGGCTTGGAGTTCCACCACCTACAAAGGACATTTCCACCTCTGTTTTGCTTCCAGATACGTGATATGGTTTCTACAACTGACAATAAGTGAACACGAGTGTGAGGAGCAAATCTAACCCGCTTCACAAAGGGGATTTACAGGCAAATTCTTTTGTCACATTCTGTAGTTGCCCATGGCCCAGCTCAGGCCAGAGGGACAGAAGTTCTGAAGCCCTCCCTGAAGAGGTTTAATCACACTTGAAAGCCAACAAAGACAGAAGCCCAGGAGGGAACTGCAGCCTCTCAGCTCTAGCAGTGAGTCCCTTTTGCTGGAAGACACTTTGGTATCATCACTGCTGCCACACCAGAGGAAAAATTCTTAAGAAAGTGTGCAAACAACCCTAAACGACACCATTCCTATCCACATCTGGCTCTTTGATTCTTTCTGGAAACAAGACTTAAATAACTTAATGTTAGCTTAAAAAAAAAAAAAAAAAAAAAAACAAAGGTTTAAATTAGAAGACGTTTCCAAACAAACGCCCATTTTATTGAAAGTTACCTATGAGGAGAGCTCAGAATAATTCCGGATTAATGGCTGAGGAATTCACACGGCATTTGCTTGCCAGGAGGAGAAAGGATAACAGGTTTAGGGATCAACACACAAACCCTGGATTGCCAGCGCCAATCCCCGAATGCAGCTGTATTTAAACCTCAGGACATTAGATGGCACCAGAACCCCTCCATAGAGCCCGGGAGCCTCAAATCCTGATGGACTCCGGCACAAATTCCAGCATTATTTTATTGAATTTATTACCACCCCCATGTGGTGACAGCCCTGACATTCTCTATTGTTCATTTGAAAATTTTCTCCAGCATCTTGGCAGCATCAGTTTTTAGCAGGTGTAATAAAACTCAAGAAATATCATTCAGCAAGCAGCATTCCACTTTCTAGAAGTGTTGGTACCTCCCACTCCAGCTTCCTCGTGGAACACTGCACTGGGAAGACACAAGAATTGCAAAACAACCTCTTGTTCCTACATCACTTTTAACTGAAAGTGTCCTGATACACATTTCCCAAAACAATCATGAGCCTGAAATGCAAAGATATTTTACATTGTTGAGATATATGCTGTTTGAAAGGTACCAGTAATGTTTTAGAAAAGATAAGATCAACATAACTAGTGATACCAATACTCCTAATTTTAAATTTTTGCAAGATCCTGAACAGGTAGAAGCGCAAAGGGATTGGATATCAGGCTGGGAGCCCGTGAGGGACTCTGCATACACAGAGGAGAGCTTGAAAAAAACAAACCCACACAACACTGCTGGTATTGAGGAGATCAAGTCACACTGGGACATCAACATGTAATGGAAACCACAAGGACATCACAACGAGCAGAATCATTCCCCCTTCTGGAGATGGACACCCAAAAAAGGTGAGTTACCCAACAGAGAACGCTGAGCCTGCTCTCCCAAGTCCCTGCCAGCAGCACAGAACTGCTGCTCGAGGCACTGCTGCTGCTGAAAATGAAGATCCAGCAGATTGTGGATGCGGTTTTAAGCCCCATGAGCAGCTGGAGGGTTCATGGCCATAGAGGGGGTGAGGGGGTTGTTGGGGCTGAGGAGAAATAAAGAAATAAAGGCCATTCCTGCTGCAGTGTCATGCCAAGCCACCATCACAGCACCCTACTCTGACCTCTCCCTTAAGTAATGAATTATGTAAACTTGCGTTGCCAGAGGCCAGTTTAAGTTTCCTCCCGTGACAGTTCAGCATCCCAGAGTGAATCATAGAACCACGGAATGTCCTGAGTGGGAAGGGACCCCCAAGGATCATCCAGTCCCACCCCTGGCCCTGCCCAGACACCCCAACAGCCCCACCCTGGGCATCCCTGTCCAAAGGCTCCTGCAGCTCTGGCGGCCTCGGGCTGGGACCATTCCCAGGGAGCCTGGGCAGTGCCCAGCACCCTCTGCCTCCAAGCAGAACCTTCAGATCTGGCCCTTGCCAGCCTGTCCCTGCCGAGCCCGACTCCAGAGGGGTTCCAGATGGGATGCTGGCACAGGCAGCAGGCTCACATCCTGTCTGCCACTTCCCCACAGCTCAGCTCAGATGGCAGATCCCACACGGGGCCTCCAAGCCAAGTTCTAAAAGGTTTTACTGGGTTCTGATAAGCTGTGTCTTCAGCTCTGTGGCAGAAGGCAGATGGAGATGAGGGGGAAGAAGGATCTGTCTCCAGGCTTGACAAAGAGGCACCTCTGCAGCCTGCCTTTGGGGATACAGAGTTTCTGAACAAGTGATGCCCCCGTTTACATCCCAATTCATTTCTCTTTATTTCCGAGCACCAGAGTTAAAATTGCAGAGCCGTGCTCAGATGTTCCCACCAGGAGCTCCAGCTCCTCGGCCCTGGTTGCTGATAAAGCCCCTTTTCATCCCTGAGCATGGCTCAGCACAGCAGCGGGCCAAGAACAGCAGGGCTCTCTCCCTGGCTGCACAGCTCTGCTGGGAGGTCTGCCTTGCCCATGGAGAGCTCAGCAAAGCTTAAGAAAACAACCCACGAAAGCAGTGCAAACGGGAAGCTCTGAGCTGTGTTAAACCCACGGTTCCTCTGCAGGGGAAGGTCACAAAACAAGACCACTGATCCATTTGGTGCTTTCCACAGCCAGCACAGGCATTTCAGTGCTGAGGTGTACCATGTACAACTGCGGGTTCCTTACTCAAAGCAACAACAGCGCAGTTCCTTGAACAAAAAAAGTTCCTTAAGAAAATGAACCCCAGGGCCCACACTGGGGGTGACAGCCCTGTGGTCAAACCTTGCTTTGTATCTCCTGGAAATAACATCAGCTTGTGCTGCAACAGAACATTTCCCTGCAATAGTTCCCTTCCAAACATTTCAGTATCAATGTCATAGAACCATGGAATATGCTGAGTGGGAAGGGACCTCCAAGGATCACCCAGTCCCACCCCTGACCCTGCACAGACCCCCAGCAATCCCACCCTGAGCATCCCTGGCAGCGCTGTCCAAAGGCTCCTGCAGCTCTGGCAGCCTCGGGCTGGGACCATTCCCTGGGGAGCCTGGGCAGTGCCCAGCTCCCTCTGGGGGAAGAACCTTCCCCTGACACCGAACCAAACCCCCCTGGCACAGCTCCAGCCATTCCTTGGGTCCTGTCACTGTCACAGGCAGCAGAGATTGGAGCTGCCCCCGGGGAAGAGCTGCACCCCAGTGAGAGTCTCCCCTCACTCCCCTCTCTCCAGCAGCTCGGCAGCCAAAAAGCCATTCGCAGCATTTAATCCTTGTGGGTTATTTTGAGAAGGAACATCAGCTCTTTCATGAGAAGTTTTTATTACCTCATTAAAAGATCAATTGATAATGAGAAAATAAAAACCAGTGAGTCACAGAATATAAATCATTTTAAGGGAGACAAATTCTTCTCTAGGAAAAAAGTCCACTAAGGCAAGAGAAAAGCTTTTACTCTGTTTTGTACTTTTTATTTTTAGGGAAAGGAGTTGGGATAAAAAGTATCTTTAAGTCCAGACAAGGTACATTCACATGCAGTGGCTCCTGGAAAATACACTGCAGAAATGGGAACACTGAAGCAGAAATCTCCACCACCAGAGAGCACTCACATTTAGGATTTCCCCCACCTGACAAAAACTCCAGTGAAAAATAAAACTTCTTACCGAGGAAATGATGCAACTTCAAATGCACTCAGTACAAATAAAGAAAAGTTAGTTGGCAAGACTTGGAAGCCACACTCCCAAACAACATCTGCAGGACCTGCAGGACGGGACTTACACAAAGCCACCCCGCCCGGGTGACAGCACCCAGGGAATTCCTAATTAATCATCGACACGTAACTCCTCTGCTCCAGAAGCCAAAGAGTCCCTGGGGGAGCGATGCCAGCCCCGAGCTGGGCAAACAGCTCCTCACTAACCCACTTTGCCACTCCCATCTGTCCGACATCCAGACAGAGCATCTGCTGGAGAAACACGGCCCGTCACCGGTTGGCTGCTTCTTTAGGAGAGCTGAAGGGTAGGAATCGGTATATTCTGGATCATTTTCTACTGGAAAAAGCCCTTCTCTGGTCCTGAACTGCTCCGTTCTCAGCACTGCTCACAGACTGGCAGCACACTCTGCTCCTCAGGCACACCAAAGCTCTACCTGTGAGCAGGTGTTCCTCTGTCCTTCCTGATGCTCACAGACCCACAGGACAGCCCCTGCTCAGTCACTCACAGCACAGACACCCACTGAGATGGCTTTTGGTCTGGCTCTGCAGCACTGCCTTGAACGACAGGAAATGTTAAGGAAAAGCAAATAATTCAGGACAGAATGGGGAGTGCTGCAGCTGCCTCAGCTGTGCCAGTCAGCAGCAAAGCTAGTCCCACTGAAGAGTAAGAGAATCAAAACTGATGGTTTCAAACTCTTCTCTGTTTCCAGGTTATTTCTGAACTCACACACAAAGTGAAATACTGAGTATGAACACACAGCTTTTAGCTTTTTCTTCCTCCACTGTGCTTGGGAAGAATGATCCAGGAGCTGCACACCCCCAGTATGTGGAGCAGGGACAATTCCTTTTCCTGTTGTGAACACCCCACGTGGTTTGGGTTACTCTCCCAAATGGGGTAACAAGCCTTCATTTTTTTCCATGAAATATATACATTAAAAATCCATGACTGCCGGATTTGAGTCCATTCTCTTTGCAAACCTCCACACAGACATTTAATTAAAACCTGTGTTCGTGAAGAGCCAAGGATGGGCCTTTAGGATGTGTTCACTAAGGAAGGGAATTTAAGCAGACTTCTGGCAGTGAAACCACATTTACCTGGTTTGTAAGTGCAAGAATGGGCAGCCTGTGCTCACCCAAGGGAACAGTCTCATTCTCCTCGTGCTTTGGGAAGCGAGTGACTTTCCTAAAGCAAAGTTCACACTGTGCATCAGGTCCTTGGGCCTTTCCTGTGTGATACCAGGTCTCTCTACTGAGAGTTCAGTGCTGCTTAAAGACTTTATTTTATGTAAATCTCAAAATGAACTCAGCTGTCCAGCAGGACTACAAGTCTCTGGGTAAATTGTTCATAAACTGTCTCACAGCGAATCAGCCTCTCACAAGAGCACTCAGATAAACAGGATTTGTGTTGGCAGAACTATGGCTAAAATATCCCTGCTGCTCTTGGAAAAACAGACCAAAAACTGTCCAGTCAGTATAACCTCCCTGCACCAGGAAAACGATCCAAGTCTGTCCTGATCATGAATATGCAAGTCTCCAATATTCAAAATATGCATGTCTACAAGGTTCTGATCCACCCTGAGGGCCAGAAAAACTGCAATTCAATTCATGTCGGGTGCAGGTGAGGGTTTTGCTTGCAGCTGGCTTGCATGGACTTGGTGCTCAGATGCTGCCAGTTGAACAAAATAGGAAATGCCATTTGGAGCGTGTTCTGCACCACTCCTTTCCTGTACGGAGGAAGCAGACAGGGCAGGGTGAGGAACACTCCATTCATCTGTCCCTCCAGCCAGCTTGGCAATTAGGTTAAAAGAGTTCTTTGTAATGATGTCACCTTTTTCTAAATAAAATTAGCAAACGACGAGTGACCACTGCCACATCTTCCTCAAGAAACCAAGGTTTAAGCAAATTGTCTGTAATTTGATGGGACTGATTCAGCTCCAACTCAGCTGACCCTTGAGTCACCACCAGCTCTGCAAACCCACTGGGTAAGGTCAGGGGAAGAGAAATGGGAGATGGATGCTAAGCCAGCCCTAATGAACACTGAAAAAAGTCTAAAACGAGGAGATGTAGGATCAGGAATAATATTAAAATCCCTCTCCTTAAATATAAAGCGCTAACCTTGCACTGAAAAAATGCCAAACCACTAAACACAGGAGTCACTGAACTTTCATTTCTATTTGCGTCAGACGGGCTGAGCTCTCTGCAGCAGGGGAGCCCTGCACACTCCTCTTCCAGCTCTGGAGCACAGCAGAAGGCACAAGCAGACTCCAGACAGATAATGAGTCAAAGGGAAGTTCTTTGGAAAGCCTCCACACAACCCGTTGTGGTTTATTCCAACCCCCACAAGGGAGGAAGTCGCTGCCAGCACAGGTAAGGGAAGCAGTTTGCTCCCTGCGTGTGGAGCAGTGAAACACTCCCAGTTTCCACCTGAAAATCTGCCTAGGACATGGTAAAATCTGAGTGCAGTGACCACACTGCTGTGCTCTGGGCAGGATGGTGACCTGAGTGCTGAGAATTCCTGAGGGGGAATTATCCTGGGTGCCCAGATTTAACCAGGAAAGAGCAGAACAGGCTTGGGATAGCAGCAAACAAGAGGCTGCCACCTGCTCATAATCTCTAACCTTTTATCTGCCAAATAAAAGCACATAACCTCTAAAGGGACAGTAAAAAGCAAAAGAAAGCTCAGCAGTCAGGTAGGTTCTCCTCTCTGCTCCCATCACACCTCCAGCCAGCTGGAGCACTGAGCCTGTCGTGCAGAGGAACTCATTTCAGTGAGACTCACAAAACTACTGAGGAGGAGGAAAAAGTGGAAGTGCTCACCTATAAATATCTGGGGAGATGAGAATCATCCTGCCAGGCAGGCGGAAGAAAATATTAAACAGAACACAACACAGGCCCACACAAAGGGAAAATGGGAATGGAGGACCCTGGCCAGCACAGGCTGGAGACAGAAAGCTGCAGAGCAGTTCAGTGGCAGCTGCAAGGACCAGGGAGCCCTGATGGATAAAGCTAAGCTTATTTTATGGATGTATTTAGAAGACTTGACCTCCTGCACCAACCAACAACTGACTCCATGATCCATTATTTTCCTTCCACTCTGATGTTACAGCACTCAGGTACTTTAAAAGGACATTTTACCTCCTCTTTCCAAACCTCGTGTCCATATTAACTGTAAGCTGCCACACCATGATTATCCCAGCCTTCAGTATTGGGAATTCAGCTTTGCACGTTGGACTGTACACCCTTGTGTTAAAGGATTTGCTACCTTCAGGCATTTCAGGGGACAAAACTGCAAAAACACCTGCCCAGAGGGCAAACACACCAGGCACTGGCTGGTGGATGAATAGATTTGCACTATGAGGAAGATCCTGACTGATTCCCTCGCCTTGGTTCAGTGGGGTGTGGATTCTGCAGCTGTGGCTTTGTCCCAGTGGTGTCCAGGCAAGCTGATGCTTCTAAATCACCTTCTTGTGAGGGATGCTGGAAGGGCTATAAAATCCTTCAACCCAGCAGAAAGAGCCAGAAACATGCAGAAAAACAAAGTCCATGACTCTGAGTCCCTATTCCTTGCTCCCAACTCTCCAGTAACTCAGGAAACAACAACCGTTCACAAATAACATCACCTGAAACTGCATCAGCCTCTGCACTGATGATTTGCAACCTTATTTTCTAAGCCATATTCTAACACATACCTGGTGTTACACTGTCCCAACTCTGTGCACACTCTGGCTAAACCGGGGAAGGAGTGTTTGGTTTTAAACTATCTGGTTTAGAGGGGATGAAGGGGAAACCCTGACAGATCTTCAGCTGTGGGAAGGACCAAGCTGTGGAGAAAAGGAAGGACAAGCCATGGTGGGCAGGTGAAGGAGGAATGGATTTGGGTGGTGGGGAGGGCACTGCATGAAGCCTTGGACAGATTCAGCCCCTTCTCCTCCAGTTGTCCCTTGAGCCCTTGGAGTGTTGCTCAATTAACAGAACCTTAACAGGTGATAACTACACTTCTTCTCACTCCACAAGCCCAAGTGCCAAGGTACAGTCCCAGGATTCCGCCGGTTTTTGGAATGCCTGGAGACTCCTTTAGCAGTCAGCTGGCCGGGAGCTGCTGATGTTCAGCTGCTTCATTGTTCTGCCGGGAAGGAATATTCTGATTTGTTAAGCTCGTGGCCACTGTTGATCCACTGTGGATGCTACTGGAGCCCCTGAATGCAGCATTGTTTGGGACAGGGCTCAGAAAACCCAAGAATCATCTTGCAGCATTAAGATACAGAGCCTCATCTGCCAGCACTCCAAAAAACGGCTCCGTGCTCTGGTAACGTTACATTTAAAATAAACCAGGTGCCTTATTTATACAACTACAGGCCACACAAAGCAGGCAAAAATAATAATGCAAAACATGCAAATAATGGCTCGTGTTTCTGCATCGTGAGGCTTCCTTCGGGGTTGTTGCAGTGATCGGCACCACGGCACCCCAAAACAAAGGGTGACACTCCTTGCACAGGCTGTGAGTTGCCTGGCTGCAGCGCTGGGTTGTGACACGGGGCTGAGAGTGACACCGGGATGTCACACTGGATTGTCACACTGGGCTTCTCCGTGCTCTTAGAGCACGTGGCGGTGACTCAGCTCCGTGGTTTGGCCCAGAAGCTGTCCCAGCCCTTCCAGCGC